>NC_054381.1:138484024-139132080 GCF_017654675.1 Xenopus laevis | reverse complement strand
TACAAGAGGCAAATATCTCAAGATGAATGGGCGGAAAAAGTTCCTGGAAAACGATCTACACAGACCAATAAAGAAATAGCTGTTACGGTTTCTAGTGAAGAAATATATGCAGCTGTGATTTCTACACCGGTCTATGTGGAAGCGATTTTCATCGCACCGATCTAACACAATATTTGGCAATAATCTCTATATTGTTGTACAGCGGGTGCCTTGGGATCGTCATCAATCCCAAATATCAGTGAATTTCTGGGTGTAGATCTGCAGCAACTCAATATCTAACTTGGATTTGTCAGCCCATCTAAATCGCACCGATTCGCAGCTCATGTATAAATCAGAGGCGTGTCCTACTTCAATCACAGTCTGTAATAAAGCCAATTAGTATTTTTTGTGTAGTCTCTGTACATAACAGTTACACAAATACACCCAATGACATCGCCGCAGCTTTTACTGGTAAACGAACTCAAACTATTAAAATTAATACGCGAATAATTAAAATTCGCGAGATTAAAATAGAAAAAAATACCTTTTTTTCATGATAAAAGTGTCAGAGGTTTTTTTTAACATCTTTAGTTAGTTTTTTTTTTTTTGACAAATGCTCGTGGGTTTTCCATTTACAAATATGACCTATGAAACCTCCATTCCTAAAGCCTTGATCAATCCACGAGCCCATAATTATGAATATATTTACGAGGCTGTAAAAAAAAAAATATCTTATTTACAAATACGAAATATTCGCCTGTGAAGCGTTTTCGTGGCTGTTTTTTATTTTGCGACCGCGTTTTGCTGTTTCGTGTGTTGGTGAATAAGAACAAATGAGTTACATGTAAATTATAATTTCCTACTTATTTTTACAAAGGCGAACAAACAATTTTCTGACACTTATATATAAATAGATAGATGACTATATATATATTAATTGACCTGCTAAAGACATAGATAGATATAAAAAAAACAAGCTGACTAATCCTGGGGAAACAAATGTTTTTAGTTTGATGCGGTTACAGTGGTTAAAATAGGAGATATTTCATTGCATTATCTGGGGAAAGACATTAACCCGTTGTATCTCTTTTTCGACTCATTTGTGACAGTTAGAGGCTGATTATTGATGGATTATACAGGAGTGTAGTCTCTAAATAATCCCTGCCCCCTCCTTATAAATAATATGTGAGAAATAATCCATAGGGGAAAGTGCAGCAATTAATCGCTTATATTGGGAGACACAATAAAAAGTGCAACAATGAATCTATAATTAGTCTCATTCATTAAAGAGGCAGAGTTGTTTGGCTTGTTACATATCTATGGAAAAAAATGAAGTTTATGAAATAAAAACTGCAGTTTCATAAAACAACCATCTCCTCCAGGTCTTCCCTCCTCCCAGGGTTTAATGAAGTATATTTTACGTTTATTTATAAAGAGCCTCGCCCAGGAAATATTCCTGGTGCAGAGCTTTTATTAATAGAAACACTATGGAGGTGGATTTTGGAAAGAAAAAGGGCACTTTAGGTAGAGCGGGGTGGAAAGGAGTATTTCCCCTTTAAATGCAGTTGCTAGCCAAACACAAGTAAACATTCAGCGCAGAGAAGAGGGAGCAGAGGATAAAGGGGAGTGGCTATGGCGAGTCAGAGGGAGGGGATAGACTGCTGCAACTGTAAAAACCTTCCCACCGGTGGGAGGGGCCGTCACAGTGGAAGGCGTGGCTAAAAGTGCAAGGCTCAGAGAGCTGAAATGTGATGGATCTCAGAGGCTGCTCTCAGAGTTGCACTAAACTTTGTAAGGGAAGAAGCAGGAGAGAGAGAGGGAAAGTGAGAGGCAAAGGGACAGAGCTGTAACCCTGCAGCGCCCAGGACTGACACCCAGTAAAGCTGAAGCCAGTACTCACCCCTACAGCATGAATCGTACCGGCCGGCCAAGACAAGGGAAGCTGTGCTGAGTCTCCATGGTGGGCCCATTGCTTGGATCTAATGAAAAGGAACAGAAATTGGGGGTCAGTTGTGGACATTTTGGATTAAACACGTCTCCTGTCATCAAACCCCTGTGGTAGGTTCCCCCAGATCCTTCCTTCATAATCGCAACTCTTCTACTGCGACTTTACTTTCACTGTCTGTCTGTCTGTGTGTATTAGTGTGTATTAGTGTATGTGTATATTAGTGTGTGTCTATAGTGCACAACAGCGTGTGTATTTGTTATGTGCAATGTACCTGTGTGTCACAGAGTGACCTGTGGAATCTGAACTTGTGTATGAGTGTGTAAGAGGGAGTGTGTGTTCCTGTGTGTGTGAGTGTGTGTGTGTTAGAGCAAACTGGTATTTACTGAAGAGTATAGGTGTGTGTGCTTTTGGTGTTTCATGGTGTGCATGTGTGTATTAGTGTGTCTCGTGTGTGTATTAGTGTGTATTAGTGTGTATATTACTGTGTGCATGTGTGTGTGTCTTCGTGTGTGTATTAATTTATGTATTAGTGTGTGTGTGTGCATGTGTGTGTATTACTGTATGTATTACTGTGTGTTAGTGTGTGTGTGTATTAGTGTGTGTGCATGTGTGTATATTACTGTCTGTGTGTGTATTACTGTGTGTGTATTAGTGTTATGTGGATTACTGTCTGTGTGTTAGTGTTTGTATTACTGTGTGTGTATTAGTGTTGTGTGTATTACTGTGTGTGCATGTGTGTGTGTTAGTGTGTGTGTATTAGTGTGCGTGTTAGTGTGTGTGTGTTAGTGTGTGTATTACTGCGTGTGTTAGTATGTGTATTACTGTGTGTATTACTGCGTGTGTTAGTGTGTGTATTACTGTGTGTGCATGTGTGTGTATTAGTGTGTGTTCATGTTTAGGCGAGTATATACGAGTGTGCGGTAAAAGTGCCGGTAAGTTTGCGTGCGGGTGTGAGTTAGTGAATACACACGTGTGATCAAGAACAGGGCATAGGGTGTAACAATAATCCTGATATAGTGAGTAAATCTGCTGAATATATAAGAGACGCACAGTCGGAATTCTGTTTTGTTACATGTGCGGGTTTCGCTTTACATAACAGGAGCTTTGCTGGACCCCAGATTCTTAATAGGAAACGATTCCGAAATCCTTTCCCACCCCGGCCTCAGTGGGCTGATGATATTCCATCTCTCTTCAGACAAGTATTTAGTTGCAGGGGATGTGCTT
Organism: Xenopus laevis; assembly: GCF_017654675.1. Lineage (NCBI taxonomy): Eukaryota > Metazoa > Chordata > Amphibia > Anura > Pipidae > Xenopus > Xenopus laevis. The sequence goes on along the minus strand of NC_054381.1, from coordinate 139,128,929 downwards.
GTCGCTGCATGCGACGCAACTAGACGAGAGTAGCCGCGACTTCTTCATTATTTCCTCGCTCATCTGCCTGTGCTTTAGGGTCGGCTCTCAGCGGAGGGGGCACAAGTGCTAATATCCCATAACAAGTTTTTCCTGCACAATATGGATTAGATCTCAGTCTGTACTGAATACTCATTGTCTGAATGCAGCAGTCTATAGTAGGAGCGAGTAGTGGCAAATACAAGAGTGAATGGGACTGTGCAGACATATCGATAAAGATAATTTAATTTAATTAACTTGGGACTGCTGTTCATCTAGGGATCCTGTACAGTGCAAACAACATCTTCTGCACAGCCATATATTTATACAAAGGAGACTTTTATACATTTGCCAGTTTGGGTGCCAGACGCAACTGTCAGCCCCATCACACCTTCACCAGTCACCTGTCTGTTCTAACAAACCTAATTATCTTCATTTTCTACTTGTTTCTCTATCACAAACCATTAGAAATCATTTCTAAGGACAGGGGCAGAAATTAAGAATTTCTTGCAAATTATGTTAAAATAAGAATAAGGAAAAGCTTTGCCTTGGTCTGATAGGGTAGTAATTATGCCACAGGTAATTATTAAAATAAAAGAAAGGCAAATGGATTTACTAAGTTTCTATAATTGATTTAGTAATTGTCTGTGCTTATTTATTATTATTTATTATGTGTATTAAACTAGTACAATAACATTAGCCGACTAAATATTTTAATTGTATCTGATTTCGGAGAAATACTTTTAATTGTTGATCCAATATTTAATCCAAAATCCTAATATTTCATCCACTATTTAATTATAGTGCCAGGGTATCCAATTAATATTGTATTTATTGGGGATGAGATATTTGTAAATATTTTTAATTTGCTATAAATCTCTCCTATCTGCCCGATCGGAATACACAACAACATTATAAAACAAAGAACAAATACACCTACAAAAAAAAAAAAAAATAACAATATAATTAATTAGCAATATAATAATTACAGAATTGTTGGCGATAGTTGGACTCTAATGCAATTCGAAATCGTGGGATTTTAGCAGCATTATTTTGATATTTTAATATATTAATGTAGGCAAAACTTTAACTTTATTCTTCCATTACTGATTCCTACATAAATAAGACGAATAAAGGTAAAAGTTCTGTTAAAATCTGTTAGTTTTGTGTTGTCAGGGCTTAGTGTTATAGTAGTGATACACAGTCCTAGTGGTGTATGTGTATTGGGGGGTAGTAGTTGTGTACAGGTTATTGTGCTACTGATATACACACAACCTGTCTATTGTTTTTTTTTTTGTGTATACATTGCTAGTATTGTGTGTTGTGCAAGTGAGTATATTGGAATGAGATATAAAGGCTGGATATTATGCCAGACTAGTGTTGTATATGTGTGATGTACAGCCTGTGTATTGTGTTAGAGCGCTGTGGGGTGTTAGTGCACTCAGTATATATTTGAATAGTGTAGTCCAGCCTTATATTGCATGTGTTGTGGTGCAGTAGTGTATAAATGGGTTTAGTGTGTGTGTTGTGGTGTGAAGCCTATACATTGTGCAAGTGTGTATATTCTGTATCTATATATGGAGAATTCGTGCCCGTACCCCCACCCTCGGGTATAAAATCACCCTGACACCATACAGAACCCAGTACAAAAACATTATAAGGACATAAATCAATGTAAATCAAAGGGCATCTCCTTGCTGTGTTCACCGACTTATTTATACCAGTCTTTACAGCTGCCAAACCCAATGTGCCCAGGGCCAGCGAACTATAAATGCCAATATCCACTGGCCTCAATTCACAACTGTCACATAGGAGAGTGAATGTGGTTTATAGAATAATAATGAGAACCCCTGGGGTTCCGTCTCCTCCATTGACTAAACAGCAGTGAAACAACTCAATGGCCGAGCCTATGTGCCCATGTTAAGGTTAGAGATGTAATAAATACCTGCGACAGGGCTGCAATTTAATTGCGATTAAAGTGCAAGCTCTTTTACATGGATTTTCTAGTGTTAACGTGGAGTTCTGTGTTTTGGAGGCTGTGAACTCCTGTAAATTCGGGTCATTGGGAGGGAGTTACGTTGAAGTATCACAGGGGCAAATATATTATATTACCGGGGGAAGATTTATTTTAGGCACATGTATGCGATGGGTCGATAGACTGTATCACTGGCCTAGGAGAATTGTATCATTGGCAGGGGCATATTATATCACTGGGGTAGATAAATGGTGTCGCAGTGAGATAAGAACATTGTACAATTATTTGTATCACTGGGGCGGCTACATTGTATCATTGCGGGAAACTCACACTGTTACAGAAGCGTCTGCGGGAAATCCATTAGGGCAATCAGCTCAGTTAGCGGCGGGGTCAGCGCCCCAGGGATGGCAGCAGTTTGCCCGATGTGCAGATCAGCGAGGGGCCCTTCTGGGTGGGTTTTTCTAGTATTTGACCATCTGGAATGGATCTGGGTCTAAAGTGGATTTGTTTAGAACCTGCTGCAGTGCCGGGAAAGTGTTGCTTTTCTATCCTGTCGCTGATGAATGACTTGTTGGGCAATGGCATTCCCTCCCCTAAATTCAAGGCCGGAATTAACCCGTTGCTCCCCTCAGGCGCAGTTAAAATAATATATCCCAGGTAAATAAAACATATAGTTCCCAGACTAATTTTAGGGAAAAAATGATCGGTTACTTCCAGCGCCCCCAACACTGCATGTATAGATATATTATTAGCCCCAAGAGCTTATTCCTTTACCCCCAGGCGTTTATTCTGGGGAATCTATAAATATCTAGAGCCCCTCACAGACTTTGCTGGGTCATGCCCTTCAAATACAGACCCAATGTCCTTTGGAAAATATTCATCTGATGTCCAATAATAATGCCAATAATGCCCTTCTCTCTCTTTTTTCCCTTTCCGCAGGGATTGGCTGCCCGTGAGTGGGGAGTTGCCAGTGGATCTGCGTCAGTAGAAATATAGGTGCTGCTGGGTGCTGTGACTTACATCCCTTCGGGAAGATGGGCAGCAAAGCTCTTCCAGCCCCCATCCCTTTACACCCATCTCTGCAGCTCACCAACTACTCCTTCCTCCAGGCGGTGAACACCTTCCCGGCAGCAGTTGACCATCTGCAAGGACTTTATGGACTGAGCGCTGTACAGACCATGCATATGAACCATTGGACTCTGGGATACCCCAACTTGCATGGCATCACAAGGTCCACCATCACAGAGATGGCAGCGGCCCAAGGCTTAATGGATGCCAGGTTTTCTTTCCCAGCTTTACCCTTTGCCACCCATCTTTTTCACCCCAAACAAGGAACCATCGCCCATGTTATACCAGCCTTGCACAAGGACAGGCCCCGCTTTGACTTTGCCAATTTAGCCATTGCTGCCACCCAGGAGGACCCACCTAAAATAGGTGACTTGTCCAAGCTGAGCCCTGGGCTTGGGAGCCCTATCTCAGAGATTAGCAAGCTATCCCCTGACCGAAAACCTTCCAGGGGGAGGCTGCCCTCCAAGACAAAAAAAGAGTTTATCTGCAAGTTCTGCGGAAGGCATTTTACCAAATCCTACAACCTGCTCATCCACGAGAGAACACACACAGACGAGCGGCCATACACGTGTGACATATGCCACAAAGCTTTCAGAAGACAGGACCACCTGAGAGACCACAGGTAAGGCTGCCTGCATGCAATACGGCCATATGTTGTGCTACTTTACTACAGCACAGCCACGTGTTTATTGGTATTGGCTCATTCCTTTGTTTACCCATATGTGCTATTGTCTGTTCATTAGGAAGGGGTGGCTTTATTTAATTTGGACTTCATTTGGATACACACCAGGGCACCACTATCCTATTATGTAAGTCAGATCAGGGCTAAACTAATTACTGAATCCAAGGCAGCCATGGGGCAATGAAGAGAATACAAATGTATGTCCCACCTCCCACCCATTATTGAGGACCTTATCTTAAAATTTAAATGTAAATCCAGCAATATAGAAATAATTAGAGCACTGTATTGTACATTATGGCTGCGTTTAGTAGTCAGCTGGGGAATCTTGAAAAGGTTTCCCTCCTCATCCCAGTGGATTTTTCAGTCTATCATAGGGAAAAGTAGCATATGGCCTGCACCATTTAGTTATGGGGGTATTTGTTTCTAAACTACACACAGACCCCTCACATTCCTAACACTATAAAATGGTTACATTATTTTCAGTCATTAGTGTGGGTTCAGGGAACAGAAAATAGGATATACTTTAGTAACAGGGAGAGTCCTGCTCAGCAGGCCCTAAATCTCCTGGAAAATTCACCTTCCAGCCTGCCTGCCTAGTACATAGCAGCAAAGCCTTTGCTCTCATATAAAAATAAATCATTCCGCTGCCCCAGTGCTATAAATAAAATTGTGGCTTGTTTTTATAGTCTTTCCACCCACAGTGCACGGTAAATCTATCGTCCCAATGACCCTGGGACAGGCCGGTTTTACAATTTACGGCCTTTGTGGCACATCATGGGTTAAGCGAGGTCACGGTTGCAGTTGGATGAGGGGGCTTGGCACTATAAGGGGGCGATTACATAAATATGGGGTGTCCATACTGTGGCCCTCCAACTGTTGTTGAACTACAAGTTCTTGCTCCATGAAGGCTGGGGTGGGTTATAACCGCATTATTAAGGGATTTGTGCAGTTTTATGCTTTTGAATGGGGTATTGAGGAGTTGCAGTTTAACAACATCTGGAGGGCTGCAGGTTGGACATCCCTGATAAAAAAAATACTGGAACATCATTACACAACATAAAGACTTTTATCTGCATTTGTGCCCCCATGGGACCCCTCTGAGAATGAGAAGCCAGACAACACCCCTCTCTGCCCTATCCTAAAACCTGCTCTGCACATGGCTCCTTGGGCGAATAATGGGTTACACATGGCTCCAGTTCACGTGGCACACCAGGGGTTAAGAGTAACTTATATTCCTGCACATTGGGTGTAAATAATGACTTTTCTTCGTGTAGCACATTGGGGTTTAGCGTGGCTTTGGTTAGTGCGGAACATTAGGGGTTAAATATGGCTCCTGTTTATGCCACACATCAGGGGTTAACAGTGTGGCTCCTGCCCATGTCTGATTGGGGATTGGTATGTGCCCACCCTGAATGTGGAGCCTGTATGTACAGGAGCTGTGTAGATAAGATCCCAAGGCCATTGTTGTGCAGGTAATTAAACTAATAGTTTAGAGTAAGACAATGCTCAGTGTTTGTGCCTCGCACACCTACAGTCGAATATATTGGCCAGACAGGACCTGCAAAGCTTTTCATCAGCATCACTGATCTGTTCTCAATTGGCCAATTCTGGTTAACCATCCACAGAAGGGGCAGGGAAGGGGGGTCGTCCAAGGCAAGGGGGTGATAAGGGATTATGGACTGATTCATGTGGCCCAGTGTTTGCTCACAGTGTTTGAACCTTGTTATTGATTTGCAGATACATTCATTCCAAAGAGAAACCATTCAAATGTCAGGAGTGTGGCAAAGGATTCTGTCAGTCCAGAACTCTGGCCGTGCATAAAACCTTACACATGCAGGTGAGACGGACTTCCCCTTCTTCTTCTACTTCCATCTCTCTTCCAAGGGGCCTCGGCCTGATGCTCTCTAGCAGTAACTGGGGGTGATGGGAGTTGTAGTTGGACAACAGTCATAGGCTGAAGCCCCCAAAGGACATGTTTTGCAGCTGTAATACTTCAGATGGTCATATTCAGAACTGACTTCAGGGGGTGCAACTAGGTGCCGTGAACCCAAAACCGTTCCACCCTGCAGACTTATCTCCTATATATATATATCTATATATATGTGTGTGTATGGTAAGAGATGATGTGTCAGAAGAAGGGCCTGTAACTGAGGGCTAGTGTGTATAGTAAGTATTGTATAGTACTAGTGTGTATAGTAAGTATTGTATAGTACTAGTGTGTATAGTAAGTATTGTATAGTACTAGTGTGTATAGTAAGTATTGTATAGTACTAGTGTGTATAGTAAGTATTGTATAGTACTAGTGTGTATAGAAAGTATTGTATAGTACTAGTGTGTATAGTAAGTATTGTATAGTACTAGTGTGTATAGTAAGTATTGAATAGTACTAGTGTGTATAGTAAGTATTATATAGTACTAGTGTCTATAGTAAGTATTGTATAGTACTAGTGTGTATATAAAGTATTGTATAGTACTAGTGTGTATAGTAAGTATTGTATAGTACTAGTGTGTATAGTAAGTATTGTATAGTACTAGTGTGTATAGTAAGTATTGAATAGTACTAGTGTGTATAGTAAGTATTGTATAGTACTAGTGTGTATAGTAAGTATTGTATAGTACTAGTGTGTATAGTAATATTGTATAGTACTAGTGTGTATAGTAAGTATTGTATAGTACCAGTGTGTATAGTAAGTATTGTATAGTACTAGTGTGTATAGTAAGTATTGTATAGTACTAGTGTGTATAGTAAGTATTATATAGTACTAGTGTGTATAGTAAGTATTGAATAGTACTAGTGTGTTTTGTAAGTATTGTATATTACTAGTGTGTATAATAAGTACTGTATAGTACTAGTGTGTATAGTAAGTATTGTATAGTACTAGTGTGTATAGTAAGGCAAGATATAGGATAGTAAAATGGTGTACGTAAGTGTGAGACAGTGTGTATAGTAAGACTAAATCCTGTTGGGGAAAGACCGAGAACTTTTATAGATGTGTGTAGTAAGAAAATATTGTAGGGGCTCATTTATCAACACTGGGCAAATTTGCCTGTGGGCAGTTACCTATAGCAACCAATCAGTGATTAGCTTTTTGAAACCAGCTGCAAGTGGAGCAATTTATGCAGCAATCTGATTGGTTGCCATGGGTTACTGCCCATAAGCAAATTTGCCCAGTGTTGATAAATAACCCGGTGCCTCTAATTGATATTAATGCGCCAAGTGCTCCCATACAGGTTGTTTTGCACCTCACTATTAATGTGGCCCCTAGTGCTAATAAAGTGCTAATAAAGGACTGCCACTGTACAGATGGGACGCACTTCAGGACTTAGACAATATGAAATTAAATGAATCACTTACCTCTAGTGATTAAATGCTCCCCCATAATTCTTCTGCATCAGGGCTTTCCATAGGGAAGATTCCACATCTGTATCCGCAGGTTCTCCCTATAGAAAAGAATACGTGAATTCAAATCTATACCCTGTTATGGGTGTTCAGAGCCAGAGTTTGAGACGTATGTGGCCCCCAAATATACATTATATATGTATTTATATCAGTAAGTGGTGTCAAACCTGTGGCAATTGTTCAATTGCAAATCCCTGCATCCCTATATGGTATTCAGATTACAGCATAAAGAGGAGCTGTACAGTTTACACACCCCTTATGTCCTGATCCCCAAGTGTTACACAAGAGAATATCTTCTATTCCCCCCTCTGATCCTTTCTACCCTATAAAACAGGCCCTGGATTATTATAGTCTAAGCAGCTTCATCTGAAAGTGACCTGTACGACGTTTCCATCAGCTAAACTGAGGCTTCCTCGGATCTTTTGGCTGCTAGGGGGCGCTCCCTGTTAAGTGATGCTTAGACTGTTGCCCTGTTTGGTGTTGTAGTCACATTAAATAACGCAGGAGAGACGGTGTAAAGGATTAATCCTTTGCTTGCTTCAAATCTGAACAGGAATCACCCCACAAATGCCCCACATGTGGAAGAACCTTTAATCAGAGAAGTAATCTGAAAACTCACCTTCTTACCCATACAGACATCAAGCCCTACAGTTGTGAGCAGTGCGGAAAAGTTTTCCGGAGAAATTGCGATTTGAGGAGACACAGTCTGACCCACAGCCCCAGACAGGACTTCTAGAGATGGGCCCCACCTCCTTCTCCCCCCCCCCCACATTCCCCAAGTACTAGGGTGGGGGACCACTGCTAAAGCACAAGGACTTGTTAGAATGGACTGAACCTCTGCAAGGATGGCCCAGCAGAACTACAGCTCCCATCATCTGCTGGCAGGGGATGCTGGGACTTGTAGTGTAATACAAAAGCCGGCCTGCTCCAGAGCGAAGGCTGATGTTGTGCTCTGTACAGATAACGGCTCATTTTAGAGCTATGTAAATAGCGCTATACTTTTTTTATTATTATTATTATTGTGCACAATGGTACAGATGTTGGAAGGATACAGCCTTAATACTATATTGTAAACAATAAAAACGAAAATCTGTTTTGCAATGTTGCACTTTATCTCTCCTTTCTTGCCATTTGGTTCCTATGTGAATATTTCATTTGCAAGAGGGCAAAAATGCAGACTATATCCTGGGCCCCTTGCCCACAGAGCTTACCATCTGGTTTGGGAAACACTGGCATATGTGTAAAGTAACCAGAATCCAACCTGACACTTTAGCAAGAAAGGGCATCGTATGTGCAAAACTAGGGGTCCCAGCAGCACCAGAGCCCCAAAAACTAGAATCTAGTATTGTTCAACATAAATACATAGTAATAATAATATAAAAGCCCCCATATGTTATATCTGTTTAGGGGGAAAAGTGGCTTTTGGTGGCAGCTTTGTGTGTGTTTGTGTTTGTATGACTGTGTGTGTGTGTTTGTATAACTGTGTGTGTGTTTATATGACTGTGTGTGTGTGTGTTTGTATGACTGTGTGTGTATTTGTATAACTGTGTGTGTGTGTTTGTATGACTGTGTGTGTGTTTATATGACTGTGTGTGTGTGTTTGTATGACTGTGTGTGTATTTGTATAACTGTGTGTGTGTGTGTGTGTGTGTTTGTATAACTGTGTGTGTTTATATGACTGTGGGTGTGTGTCTGTATAACTGTTTGTGTGTTTGTATGACTGTGTGTGTTTGTATGACTGTGTGCGTGTGTTTGTATAACTGTGTGTGTTTGTATGACTGTGTATGTGTGTGTTTGTCTAGCTGTGTGTGTTTGTATGACTGTGTGTGTGTGTGTGTTTGTAAGACTGTGTGTTTGTATGACTGTGTGTGTGTGTGTGTGTGTGTGTTTGTTTGACTGTGTGTGTGTTTGTATGACTGTGTGTGTGTGTTTGTATGACTGTGTGTGTGTGTTTGTATAACTGTATGTGTGTGTTTGTATAACAGTGTGTATGAATACATAGGCAGTGTGCTAGTGGCATGGAGTGTACACTGTACAAAATGTCACAGTGAGGAGCATAAATGGAATTCATTGGGCCCAGGACATAGTATTGGAGGCTTATTGGGAAATCACTAGTTGTGAATAGGAAAGCTGAGTGAACTCTAAAGCAGTCAGTTAATTACAGACAGGACTGAGCAATAAATGCTGAGCCATAGAAAACTTGTGCAACTAACCAACACCAGGGCAAATGAATCACAGCACACACCAGGGATTATGTATTGGCTCATTGTCACTGCTGCTATAAATCTATTTTATTCTTTTATATAACAACACAGGGACCCGTTGTTTGATCCCAGCAAGTTCTTTCCCTGGGTCTGACAAAAACCCAAAACACTCACATAGAAATGTTGATCCATATTATAGATGATTCTAAAATAAACTGCCCTGTAGTGGATTTGTGCTTATGCCTGGGACTTCTGCACTTAGTGCTTTAAAGGGGATCTCTACCAAAATGCTATTTAGCTTTGTTTCTTGCACAAGGAAAGATAAATAGAATTTTAAACCACATTACAATATATATATATTTATTACAAATGTTAAATGGCGTTAAAGTCATTAATACAATTGTTTACAGTGCCTCTCTGTCTCTGACTATTTTTATTATTTGCACTACTGTCCCAGACTCCTGAGACAATGTAGCAGAAGCCAAGCTGATTAACAGACCTGGAGGAGAACTGACCTCTGCTACTTTGTTTCATGAGTCAGACTCAGTGAACATAATGTTTTCAATTGCAATTACAGTTACAAATAACAAATCCCTATTTTTGATTGAATATATATAAATATATATATTAAATATATACACAGTTTAGAAGGACCTGCACTCCAAAGTTAGTGAACCATCATTATTTATTTTTCAAACTTGTGCATCCAACAGTTCGGGCCATTTATCAAAGACAAAATACAAGTGTGTAAGCAATTATTTAAATACATCAAGCCTTTCCCAATTCAAAAATGGCGCCAATCATGACGTCATAGATGTCCACATTGCACTTAATGAGTCATTAGTGAAACAAACACACATATATATATATATAAACACATCCGCCAGAAAATCTATCGATACAGAAAGGCGATGTCACAATGAAATCTGTCACAATGGGATACAAACAACTTTTCCCATCCCATATTTAGAGGTATCGGTTTCTTGCTCCTTTACCTACAATATTATATATACAGTGTCTAACACATTACATGGGAGAGGCGTCTTTGAGCAATTTGCAAGATCAACAAATAAACAAAAGTAAATGCATACATTTACATAAATAAATAAATACAAAATGGTATTTTAGAACAGCCTCTTCGTACAGTCTTCAATTCACTATATTCACTATATAACATTTGTGTTATGTTCAAGTAAATTCATTCTATATATATATATATATATATATATATATATATATATATATATATATATATATATATATATATATATATATAGACAAATACAAGAGGTCCTCTGCACTCAACCCATTATCAATATATTTAAGACATTGTGTACCTTAAGCTACTTAAAAATGCCTTACCCTTCAGACAAAACAGGAATTGTTTGTCCATTTATTGCAATATATATATATATATATATATATATATATATATATATATATATATATATATATATATATATAATATATATATATATATAAATATATATATATATATATATATTATTTTTTTTTTTTCATGGGAAGCACTCCATATAATTTTCAGTGTGCACCCACTGTTTGAAAGCTGCAGATCACCCATTCCTTATATATATATATATATATATATATAAATACAAGAGGTCCTCAGCACTCAACCCATTATCAATATATTTGAGACATTTTGTGCATACTGCTACTAAAAAATGCCTTACCCTTTAAACAAAACAGGGTTTTTTTTGTTCATATATTGCAATATATTTAAACTGGTCATCCCATACCTCCGCTTTTATATATATATATATATATATATATATATATATATATATATATATATATATATATATATATATATAGTGAATAAAGTACCCCCTCTTGTAAAATATAAGGTTATTATAAGTTACCGAGGAGTTTCATGACCATATAAAAACACGAGGCCGAAGGCCGAGTGTTTTTATACAGGTCATGGAACTCCAAGGTAACTTCTAATATCCTCATATTTTACAACTGGGGGTACTTTATTTATTATAATACACAAGTTTCAGTGAGTCATGTGACAGAAATTACATCAGAACTCACTGTTTATAACTGATGACATCAGAACTCACCGTTTATAAGGATATAATTTACAAGATACACATGGCTTTTGTGTATTATATATATATATATATATTTTTTTTATTTTTTTTTTATTTTTTTTAATATATATATATATTTTTTTCCCATGGGAAGCAGTCCATATAATTTTCAGTGTGCACCCACTGTGTGTGTGTGTGTGTTAAAAAAATAAAATAAATATATAGTGAATATTGTGGATTTAACCAATTTGTATAATCACAATAAGGAAAAAATGATAAAATGCAGATGTAAATATATTAGTATTCTACACAAACGAATATAGTCATGTACTATAGCTATTATTTAATTACCAGTGTTTGAATTTTCTTTGGAAACATTGCAACTGCTGCTTATTTTGCTGTCACTGAGATGAACGAAAATGAGTCGTTTTACCCTAGAGACACTGTTTTTTAAAAAAAAAACAAAAAAAAAAACAATCGTTTAACCCTTTATCTTTTATATTTTTTTCCCAGTTGTCTTAAACTTTAATCCGAATATGATTTAGATTTTTGGTGGTGTTAGCAATAAGGATTCCTGCACATAATTCAGACCATTTCTGTATCTTTGCGCTGTTTAATCTCATATATATATATATATATATAGCGCTGGTGCGACGCCAAGCAGGTACATTGCACATTAAACGCATAATTCAGATGCAAAAATGACAAGTTATTTGATTAACTTTAATAGAACGTCCCTGCTGTTGATACATATAAATACCTATAGAATGATATATGAATCGTGCCTCAAATCGGCCGTACGAAATAGGCGTGAAAACGTGAGATTTAATGACATATAATATTGTTAAATTAATTCAGAAGCTAGAAACGAATTTCGTTCTTGGTTCTTGGAATACAACGATATCTATTTTATATTACACGAACAAACAATTCAGTAGGAGTCTGAAGACGAACTTATTCGTATGGCAAACAATTTCTGTTTGACTTTATGGAGGAAACAATCAGTTTTTTTTTATTTAAAATAAAAAACGCTTTTGTTTTCAGGACTTCTTGTTCATTGATTTATGGGAAATAGAATCTAAAAGAAAGAACACAGTTGCTGCGTTTAAAAGAGTGCTTATTGCTTTGTATAACAATGTGGCTGCAAAATGCTTAATAATAATAATAATAATAATAATAATAATAAACCCCAGTTATTTCCAGACAAACACCATTGCACTTCAGCAGCTAATTGTAAGCGATTTATCATGCTGGTGATTTCCAGGCTGATAATATTATTTCTAGAACCACTGAAAACAGAGAAAGGGAATCAACCAAGAAACTGGAATTCTTTAGTGAACATAAGAATATTCCTATTTTCTCCAGTTCCAGGAGCAGATATTGCTCTCAAGTGAATCTGGATCAGCAAAAAAAAAACAAACAACTGCTTCACCAACAAATATATGAATATGAACATTTTAGTTACTGACAAGGTGTCAGATAAAGTGATTTTTTTTTTAGAAATAATTTAAAAAGTGACAATTTGTTCCTTTTTAATTAGACTGTACATGTTTTTATTCTCAAGTCAAAGCAGGTGCCAGGACTTTTAAACTCCAGTGATAATAGTGCTTACTATACTCATGTGATATGATTTTTTTTATTGGCAAACATAAATAAATCTAAGGTAGAAGCAATGTTAACTGTGAGCACAAATTTTCCCAATTACTCGCATAATACTCATTGTGGGACAATTATAAATTGAATCGTATGGTTCACTTTTAGGTTTAACTTTCAGTATGTTATAGGATGGCCAATTCCAAGCAACTTTGCAGTTGGTCTTCATTATTTATTTAAAGCATATTTGCCTTTTTTCTTCTGACTCTTTCCAGCTTTCGAATGGGGGTCACTGACCCCATCAAAAAAATGCTCTGTAAAACTACACATGGATTGTTGTTGCTACTTTTTATTATTCATCTTTCTATTAGGGCCTCTCCTATTTATATGCCAGTCTCTTATTTAAATGAATGCATGGTTGCTAGGGTAACTTGGACTACAGCAACCAGTTTGCTGCAGACCGGAGAGCTGCTGAATAAAAAGCTAAATAACTCAAAACCCACAAATAATAAAAATAAAAATCAATTACAAATTGTCTAAGAATATCACTCTCTACATCATACTAATAGTTAACTTAAATGGTTGTCCTGTCCATTGACCCCACACAGCTTATTTCTGTGCACAGAGCAGTCATTCCTTAGTGGATCATTCCCATTTTGAAAAAAAAGGTACATTTACCCTTTAAAAAAATGAAAACCAAACTCCTGATAGCTAGGAACTGGAAAAAAGTAGATTCCAAATATCCACCAAATACAACAAGAAGTAACTAATAACTTAGAATTTGAAAAAGCAGTGCTAAGAGATCAGAGAGAGAAAAGAATAATACAAGAAGCATATAAACGTTGTCTATCTAAGATCAAAACATAAAGCCTACATTCTCTAGGACTATCTTTAGTACAGGTATGGGACCTGTTATCCAGAATGCTCGGGACCTGGGGTTTTCCGGATAACGGATCTTTCCGTAATTTGGGTCTTCATGCCTTTAGTCTACTAGAAATTCATGTAAACATTAAATAAACCCAATAGGCTGGTTCTGCTTCCAATAAGGATTAATTATATCTCAGTTGGGATCAAGTACAAGCTAATGTTTTATTATTACAGAGAAAAAGGAAATCATTTTTACATTTTTGGATAAAATGGAGTCTATGGGAGATGGACTTTCTTTAGTTCTGAACTTTCTGGATAGCGGGTTTCCAGATAATAGATCTGTACCTGTATTCATATATTTATGGTTCTTGTATATATTAAGAATATATTTTACAGTTTATTGATGACATTTGCAAATTATCTATGTTAATAGAATTACAGGTATGGGATCTGTTATCCAGAATGCTCAGGACCTGGGGCTTTCCGGATAACAGATCTTTCTGTAATTGGCATCTTCATACCTTAAGTCTACTAAAAAATCATGTAAACATTAAATAAACCCAATAACCTCGTTTTGCTTCCAATAAGGATTAATTATATCTTAGTTTGGATCAAGTACAAGCTACTGTTTTATTATTACGGAGAAAAAGGAAATCATTTTTAACAATTTGGATTATTTGGATAAAATGGAGTCTATGGGAGACAGACATTCCATAACTCTGGATCTCGTGTTTCCGGATAAGGGATCCTATACCTGTAGTAACTACTCTGGGAAGTATACAATCCTTTTTTTGTGTGTGTTTTTGTTTTTTTTGATATATAGTTAATGTTTGATCTTACTCCTTAGAGAAGCATATGAAGATACAATGTATGTATTTGTTGAAAAAACACAATGAATAAAGAGGAAAAAAAATGAAAACCTTTAGCAGATGGAGTCCAGAGGTTCAGAATAACAACACAGTAAAAAAAAAAAAAAAACAAGGACATTTATTGGTTTGGCTGGAGGCGCAACTGTCAGGTAGAACCTCTCTCTGTTTGTTTTTGTATGTTTGCTGACAGTTATAAGTTACAAGTCATTTTTATTTGAGAACCAGATATTTTTCCCTTTTTAAGATTCTCAAATAACTTTTTTTTATTTAGTTTGTGTGATTTGAACTGCATCTCCCAGTGACTCCCTCTTCCCCTCATGCAGGAAAGCTTAGTCTCTGTCATTCCCAGCTGTCACACTAAGCCATATGGGACCTTGTGTGTATTTTCCACCAACCAAAAAAGCACTGCCCGACACTTCACCTACATTTCACCTGTATGGAATAGGCTTGACACTAGTGATGGTAACTGCTCAATTTTGGGATGAAATGCACCAGTTCCCATCATTGCCATGTATTTCCCACTAAAGCAAATAGGAAGCAGCAGTGGCTGATTTTGGCGCTAATATAAATTGTACACCATCAGCCTAAATATAGTAAAGGGGGACCCCACCCAAAATTGCTTTAATCCGGATAAAGGAAAATGTAATTGTAAGCCACTTTCCCGTACACGAATTTTACACTAATTTGCATTGCCAATGGTTTTGATGTTCTTTGTATATAAAATTACATTTGAAAGCAGTGTCTGGCTGTTACAAATCTTCAGCTCCTGCTAATACCATTGTAGGGGTCACTAAATAGTGCAAGAGCACTAAATGGTGCAGTTGTGCCCCTGGAATGAGAATATAATGTACTGTTGCCCTGCACTGGTAAAACTGGGGTGTTTGCCTCAGAAAAATTATTATAGTTTTTTTAAACAAGCTGCTGTGTAGCTATGGGGGCAGCCATTCAAGCACAGGATACACAATGGATCACAGATAAGTTCTGAAGAATCGCATTGCTTTCTACAGAGCTTATCTGTTATCTGTTGAGTATCCTGTGCATTTTCTCCTTTTTAATAGTTGAATGGCTGCCCCATTGCTACAAAGCAGCTTTTTTATAGAAACTATAGTAGTGTTTCCAAAGCAAGGTGAGGGGATGCACACAGTCAAACGCAGTCTGAAATATATGATTAATTGCTCACTGCATTCAGCTTCACAAATGAGGCCATGTAACTGTAGTCGACTCTCCTCCAGCCAAGCCTCCAGTTCCCACAATGCCTTGCATGTTCTAGGAGTAACAGACCAGGGAGAATAAAAGCAGAAACTAGAGGGGGCGGGCCCTGGCACGGGATGTGGAGCCGGGCCCCGCCCCCTCCGTACGTCCGGAAACGGCCACATTTACGGCCGCATTTACCTAAGAACTTGGGACGGGCCCTGGCCCAATTGCACCTCCTGCTCCCCTGGTAGTTACGCCAATAGTAAAAGTGTTCAAGGCATTGTGGGAACCCAACTTTTGGCTGGATGAGTTGATTTCTGCTACCTCGTTAATGTAGTCTGGCAAACAAAGAATAGTATTGACAAGACAAAAACTCAACCTTAAACTCATTTTCGGGTGGATATTCAGAGTACACACGGCGCATCTCTGAATACAATTGGCTCTACTATGTTTAAATTTTAAAACCTGCTGGGAAATAATCAAACCAGCAATATTTAGAGACATTTAATACGTTCGTCAGTTTATTGTCGTTTTTTTTATAGCTCTAATAATAACCATTAAGTTAATTAAGTTAAAGGGAAGTCCAGCTCACTTTTAAAATATTTTTTTAGCCCCTCTCTTGGCTGGCGGTGGTGTAGCAGACACCATCTTGCATTATGTGTGACGGGATAATAAAAGGGATTCTATGATAAAACTCACGTTGGAGGGTATTAAAGGTATGTTCACTTTTATATTAACTTTTAATATGTTATTGAATGGATAATTTTAAGTAATTTTTCAATTGGCCTTAATTTTTTCAATTAGTTTTTGAATAATGTGCCTTCTTCTTCTTCTGGCTATTCCCAGATTTCAAATAGGGGTCGCCGACCCCATATAAACAACAAATACTCTGTAAGGCTACTAATGTATTGTCATTGCTAGTTTCTTTTACCCCTCCTTCTATTCAGGCCTCTTCTATTCATATTCCAGTCTCTCATTCAAATCAATGCATGGGTTCTAGAGTAATTAGGGTCAGTATGTTGGTTAACCCAGGAACACCCCCTGGTATGCACACAATTCAAGTGCAAGCTAGTTGTGTACCCAGGGATGGAACATATGCCTCATTCTACAGCTTGAGACAACTCCTGTGCTGGCTAGATAGGCCTATAAAGCCTCTTTTTCTCAAAATGGCTTGTTCAAAAGACTTTGGGGTATATTTATCAAAAGGTGAAGTTAGAGATCGCCACAGTCCTCAAGAGTGAAATTCCACCACTCTCCATTCATTTCTATGGGATTTTGAAAGGCATATTTATCAAAGGCTGAACTTTCACTTTCACCCATTGATAAATACTCTTTTAAAAATTCCATAGAAATGAATTTCACTCTAGAGGACTGTGGCGATCTCTAACTTCACTTTTTAATAAATATACCCCTATGTTTTCATTGCAAAAGTGCTCAGAGGAGCAGAAGCCTTTAGTTCACCTTCCAAGAATGTGTTCATTTTTGCCCTATATTTTTCTTAAAGGAACAGCATCACCAAAAACTGAAAGTGTCTTTAAGGAATGACAATATAATATATGTTGCCCTGTACTGGTAAAACGGGTGTGTTTGCTTCAGAAACTCTACTATAGTTTATATGAACAAGCTTCTATGTAGCCATGGATTCAGCCATTCAAGGACAGGCTACACAATGGTTAACAGGCAGGTTCTAAAAAATCCCATTGTGTATAGCAGAGCTTATCTGTTATCAGCGGTCTAGCCGGTGCCTTTTCTCCTTTTTCCGCTTTGAATGGCTGCCCCCATGGCCACAAAGCAGCTTGTTTATATAAACTATTGCAGAGTTTCTGAAAAAAACACACCAGTTTTAACAGTGCAGCGCAATGGTACATTATATTTAAATTACTTTAAAAAAACTTTCATTTTTTTGTGTTACTGGTCCTTTAATGAGAATGGTTGAAGCAGAGATATAGGAGAGGGCAGCAACTTAGCGGCACTTAGACTGTAAAACTGCATATTCAATTGTGCTCTAATTGTTAGATATATTTAATACATGTGCCAGAGTTGTCTCACCTGTGGTTGGACATTACTATATTATGTTGTTCTTTCCAATAAGTTTGGGGGCTCCAGGTTTCCCACATCGCCAGAGGCCCCCTCACTCAAACGCTGGCCCCTTGGCAGTTTCTAGAATAAATGCTCTTAATACAGTTCACTGCACAGCAGATGGGACAGTCAGCTATTTGCCTTGCTAAACTAGTTAATACTCATTTATCATCAGTTATTATTAGTTAGTTATTACTAATACAACGTAGGGGTGTATGAGAGGGATAATTTTAGCTTGCTCTGGGCTCAGGGCTGGATTACCCAAAGTCTCTCCGTGTGCTCATACCTGACCTTTATACCAGACACTTAGAACAAATGCATAGTACATTGCCAGCTCTTTAATAGTGTCCCATATGGTCAATTTAATCATATTTTACTATTATGTTTCACATATATTATTTCCCATACATTATCCTTTACATTAAATGTCAAACCAAAGCCTGAACATCATTTTCCATATGATAGGACTGCTGTACATGCTTGGTGGAACAGCAGCCAAATTATAGTAAAAGGGATTTTTCTCATGCCTGCCCCCCCCCTCGGTCACTTCCAGTCCCAGATCTGTATTCCTTGCAAGGGTTCACTTATATGTGTTGCACCCGAGGAAGTAGTTGGTCCCCGAAACCTTGTGCTTCAAATTAATGCAATAAAATGAGATAAGGGCATTTGCCAGAATACCTGGGGGTAAATTTATCAAAGAGTGAAGTTCCGCCACTAGAGTGAAATTCCGCAGCCCTCAATTCATTTCTATGGGATTTTGAAAGGCATATTTATCAATGGGTGAAAGTGAAAGTTCACCCTTTGATAAATACGCCTATAAAAATCCCATAGAAATGAATGGAGAGTGGTGGAATTTCACTCTAGTGGCGGAACTTCACTATTAACTCTTTGATAAATATACCCCCAAGTGTGCTTCTTTCCTATACA
Source organism: Xenopus laevis (assembly GCF_017654675.1). Taxonomy (NCBI): domain Eukaryota; kingdom Metazoa; phylum Chordata; class Amphibia; order Anura; family Pipidae; genus Xenopus; species Xenopus laevis. The sequence continues at coordinate 139,109,996 of NC_054381.1, read as the reverse complement.
ATCTGAACAAATGGAATAAGCCAAACCTAGAATCACCTTAAGGTGGCCATACACGGGCAGATAAAGCTGCCGATATCGGTCGTTTGGACCGATTTGACAGCTTATCTGCCCGTGTATGGGGGCTTCCGACGGGTCTTCCCGATCAATATCTGGCCACGATATCGATCGGGAAGGTTTGATTTTTAACCGACCGACCCGTCGGGCCCCTTGGCGTATCGTAATCCTATCGTTCGGCCATACGGCCAAACGTTCGAATTACCCCAGATATAGCCATGCCGTTAGTGGCATATCGGGGAAAGATCTCAAAGGATCTTTGAGTCTATGGCCACCTTTAGATCAGGGTTGTCCACCTATAAATTTGAAATGCCCAGAAGGGTATGGTGGAGTTGTTTTGGGGCAGTACTGGAATGCAAGGACATACTGATCAACTGGTACATCAGAATTCTTTTAGGTCCCACTGCCTTAGGCACCATATCCAGATATAAGGAAATTAAGTTCTAGGATGTACGGTGTAGTTTAAAGGAGAATTCAACCCTTAAAGGAGAAGGAAACGTTAAAACTAAGTAAGCCTTTTCAGAAAGGTCCAATTAAATATACAAGTAAACCCTCAAAATAGTGCTGCTGCAGAGAGTCCTCTGTCAAAAGAAACAGTATTTCTTTCCTTCTATTGTGTACACATGGGCTTCTGTATCAGACTTCCTGTTTTCAGCTTAAACCTCCTTGCCCCGGCGTGAGCATGCTCAGTTTGCTCCTCCTCCCCCCCTTCTCTGCTGTAATCTGAGCCCAGAGCTATGAGTAAGCAGGGAGAGACTCATGCAGGAAGTGATGTCACACCAAGCTAATACTGCAGCTGCTATCCTAAACAATTTATGATAAAACATTCTACAGAATAAATATAGCATTCACGCTTGCACTATTGCAGCTAATCTATTGGCAATAAAATGCCTCTGTAGCTTTCCTTCTCCTTTAACTAAAAAAACCCTACCACCCTACCCCACACCGACCCCCTGCCTCCTCCCCCCCAGCCTAGCTGCCCCCCGAGGAAATGGCCCTAACTTTTTACTTACCCGTAAGATTCAGAGATCGCAGTTCAGGGCAGCCATCTTCCTGGTCTTCTGTAATCTGAGTCTGATAGCGGTGAAGCGACACATGCGCAGTTGGAGTAATTTCCCGGTTAGGGGCATTTCCCTGGGGGGGAGCTAGGCTGGGGGGAGGAGGGAGGGGGGTCTACGTAGGGTAGGGGGATAGGGTTTTTATTAGTTAAAGGTTGATTTCTCCTTTAATTTTAGAAAGAAAGTAGATCTTATTTACTATTAGATCTATGTGTGTGGGTGGGTTAAAGTTGACAAAGCATGTCCTAATCATACAGGTAAGTTACCATACACATACCAATAATTATACAAAATTATCCGGGTTGCCTGCCAATCCTGACCGATACTATGAAAAGTTTTTACTCAAACCGTGCTAAACTTATATGTACAATTAATCAGTGTGTGTGTTCTAGATGAACTGTGACTCTCCCCAGTGACACTAACGAGTTCAATATATTCTATAGACACATACAACAATACAATGTGCCATTTACCAGCTTAGAGCTTCTTTATATCAGAACACCATAGATTTTTAATAAAAGTCAGTTCCCAGGTTTATTCAGATATTAACAAGATATTTTCAGCAGTGGTGCAGTGCCAATGAAGTCGAAAAACTTGTTTTAGGAGGCAGCGCTCCTCAGGTTACATGGGGAGGAAAAAAGCCGGTCCTGGTACCTTTAAGAGCCAAATTTCTCCGCACTAGAGATGTACGCCCCTTGGACTCCCTCCAGCGCAGGAAAGGTAAGTGGAGGGGGTCAGCATTGATGGTACCTCATGTGGCTCCTGATTTTCAGGTGGAACAGTTAACAGTATTATTCATTAATAAAATCCACTACACAAACCGATTATACGAGACAGCATTTCTCTTAAAATTATCAGGAAAGGATAAAAACAATTGCACAATCCCAGCTTTTACAGTGTGGATTTCCGGCACATAGAATGTAGTGGCTTAGAAATGCTGTCACATATAATCGGTCTGTGTAGGGGAATTCATAGTAATGTCTGGTTAGTACTGTTAACTGTTCACCCTGAAAGTATCTTGTGAATATTTAAATAAACCTGGGAATTGACTTTTATTATAAATGTTGTTCTGATATAAAGGAGCGCTAGCCATGTACTATGGATCAGAACGACTGAAAGGAAGCCATACTGTTTGTGGCTTCTCAAACGCATCTGTTCAGCCTGTGAATGGTGACTTTAAGGTATAAAACACATCAGGGAAGCAGTGTAATACATAAGAAGTCAAGTTATAAATAAAATCACAAAAACTAAAGGGATCATTTATTAATCTAACATTTCTGAACTGTTAATGTTAATACTAATTCTTATTGTTATTAAGGAAAATGTGCATCAATTCTGGCACAAAATGCACCTTTGGGTATTTCATTAATTCCAGAATCACAATGAGTCTAGCACTCCGTGTGGTTTAGTTGAGGGCTGACACCTGTGTGTTCCCCGGCTATTCCCCCTATGCTGTTCTGCACCTACAGGACTTGTTTATGGAAACTATATGTAATGCGAGAGCGTATTTTGTAACATACACAACTCTGTATTTTTATTCCTTTGCAGAAGTGTTAGAGTTTTACACTTCTTCCTCTTCAACCTATCATTAAAGACATCATTAAAGGCATAATAAACTTTTTAATAAGTGTTTAGTAATTGATACAGAAATGGCTTATTCTACATAGGTAGCCTTTTTATCCATACATTTGGTTATCATTTTATCAGTGGGATCCTCCATGAATGATCCAGCAAGGTAACCTTATCCACGTACTTTAAGGGTCATTGCACATGAAGTGTTTTGATTGTTACTTGTGGTAGTGATAAAAATGCCTTACCAAGTGCCAAATTTGAATGTGGACCACCACGTGTCACCCAGAACCCACCCCTGTCTCACAAAAGAGACTCCCAAAATGAATGGCTAAATTCCCGCTAAAACATAGTGAATCTCTACTGTTGAGTTTCAGAGTTCCCGCAATGCTCCTATTCAGGTCCGAACTGGGATTCAGAAGAGGCCCTGGCATTCTATGTACACAGAGACCCAAACAGCCCAATAAATAGTGAGTGTCTATGGCATCTTACAGCAGCTCCTCTGGTATTTGCCAGAACCAACAGACTGCCTATGTAGGTTCAGGGTCGGACTGGGGGGCCCGGGGCCCACCAGGACTAATGTCCAGGGCCCCCTCCAACCCCTAGCCCCGCTACTATGACACGTCGAGCGTGCATGCGCCTGTGTGAATGCGCTGATCGGCGCTGCTGAATCAATAGGTGCCGCACGCATGCGCAGATGGCGCTGCACGGCGCCTAAAACGCCTTTGCCGTTTGGGAAAGGGGACTGGCCTGGTGGGGGCCCATTAAGGGTCGGGGCCCACCGGGTTTTTTCCCGGTGTCCCACAGGGCCAGTCCGACACTGTGTAGGTTCTGTGACAAGTGCCACTCTTTGTACTCTAGTCTGCCAGTGCTGCATTTGGTTCCCAGGCACACTCCATCCTTGCACACTAATGAGTAGACCCAAGATCAGTGGTGTAACAAGCACGTGCCGCCCCCCCCCCACCAGAAAAACTTTCTCCTGCAACCCCCACTTCCCCCGAAAGCTCACACTGGCACAAGTGCATCAATTAGAAGAAGAAGAGAACATATAATCAGCTGGAATTTTTAAATTACTTTATAACAGGTAGAGATATTTTGATTTAAAATAAATGTGGGTTTCATGCAGGGGTGCAACTATAGAGGAAGCAGAATCTGTGGCTTTAGGAGGCCCCAGGAGGCATAGGGGGCCCCATGAGGACCAAATAATGAGCAATTTCAACATTTATTGGTAAAACGGGACAATATCTGGACATGTTGTGGGCCCTAAAATTTATTTTCTGTGGGGCCCAGTAACATGACATGTTTATTATACAGATTTTATGTCTGCAGGTCCCCTTTAAGAGCAGAATTTCTGTTTGCTTTCCTTTAAAGTGGGAATTTATCCAGCATGCTTGAGAAGAAGGAAGCCACTTCCCAGTATTTCCAAACCACTAGTACCCAGCTCTTTGCTGAAAAACCCACCCTCGATGCACGATGGCCCTTTAGCAAAGTATTACATATTTTACTCATTTAGGAAGTTTGGTTTAGTGAAGCTGTTTGTATGAGTGTATTAAAGGGGTACAGATTGCTGAAATTGCAAACTGGAGAGCTGCCAAATAAAAAGCTCAATTATTTAAAAAAACAAAATTAATACAACATGAAATCCAAATGCAAATTGTTTGAGAATATCACTCTGTACATCATACTTAAAGTTAACCCAAAGGTGAATCAAGAGTGAGGGCAGTACTGACACCCATTTTTTGAGAGCATGGCAGTTAGGGATTGGGGGCATCAATGTATCTTTGCTTTGGATTAAGCAGCAACATTAATGAATAATGTTCCCAGGACTGGCCCTGCACATTTACCTGTTTAGGGGATATATTAGCCCTAATATTATATTTTATACTGTGAGCAGCGGGTCCCTGTGCACAGCCCATTACAGCTTCTTGGCATGTAACCAGCTAGTGAATTAGGAGCCGAGAGGCCAACAGCAGAGTCATTTTATGGTTTGGGTTTATTTATATTAATGCTCTGATACTAATTGCACACTGAATAAAAATAAAAGCCTTGAACTCATTGTATAAAAATATTAGGTAATTGCTACCAGTTGTAAACAGGGCTTATTCTTCTCTTTATACATTACACCAACCTCTTCATCATAGGAAAATGTAATTCCAAGCTTAAACTCTTTGTCATTAATCATATGTCCAATGGGTCTATTAGTAGCTATAAACCGTATGTAAAAGAGCTTCAGCTATACAGTCATAATGTAACCCTAATGTACAATGATATTTAAAAGTCACCGATGAGTTCCATGACCATATAAAGGTATGAGGTTGAAGGCCAACTTCTTTTATACAGGTCATGGAACTTCAAATAATATTTAGTATAACACACAAGTGTCAGTGAGTCATGTGGCACTAATTACATCACTAATTATAACTAATGACATCATTAAGCACTGATTATAAGGAAAAATTTACAGAATATTCATGCCTCTTGTTTATTATCTCCAAAACTCTTAATGATGGACTGTGCTGCAAAATGCGTGAACATCTTCTAATTGCACAATAGGAAGTCTTTTCAGAGCCTTGCCTGTCTTCTATTTAGTATTCTGACACTCTACAGATATTTGCCCAATATGAACCCATTTCACTAGCCAAAAAGCACAGGGAAGGAAATAATAAAATAAGTAAATAAGGAGAGTGAAGTGAAAGAAATAAAAAACATTAAACTGTAGTTCTGATGTTTGAGTTTGGCAGAATTCACAGCCGGCACTGATGCAATCTGTCCTGAAGCTTTGCACTGTATAATAAATATTATTCTGTCCAAGTGGGGTCCAAGTTAGAGAGCAGGGCCCATGGCAATGCAATAAATCTGGTTCAGTATTGGAAGTGAAAAACATCAGGCATGTGACTGTCCTACCAAGGACCAGCATAACCTTAAGTGAAGTTCCCTGGAGATATAGAGTTTTAGTTGATAAACAGCTGGAGTGTATGTGTATAACAATTGTGTGATATGGGTATGGGATCTGATATTGGAAACCGTTATTCAGAAAGCCCTGCATTAAGGAAAGGCCATCTCCCATAGCCTCAATTTTATCTTAAATAAATAATCTAAATTCTTTAAAATTATTTCCTTTTACTCTGTAATAATAACACGGTAATTTGTACATGATCCCAACTAATATATAATTAATCTCACTGGAAGAAAAACCAGCCTATTGGGTTTATTTAATTCTTACACGATTTTGTAGAAGACAGGATATGAAGATTCAAATTACAGAAAGATCCGTTATCTGGAAAACCCCAGGTCACGAGTATTCTGGAAACCAGATCCCATACCTGTATATATACGTTGGGGGATAGGCATGAGCCCTGTCAGGTCACCAGTCCAAACGGGGGTTCCCGAACTGCCATGAAAGGGGCAGGACTTTCTGCTAAAGGGTCAGGATTGGGTAAATTAGAGGTGGAGCTGGACTGATTTGAGGGGCAGGGTTGGCAGATGAGGACATGGGCATGCAAGGATATGGTGCCGCAGGATTCTTGATGGCAACCCTGTATATACTATATATAAAGAGATAATTTTTGAGGACAAAGGGTCATCCTGAAATCAAAATAAATAAGGTTTCTTATTGTCATTTTATAAAGGGAGGAAGTACACACAGTCCAACATTAGCTGCCTATCTGGCTGTTGTGGGCTGCTTAATGGCACATGCATGGGGTTAAAACAACAGCCTGCCCCACCAATATCCAGTATTTACAAGATACCTATTGTGCAGGTCTGGAAATCCTGTCCAGTGGCAAAATTATAACAGTAGCAGAGGGGGGTCCAATAAAGACTTACATTCCCCTGCTACCTCCAGTGTCGGACTGGGACACCAGGGGCCCACCAAAAACCCTTAGACCAGGGGCCCACCAAAAACCTTTAGGCCAGGGGCCCACTCTAAGTATTATTTTCTTACTCTTCTCACTCAACCTCTATTCTCCTAGTCTCTTTTCTTTTTTATACTATACTCTATTATTCCATCTATTTATCCTCTTTATTCTCATAGCAATAGGGAATGGCCATGAAATAGGAAAAATGTTTAGGAGCAGGAGGGCCAACTGACACCTCGGCCCACCGGGAGTTTTCCTGGTATCCCGGTGGGCCAGTCCGACACAGGCTACCTCTTACCCTCCTGACTGCCCCCACACCACCAAATGTATACATGTGGGGGAGAATACATGTTGGGGATGGGGATATGGGTAAATCATACTACCATCAAACTCTATTTGGTGAATCCTTGTCCAAGGGTTTCCATAGTGCCGGAAAGGGTCCATATTGTGCAGAAAGCACAATTGCTCTCTTTGCACTGGAAGAGCCAAATTTCTGGTTTGATAACCAACAACTTGGCTCTTAATGTTACTAATGTTTCTCAACTCACCTAATTGCAGCAGGGGATAACCAAATAAGCAGATTTTTTAGTGTATGACAAATTTTAGTACAAATCTAACCCAGGGATCCATCCAATGAAATTAATTTTTTCCTACTGTCAGATTGGAGACAGCTTTAACTTTACTCTAGATCAGCTAGAGGTTAGACTGGATACACTTGGACAAAGGGTTGAACTTGATAGACGTGTATATTTGTATCAACTCTGTAACTAAAGTATAGTTAATGATATATATATATATATATATATATATATATATATATATATATATATATATATATATATATATATATATATAGATAGATAGATATATATATGTGTCCTTTTATTGCCTCCCCCCATGGGCCCCTGTAATGCTGAAGGCCCAGGGCAAAAGACCTACCCATGCATCTTAATTCATTTCATATCCCAGATCCCTGGTAAATCGCCTGTGGATATTCCGTACACACTGTTTGAGATGAAGAAAGCCTTATTTAACATTTAAAATATTAGGAGACATCCTGCAAGGAATAATTTAGCCTCTCTCTCTCTGGAACCCAAGGGCTTTAGCCTGTTAAAGTGGCCCTGTTGTCTGACATGGCCTAGTAAGGCTCAGCCCATGAGAAGGTCATTTTTCACAGCAAATGCAAATACACAAGCTGGTTTACTCACTGGAAAGGGATACCATTAGCCGGATTTTCTGTGTCATCCATCAAAGTGTCCAGGTGCAAAGAATGTGCACTAATTTTATCATGAAAAAAAAAAAGACTGTTTCCCATTAAAAACAATTACTCTTTTTACATCAAAACCATCTGGCTGTACAACCCAGTGTGAACTATTGCAAATACACTACGGTGTCTGTGGTTAGAATGTAATGTCCTGTATTTCCGTCAGGCTTCGAGTTAGAAAGTGGCAGAGAAAAAAACAAAATGACACCAGATTTACTAAGTTTGGCCAGGGCTCTGCAGACCTTTATAAATAGCCCTATTGAGGTCTGTCTTGAGGCAGCGCTGGCAGAGCTCGTTTCCTACAAGGTACTTTGGGGTCTCTTTTCAGTGTGGTGAGCTTATATATGGTTGCAGTACAGGAAGATATTTGAGCACAGGGTTCGGCACTAGCAGCGCTGGGTTATACTGTACAAAGCAGACTTTTATGAAATGCATTGTATCTTAAGGGCATCTGTTATACAGTGCACTGTAAATAATATTGTTATAGTCTTATAACATTTACAAGGCGTAATGCACTCCCAGCTGACTTTATATAAACAGAAAATGTTCACCATTTCATCAAACGAGAATATTAAAGGTCACAAAGGCATTTCATGGCAATATAAAAGCAGGAACCTGGTTGATGAACTTGAAGGTAATGGGGTAGATACATAATACACAACAGGGTTCATTTAGTAAAGCAAGTGCAAAGCACAAAAATGTCTGCAAAACCAGCGTCGGACTGGGGGCCTTGGGCCCACCAGGGCTGCTATCTCAGGGGACCCAACACACCCCGGGCCCCCCAGCAGTGTCAGACTGGCCCACCGGGATACCAGGAAAACTCCCGGTGGGCCCAGGTGTCAGTTTAGCCTATTTAGCCTATTTCATGGTCTTTATGGGGAAAAAATGCTTAATAATGGAAGAATATAGTGTAGAAGTAGAAGTAAGTAATTCAAGATTAAGAGAATAAAGAGTTTGAAAAGTGGTCCCACAGTCTACAGTTTTCCAGTGGCCCCAAGGTCTAAGGTTTTCTGGTGGGTCAATGGCATCCCAGTCCGAAACTGCCCCCCAGACACAAACCCCTCGTGCCCCGCCCCAAACACCCCCTACCGCACCCACCCCCCACGAATACCCCTCTATTATTGCAGCCACAATCTGTACCGCACAGCCTCAGCAGGCAAACCCTTCAGGCTACAACTGTGTCCTTCCAAATGCTATTCACAAAGGTACAGGCATCACTACACGCTCTTCTATACACATGCCATGCTCCAAAAAATGTTCACCATTTCATAAAGCGAGGACATTAAAGGTCACAAAGGCATTTCAGGGCCATATAAAGGCAAAGTCGACAAACTTAATATGCAACAGGGTTCATTTACTAAAGCAAGTGTAAAGCATAACATGTCTGCAAAACTGTGTCCTTGCAAATGCTATTCACAAAGGTTCAGGCATCACTACATGCTCCTCTATACATGTGCAATGCTCCAAAAAATGTCAGTTGCTTCTGCTTCGGTGAATAAGGTGCAATATGCAAAGTATAGGGCACACGGAGGGCTGCAAGTAAAGTGTCCAGCATCAAAAAATGAAAGTTTGTTTTATAAGCTCTCCTGCTTCTATATATCCCACACTTTTTGTTACTGTATTCCATTTGTCTCTGTATTCATTACAGGCCCCTTATACCAATGAGGCCCTCAGCAGAGGCCAGAATGCTCCTTTAATTAATCTCTATTTTTTCCTAGTTCAGAGCAAGAAATAACAGTAACTGTAGCTATTGCTTAATGAAACCAATAGGCAAATTCACACAGTTTTTTTTTTTTAAAGAACTAGTTACTATAGAAATGAAAAATAACCTACAGAAATGTTCTCCATCTCTTCAGCAGACTGCTCATGATTCCATCTTCATGTGTTAGCAAGCATATAGGCTCCAGCATAGCTATACTTAGATGGTCCTGCCTGATACATATATATGTATATATACAGGTATTGGACCTGTTATACAGAATGTTCGAGACCTGTGTTTTTCCAGATAACGAATCTTTCCATAATTCATACCTTAAGTCTACTAGAAAATCCTTTAAACATTTAATAGACCCAACAGGCTGATTTTGCTTCCAATAAGGATTAATTATATCTTAGTTTGGATCAAGTACAAGTTACTGTTTCATTATTACTATGAAATACACTTTGCAATTTTAAATTATTAGATTACGATGGAGCCTATGGGAGATGGTCACCTGCGATTCAGAGCTTTCTGAATAACTGGTTTGCAAAGTATAGCACTCAACAGGACTTAAAAAATAGATAAAAAGACTTTATTGGAAACCAAACATTTCAATCACAAACAGTGACCTTTCTCAAGGGTAACAAATGGAAAAAAGTATATATATATATATATATATATATATATATATATATATATACTACGCTTCAGATGATTAAGTGGTCTATTTGTATAGCATTGTGCATATCACAAACACGGACCCCTGTATTTGGCAAGGAAGATCAGAGGAGGGACGCAGGGCTTACACAAACTAATAAGAAACAAAAATAAGCAATGAAAGAAATGCTATCAAAGCTGTTTTTTGAAAAAAAAAAAAACCCTAAATAATTGGTTTCCTTCTTGTAATAACATTCATGCATACGGCCCAATGAGATGAAGGATGGAGTAGGAAATGGAAGCTGCCACGGGTTCTGCTTTAATGATTTTGCAAACAAAAGGAACAAGAATCAGTAGAATATGATTGGTCACAGAGGAAACTGGGCCTTATTTTGATTTCATTACATTTAACATGTTTTAGCATATTTAAGTTTGACATTCCTCATTTAAAATTGCACGTGATGACCATATCCAGAGACATCGGTTATGGATGATGTATAGATACATTTAGAATAATTTCAACCTGGGGCAGGTGTAGCAGTTGGGCAGTAATATAGATTTGGCACATCATGTGTAGGTTTGGAAATTACTAGTACAGCTGTGGTACCTGTTATCCAGAATTCTCGGGACCTGGGGTTTTCCGGATAATGGATCTTTCCGTAATTTGGATCTTCATACCTTAAGTCTACTAGAAAATTATTTAAACATTAAATAAGCCCAATAGGCTGGTTTTGTTTCCAATAAGGATTCATTATATCTTAGTTTGGATCAAGTACAAGCTACTGTTTTATTATTACGGAGAGAAAGGAAATCATTTTTAAAAATATAAATTATTTGATAATAATGGAGTCTATGGAAGATGGCCTTCCCATAATTCTGTATACCTCCCAACTGTCCTGTTTTTCGCAGGACAGTCCAGATTTTGACAGCTCAACCTGCAGTCCTGGGTTTGTTACTGAAATATCCCAACTTTCTCTTTGATCTCCTTCACTGAACAGCCAGAAAAAGATACAATGTTTCTAACTTAATTGGCTTTTAGCAGAGAGCCCGGAATATGTGGCAGGTGCACCTGATACGTTTGTAACAATTTAAGATAAGCAAAGAAAGTATTGTAACATAGTAAGTTAGGTTGAAAAAAGACACACGTTCATCAAGTTCAAACTTTATTTTAACCTGCTTAACTGCCAGTTGATCCAGAGGATGGGAAAAAAAAAACATTTGAAGCCTCTCCAATTTGCCTCAGAGGGGGGAAAAATTCCTTCCTGACTCCAAAATGGCAATGGGACTAGTCCCTGGATCAACTTGGACTATGAGCTATCTCCCATAACCCTGTATTCCCTCACTTGCTAAACACCATCCAACCCCTTCTTAAAGCTATCTAATGTATCAGCCTGTACCACTGATTCAGGGAGACAATTCCACATCTTCACAGCTCTCACTGTAACAAACCCCTTCCCAATATTTAGGCAGAACCTCTTTTCTTCTAATCGGAATGGGTGACCTTGTGTCAGCTGGAAAGACCTACTGGTAAATAAAGTATTAGAGAGATTATTATATGCTCCCCTTATATATTTATACATAGTTATTATATCTCCCCTTAAGCACCTCTTCTCCAGCGTGAACATCCCCAACTTTCCTCATAGCTAAGATTTTTCATACCTGCTTAGTTGCCCTTCTCTGTACCCTCTCTAATACAATATTGATCTGTTTGAGCACTGGAGACCAAAACTGTTCGGCATATTCTAGATGGGGCCTTACCAGTGCTCTATACAGTGGAAGAATAACCCCCTCCTCCTGTAAATCTATGCTCAAGAATTTATTTGCCCTTGATGCTGCTGACTGGCTTTACTTGCTACAGTCAAGTTTATCATCTACAAGGACTCCAATGTACTAGCGTAACAATTTAAGACAAGCAGGTCTCTTGGGGAAACTGTGACTTGCAGCTTAAAGGGCAATTCACCTTCATTAGCAAAACTGCAAAAACAGAAATATGTTCAAATTTTCATAACCTGCCAAATTTTGTAAAATGAACATGGTAATTATGGGGTGTGGCCACAAAAATGGGTGTGGTCAAAAATGTTCGCCACAAAACGCACAGCAAATCTTTTTATCCCTCATTCTATTTCCAAAATGTTGGGAGGTATTCTGAGCTTTCTGGACAATGGGTTTCTGGATAATGTATCCTATACCTGTATGTGTATTAGTAAATAGATATCAAATAAAGTTAAAGCAATCAGTTTATGTTTTCCATACATTTTATTACAATTATTTATAAAGTGGCAACATACTCTGAGCCGCTGTATAGCAACACAGACAGGAGTAATGCGTAGGTATAAGCAGGGACCTGCCCACAAGGGCTAACAATCTACACATACACAATGGGGCCGATTCACTAAATTCGAGTGAAGGATTCGAAGTATAAAAAGTTCGATTTTCGAAGTATTTTTTGGGCTACTTCAACCATCGAATGGGCTACTTCGACCTTCGACTACGACTTCGAATCGAAGGATTCAAACTAAAAATCGTTCGACTATTCGACCATTCGATAGTCGAAGTACTGTCTCTTTAAAAAAAACTTCGACCCCCTAGTTCGGCAGCTAAAAGCTACCGAAGTCAATGTTAGCCTATGGGGAAGGTCCCCATAGGCTTTCCTACTTTCCTAAGTTTTTTGGATCGAAGGATATTCCTTCGATCGTTGGATTGAAATCCTTCGATTCAAAGGATTTAATCGTTCGATCGAAGGAATAATCCTTCGATCGTACGATTGCAGTATTTGCGCTAAATCCTTCAACTTCGATATTCGCAGTCGAAGGATTTCAATTCCTAATCGAATATCGAGGGTTAATTAACCCTCGATATTCGACCCTTAATGAATCAGCCCCAATATGTTACTATGCTCAAATAGCATTTTCTGTAAATGAAGCACATTACTTGATGAGAATCAGTAAAAGCAGAATGAAGTCTCCATAGCAGGAGAATGTTCCCAAGAAACGGAAAGGGAAACTCAGCAGGTTGTTAGCTGTATAGAAGGAGCTTATTTTTGGTAACATTCTGTCATGTCCGTTAAGTAAAACATTTTATTATGTGAACTCCCCTTATGTAAAGATTGAAAATGCCAGGAAACAGCTATGCAAGTGCTGATCTTACCCCACGAGAAGCATGAATTGAAAGTGTCTTGCTGCACTGGCCACCAATTATTCTGGATTTCTATATGTCAGCTCTGGGATCTATAAATGCTTTCAAACATAACATACATTGTGCTGTCAGAATAGGGGAACATGGAGAGCGCTTACTTCTGCATCAAGCCGAAAAAGAAAAAAGTTCAGAGCAGGAAATCTGAATAAATCCTTCACTATTTTTAGTGTGACCAAATGGAAACCTTGGTTTAATGTTATTTTTTTTCTTTTTCGTTTCATATATAAAAAAACAAGCTAAGTACTTGGGACACCTGGAAAACAAGAAGTGTGAGGAAACAAGTATATGCTTTGATGGAAACCCAGATCCTGTAGATATTAATAATACATTAGTCTGTTGACGGGTACTTGGTCTGTTTATGTCAATGAATATGTTATGGTCCCTGCCAGCAGATGGGTTATCAGCTGGGACATTTTTTGGGAAACTGTACAGGTAGCATCTCCAAAACAACTTTTATGCATCACCCGAGGAACAGCAAGTGGCACAAATCTGAAACGACAGTCATTCATACACAGTCCTATTGAAGGGCTATGGGAGAGGTTTTGGATCACTGGTTAAGTCCCCAGAGTCGGAGAGCCTTTTCTACCAGTGAATTCTGATTTTGGCTGAGTTGCTGAATCTACATTAGGCACTTGTTAAGTGGTAAGTGATGCCGTGATCAAATGTTAGACAACAAACAAGGGTCTTGATGGTCAAGAGCCGGAATACTGGTGCTTTTCTCTAGGAGTTCAGATTGTCTTGTGCTTTGTGCATGTATTCTGAATAAAATATTAGTAACTGAAATGTATTGCATCAGATGAGTGCAGAATGCTGGGGCCTGTCATGTGTTAAAGGAGAACTAAACCCTAAAATGAATATGGCTAGAAATTAAATATTTTATGTTACTGAACTTATTATACCAGCCTAAGGGTTCAGCATCTCTATAGTAGTAATAACCCAGGCCTTCAAAAAGGTCACAGAAGTGTCTCACCTTGGATTTTGTTAGGAGTGCACCAAAAGGCCTGTGTCTAGGGTGGCAGCTTTAAAAGCCAGTGCCTTCAGGTACCTATATAACAAATGTAAAAAATGTTTTAATAAAAAAATCTCCCCAGTCACTGGAGTTTTGTGGGCATATTTGGAGGCTAAGATGGAGCCCCCCCTCCAGCTTAGCCTCCAGATATGCCCACAAGACTCCAGCGGCTGGGGAGATTTTCTTATTAAAACATTTTTTAAATTTGATGAGGGGGTAAGAGCGTACTTCTTGTGCTCGTTAGTGAAAGTGACAAAGACATAGCGCAAGTGACGCACAACGTCACTTCTGCAAAAGGGAGTCTGCTGAGTTCTGGTGCATAGGGCGGCACATACCATAATACAAATCTTTATGAGTGTCAGTGACACTCACATGCTCAGTGGGCTCTGAGCAGCTGTTGAGAAGCTAAGCTTAGGGGTCGTTGCAAATCATTAAGCAGAAAATGAGGGTCTGTCATATAAGATGATGCTACAAGGCTGATGATTGAATTCTGATGTTAATTGCATTGGTTTCTGAGCTGCCATGTACCAATAATCTGAAATATCTACTAACAAGCTTTAGATTGTGACATATATGTGACTAAGCTCAGTAAGTGAGAGCAGCACAGAGCATGTGCAGTGAATCAGCAGAAAAGAAGATGGGGAGCTACTGGGGCATCTTTGGAGACACAGATCTTTACTGCTGTGCCTGCCTTGGGCTGGTACGAAAGCCCAAAACATAATGGGGGAAATGTAATAAAATTCACAAAGAGAACAAATTGGCACACAAATAGGAATAAAAATTTGCATGTTGCAATTTAATATTCTTCATTAGGCTTTTATTGCATTGCAAATCTTAACTCCGCATTGCAGACTTTTAAGACCTGCTTGAAGGTGGTGTAAACTTTTAGGGTAGGACTACATGGACATTTAGTCAACAAAACGTTGGTGTCAGATTGCATGCGACGGAAATAAGGTAAGTAATGGAAATGTCAGATGAAGTCGCAGCATTGATCCGACGCAACAGTGTCTGCATCAGACGTGTCGTGTCGGATCATTGACTGGAAGTTTTTAGTGCACAAGTGGAGGGCTAGGAGGTATAGGGGCCCCATAAGGCCCTAATTCATATAGAGTTTCAATAAATATTGGTAAAGCAAGTCAAACTCTAGACATTTTGGGGACCTGAAAAATAATTTGCTGTGGGGCCCAGTAATATCTAGTTATGCCAGTGGCTGGAACTATGGGGTAAAAACCTGAGTTTTGGCTAAAACCATTGCCATTTGTGTTTAAATTGCATTTCTGGTTGTAGTTCTGAAGCGTATATCCCTTATATCACCATAAGTGAACTGGCAAGTGACTCAATGATTCAATAAGCACATTTTCCCTTTTAATAAAAGTTTGTAAGCAAATGGAACCCATGCACTGGTCTGTTCTTCATTACTGTCGCACATTGCAGTTGTGACGTGATGCCTCAACCATCATTTCAGACTACACAACGTGCGTCACTTACTGCAGGTCACATAAACACGTCTATACACATAGCTCTTAATTCCATAAGATCAAACCGCTACCCCCTTTCTAATTTCTCTCACAAGGCAAATATTTAATTCTCTTTTACTAACACACTTGTGCAACAATCCCTTTGGTGGTGTGACACATGAGAAATTTTCATTTCTTCTCTGATTAATTAGAACCATTTTTTTTTTTTTTAAAAAAAGTGACTTTATGGAACAACACAA
The DNA here is from genome assembly GCF_017654675.1 of Xenopus laevis. Lineage (NCBI taxonomy): Eukaryota > Metazoa > Chordata > Amphibia > Anura > Pipidae > Xenopus > Xenopus laevis. The sequence goes on along the minus strand of NC_054381.1, from coordinate 139,093,917 downwards.
TTGCCCATTTCTCTCAATTATGTTTAATACTCATTAACAGATTAATTTGTCATATGTTAACTGTAAGCACAGTCAGCTGAATCTAGGCCTTTGCTGTCTCTAAATAGATCCAAAAGTTAAAGGGACCCCTGTTTGTTTAGCCATGCAATGAATCTGAGTCAGACAAATTTTTTTGCACTTTGCTCCCAGCCCTGTGCTTCTTTTCCCACAGGTCTCTGTACTCCAATTGCCAGTGGCATAACTAGATGTTACTGGGCCCACAATATATGCAGAAGTTGCCCTGTTTTACAAATACATGTTGATTTTTCTCATTAATTAGGGCCTCATGGGGCCCCCTATACCCCCTGCAGTCTGCTTTCTCTGTAGTTAATCCCCTCCCAATTGTTTCCCCCCAATGAACGTAACACTAGTTGCTTTGCAAACCCACCAAATAGCATGAATTTATCATCAGTGTCGGACTGGCCCACCGGGATACCAGGAAAACTCCCGGTGGGCCAAGGTGTCTGTGGGCCCTTATACTGCTAGACATTTGGCCTATTTCATGGCCATTCCCTATTTCTTTGAGAACAAAGAGGCTAAATAGATGGAATAATAGATTATAGTATGTAAAGAATAGAGACTAGGAGAACAGAGGTTGAGTGAGGAGAAGAAGAATAATAGTACTGAGAGTGGGCCCTATGTTTTTATGGTGGGCCCCTAGTCTAAGGTTTTTGGGTGGGCCCCTGGTGTCCCAGTCCGACACTGCTGCATCATACAAAATATTATATTCCAGCAAGCAGCTGTAAACATTCCTTCTTACCTCTTTTAGTCCTTTCAATAGAAATGTACAGTAGTTGTCTCCAATTTGGCAGCATATGAGTTGCTGTCTTGGTCTTTGGAATTTTTATATACAGTATATCTGTGCATGTTGCATAACACTTTTTAGATTAGGAGAGGCTCGTAATTTATCCTGAGTGTTCCTGTTTGGGGGTAGGGAAATCAGAGCTCTTACACTTAGCAATACAGTTTACTAACCCTTCAGGAATGTAAAACAGTGTCAAGACCAGAGAAAGACTAATGTGGTTCCCATACTGTACTGAATGTTCCTTCCCATCTTGGTTTGAGTATCTGTGGAACACGGCCCACAATGGCTGTTCCCTATTTTCTACAAATCGAACTCACACATTATCTCGTGACTGCTGTGGCTTTTGTCTTGATTAACATGAGAAGAAAGAGAATGTGCCAGAATCATACGACATTTTCAATGAAGCAAAACGAGTCATTATGCTTGATTAATTTGTTATTACTTACATTGTTTGTTTGTGTTCCCCCAACTTTTGGCTTTCCCTTCATCTTTGGCTCTGACATTAGATGTTGGTAAGAACAGCGATGTTGAGTCATGCTATACACTTATAAACACTGTTCAGTAACTATGTGAGTGAATAAATCAGAGAAGCTGAACTTCATAAACAAAAACATACATCGATGTAAAATTTCAAGTGAATGGCGCGCATGCCAAAACTAAAGTAACGGTATCTGTTTATGCACATCTAGACTAATAATTTCCAGAATTTACATTGAAATTGATATTGAACTTTCAGAAACACTCCGACGTCTCGTATTGCTTGGTTGGGCCTGTGCCCTTGAATAATGTTTGGGATTCAGTTAATGGGTTTGATACTAACAAAAAGTAATCTGGTCATTCTAGGCTTTTTGAAGCTCATATTTGCAGCATTTCAGCTTTTCAATAAACTAAATCATTCAGAAAAATAGAAAATGTCAGGGTTTGCGAATTCGTTTACTACTGTTTACACACGCAAGCACTTAGAGTAGGTATGGTTAATGTTTGCTTATACTGCAGTTTTAGGCCAATTCCCTACTATCAATAAATACAGACTGTAACAGACGTATTCCAAAATGTGGAACTCCTTCACAAGCCAGTCTGTGGTTCAATCAATTGGATTAATGCTTTAAATGCATGTACAGGCCCAAATTGGCAATATGTGGGTTCTGGCAAATGCCAGAGGGGCTGCTTTAAGATGCCATAGAAAGTCACTATATAGTGGGCTGGTGGGGGGCTTGTTGGGCCTCTGTGTACTTGAAATGCCAGGGCCAATTTGAAATTTGCCCCTGCTTCACTGCATTGCCTCTGCTTTATACATAAATTACACAAGCTTCTATGTATAAGTTATGTTAAGTTCCTAGACAAGTTAGGGCAATTTTGCAGTGATTGCATACGTTTTAACGTAACTTTAAACATAACTTTTGCAACTTGCATAATGTTTGCAACAAAGACGGGTAGGGTTGCCACCTGTCTGGATTTCACCAGGTTTTTTGGAAGGGCTCTCCAGGTGAAAAATGCCTGTCTGGATTTTCAAATTAGGAATACTTTTATTAGGGATATTGAAGTTAATGGCATGGTGATCAGCCAATCGCTGATCGCCATGTCATCATTTCTGACCCTGACTTGGCTGGCGGCACAACAGGTAAAAACTCGGTGGGATCCGGGCCCTTATGAGCCCCCACCGGCCCAGACCCGTTCCCCTGATCAGCCTCCCCCAGCACAAGGTGTGATGGCGCAACAGCAGGCGCACATGCGCAGGTGGAATAAGATTGGCAGTTGGGAGGAGGCTCCCGGTGGCTGCCAGGAGGGCCCTTGTTGTTGCAGTCTGACTCTGAATTGAGTCCGGGTGATTTTCTTTTATTGACTGATTACCCAACCTATTTGGCAAAATTCAAATTTGTGTAAGGTTAGAAGGTTTTTTTCACTACTTCAGTAAACTACATTTCTTTGCAAACTAAAATGTTTGCTTATTTATTAGAAAATCAAAAAATGTTTAAAACTTTGAGATGCATTTTTTGTGCAAAATAAATTTCATAGATACAAGTTTTTGAAAGCATTATTTGAATACAGGCCCATTTGTGCATTTTTCGGGCCAAAATCTGATCCTTGTGAGCAAATTAGTTCCAAAGTTAATGGTCCAAACTTAAGTTTGAATAAAAAGACTAAGGGGCAGATGTATCAAGGGTCGAATTTTGAGGGGTTAAATCCTTCGTAATTCGGCTGGAGAATAGAATCGAATAGGGAATTTGGGCGAATTTACGCGCTGGTGAATAGTCGAATGGGCGAATATTCGCCTGGCGAATAGTCGCACGATCGAATACTCGATCGAAGGATTTTCATTTGATCGAATGATCGATCGAATGCCTTTTTATTCGATCAAAAACTTAAAAAAAAATCCTATGGGACTTTCCCATAGGCTTTTAAAGCAATTCGGTAGGTTTGTAATTACAATTGTTTGTAATGGTTGTTATATCCGATTGGCCGATTAAATTAGTAGATATGATTAAGAAAGGTTCTGGAGAAGGTTCTGGTTAAAACCCATAAAGGTTATGCATTTTGGTGCTTCTGTGGAAACATAAAGGAAACTTTATTTTATAAGGTCCATTTGGCCTACAAATCCAAGTAATTTATCTTTTTCTAGTAAGTAGATGGTCCAGCATCTCTCCTTCTTATAAGAGAATTCAGAAGAAAAACTTTCATGTGTCAAGTTACCAAGATTAATCCCATGGCTTCGTAACTCAAGGCTTACAACTTGGTTAAAGATCAACATAGAAAGAATTCATGTACCATCTACTGAGAGTATTTCAAATATTCTGTGAGAGGATTCTGATCAAAAGATACCTTAAAAGCACTATTTGGGAAATGCCTATGCTTTAAAATCTCAATCCGCAATTTCTCAATTACTAGGAAACCATTGCCTTACCCATATAGACTGAGAGTTCAGAGATGGAGACCACACTCACTGCACTCAAATGTCTTAATGTATTGTTGTTTTAGGGGTTCTCTTTTGTTTCTCAGTACAAGGTACTGTTTAACTATTACAGAGAAAGAGAAAATCATTTTTACAAAATTATAATGATTTGCTTTAAGGGATCCTGTCATCAGAAAACATGTTTTTTTCAAAACGCATCAGTTAATAGTGCTACTCCAGCAGAATTCTGCACTGAAATCCATTTCTCAAAAGAGAAAACAGATTTTTTTATATTCAATTTTGAAATCTGACATGGGGCTAGACATTTTGTCAATTTCCCAGCTGCCCCTGGTCATGTGACTTGTGCCTGCACTTTAGGAGAGAAATGCTTTCTGGCAGGCTGCTGTTTTTCCTTCTCAATGTAACTGAATGTGTCTCAGTGTTCTCTGAGTGTTGTTCTTAGATCTACCAGGCAGCTGTTATCTTGTGTTAGGGAGCTGCTATCTGGTTACCTTCCCATTGTTCTTTTGTTTGGCTGCTGGGGGGGAAAAGGGAGGGGGTGATATCACTCCAACTTGCAGTACAGCAGTAAAGAGTGATTGAAGTTTATCAGACCACAGGTCACATGACTTGGGGCAGCTGGGAAACTGACAATATGTCTAGCCCCGTGTCAGATTTCAAAATTGAATATAAAAAAATCTGTTTGCTCTTTTGAGAAATGGATTTCAGTGCAGAATTCTGCTGGAGCAGCACTATTAACTGATTCATTTTGAAAAAAAAAACATTTTTCCCATGACAGTATCCCTTTAAAATAAACTCTATGGAATATGGCCTTCCTGTTATTTGGAGCTTTCTGGATAACCAGTCTCTGAATAAGGCATCCCATACCTGTACTTATTATTTAATTTGTGCCTTAACATTGGAGACATTGCATTCCTTATACCGAAAAACACACGTTTAGGTTTCTGAAATGTTGGCATAGCCTTAATATGTTTTTCTCACGCATGCTCGACTAACAGAATGGTACAAAGATTTTTCTAAACTTGCCAAGAAGTGCATTTTCACATGTGCTTGTCCTTACACAACTTATTTTACAACTTGTTTTTTTACTTAGGGCCAACATTTCAAATTTCCACTTCATTAAGCCATGGAGATGCTTTCCAGGCTACATGTCAACATCAGCAATTCACTTATTACATCTAGAAAAGATTTATACTGTGCTTCGGTACCCTGCAAACTGTTTTTTACTTCCTAAATCTAACTGCAATAGCTTAGCTTGTATTTTTAGAATTTCCTTTATAGCAGTTTATTAGGTTCAAGTGGGGCTTCACACTGTTGAGTTCTGGCAAGTTAAGGTCATGATGAAAATTCTAACTCCTGCCAACAGGGTGGCATTTAGAGGACTCAATTGAAGCTATGTCCCAACACAAGCCTGGATTTTCCACCAGAGTTCACAACAGTTTGAGTCTTCTTTACAGGCAGCCAACAACTAGCAGTTTTTATTATGACCATTGTGAGTGCTCTTCAGTACCTGTCTACTGTATTATCTGTATAGTGACACATGGGGTTGCGATGAAATTTAACAGGGCCCTTTGAGAGCATGTAATGCATTTGATCCTTCTCCTTGCATGAAGGGACAACATGCAATCACACAGGCAGGTGAGCAGAAAGAGTTGGATTATGAAATGGAAGCTTACTTTAAACATCTGGTGAAGGGAAATAAAAGGGGTCATAGAGCAAATTGAGCATTGTGGTCCTTTGACCTCTAGTGAAAACTGCAACAGTAGCACATTTTTGCAATATGAGCCTTTAAAGTACCAGTCTCAGCACCTACCAACAGGAGAAGATGGTGTTTCATATGGAAAATAAGGACTTAAAAAGACTGTTTGGTCCTTGTTCCCATCAAAACTAATGATGGCACTTGCTTTTTGGATAATAGGAGGTGGTTATGGGCATTTCTGGAGGATAGACAACAGTATCAGTATTGACATCTCAGTCATGGGACTGGCTCAGCTGGAGCAATAAAATGAATTTTGCAGCTTGGACCCAGAGCTGAATTTCTGGTTTGCAGGATACTGGTGCCCGATTTAAGTTTCTCAACTTGCTTTATGGTAGGAGCACCCCTGTCTAATGTTCAACCTAGTATTTAGCTATGCACTGGTGAATTCCTAATCACAAGGCCCCCTCTCCATTTAAATCTCCCCCGGATCATTGCTTCCCCCAAAACCCACGGGACCCCCTGGTTTACCGCCGCTGTCAGCCGACAATGTTACCTTGTACCAAAATGGGCACTGCCATTTTTTTAAATACTCATACTTATCTGCCCCATTTCCCTCTGATGATGTCAGAGATGGGTGTGGTTATATAAATAATGACAGCACTGCAAGCCGGTTAGGGTTTGTGGACTTATATCCACCTAGGAAGAAGTAAATCACTCTCCTGTTTTTTTCTGTATGTTGGGGGGAAATAGGTATAAACAAAGGGAACTATGAGAAACATCCTACATGGGATAATCACCAGATTATCATTATTCTTCATTTATATAGTACCATCATATTCAATAGCACTTTACAGACATTTTACAGGTATGGGATCCATTAACGGGAAACCCGTTACCCAGAAAGCTCAGAGTAATGGAAAGGCCGTCTCCCATAGACTACATTTTATCCAAATTTTTAAAAATGATTTATGTAATAATAAAACAGTAGCTTGTACTTGATCCAAACTAACATATAATAAATCCTTATTGGAGGCAAAACCAGCCTATTGGGTTTATTTAATGTTCACGTGATTTTCTACGGTATGGAGATACAAATTACGTAAAGATCTGTTATCGGGAAAATCCCAGGTCCTGAGCATTCTAGATAACAGATCACATACCTGTACATTATTTACATCACATCACAGTGAGTTTACCTAAGCATTGCCAATGTGTTCTACCCAATGGAACAACATACTTTCACATAGACTTTTCTTTACTCAACTTAACATACCGGTCCATACACTTTATTGGGATGTATATCGCTGTATACAAAAGGACTTTTAAACAGTTTATATTAAAATAAAACTGAGCAACTCTAAAGCATAGGGAAACATTTTTTAACTTATGCACTTGTCTTTAACAGAAATAAAAAAAAGTTTAGTTTTCCTTTACAAAACCACAAAAAAAAAGTGCAGTCGAAATGATACATTATACACAGAATAGACTCCCCTAGATTAAAAGTCACTTCCTGGCAGCATTTAAGAAACCTAACTGGCACTGGATATAAGATGCTGGAAAATTAATTGGAAAATCTAATAAATGACATCTGCCCATTTCAAATGTGCCACTGAATTTTATATAAACCTTTTGCTGGATATTGCAAGGTTTCCTGAGCCAACACGGGCAGCTCTGTGACATCTAATAACCTAGAATGTAATTTTCACATGCAAAAATTGGCACCGGTAACAAGGTTACAACAAGTTGTTTTCTGATGTTGAAAAGCAGTTGTAAATCAACACCAGCACTAAGAACAGTTTTATGTCTACTTAAATAATCCTGCTTTACTATTTAATGTGTGTGTAATGTATGAGGAACTAAATCTTTCCAGAATGGTTGTGTGCAACAAAGCCCTGTAATTGAATTTTAAATCTTGTTATTTGTACAGCCGTCAAAAGTCAGTTGTAATAAGAAATTTATATGTTTCTTTTCTTTCTTGGGGTAAATTCCACGACTCAGCTTAATTTACAGAGTGATGTTAAATAGAAGTGATACTTTGTTTTAGCAAAGGGGGAAAAAAACATTTATATAATGCACGTGTTAAAGGGGAAGATGATGCACTTTGGGACGTCCACCGACACAGGTACAGTTCAACCCACAAACAGGGTGACCGGCACAGAGAGGACTGGTCCAATAAGAGTGGTCCAAAGGCTAAGTACAGGGGACCTGAGGGGCAGAACTTAAACTCCTTCATTCTACTTAGGAATTAATGGGGCGTTGTAAATTAAAAAAAGTAGCAGTAGGGAGAGCCAGTATTAATATAAATAACTCAACGAAATCAGATATGTATGTACAAACACGTGGACATCTGGAAAAAATGTGGTCTGGCAATCCTCTCTGTTGTTGATAGGATGTCAATAATGCCCAGAGTTGCTACTAGTTTTTTTAATTCTCTCTTATTCTGTCAAAATCCCATATTCCATGCATTTACAGGCACATTTACTTAGTTCGAGTGAAGGAATAGAATAAAAAAAAACTTCGAATGATTTTTTTGGCTACTTCGACCATCGAATTGGCTACTTCGACCTTCGACTACGACTTTGACTTCGAATCGAACGATTCGAACTAAAAATCGTTCGACTATTCGACCATTCGATAGTCGAAGTACTGTCTCTTTAAAAAAAACTTCGATATTCGAAGTCGAAGGATTTTACTTCGACAGTCGAATATCGAGGGTTAATTAAGTAAATGTGTCCCTTAGTATTGAGCACTATTCCCCAAATGTAACAAAATGCAAAATGCCCAGGAGCAGTTACCCATAGCCACTAAAAAGATGTTTGACCAGTAAATGCTACCTGCTGATTGGTTGCTATGCGTTACTGCACCAGAAGAATTTGAAGAGCTCTAATTCACTGGACCATGTTTATAAGCTTACCATTTCAAATGGATGCTGATGGCCAGACCTTTATCAATAGAGAATAAACCACTGGCAAAAATAGTGACGGGCAGACAGCAATCCGGAACCTCAAAATGTGGAATCTAGGAGTCTGCAGCTTAAATAGTATAAACTTTTTATTTTTCCTTATGATTAAAATTAACAGCCTTACGGTTTTCGTGTCACAGAAGGATACTTACTCATAGGCCTATGATTATAGTCTATGATTAAGGGGCTGATTCACTAAGCTCGAGTGAAGGATTCGAATGAAAAATACTTCGAATTTCTAAGTATTTTTTGGGTACTTCGACCATCGAATTGGTTAAATTCGTTCGAATTCGAACGAAATCGAACGAATCGAACGAAAAATCGTTCGACTATTCGACCATTCGATAGTCGAAGTACTTCCCCTTTAAAAAAAACTTCGACCCCCTACTTCGGCAGCTAAAAGCTACCGAAGTCAATGTTAGCCTATGGGGAAGGTCCCCATAGGCTTGCCTGTGATTTTTTGATCGAAGGATTTTCCTTCGATCGTTGGATTAAAATCCTTCGAATCGTTCGATTCGAAGGATTTAATCGTTCGATCGAACGGAAAATCCTTCGATCGATCGATCGCAGGATTAGCGCTAAATCCTTCGACTTCGATATTCGAAGTCGAAGGATTTCAATCCGAGGGTCGAATTTCGAAGTATTTTTAACTTCGAAATTCGACCCTTAGTGAATCGGCCCCTAAGTGTAATTATGTGACACAAAATGCATAAGGCTGTTAATTTTAATCATAACGTAAAATAGAAAGTTTTTACTATTTAAATTACGGACTCCTGGATTCTATATTTTTAGGTTGTGGATTGCTGCCTGCCCGTCACTATTTTTCCAGTGAGTTACTGCACCTGGGCAAAATGAGTGCCTTTTGTTATATAATCCCGTAAGTCTTGAAAAAGCATTTCTTCTTTTCTTCTGATATAAAACTTTTAAATATTTTGGCTGAGGGGACCCTACTTAGGCTTCAGTGTTCAGATGCAGTCCGTGAAGTCCTGTGACTTCCTCTAAGCTGAATTGTATAAATAAGGATAAATTAGCAGGAGCTGTGAAATGCAGGAGAGATCCGCTGCATGGAAACACAGCAAGAAACGCCTGTGTATAGACCCTTGAAGCATGCTTGTGTGAGAATGAGATTTTTATTTTGCTGCAAAAATGACGGCCATAGACTCTAATGGATGAAAAAAATTGTTGCTACAAAATTTTCTTGACACCCCATAGACTTCACAGTTTCATAAATTTTTGGCGAACCAAACGGATCAGATCCGCCATCACTAATGGCCAACATTGTCTAGCCTAACATTACTTTAGTATACAACATATGCTACTACCAACTGCTAAACAAAATACTCAGTGCCACATATATCACTTTTTTACTCCTGATTTTGCCTATTCCAACACCTTGGGGGTTATTTATCAAAGTCCGAATTTATTTCAATATTTTCTGGAAAAAACTCAGAGCAAATCCGGATGGGTTTTTGGGCTTATTTATTAATACACTTTCCAGAAAATTTTGTTTGCGGGAAAAAATACGGAAAAATCGTGAAAAAATCTGATTTTCAAAATTTTTATTTTTGACCAAGCCCTCCTTATGTCTGGTATTGGTTATCACTTGTAGAATGGATTTCAGTGCAGAATTCTGCTTGAGTAGCATTATTAACTGATGTGTTTTGAAAAAAAAACATGTTTTCTGATGAAAGGATCCCTTTAAGTGAAATCTTTCAAATCCTTTATAATTTGTTTTAAATTATTTTCTCTGTGGTAATAAGACAGTAACTTGTACGCGGTACCGTAACTAGAGGGGGCGGGCCTTGGTGCGTGACGCGCAGCCGGGCCCCCAGCCGCCTCCATATGGCGCGCTGAGGGGGAGCGGGCCCTGGCCGGCTCGCACCCCCTTTTCCCCCGGTAGTTCTGCCACTGCTTGTACGTGTTCTTACAAACTAAGATATAATTAATTATTGGAACAAACCCAGCCTATTGGGTTTGTTTAATGTTTTCATGATTTTCTAGTAGACTTAAGGTACAAAGATCCAAATTACAGAAAGACCCCCTTATCCAGAAAACCCCAGGTTCCGAGCATTCTGGATAACAGGTCCCATACCTGTACAGTTTAGTGTCCTCCTCCAAATCACTGAATAAATGTGAATTTAACATAGAATCGTGTGGCCATAACACTAGACCTAACAAGACTGAACCACTGAACACCACTCCCTGTACATTAATTCAGACAGTTCTCTACCAAAGTACAGATAGTAACACCAAGGGAGAAAGCTACAAATCACTTGTAACAACTGTGCAGCATGATTATGATACTGGCTTATCATTATTTAACCACTTCTCCAGCAATAGTAACACTGCTGCTGCTGTTCAACTTTGGACATGCGCCATCAGAAACATTTCAAGTACATCTTCTTATAATGACATTCTTCAGAATAGAATCTTCAATGTAACAAGCCTATAATTTCCCAGTAGAGACTCCTTTTAAATATTGGAATCAGATCTGCTTTCCTCCAATCCATTGCAACCATACCAGATGAAAGAGATCTGCACAAAACAGATTAGGGGGCAGATTTATCAAGGGTCGAATCTCGAAGTTAAAAATACTTCGAAATTCGACCATCGAATTAAATTATTTGAAGTCAAAGTTTTTTTCAGCAAATTTGGGTATCCTGCGGTCGAAGTAAAATCGTTCGATCGAAGGATTTCAGCGATTTTACTTTGACTCAAAAACTTAGAAAAATGCTCTAGGTCCCCATAGGCTAACATAGCACTTCGCCAGGTTTAATTTGGCTAAGTATTGATTTCAAAGTTTTTTTAAAGAGACAGTTAGTGATGGACGAATTTGCGCCGTTTCGCTTCGCTGAAAAATTTGCGAATTTCACACGAAATCGCGCCGGCGTCTCGTTTTTGACGCCGGCGCCCGTTTTTGGCGCCGGCATCCGTTTTTTCTGAAAAAAAATTAGGACGCCGGCGAATTTAAATAAATTCGCCCATCACTAGAGACAGTACATCGATTATCGAATGGTCGAATATTTGAAATATTTTACTTTGAATCAAAGTCGTAGTAACCTATTTGATGGTCGAAGTATCCAAAAAGTTACTTTGAATTTTGAATTTTTTTACTTCGAAAATTCCCTCTTTTTTTTTTTACTTCGAAAATTCGACAATTGATAAATCTGCCCCTAAGAGTATCATGTCAAAAAATGAACAAAGTTTTTCTTTGAGTACTTATCTGAGTCTGAGTTTTCATGAGTTACTCAATCAAGCCCTGGTGTCACAATTGGGGGTGGATACCATACTACATTGAACATGTAGAAAGAATGGATTCCTCTAAGCAAATTGGCAAATTCTAGCTGCCAAAGAGGGTACATGTTAAACATGCAAGTCAACCAAAGAAGATCTCAGAGTTAGAAGTGATCTGCAAGGAAAAGTGGGAAAAAATCCCTGGATCAAGAACTAAAAGTCTCTTAGCTGGATACAAAAGGCATTTATAACCTGTGATCTGTGCCAAAGGGGTGTTACTAACCACTGACTAACTATTGTGGACACATTTTTTCCACATGCCCCATCCATGTAGCAGACGGATTCCTGCAGGAGTAGTGCACTATTTTCACCTATAAAATTAACTGAATATGGAATTTGCAAGGGGTACCCAAGCTTCTTTCAGAGTCTTGTGTGTCCCAGCACCCTGCCATTTATAAATGCTTGTATTTTCCTTGTGGTGTGCAGGATATTTTGACCTTTTGGGGTTTCCACTGATCAGTCAGCACCACCACATTCCTTACAACAGGGAAATAGTTTCATGCCAGTGTTGCTGACATCTGCTAATGACATGCTGAAAAAAGACAAAACTGAACACGATTGTAGTTTCATAGGTTAAACAGTTATTCTGTGGTTAGAATAATAGTATCCAAACTTGTATTTTTCTTTTCCTGCTTTTACAAGTTAAAGGCTTCTCAGTTACACTGAAGCATTGTTTTTTCACTGGAAAAATACAATTTCTAGTTAACGGGTTTACAAATCCCATTACAGGATTATTACCATGCTTCAGAATTCACCCTTGGGAGTGCAACTAAACATACTTTTTTATTTATATGTAAAGTTGCTTTTTTTATACATTTATATTGGCACACACAAAGTGACAGACATCCAGGATAATTTACAAAGACAGGGCCAACATAGTTGACATGCAGCTCCATCATTCATGTACATGACCAAATGATCCCAGCAATGAGTGTTTGAGCTCCAGTTTATCATCAGCACAAGGGCCCTTGAACCATGGACATTAACTCAAGGGATGAAAACATAATTGTGCCTCTTTATTGATCCATGGTACACTATGAGGAACATGATTTCTCTTTACAAGTACAGAGGCATCATACACAGATATTGGGGGATCTTTCTCGTTAGACATAGAAGTGAACAAAGAACGAGAGGCCACCCATATGACTTGAGGAACTGAACTTTTAGTTGAAGCAGCAAAAATTTGGGATGCACCAAATCCCCTATTTTAGAATTTGGCCGAATCCCGAAATCTTTTGTGAAATGATTTGGCCGAATCCCGGACCGAATCCACACCCTTATTTGCATATTTATACATTAATGAAAAGAGGGGGAAAGAAGACCATTCAATGCGCACATGGTTAAAATATTTTGAATTTCCTTGTTTGTGTGATGAATACTCGCGATTTTTTGGTTTATGATTCGGTTCCGCCAGGCACTTGGATTCAGCTGAATCCTGCTGAAAAAGGCAGAATCTTGGCTGATTCCCGAACTGAATCATAGATTCGGTGCATCCCTAGCAAAAATGGTTCTTTGCAGCAAGGGTGATGAGGTTGTAGAATGCCCTGCCAGTTGATATTGTGATGGCTGATTCTATTAATGCCTTTAAGAATGCTTTGGAAGACTTCTTGAACAAGCATAATATACAAGGCAATTGTTATCTTAAAGGAACAGTTCAGTGTTAAAATAACTGGGTAAATAAATTGGATGTACAAAATAAAAAAATATTTCTAATATAGTTAGTTAGCCAAAAATGTATCAAGGCTGGAGTGACTGGATGTCTTACAGAACAGAACTTCCTGCTTTTCAGCTCTCTAATCTTAGTCAGTTAAGGGGGGCCACATGGGACATAACTGTTCTGTGAGTTTGCAACTGAACCTTAGTCTGCACGGTAGATTTAAAAGCAAATATAACCCATGTGGCCCCCCCCCCTCAAGTCACTGATTGGTTGCTGCCTGGTAACCAATCAGTAGAGACCAAGAAAGCCACAAAGCAGGAAGTAGTGTTCTGGCTATTATGTTACACATCCAGTCACTCCAGCCTTTATACATTACATTTTTGGCTAACTAACTATATTAAACTATATTTTGCACAGCCTATCTATTTACACAGTTTTTATTTTTATACTGAACAATTCCTTTAAAATGTATAGTTAATTTAGCATAGGTATGTGTATATATTTTATATATGTAAGTGTATAGACAGGTCTGTATATATGTATGCACTGGAATTCTTTTGTAAGGGCTGAACTTGATAAACTATTGTCTTTTTTAACTCGAATGAACTATGTCATTTGAAGACTATACACAGCTACTAAATCCAGTGTCCACTAAGTTTAAGTCATTTATGTCACTGATTTCATAGCTGATACATTGTAATGCAGCGTTAAACTGCCAAACCGATCAGTACAGATAACTGTAACCAAACAATACAAAAGATGGTCTGAGGCTCTGTAGATTAAACTATACCGCTCAAACAATGTAGGTCTCTATAAAAAAGATATTGCATAAAACAGCTCATATATAAAACCCTGCTTCATGTAAATAAACCATTTCCATAATAATATACTTTTTTAGTAGTATATGCCATTGGGTAATCAGAAATAGAAAACTGTCATTTTAAAAAATAAGGGCAGCACCCTGGGATCGTAGGATTCACGGTGCACACAAACAAACCAAACAAAACAGACTTGTTAGGTCACATGAGCCAATTAACAAACAAAGTTCTGTCTTTTGCTTACACACTTTGTCCTGTTACAGTTAGAGTTGTAGTATTTCTGGTCAGGTGATCTCTGAGGCAGCACAGAGACCATTGCAAAATGGTGGTTCAAGGCAAAAAATTTAAAAGGGCAATATTTACTTAAATACATATTCCAGTTGGGTAAGATTCTTAAATATGTTTATTAATATTATTTAATATTTACATTCAATCAGCCCATGACAGATCCCCTTTAAACCACGAGAACCTGTCAACATCCCTGGAGAACAAGTATTTTCTTGGCAAACCAGTTTTTATGGAAAATTGGATCGGTATCCATTGTGCTTTGAAGAGTATTAACCAAAATCTACATCAACTCAAAACAAAAACAGCCCATTCTGTTTGATGCCATCTGCCTGTACTTTAGCGGTAACCTTGTGCGAGCTCACTCCTCCACTTTTATTTTTTTTACTAACTTGGAGAGAAGGATAAAAGCTCTGTTTTAAATTGTAATAATCTTAAAAGCTGTTACGTAATACTATCATTTGCATTTAATCATCACCTGCCATATCCAATTTTAGATGCTACTTTTTATGCAAATTTTCCTTGTTAGGCATAGTGGTACATTCCCTTTCTGTGTCAGGCTGTATGAAAGTATGATGGATGACCCAAAAGAAATAA
The DNA here is from genome assembly GCF_017654675.1 of Xenopus laevis. Classification (NCBI taxonomy): domain Eukaryota; kingdom Metazoa; phylum Chordata; class Amphibia; order Anura; family Pipidae; genus Xenopus; species Xenopus laevis. The sequence goes on along the minus strand of NC_054381.1, from coordinate 139,078,850 downwards.
CCAGCATGGAAGACCATTCTGGACCATGTGTTCAATTTGAATATTAGTCGCTGCATACCAAGTAGCCTGTTAAGTAATGCAGAAGTTTCTGACCTGCATTTGACAGTAATCTCTGGGCTGCAGGCACTCATCCAACAGAAGCAATTTGCCTTCTGGAAAAGACACAGCCTGCTTAGCCTCCAAAGAAGAATGTGTGGACTGGAATTCTCAAGCTTTGGTCTGCGTGAATGTTTCCAACTAACAGCCTGGGTGTCAGCTTTCAAACAGGCTGGTATGGTATGTCAGTTCAGAAGAATTTTGGACACTCCAAGTGCCTAGTTACATTGTAGGTTCTAGCCTTGGTCAAACTAAATCATTGCCGGATACTGGAGTAACTGATAATCATTTACAAACATGATGATGGTTAAAAATGGCATTGGAGTGTTAAAACATGAAGTTTTTGGCTTGTGGTTATATTCAGGCATCAATATACTCACTTTGCAGGTATGTTGCTTTGCTACAATGTAGAATCCAAACATAAACACATTTCATTATCAACACGTATGTCCCCAATGACTTCGCTAAGACTGTCCAGGATATGTATGTAAAAAGAAAAAACAATTTGAACAACATTACTATGTCGTGCAGGTAGTTAAGGAAATTCAGATTATATGATAGCCTTTTAACAAAGATCAGATATGGTACATCTTACATATTTGGGTTGCTCCCCTTCAACATCAATACATAGTGCCATAAGTTCCCCCCATATACAACAACTCTTAATGGGTCAAAGACCTGGGTGGGTTTCATTCAAAGTTGTAGCATGACAGAAAAGCAAGAAAGGGGTAAAAGGTTGTTAAGAAGAAGAATGTCATTTTAAAATCACTTGCCCCAACATTCAGAGCAGTATATTGGACTCTGATTGTCCCCTTAGCACATTAGAAGAACCTCTCTCCAGTAAGAGATATTTTTTCTCAGCTTCTCACATGTGTTGACCTTCCCTCTAAGATTACCCAGTTCAGTGAACCCTACGAAGTATCTACTACCTGCCCATTTATAAGGACCGATGCCCAAGTCCTCAAACAGTAGGCTAGTTGTCAAAATTTCTAAAACAATTCCTAAAACTTTAGTAGATGATATGCCCTACAATTCTTCCGACTAAGCAGAATTGATCCATATCCCAGTCCTTATTTTGCTTCAAGCTAGAGAATAAAACAAATAAAACATGTTTTTTATATAGTAGCACTGGTGAATGTAGCTTAAAGGGAATGTCAGCCCAAAAAATACATTCTGCCTAGTAAAAGAAAACCTTCCAAACACTTTTTTAAGTTCAGTTGTTTTCAGATTGTTCCCCATAAATAAAGACTTTTTTCAATTACTTTTATTACATCAATTACTTTAATTTTTTACTGTTTTTTAAGTTTAAAGTTGAATGTCTCTGCCTCTGGTGTTTGTCTGGCGGTTCAGTAATTCAGGTGCTGAACTGCTACAATTTTGCAACATTTAGGGGCCCAATTACTTAGCTCGAGTGAAGGAATAGAAAAATAAAAAACTTCGAATTTCGAATGTTTTTTTTGGCTACTTCAACCTTCAACTATGACTTCGAATCAAACGATTCAAACTAAAAATCATTCGAATATTCGTCCATTGATAATCGAAGTACTGTCTCTTTAAAAAAAAGTTCGCCCCCCTACTTCGCCACCTAAAACCTACCGAGGTGCAATGTTAGCCTATGGGGAAGGTTCCCATAGGCTTCCTGGCAATTTTTTGGTCGAAGAAAAATCGTTCGATTGATGGATTAAAATCCATTTTTTTCGAAGGATTTACATTCGCCAGTCGAATATCGAGGGTTAATTAACCCTTGATATTCGACCCTATGTAAATCTTAAAAACCTTAAACCCTTAGTTGATACATTTCTCAGCAGCATCTCTGGAGTATTAGTAACTATTGTATTAACTATAACAACTGCCTGTAACGAAACAGCAGACCAAAAAAAACTTAGTTTTTCTCCAATCTGTATGTCCTAAAAAATGCTTTGAACTTTTAATTGCATTGTGGTTATCACTTTTTGGAGAAAAACTCACAATTTTTGTCTGTTGCTACATGTTTGTGCACCCATAGACTGGGTTAAATTGTGTGTATACATTTTTCTCCCCTTACTTTCATTGCCCCTGTTATTAGATACCAATTTATAGTTGTGCTGTTATTGGCAATTTGCATCAATTTTGCTATTTTGCCTGTAATGAAACCCAGGGATTCTGCTCAGCAGGGACAAGTATAAGAAATGTATTAACTAAATGTATCAATTTAGAACAGTTTACAGGATCCGCGACCCCCCCCCTCCAAGAGCTGCTTTAGAAGGTGAAAAATAAAACTTTACACTTCAATATTAGAAAAATGGTCACACATACAGGATGGAAAGTAATTGTAAAAAGTCTTTGGGGCAAATTCACTAAAGGTCCGAAGCGCCTAACGCTAGCGCTAATTCGCAAGCGCAGTACATTTTCGTTAATTCGCCGATTCACTAACGGACACTGGCGTAAATTCGCTAGTGTTACTTCGCACCCTTACGCCTGGCGAATCTGCGCAATGGACGTAACTACGCAAATTCACTGACGCGCGCATTGTTCTGAACGCTACCTTTTACGCTAGACTTCCTTCGCCACCTCAGACCAGGCAAAGTGCTTCAAAAAAAGTTGAAATTTTTTCAAAGTCCCAAAAAACGCTGGCGTTTTTTCTTTTTTTTATGGGTGATAGGCTGAAAAAGATCGAATTTTTTTTTGGGGCTACCCTCCTTCCCCCCTACATTTCCTAACTCATGGCACCTTAACTATACAGTGGGCACATGTGTAGGGGGCAAATAAAAATTTTATTTGAGGTTTTGAAGGTTTCCCAGGCTTGTGTAGTGCTGCTACTTATACTTCCATTGTAAATTCAATTTGGCGACGTATGCAAATTAAGCATCGCTAGCGTAACTTCGCTTTGCCTGGCGAATTAACACTAGTGCAACTTCGCAACCTTTCGTTTCCCCTGAGCGCATCTTCAGATTTTAGTGAATTTGCGTAGCGCTGGAGAAAATTTGCCTGGCGAAGTGCGGCGAATCGGACGCTGGCGCAACTACGAATCTTAGTGAATTTGCCCCTATATTTCTGAAACCAAATAAACCGAAACAAGTGTTCAGGTGAACAACATACACACCTGTCTTTGTTGGGGGAAGTAAGACTTTCGCAACATTGTTTAAAAAGTAACAACCAGGAGCGAATGCTGCTTTCAATAGCAATTGTTTTTACAAATACATTTAAAAGCACTGAAAACATTTAATAGATGTCTTTTTTAAAGTGGCTTAAAAATATTTTTTTTCTCTTAGGGTCAAATAGGAGCAATTTCTGGCACATTTTAAGTTGCACCAAAGAACTCAAAACTTTTCAACTTCTGGCTACGTTGGAAAGCGCCTAAATAAGGGACAATTAGGGGCAATTTCTGGCACATTTTAAGTAGCACCAAAGAACTCAAAACTTTTCAACTTCTTCTACTGGCTTCTTTGGAAAGCTCCTAAATGAGTGCCAGTCCACACTGACGGATAGCAATTGTTTGAGGGCAATACCCAAAGTGTTCTTGAGCTACTAAAAATCCAGAGTTCAAAGCATCTGAAATTTCACCAGGTGCCACAGATATATAAACAGTGTGATGTTCAACCCTATAGTTCTTTAAAGTAGTAGTGCCAAATGCAAATGAAGTACATCATGTGCCATTCCTGCAGTTTTATCTTTTTTCTCTTTCCCCCTGGGGATCTGCACTTCAGATAAAGAGCTTGACAAATCTTTGCATAATTAAATTAGGGCACTCTAATTGATTGCTAAAAAAAATAAGAGCGTTGCTTGACCTTTGATTGCGTATCTAAGTGGATTTTTGTAAAGAACTTATTTTTACAGTTTAATGAATGACCCAGACAAGCAGTGACATGAGAGTCAGACCAGGCTTGTCTGTGAAAACAAGGAAAAATAAGTTTGCTCATAGGAAAAATAGTTACAGTTGTGACTAGAAATTTTACCGTAACGGAAAAATAAATATGACACACACATAAGTACATGTATTTTTGAAGGAAAACGTTGTCGCAGATTTTTGGGGTCAACAAGTCACTTTATGGTAAAAACTAAAAGCCTGATTGTGGACTTCATTCATTTTTTTTCCAGAACCTAGGGAGAGTCTACATGGCCATGAACTTTTATTCACATCTGTTGTGTTGCTATAACTTGTTTTTATGCATTTATATAAACACTTTGTTCCTATTTAAGAAGTTATCAGACACCTTTAGGCATTTTTTTTCGGGGGGGGGGGGGTGATAGAAAAGATATGGTCAGATTTGAACAAAAATATTAGTCAGCTCCCACAAACAGCTGATAGAAAAATCATTAGCTGCTACAGGTATGGGACCCGTTATCCAGATACCCGTTATCTAGAAAGCTCCGAATTATGGAAAGGCCTCCTCACATTGACTCAATTTTATCCAAGTAATACAAATTTTAAAAAATGATTTACTTTTTCTTGTAATAATAAAAAAGAATCTTGAACTTTATCCAAATTAAGATATAGTTAATCCTTATTTGAAGCAAAACAATTGGTTTTATTTCATGTTAACATGATTTTCTAGTAGTCTTTGGGTTAAATTTAGCGCAACTTCGTTAGAGGTCTTCGCTAAGGTTAATTTGCATATGGCGGTAAATTTAAAGTTGAATGGACGTAGCAGCAAATACATTGCATTACACAAGTCCAGGGAACCTTAATTAAGAAAACAGAGTTGTTATAATGCCCTACACATGAGCCCAGTGTATAGTTTATGTTCCATATGTTAGAACATGTAGGGGGGAACCCGGTTACCCGTCGTCCATTCGTAACGTCCATTTGCCAAAGCGAAAATTCGCCTGGCAATAGAGTGTGAATCACCACTAGCGTCTATCTCCTTCCCTAGCGAATTGACGCCTGTGCCCATTAGTAAATCAGCGAAGTCCCTGAAAATGGTAATTCAATTCGCCCTTTAGTAAATCTGCCTCTTAGGGTATGAAGATCTAAATTACAGAAAGATCCATTATCCAGAAAACACCAGGTCCCGAGCATTCTGGATAAAATTTCCCATACCTGAATTACAGCTATGGGTTATGTTTCTAAAAATGTTGTATACCTAGACCTAGGGGCACATTTATTATTGGTCGAATATCGAGGGTCGATATTCGACCCTCGAAGTTAAATCCTTCAACTTCGAATATCGAAGTTGAAGGATTTAGTGCAATTTGTTCGATCGAACAATCAAAGGATTTTAATACATCGATTGAACGATTTTCCTTCGATCACAAATTGGCTATAAAGCCTATGGGGACCTTCCCCATAGGCTAACATTGGTGCTCGGTAGGTTTTAGGTGACGAAGTAGGGGGTCGAAGTTTTTTTTAAAGACACAGTACTTCGACTATCGAATGGTCGAATAGTCAAACGATTTTTAGTACCTTGGTAAATGAGAATGCACAACATTATAAGGGTTTTCAATGGACCATTTAAAGATAATTACAGTTTGTTTAGCTATGTGTACTAGTGTGGGTTGTGTGAATATGATAAACGTAGATTGTAAGCTCCACTGGGATAGGGACTAAAAGGAAAGATGTTCTTTGTAAAGTACTGCAGACTATGTTGGCACTATATAAAGATATATGTAATAAAAAGTAATAATAACAAAATTGTATCACAGATAATTCGTTTTTTTTAGCTGCTGTTGTCCATTCCAACCAACTGAAAGCTGAAAAGAGGCAGAAGAGGGGAGTGACTCAAAAACTATAAGACAAACTGAAAGGCCAAGAATAGGAAATTCTATAACATGCTACATATTAACATAAAGGTGAACCACTTTTTTTTACAGTTTTATGTCTAATGTTTAAAAATGAATTTAGCATCTGTGGCGAAAGTAATGTAATCTTCTTTTTAAAGGTAATTACGGTATGTTGCTAAATCAGAGGGTGTAAAATGTGGGGTATTGAAATGCTGCTCTGGTCACAGAATAAAGTAGTGCATTATGCAGAGTGTGGACCCTGACTACTGTGTGAAGCACCAGTTTGATATGTCCCGAGGCATGGTGGGCGTACTATTACTGCACAAAGATTTATTGGGATAAACTGGAAACATATGGCTGGATTTCCTCCCAGATGTGGGTAGCCAAAGGAGGGAGGAGCAAAGGTCAACCAAAGAAATAATTCACCTTGAATCCACATTTTTTTAGCTCAGCTTTGCACCATGAACTTTAAATCTATACATGCGATGATCAGCAAACAATTACTCTAATAAAGGCCCACACAAGAGTATTAATCAACTAATTCAAAACAAACGAAACTGGCCACCAAGGTAACTGCATAAAGACATAACTCAGGGGGTCTGTAAATGCCACAGAAGACATTCTGCAGTACACCCAGGCTAAGATGCGGGCATCTTCCAAAGAGCTGAGAGCCTGAAATGGGCAAGTGAATTTAATGATCGCAAATAAATCAATGACACATGAAAACAGCAACCTTTTCTTTCAATACTCTACAAATTGTGAAGCTGCTCTGAAGCATTAGTCGGTCATGATCATGCATCTTGTTAGGCCATTAAGAGCTCTCTGGTGTCCACAAGGTTAATGCGAGGACAAATAAACTGCTAATACGGAAAGCTCATATTTAGAGAACACTAAAGGCAGGCTGACCTATGGTGCTGAAAAGGTTTAAATAAACTTCCCTGCCAATCAAACTCTTTGAGAGCACTGCTGGTAAGGGGTTACACAAACCAAGAATCTGTTGATGTGAAGTTTGTCGGCCCCTGAGAATTCGGTTCCATTTTGGCTGTGGAACAAAAGTCTTTTGGGAGAGTGCCATGGTTAGACCTACTATCAAACATTCCCAAACTGGGAGGAGCTTAAATCCCAAAAATCTCAAATAATGACGCCTTAGACCCTTTCAGTTGCTTCAAGTATGGACCGGTACTTTCTTCTCAATTAGGCCAGGGACCCACAAGTTATTAGTCTCCCCAGTATGGATCTGTCTTTGGGTTGGCATGAGCTTATTTATCACTGGGGCCAAGTCTTTGGAAGGGTATAACAGGTGAGCCCTTGCAATGCAAATGTTGCTGCAGCGTTAAAGCCAATATTGATATGACAATGTCTGGCACCAGCAGCTATTCAACATACAGTGCAATTTCCCCAATAAAACAAACGTGGCATTCCCTGGTGAATGTCCCGGGTGAACCACACTGCAGAGTAGGGCACTTACAGAAACTTCCCAATATATTAAGACCCAAAAATAAAAAAAGTCTCTTCTCTATACACATGACTCCTGCCTGATGTTTTCATGCTATATTAGTAACAGTGAAAACTGAGAACGTTTAATACCCATATATTAATAAAAACCATAGGCAGTATCACACATAAAAAAGTTTACTTGGTGCACAAAACATTCATGAATGTATCCAAAACCTCCTCTTCACTTTCAGCATATTAGAACATCTCTAATTGTGAATAAAACCGGTGTTTCAGTGGACTTTAGAGAAGGTCAAAGACAATACGGTAAAGCTAGGGAGCCCATTGAGATGGTGAATACATAATATATGACTGACCTGCAAACCCTAGTTTGTGTTAAAGGGGTGTTTCATTTAAGTTAACTTTTAGCGTGTTACAGAATGGGCAATTCTAAGCAACTTTTCAATTGGTTGTCATTGTTAATAGATTTTGAAATACTTTGCCTTTTTCTTCCGACTCTTTCCAGCTTTCAAATGGGGGGGTCACTGGTCCCACTTAAAAAACAAAAGCTCTGTAAGGTAACAGATGTATTGTTATTGTTACTTTTTATTATTCATCTTTCTATTCAGGTCCTCTCCTATTTATATCCCAGTCTCTTATTTAAATCAATGCATGGTTGCTAGGGTAATTTGGACCCTAGCAACCATATTACTGAAATAGCAATCTGGCTACCTGCTGAATAAAAAGCTAAAAAATAATAATAAATGAAAACCAATTGCAAATTGTCTCAGAATGTCACTCTCTACATCACACTAAAAGTTAACTGAAAGGTGCGCAACCCTTTGATATAACATCTCCCAATAGCTTATGCTGCAAAATGAAGTTTAACAGCACCTGTAGAGCTGCAACACAGATGAACAGCCCCCATCACACAAATATCTCTAAGTTCCCCTCAGAATACCATGGTCCCTTCCCACAGGAGTCCCTACAACTTGGGGGGGGGGGTAGTTGCCCAGGGAACTACACACTGCAGCAGGGTGGCCAGGTTGGCAGTTTTCCAGCCAAATTGGGCTACTAATTTAAAGCCCAGGTAGGTTTTGAAAATACAAAGTAGCCAAGGTACGGATTTGGGCTACTTTTTGGGCCTTTGGCTGGTTTGTACTTTGGAAACCCCCTAATGTGCCAAGCCTGTGTCATTCAATGCATGTTGGGTAATGTCGTTTTTGTTTAACAATTTGCAGACTGCCAAGTTTAATGTTAGACTACAATACCCAGCATGCAATGGGACTATGTTGTCGGGGGTTACCAGATTTTGGGCTCTGTACCCCAGTCTCCTGTCCCTTTTAAAGAAGAAATAACTATATTTTATATACTGAACATATTGCACCAGCCTAAAGTTTCAGCTTGTCAATAGCAGCAATGATCAAACTTGTCACAGGGGGTCACCATCTTGGAAAGTGTCTGTGACACTCACATGCTCAGTGGGCTCTGAGCAGCTGTTGAGAAGCTAAGCTTAGGGGTTGTTACTAATTATCCAGCAGAAAAGGAGCTTCCCCTGTAATATAAGCTGAAGCTACAGGGCTGATTATTAAATTCTGATGCTAATTGCACTGGTTTCTGTGCTGCCATGTAGTAATTATCTGTATTAATTACTAATCAGCCTTATATTGTGACATTTCTATTCTATGAGTACTGTATATTGTGAGTGGGTCCCTAAGCTCTGTAAGTGACAGCAGTACAGAGCATGTGCAGTGAATCAGCAGAAAAGAAGACGAGGAGCTACTGGGGCATCTTTGGAGACACAGATCTTTACTGCTAAAGGGCTGTGGTTGCCTTGGGCTGGTACATACATACATAATGTATAATATTTCTAGCTACTTCTTTAGTTAAGCTGTAGTTCTCCTTTAAGCATTCTCACATTTTCCAGTGACTTTCCTCAACTTCAGGCCATAAATCTGATGGCCACCAAAATGTCTAGATGTTGACTTGTTTTACCAATATTTACTGAAATGGTATATGTATTAGGACCTTATGGGGCCACTATACCTCCTGGGCCCCCCTCTGTAGTTACACCCCTGGTGTAATCTGTCCCATTTTGATTCATGGAAAATATGCCTTTTTTTCGACAGTACACATTGTGCTATTTTTGGGCTACTTTTGAAGTCCCCCTTGGCCAGTTTTGGGCTGGTTTTGTAGTTGACGTTGGCTGGGTAGCTACCCATGTTATCACACTAGTTCCCTTGTCAATTCCACTCATATATCACAGTCCAATCTTCGCCTTCCTGAAGTCTCCAGCAACATCCAGGCCGCTCCTTTGCGTGGCTAAACCACCCTGCGCTGCCTTCAACTGCAACTGGAAGAGACGCGATAGAGCAGTATTCCTGTCCGGCGCCCTCGCTGTCCCCAGAAACAGAGACTGCAGCTACACACTCCTTCTCACTGAACGCGCAACCAATTCCTGTGACACAAGCCGGATCTCCGGAGTTCCGGCCGTGTGTGCTTGTTTACGTGACGACATATCCGGCCAGCCTAGCATATGCGGAAGTGGGTGTAGTGCCTCACGCTTGTGCTGACTGACTGGCTGTAGATACGTCGGGTTGCTGTTGATTTTATGCCTCCTTTATGTAAGTTCCCAGTCAAGCCAATGCTTGGGCGTATGGCAGATTGTGTCATCTGTTTATATACAGTCTGTTCCCTATTCGTGTTAATATAAAGTTGCAGGTATAGGAGTAAGGAAGGTGCTGCTATAATGGAGGTGCTGCTATAATAGAGGTGCAGTATGCAATTTGTAGCCTGCAGTTGATTTATTGTGCTCTGTATAGGTGGGTCCAGTGGTTTAGGGTAGAGAAGAGAAGGCTTCTGTCATTACAGGGAATTTTCAGAATTGTTTAGGCTGATAGGGAATGCTTGGAATTGCAGCCTTCCTTCATGTTAAAGGACCCCTAAGCTCCACAGCCACCCCTGCATATTACTTATAGACAACCCTCATAATATCCGCAACTTCTTATCCTATTACAGAGAAGAGATATTATTTTACTCTGTTATTAAATCCAGACTGAACAAGACCCTTGCGATAGGTAGTCTGGCTCCTGACAGCTCTCTGCTGCCTCCCAGATTTTGCGAATAGTTATTATTTTAGACCGAAGATCCTCCTAGTCATTAACATGCCAATGAAATGCTTCATAACGTTCTTGAACTAAATTTTACTAATCAAAACCGGGTTTGAAGATTATACCCCATGTGTAATATAAGGCACTAAGTTTGCCCAGGAGCAGTAACCAGTAGCAACCAATAAGATATTTGCTTTTAAACAGGTGCCCACTATATACTTCTTGCTGATTGGTTACTATAGATTACTGCTGCTGGGCAAACTTAGTGCCTTTTATTACATAACCCCATAGCGTTTCATCATTCTTTTTTGCATGCCCTATGATTTGCAAAATGCAGCTCAGTAAAAAAAAAAAATATCATTGAATCTGGCTTATTACTGAGCACAATCCTAGCAGTATCTACGCGTAGTTTACCCTTGTATATTTTGTGTTACCAATAATCTTTAAAAGGTATGCTTAAAAAAATGCTGTTCTCATTACTGTATGGTCCTGTGTTGTTCACAAGAGTTCATTCTTAAATGGTAATGTTGTTAAAGGCAGTTCAAACAGTAGGGTGATAATCAAAAGATTTATTTGGCGTGTATATGTTTTGTAGCAAATGAAAGTATCGCCAGTAGTTATTATTATCACATTTTAAATTCCTGTCTCTTTTATTCTTTGAAATACAGAATTAGTAACAGATTGGACACTGGAATATTTCGAAGATGCTGGAGTCTTACGTGACTCCTATTTTAATGAGTTATGTGAACCGCTATATAAAAAATTTGAAGCCTTCAGATCTGCAGCTATCGCTCTGGGGTGGAGATGTGGTCCTTAGCAAACTTGAATTGAAACTAGACGTTCTTGAACAGGTAAGGTACCTTAATCCTTTCTATTGGTTTGTGGACTGAATTTCGAATACTTGCAAAATGTAAAACTTTAAAGAGTAATTTGTTTTGTGGGATAATATCACTGAGACCCAAGCAGCAATAAATCACACATTCCCCCCATAACGGGAATTTAATAACAGTAAAACATGTCCCACATCAAATATGTGTAAATAACGCTTATTTATTCAGACATGACTGACAATTGTAATAAAATAATTCAAAGTTTCTTTTTGTTGGCTTGCCACACACACATCAATAAATATGTCAATAAATAGGTTTTATATCTATTTAATGCACAAGAGGCATGAACATCCTGTAAAATATATATGCTTATGAATGTTGCTTAGTGATGTCATCAGTTATAATTTTAGTGATGTCATTTGTATCAAATGACTCCCTGAATCTTGTGTATGATAAAAGAATAACCTACATTCTGTTATAAAATTTGAGGATATCAGAAGTCACATCAGGGTTCCATGAGCTGTGTAAAAGAACTTGTACTTTAGTCCTGCTCAGGTTATGTCTATCATCCTTACTTTATACCATAGATTTACATTATTCATATAAAATAGGGAAGATGATGAATACAATGCTTTGTACAAAACCTTAAGAGCTAAGCCCATATATTTAATTACATGTTCACTAGTTCACTAGCATCTAATTAACTAGATGCTAGTGAACTAGCGAACATATATTAAAATATATGGACTCATATAAAATATAAAAGCTCTGTTGAATATATTAAATCCTTTTATAAGAAATGAACCCAAAGCCTTATTTTTTATTTTTTGCTTTTTCTGCCTTTTATTGGACAAGAGTTTTTTAGTTTTTAAGATGATTAATCTTTTACCTACAAGTTTCTATATATTTGCTCATGTTGTTTTGCAGGTACATGTATTCATATGTTGGTGCAAAGGTGCAAAGTAGAAATCTGGTTATCAGGACACCTTGATCCACCAGTACAGTAATACTAGAGCATCCAATCAGACATTGTATCTCTATACACTAGTGGGACCATACACTAATTGATTCTCTATCACATCCAACCAAATGGTCTGCATACCAGAGAGGCTATACACATACATGGCCACTTTCCATTGTTATGTTCTCTAGCTCCTGTTCATTTTCTCATCTGCTGATGCATCATTTTTCTGGTAAATGTGGACTTTTATACCAACTCCAGTATTCTACAAACTAGCCAAATCTGGACATACGTTAGGCATTCACTATGGTTGAAGAAGAAGGAGGCAGTTTATGACCAATAGATTAGCCACAATAGTGCAAACTATAACACTATATTTATTCTGTAGAATGCTTAACCATACCTGAGTAAACAGCTCTCTCTGTTTGTCTAGGATAGCAGCTGCCATATTGGCTTGTTGTGACCTCACTTCCTGCCTGAGTCTCTCCCTGCTCACTCATAGCCCTGGGCTCAGATTACAACAGGATGGGGAGAGGGAGGGGGAGAGGAACAAACTGAGCATGCTCAAGCCCGTGCCCTGGAGGTTTCAGCTGAAAGAAGAAAGTCTGATACAGAAGCCAATGTATACACAATAGAAGGAAAGAAATGCTGTGTTTCTTTTGATAGAGGACTCAGAGTAGCATTAATTTGAGGGTTAACTAGTGTATTTAAATAGGCCTTTCTGATTAAGCTTACTTAATTTTAGCCTTTCCTTCTCCTTTAAAGTGTATCTTGTGCACCTACACAACGTTTAAAATTAAAGATGAATAGAACAATAATCTATAAAGACATTAGTCAACCATTAAAATGTAATCTGGTGCTCTGTCTGCTTTCTGCTATAAAAAAATATTGTAAGAAATGCAGAGAAGATAAGGAATGTAAGGAATGAAAAGCCCGTGGGGGTGGTTAGAAGGCCCTAAATGTCTTGTTTAATTTGCTCAATGTATAATATCTAAGTGCACCAGATATTTTTTCCATAATATAGATTTATCGGATCTTTAAGTACAACATTTCCTCAAGCTCATGTGAAACAATAGTCCATTGAATTAATCCAGTGGTATATATATATTTATACAGAGGAAATTGCTGTGAGTATTTTATTTATTAATTGCTATTTTAAAATAGGGTAGGGGTTGGGTTAGGTAGGAATATCACAGTTCAATAATATTTAAAAAAAAAAACCAATTTTAAATTAAGGATCCACTTTCTGAACAACTGTTGAAACTGTATGGTGAGCCAAATTGCTCAGCTCATTTGAGAACTTTTGCATGGGTTCTTTTGTAGATTCTTTTGTGGATAAATTTCATGATGCAGTGCAGGTGAGTAGGCAAAATATGTAGTGAAATAGTAGAAGTTGTCAATATACTGGCTTACCTTACTGTTATCTGACTCATTTGCAGAATGTATGGATGTTAAGAAAATAACCAGAACGGCTGTTCTCTTTGTTCTGGCCAATAGCCTGAATGATCAGTATTGGCAGAACTTGAGTATTAACTGTAAATATGAAGAACTGTGCCTCCTTTCACTAATCTCTCAATGCACCATTCAACCACTGAGAAAATTGCATTAGCAGATAAATTCTTTTTTGTATGGACAGTGACTGTTATCCAATGATAGTGCAGGATGCTCTAGTGAAACTGTCCACCTGAGATGCTACACATGATGAGTTGACCTAGTGTTTAAGTAATCAGCTTTTGATTTTGCTTTAACACATCTGAGCATGTATGGGCAGCTTAAAGGAACAGTAACATACATTTTTTTTAGTGTTGCTGTTCCTTTAAAGTGGAGGAGCTGGATAGCAGTACTGTGCCAGGGTAGTGTTCTGTAAGGTATTCAGTTCATGTGTTTTTATGGTATTTATGTGCCTCTATCTTATAAATTCAAATAATTTATATTGTGCCAACATCTTCTGCAGTTGTTTAGACAAGTACATTCACACCTGTCCCTTCTTTTGTGACGCTTGTGCTGTAATTTTCCTGCATGCATAGTAACACATAGACGTACAAATAAATATCTGTCTAAAATACAGCTCAACAACATGAATGTTTCACATTCAATGAATTAGTTTATTTTACTTCCACTGTGAAGTGCTTTAGCTGCTAGATTACACCATTCCTCTACCAGCATTAACAGTATTGTATTGAATATGACTATGAAGATTTTCATTCATCCAGGTCATAGTATATCTAGTATAGGTCAATCTAAAAACAACTGGACTTGCTGAGTAATCAATGAAGACGTTTCATTCGAACCCTGCACCACCGGGCGGAATGTGTGGCAACTGATACAGAGTCCAAAGACAAAGAGCAAAAACATCTCAGAGGAGCTTTGAAAGCGTGTGGCTACCCAGACTGGGCCTTTGTCAAAACAGCAGCAACCAAGCCCAACAGGAACACCAATAGAAATAACGGCCCGGAGACACATAGTAGGCGAAACATAGTCATCCCATATGTAGCTGGAGTGTCAGAGAAACTCAGGAGGATTTTCAACAAACACCATGTCCCTGTGTTTTTCAAACCTATCAACACACTGAGACAAAAACTGGTACACCCAAAGGATCAAACACCAAAAGAAAAACAAAGCAATGTGGTATACGGAGTCCAGTGTAGCGAGGAGTGCACAGATCTATACATCGGGGAGACAAAACAACTGCTCTCCAAGCGAATGGCTCAGCACAGGAGGGAGAACTCTACAGGGCAAAACTCAGCTGTCTTTCTACACTTAAAAGACAAGGGACACTCCTTTGAAGACAGCAAAGTCCAAATCTTGGATAAAGAAGACCGCTGGTTTGAACGAGGCGTGAAAGAGGCGATTCATGTCAAGGTGGAGAGACCATCTCTGAACAGAGGTGGGGGCCTTCGACACCACCTGTCTGCTACATACAATGCTGTTCTAACATCTGTACCCCGGCTGATTCAGAACACTTCACACATCCATTCATGCAACTCTCGCAAGTAACACCTGTATCTAGGAGTTGCATGACACATTGGATAATCCTGACAGTCACAAAAATTGGAGCGCTCACCTCTCAGACAAACACAGTTGAAGTGCCAGGTGCTGAACTAAAAGGCCCAATCCTGTCCTCGGGTCACATCAATCCATAGACAAAAATAGCAGCACACTGTTAAGTTGCAAAAGTGCTCAAGTGCATAATTTATTTAGCCCACAGCATACAAAGGCAACGTTTTGAGCCAACCAGGCCTTTTATCAATGCTTGATAAAGGGCCTGGTTGGCTCGAAACGTTGCCTTTGTATGCTGTGGGCTAAATAAATTATGCACTTGAGCACTTTTGCAACTTAACAGTGTGCTGCTATTTTTGACATTGGATAATCCTATCACAACTACACAGAATCAACACCTCTGTGAGTTTCTTCAGATGTCACCTCTTTGAAGAGTTACAATGTGCCATTGTAAATGGATTAGTGGAAGAGTTTATATGCCGAGAACTTCCCACACCAGTCAGTTGAACTGAAGAAGCTGCTCGGATGAGTAGTGAAACGTCTTCATTGATTACTCAGCAAGTCCAGTTGTTTTTAGATTGACCTATACTAGATATTGTATTGAAGTTCAGCCATAGCAGTGCTTTAAAACATACCTGTTACATGCATAGTGTCTGCATATTGGCATTTGTTTGTTCTTTTGCAAGTTTAGAAGCATACGGCCATACGGCCATTGTGACAGTAAAATGCTGGTGCCCCTACTTTGTACTTAGGTTCCAGAAGAGAGCGTAAGCTCCTGCTGAGAGTAAGCAGATTGTTTGGGAATGACAGCCGAAAAATGCTGGAGCTTTGGTACAGAAGTAAATGTACTGGGAGCAGCGTAAGATATCAGATTGTATTATTTTAGAGGGGTGAAGGGGGATTTGGACTTTTTAAATTTTTTAGATAAGGTAGTAGACATAACAATTTTAATAAGGATTATGCTGTATAGGAGCCAAAGCAAATTTCTTTACAGTCCACAGTGATTCTCAAAGGATTGTTTTTTCCATGAGTTTTGAATTCTTGTAGCTGCACCAAACTACATACATCAACAAACTATTCTGTACTGCACTCAATTCTGCCATATACTTTTCATGATATTTCCATCAAGCGGAATCCAATGAATCAGACTTGCCATGTTCCAATGTTAGAAAGTCTAAACACATTATGGGAAAGGTACATAATAACAAACATTGTTGTGAAATATATCCAATCATTAGATTTGTCATTTTTAAAATGTGTGAACCTTAAAAAAAATCTAAGTTTTCATATTTCATCCCAAAGTCATACTTACTTTTCATAAAAGGGTTACTTCACCCTTAAAATAACCTTTAGTTTCTTACTAAAGTATATAGTATCTAAACTTAGCAATTTATTTACATTTTTTTATTATTTTTTTTTTAAATAAGTTGTCTTTTTTTTTTTTTACCACTGGAGATCACTGACCTATGGTTCTGTGAGGCTACAGTTTTATTGTTTTTGTTGCTTATTATTCGGTGTAGTTATATTTGGTCCCTCTTTTATTTAACTTCCAGTCTCTCATTTAAACCACAGACTGGTTACTAAAAAAACTGTACCTTAGCAACTAGATGCTAAAATTCCAAACTGGAGAGCTTCTGAACAAAAAGCTAAGTAATTTAAAAAAAAAACCCCACTAAACGTAAAGGCCAATCACAGCACTGATGTCTACATCAGTGTTGTCCAACTTCTATGGTACTGAGGACCAGAATGTTTCTGGCCTACGTGGGGGAGGGCCGATAATGGAAGCCAGTGTTGACCACCCAGAGTATGGCGCACACACAGGGAACATAGGGAAGGCAGAGTATGGCACACACAGGGAGCAAAGGGCAGGCAGAGTATGGCACACACATGTAGCATAGGGAAGGCAGAGGATGGCACACACAGGGAGCAAAGGGCAGGCAGAGTATGGCACACACAGGTAGCATAGGGAAGGCAGAGGATGGCACACACAGGCAGAGTAGGTTAAGCAGAGTATGGCACACACAGGGAGCATAGGGCAGGCAGTGTATGGCACACACAGGGAGCATAGGGCAGGCAGCGTATGACACAAACAGGGAGCATAAGGCAGGCAGAGTAGGGTAGGCACAGTATGGCACACACTGGGAGCATAGGACATGCATAGTGGGGCCATACTCTGCCTGCCCTTTGCTCCCTGTGTGTGCCATCCTCTGCCTTCCCTATGCTACATGTGTGTGCCATACTCTGCCTGCCCTTTGCTCCCTGTGTGTGCCATACTCTGCCTTCCCTATGTTCCCTGTGTGTGCGCCATACTCTGGGTGGTCAACACTGGCTTCCATAGGGGAGCATAGGGCAGGCAGCGTATTACACAAACAGGGAGCATAAGGCAGGCAGAGTAGGGAAGGCATAGTATGGCACACCCAGGGAGCAAAAGGCAGGCAGTATTTTGTTGGTGATAAAGTTGCCAATTATCTGTTTTACCAAATAACTAAAATATATTGTAATTTTTTTTTTATCTGTGACATATATATATATATATATATAGCAGCTTCACCTTATCTGTCTACAAGTTCATGTGCAGGAAAAAAAGCATTTATTAAAATGTCAAACTTTTACTAAAACTAACGTTCCCATAGTTTCTGATGTTGTAAACTTATTGGTTGGTTCAATTGTCATATAATAAAAATACCAGAGCAGCCATCAGCGTCCGTAAGATCAGCACTCCGATACCTTTAACAGCAATGTCTGTGTTGTGCATATTGTTGGGAAATTTAAATACTGAGCAATATGGGAAATAGAACTGTCGTTTGGGAAGATTTCTAGAGCCTACAACTCTGAAGTTATTTATATATTTTATAGGGCACTTGAACATAATGACCTCCATATTGTGCCGAGAAAATAAGGCACATTCCCACTGGCCCTTGACATTAGTCTTTAGATAAACATGTTCTAAATGTGACAAACAGCTGGAAATAATGTAAAATAGCTTAATTGTATTTAAGGTTATCTGGATATCGAGTGTGCTTATTTATATTTCATTATATTTAGTTATTCCATGATGTGTGGCGTCTCTGTGTTTATCTTTATTTGCACGGAATTAAAAACTCCCTCACCTGTTCCTTAATGATTCTCCATGGCCACTTAATCTTCAAACTTGAATGTGGCTCCTGTTTGTAGGGCTCATCATGGAATGTTTTTAAACAGGAAAAGGAACTATTTAGTAGCAGATAACATAGGAAACATATTTAAAGGTAATTTTAGAGGCAAGATGCCTGTAAATCTGTGTGGCCCATCGTATTTGTAAGTATAGTCTAGCTTGGGATGCACTAAACAATCGTCTACAGACTTCAGTTATCTCTTCCTCCTTAGAATTGGTTAGGATTACTTTGCAGTTGTGCACAAGAGCAAAAAATGTAATGTATATCTGGGGCTAAATGTTTATACCTTTGTCCTTTGCTAGTTGTCCTTTGAGCTTCTTGGGCCAATAGTTAAAGGAACAGTAATGCCAAAAAATTAAAGTGTTTTAAAGCAATGAAATATAATATACTGTTGCGCTGCACTGGTACAACAGTTGTGTTTGCTTCAGAAACTCTACCATAGTTTATATAAACAAGCTGCTGTGTAACCATGGGGGCAGCCATTCAAAGCTGAAAAAGGAGAAAAGGCACAGGATACATAGCAGATAATAGTTAAGCTCCATAGTATATAAAGGGATTCTCCAGAACTTATCTGTTATCACCTCAATGGGGTTGGTATTAAGTAAAAGCAAAATACTTCTGCTGTCATTCCGTCAGGCTCATAACTATTTTTTGGTTGATGCCTTCACATGTGGCACATATATTCAATACAGATCCATAGAAAACACTATAGTCTCATTAAAGTGTTACCGCAGTGAGCATAAAATCTTCTGTTTTATGTCTATATCTCAAAATTTTGCTACATAATTAAAAAATGTGAGCTCCAACATACAGTAAGTGTCAAACACAAATTAAAATTTTAATTTATTTCCTAGGAACTGAAGTTGCCATTCACATTCCTCAGTGGGCATATACACGAGTTAAGAATTCATGTACCATGGACGAAACTTGGGTCAGAATCTGTTGTGATAACTATCAACACCATGGAGTGTATCTTGAAACTCAAAGACGGGGCACAGGTAAGACATTTGCCATTCATTGATACTTATGCCTAGAAATCTTACATTAAATTCCTAAATTTATTGCACCTTTATAGACACTACATAGACTATGGGGAAAATCTAGTTAAGGTCGAATATCGAGGGTTAATTAACCCTCGATATTCGACTGTCAAAGTTAAATCTTTTCGAATATCGAAGTCGAAGGATTTAGCGCAATTCGTTCGATCGAAGGTCGAAGTAGCCAATCCGATGGTCGAAGTAGTCAAAAAAACCATTCGAAATTCGAACTATTTTTCCTCTATTTCTTCACTCGAGCTTAGTGAATGGGCCCCTATGTGTGTGGCAACAGTTCCTGGGTATGTCCCCATCTTCTTAGTGATGTCAACACGCATGGGAGCTGTTTTTTTTTCTTCCTCCCCCCATCTCCATACTTTATGTGCTGGTCTATCTTCGATTGCCTAGTATACTCACTTTCTGTATATTTGCATTTTATGAGTAAAGTCTGCCATATGGCTTACCTTAGCTCAGATAGTCTTTGTAGAAAATATAGGGGGTCATTATTAAAGGTCGAGTTGTTTTTTACGCTACAAGTTTTTGAGGGTGTTTTTCGGGCAAAACTCGAATTTTCTGATTAAAAAAACACCTCAAATTATTTGTGTTTTTTAAAAAATCTTGAAGCTTTCTATATTTATTATACCTAAAGTTGGAAATAGCTTGAATCTGAAAATAAACCATCTAAAACCTGTAGAGGTCATGTAGAAGTCAATGGCAGAGTTCCCTTGAACCATTTCAAGATGTTTGTAGCCTTCATGATGTTTGGGGGTTTTTTTTTTTTGGTGGTTTAGCTCAAAAACTCATCAGTTCGAGCGATTCACATTTTTTTCCCGCCTAAAACGCAATCAAATATTGATCACGTTTTTCACTCAGGCTACACTGATTCCAGTTTTTTACATTCATAAATTAGAAACATTTGAGTTGTGAGTTTAATCGAGGTATAAAAAACGTCACAAACTCGTTGCAGGCTGGGTTGCCTAGGGCGGCCAGCCTGCTTGGCCCGGCACTGTATCCAAAAATCATTTGTTAGTGACCCCCCCAGTGATGAGCATGTGCTAAGTTCTCTCTCCAACTAGGTTTAAAGCAACACATGGTAGAATCGTGCAAGAATTCACGTGTTAAGTATAATTTAAGTATGAGTAGTTGGTACTTATGATTCATTTCTAGCAGAAGAAACAGAGTAGCCCATAATTGTTACAAATTACTCAATGCATTCTTTAGCAGCTGAAAGCTGTGGTAGCAGTTGTAGTTCCCAAACTACTAGAAGGCCACATATGTGCTGTCCCCCTAAGTGGGGTCTATTTTTTTTTTTTCCTGTGCAACTAATTTTAGCTAATTTCTTCTGTGGAGCTCATTTATTCAAATTTTTCCTGTGAAACTAATTTGGTCTAATTTTTCCTGTACAACTTCTAGTAAAGATTTGAACTGCTTTAATTTTTCTAAGTACACCAGACCTATCGTAGCTAACCAAAGAAAATAAATACATTCCTATAATTATGAAAGAGGATTATCATTTTATTCAAGACTTGGAGTCTCAGTTCTAGGAAATTGTTCATTTTAATGTTACAGAAAGATTATAATCGTATCAATATTTGTGAAGACTGCTTTTAAAGGAACTGTTCTGAATGTAATAAAAAAAATGGGTAAATAGATAGGCTGTGCAAAATTAAAAAATGGTTTCAATATTGTTAGTTAGCCAAAAAATGTAATGTATAAAGGCTGGAGTGACTGGATGTGTAACATAATAGCCAGAACACTACTTCCTGCTTTGCAGCTCACTTGGTTTCCACCGATTGGTTACTAGGCAGGGGGCATATGGGTTATAACTGTTGTTTTGAATCTGAGCTGCATGCTAAGGATTAATAGCAAACTCACTTAAAGGGGGGCCAGAGTTAGAAAGCTGAAAAGCAGGAAGTTGGGTCACTCCAGTCCTTATACATTTTTGGATAACTAACTATATTAGAAACATTTTCTATTTTGCACATCCTATCTACTGTATATACTCGAGTATAAGCCGACCCGAGTATAAGCCGAGGTACCTTTAGAGCTCATGAGCTAAGGGTAAGTGCACAATGGTCTTACTACTCAGTCATGCTGGTTGATGGGGGACTTGATTTTAAATACACTACAAACTTATAATGCTCACAAACCGTGTAGGACTCGTGTACAATGAGGGGCCTTGACATGGTACGTGAGCTTACATATTTTGGCCAAAGTGTGGTACTAACACCTCATTTCTTGTAATTATTTTTTTAAAGGCAAACCGAGTGCTGGCAATAGGGTTGCCACCTTTTCCAGAAAAAAATACCGGCCTTCCTATATATTTATCTTTTTTCCCGATTAATAACATTGGCCAGGCCGGTAAAATACCGACAAGGTGGCAACCCTAGCTGGCAAATTTTCTCTCTGTGTACAAATATTGGCTTTTTATCATTTTCGGCAGCTGGTCAACTCCAGAATGTGGGTTAGACCGAGCGCTGGGACAATGGTGTCTATGGCAGCTGGTCAACACCACTGTGTGACTTAGACCGAGCGCTGATGATTTCTTTCTGTGGAGTGACTGGATGTCTAATATAATAGCCAGAATCCAACTTCCTGCTTTTCAGCTCTCTAACTCTGAGTTAGTCAGTGAGTTTGCAATTGATCCTCAGCATTCAGCTCAGATTCAAAGGCAACAGTTATGACCTATGTGGCCCCCCTCAAGTCACTGATACTGATTACTGCCTGGTAACCAATCAGTGGAAACCAAGAGAGCTGAAAAGCAAGAAGTAGTGTTCTGGCTATTATGTTAGACATCCAGTCACTCCAGCCTATCCATTTACCCAGTTTTTATGATTATACTGAATAATTCCTTTAAGGTTTAAATGTTTTTTAGCAGACTTAAGGTATGAAGATACAAATTACGGAAAGATCCTTTATCCGAAAAACCTCGGGTCCCGAGAATTCTGGATAACAGGCCCCATACCTGTACAGGCAATAATATTGCAACCATGTTCAATATGAATATGTGCTCTATCTGCAATACATAAGTTGCAAATGTATGTGTTTTTCTTCTCTAATTAACAGATTTCCTGTGTTTATTGTGAATTCTTATATTTGTTTCTTAGTATAGTAAGTGCAGAGTTCAAATGACATCTGTGCAGGGGACTTTAATGACATTTGGACAAATTGCTTAGTGCAATATACAGGTCTGGAGAGCAAGCTCTGGACTGCTGCCAGTTATGGTTTTAAGTAGCTGGAATGTAAATGGAATATACTGTATTGATGCCTGTATATGTGGGAGCCAACAACTGTTTTTTGCCAAGCTATGACATAAGTTGTGCCTCTCTTAAACATATATATTAGGTGACTGCTTTTTCCACATGCTGCACGTTTACTGAGTTCTAAAGATGTGATTAATATAATCATTGGTCATTCAGTGCTTTTTCATAGTGTCATTTACTTTTGACAGAGAAAAGAAAATAATCCTAGTGGCTATCGTCAATTATTCTATGCTTTGTGCATAACAGATAACCTCTTTACTTACAGCACATTTTATTGGACTAATCTGGTGATGTCAATTACAGTGCTAATATGTTTGTGCATGAAAAACGCACCTACACTTGACTAATCTGCTTCCATGCCTTGCAGATATGCAATGTTATGGTGGACATACATGGACCAATATTGTCTGCCAACCCAGCCGCTCTTAAAGGAGAAACAAACCCCTTATTAAAGGGGACCTGAGAAATCATTCCAAATTCTTTTTTATCATGTTAGCTGAGCAAAATAAACTTTACTTGCATTGTATGTATTATTTAAATTGTGTTTCCTTTATTCTTAGAATTCACTATTACAGCAAGCAGGAAGGAGCCATTTTGTGGACACTGTTGTTAAGATAAATTTTGTATCACCCCAAAATCTTGTATATGCACCAGAATGGGGAACATAATGCCCATGTGCAGTGCCCTACATAATTATAGAGCCTGAGGAAGGAAGGGGCAATGTGAGAAGTGCAGTGATATGTAGGAAGTGCTGAATTGAAAGTGAAAGTAATTGACTGCCCCACCTCTATGCCTCAGGCATAGAGGCGGGGCATATACTATTTGATTGACAGGTGATGGGTCCATTTAAAAAAAAAAAAAACCTACTCCCCACCCCTGCAGCCTAGCTGCTACCCCTCAAAAATGCCCTTAACTTTTTACTTACCCCTTGGTGCAGATTCAGGGAATGGAGTTCACTGCAGCCATCTTCCGGGGCTTCGGTAATCTGAGATTGAGACCGGCAGAGCGGCGTATGCGCAGTTGGAGCAATTTCCCGTTTTTGTGACAACTGTGCATGCCCTGAAATGGACAGAAATTGCCGAAGAAGAAGACACGTAAAATGGCTACCGTGAACTCCGATCCCTGAATCTGTACCGAGGGGTAAGAAAAAATTAGGAGCATTTGCCCAGGGTGGCAGCTAGGCTGGGAGTGAGGAGGGAGGGGGTTTATGTTGGGTAGGGGGTAGGGTTTTTTTGATGGGTGTACACAGACCCCTAATGTGATCTGCCATTTTGCTTGGGGCAAACAATCGGATCAACCCAGTTTAATCTACTACTTTGGTGGCTCAACTGGGCAGAGATTCAGTTTATGGATATATTGCAATATGAGCAATGAGTGGCTGGTGTGTATGGTGTGTATTGCTATATTTACAAAGGATATTTTTAGAAAGCTTAAGCTATCCCTTGAGTTTTCCTGACCATTTATTGAAAAATGATTGTAGATTTAGCAAAAAAAATGTATTTCCCTTAAATCTGCGAGAGTTTGTATGGAAATGTTTAAAGGGATACTGTCATGGGGAAATTTATATTTTTTCAAAACGCACCAGTCAACAGAATTCTGCACTGAAATCAGTTTCTCAAAAGAGCAAACTAATTTTTTAATATATTTTTTTATATTTAATTTTGAGACGTGGTCGTTTCCCAGCTGCCCTCAGTCATTTGACTTGTGCTCTGATAAACTTCAGTCACTCTTCACTGCTGTACTGCAAGTTGGAATGATATCACCCCCCCCCCCCAGCAGCCAAACAACAGAACAATGGGAAGGGAACCAGATAGCATCTCCCTAACACAAGGTAGCAGCTGCCTGGTAGATATAAGAGCAGCACTCCATTTATTTAAAATCCAGGTTCCACTGTGACAAATTCAGTTATATTGAGTAGGAGAAACAACAGTCTGCCAGAAAGTAGAAAACTGGAATCGAATTAGAATAACTCCCTAGTCGAATTTGGCAGTTTTGACCATAAAAAAAAAAATCAAAAATTCTAATTTCGAACTCTAATTTTCAATTGGACCCTTGATAAATCTGCCCCCATGTGTGTGTTTTTACTTTTTTCATTTCTCACAAAATGTTGTGTTTTCACATTTCCGCCTGAAATATCATGTGCACATGGCAAAATATTGAACCCTTTGATTAAGACCTTAGTTTTGCCTCATTTATTGCGCATCTCTTTCATGCAATGCATTAGCTCATGCTTCCTGCATAACAAGAGAGATGAAATGCTCATTGTCAGGGGTTGTTAAATGCCTTGTGTGTAAATGGGTTAAATGTTAATTTAAATTGCTTTGCGCAAAATGCTGAGATTTGAAACGTATGTTTTGTTTTTGGCCAATACCGACAGGAGTGCCAAGATTTATTGCCTTAGTTCTCATTTATCCAAGTGTTTGTAGCTCGGTGTAGCATTACCATGGGATGGTGGTGGGAGATATCGCAAATCGGTTTGGCTTCACTTCAACTAACGGTTTTCACACATTTTCTCCAAGACACATTGTTGTGCGCTCAGAACGTTTTATTCGGGATTCCCATAGACGAATGAAAGCATATTTCAAGCTCTTTTAAGATAATCACACTCATAAATAGTGCAACTTTTGTTGGTATTATCACACATTTAGCGGAGTGAAAGGTTCACATAATTCCTGAGTGGCTAGTAAACTATGTTACTTGAGCAATTAGAAAATAAAGGGAGCTTACGAAGTGGTGCTTGTTTGGTTTGGATAATATTTCTCCGCTATTCTGGCTGTTGTAAGATTCCGTGCCAAATATGTCTTAATGCTTTGTAAAATCTAAAACTGATAAAATACTTTTTCCTGAGATGAAGTTGTTTTATACGTCTTCTGGGAAATCAACATAAAGTTTCTGTCTTTATGGTTGTATTTATAGCTCTTGACAGGAGCTTGGCACCTATAGTAATTCAGGTTCAGGTAATGGAGAAAGCTTATTTTCCTCCTCCATCCTTGTAGGTAAGTGCAAATCAAGTGGCTTGGCTTCTCAAAGACATTAAACATTGAAAAAAAAATCTTTAGCTTAGTGGGGCTCACTAAAGCATATGCTTTGTACATGGAAAGGCAGGTGATCCGCGTAAACAACTCTCCGCTTGGAAGCCTACCTATAATTTCTATACCAGTTCAGTCACCAAATGTATTAATTTCATTTTTATTTCTATCTCTTTCTAAGATTCACAACTTTTAATCACATTTTTTTTTGCAGTTAAACACTAGACTATAATTTAGATATTGAACCTAACTAACTCATATTTGAATTCTCTGCAGCTTACTTGATTTGTTTCTGTCTTAATTACTACTTTTTTTTTTTTCTTTTACATTTCTATCCAAAAAATATTGTTCAATGCAACACTTGTGTGACCACACACACACACACACACACACACACACACACAGATACTTTTTTGTATGATAATTTGGTGCCGGTATGGCAGGAGACAAGTCGACCGATATGTGCAAAAGACTTGGATATTGGTCGGCTCGTCAATTGGCCAAGATGGAAAACTTTGATCGGGCACCTTTGAAGGCACCTGAACATCACCTAGAGTTTGCCGCCTTATCGTCGGATGCAGGTAGAATTCTATTTTTTCTACTTGTATGTGACGATTCAGCTCCTAACATTTGTGATGGCCATACATGTAGAGATCCGCTCGTTTGGTGACATCACCAAACAAACAAACCTCTCCCCAACTTGAGATGGGCGATATCGGGCTGATCCGATTGTGGGCCCTAGGGCCCAACGATCAGATCGAAACTTTAAGCATATGGGCGGTTGAATAGAGGATCGCATCAATAAACCGAAGAGGTCATCGATCCAATGGGGTTTTTAACCCTGCACGATCTGACGATTTTTGTCCAGATATCCATTGGGGAAGCCCTTCGGAGGGCCCCATACAATGCCCATTAGGCTGCTGACGTAATCTGTTGCCAATTTGTGTTTGCTCATGTATGGGGATCTTAATGAAAACTAAAAAACTTTCCAATTGTCGCAGGAAAGATTGTAATTGTTGTGGGTATGGCCACCTTAAAGACTGGCTATAACTAGGCTAATAAAAGCATATCAACTTGGTAGTCTGAAGCCCTGTATGGAGCATGACCAGCAGAAAGCTGACCGTAAATTGGTCATATACCCTTGTTTGACAGGTTAGAAATCCTTTCAGACAAAGAGAGGTTTGTTGATGCAGTCCCCCATCAATGGGTCTTCATAGGCCTACAGTGTGATCCGATTGTTGCCTCTGAGAGTGGACAAAGATGCTCCTCTTGCAACATATTAAGTTCAATTGTTTGTTCACATTCCAGAAGTATTATTTTCAGATACTACACCACAAATATTAATAATTCCCATAATGTGCAGTCAGACCGAGACTGAGAATAGAATCAGTGGCTTGGATGAGAAGGCAGAGCATGCACATTACATCCAATTGAACTAGCAGGGGATTTGCTGTTGCCTAACTGATGCTTTTGCACCATTATTTTATTTTGTTAACATATATTTATGTAGCGCCAACATATTGCGTAGCACTGTAAAGTAAATGTGTTTATACAACTAAATCACATGAATTACATACATAGAACATATTGAGTTACATACATCACAATCAATACCGGTAAAAAATGTGAGGAAGGCCCTGTGCGGAAAGTGCTTACAATCTAAAGGGAAGGGAATAATATACAAGGTGTGGGAGTGGGCAAGATCAAAATTAAGTGGGTGAGAGATGTGGTACTGTATGTGGTATTGCATTTGGTAGTTAAGAGTGAGGGTAGGCTTCTCTAAATAAGTGTGTTTTAAGAGATTTCTTGAAAGCAGAAAGGTTGGGAGAAAGTCGGACAGACCATAATATTTCTATATAGTTTAGAGCTTGAGAATCAATGGTGAGGCTGGGTAGCTGTTGTCACATGCTCAGAAGAATTCCAGCAGCCATCTTTATGACGCAATGCTAGGAAATATGGCACCTGTTTCGTAGTTTCCATTTTAATGGGGTTGTTCACCTTTCAGATAACTTTTAGTATGATGTAGAGAGTGATATTTCGAGATAATTTTTCATTTTTTATTATTTGCGATTTTTGAGTTATTTCGCTTTTTTATTCAAAAGCTCTTCAATTTGCATTTTAAGCAATCTGGTAACTAGGGTCCAAATTACCCTAGCAACCATGCATTGATTTGAATAAGAGACTGGAATATGAATAGGAGAGAGTCTGAATAGAAGGATCAGTAATAAAAGTAGCAATAACAATACATTTGTAGCCTTACAGAGCATTTGGGGTTTTTTTTTAGAAGGGGACAGCGATGCCCATTTGAAAGCTGCAAAGAATCAGAAGAAAAAGACAAATAACTATAAAAGATAAATAATGAAAACCAATTAAAAAGTTGCTTAGAATTGTTTCTTCTATGATATAATACAAGTTACCTTAAAGGTGAACCACCCCTTTAACCCGGTATTGCACACAATAATAACAACAATAGATGCTATTAAAAAAAAAACAAAACAAAAAAATAAAGTGATCAGGGACATGGGGGGGGGGGGCTCTATTAAATACTGAAGCTTTGAGGGAAAGCCTTTTTCTTGTCCTTTGAAGGAAAAGTAACACCAAAAAATTGGTGTTTTAAAGTAATGAAAATATCATGTAGTGTTGCCCTGCACTGGTAAAACTGATCTGTTTGCTTAAGAATCACTACTATAGTTTATATAAATAAACAGCTGTGTATCAATGGCACAGGTTAAATAGTGGATAACAGATAACATCTGTTCTACAGAGCTTATCTGCTGTGTAACCTGAGCCTTTTCTCCTTTGAATGGCTGCCCCCATTGCTACACAGCACTATATAAACAATAGTAGTGTTTCTGAAGCAAACACAGCAGTTTTACCAGTGCAAGGAAACACTGCATTATATTTTTATTACTTTAAAGCACTTTAATTTTTTGATGTTACTTTTCCTTTAATCTACTCTACAGTTTTAAAAATAAGTTGGTTTTGCTTCCCTTCTCTTGGCTTTTCCGAGTAGCAAACTGATTTAACAGTTTAACACTGATTTATCATTATGAAGGGCACTTAACGATTATTGCTTTTAGATTTTTTTTTTAAATTTCTTTTTGAATCTGACATGAAAAAAAGGCAGATTCTATCATTTTTGCTGCTCACTTTTCTTACCTCTGAGACCCCTAACGTGAAAATTCTTGAGACCAGAAATGTGTGGCTGTAGAAGAACGTCATATAAAAGCAGTCTCTTGGAGAGAGCCAACCCGAAAATAATTTCGTAAAGCACAGTAAGCACATGTTGTTAATAAAATCATATGGCGATTCTTGCAGTTAACAAGAGGATATCCCTTTTAGCTTGATCCATAGTATACTTTGATGTGGAATAAGATGGGGGTTTAATGCAGGGCTCCTTAGTAACCCATACATTTTACAACACTGGAATGTGCAGATTCAAAGAGCACTGAGTAAGTGTGGAGATTTGCTGCATAAAAGAAAGATGTATTTATTACATAAATTGTGCTCCGTTTCAAAAGTTCACAAAACAAGCAGCATGGTCTCTCTAGCGAGGGAACTTTCCAAATAAGCTGAATGGGTCTCCGTAATGATTCAGGTGAGCAAGTGGAAAGACTTTAATCATTTTACTGACCTCATCCATGGAAAACCTGATTGCTTTCCATTTACACTCTAGATACGTTAGCAAGGCTTTAGGTTTTAAATGGAGTCTCCACCCAAAAACTGTTTTTGCATAATGAAAGAATGTAATTACCAGCAACTCTACAACACACGAGCTACACGTGTCCAATAAAGTTATTTGGGAATTGAATTGCATTTGAAATTTATTTATTTATGATATTTTTTTTCCCAAATGTAACAGGTCCGTTCATTAGCTGGCTTCTGCTTCATTGTTTCAATAGTCAGAATCAAACGTGCAGAGAATGTTAAAAGCCAGCTACTGCTTTCAATAGCAACTACATTTACAAATACTTTTAAAACCACTGAAATGTTTAATTACTATTGGTAAGTTGCTTAGGATTATATTTAATTTCATTGTTTAAAAAAAGAAAAGTTTGGACTGGAGATCTCCTTAAGGTTATTTATTGTAAGTAAATTGCAATATTGGGAAGAAACAAAAAAAAAACTGAAAAACCTATAAAAATAGGCATGTTCCTTGCCTGTCTGAAATAAAATACAGTAATGTGTATAGATTTTAGTTTCTACATAAGTACAGGATATTCTGTTCTTTGTGTAAGCTTAAAGGGATCCTGTCATCGGAAAACGTTTTTTTTTTTCAGTTAATAGTGCTGCTCCAGCAGAATTCTGCACTGAAATCCATTTCTCAAAAGAGCAAACAGATTTTTTTTATATTCAATTTTGAAATCTGACATGGGGCTAGACATTTTGTCAATTTCCCAGCTGCCCAAGGTCATGTGACTTGTGCATGCACTTTATTATTATTATTAACATGTATTTATATAGCGCCAACATATTGCGTAGCACTGTAAAGTAACTGTGATTATACAACTACATCACATGAATTACATACATAGAATATATGGAGTAACAAACATCACAATCAATACAGGTACAAAGAGGTGAGGAAGGCCCTATGCATAGACATACAGTCTAAAGGGAAGGGAGTAATACACAAGGTGTTGGAGTGGGCAAGATCGAAGTAAGTGGGTGAGAAATGTGGTGTTGTATGTGGTGTTGCGTTTGGTAGTTAAGCAGAGTGAGGGTAGGCTTCTCGAAAGAAGTGCGTTTTCAGAGATTTTTTGAAAGCAGAAAGGTTGGGAGAAAGTCGGACAGATCGTGGGAGAGCGTTCCAGAGGAGGGGTGCAGCCCTTCCAAAGTCTTGAATGCGAGCATGTGAGGAGGTAATGAGAGAAGAGTTGAGTAGCAGGTCAGTAGAGGAGCGAAGTAAGCGAGTGGGTGAGTATATAGAGATGAGTTCAGAGATGTAGGGTGGAGCAGAGTTGTGAAGTGCTTTGAAAGTCAGTGTCATTAATTTGAATTTGATTCTGAAAGGTAACGGAAGCCAGTGCAGGGATTGACAGAATGGCGAGGCAGAGGATGAGCGGTTGCTGAGGTGTATGAGCCTCGCAGCAATGTTCATTATGGACTGGAGAGGTGACAGTCTCTGGAGGGGGAGGCCAATTAAAAGAGAGTTACAGTAGTCTAGACGCGATATGATGAGAGAGTGAATAAGAATTTTGGCAGCGTCTTGGGTGATAAATGATCGTATTTTGGATATGTTCCTTAGGTGGAAGTGACATGATTTAATAAGTGACTGGATATGAGGAGTGAATGACAGGGCAGAATCTAGAATAACCCCAAGGCACCGGGCCTGGGGAGAGGGGGTGATAGTGGAATTGTTAACTATGATGGATACTTCGGGGATGCTACTGGTGTTTCTTGGAGGAAAGAGAACCATTTCAGTTTTAGAGAGGTTTAATTTAAGGTAGCGTTGCGACATCCAGGTAGAGATAGCGGACAGGCAGGAGGAGACGCGAGTTAGGAGTTCTGGGTTGAGATCAGGAGATGAGAGATAGATTTGAGTATCGTCAGCATAGAGGTGGTAGAGGAAACCATACAAATTTATTAATTTGCCAAGGGAGGAAGTATAGAGGGAGAATAGTAATGGTCCCAGGACAGAGCCTTGAGGAACTCCAACAGAAAGAGGTAGGGGAGAAGATGATACTCCATTGTAGGAGACACTGAAGGAACGATTGGTGATGTAAGAAGAGAACCAGGACAGGGCTGTGTCACGAAGGCCAAGCGACTGGAGGGACTGGAGGAGGAGAGGGTGATCTACAATGTCAAATGCGGCTGAGAGGTCAAGCAGTATTAGTAGTGAGAAATGATTGTTGGCTTTAGCGGTTAAAAGGTCATTAGTTAGTCGAGTCAGGGCAGTTTCCTTTAGGAGAGAAATGCTTTCTGGCAGGCTGCTGTTTTTCCTTCTCAATGTAACTGAATGTGTCTCAGTGGGACATGGGTTTTTACTATTGAGTGTTGTTCTTAGATCTACCAGGCAGCTGTTATCTTGTGTTAGGGAGCTGTTATCTGGTTACCTTCCCATTGTTCTTTTGTTTGGCTGCTGGGGGAGGATGAGGGAGTGGTGATATCACTCCAACTTAGAGTACAGCAGTAAAGTGATTGAAGTTTATCAGAGCACAAGTCACATGACTTGGGGCAGCTGGGAAATTGACAATATGTCTAGCCCCATGTCAGATTTCAAAATTGAATCTAAAAAAATTAGATTCTATGCATATTGGGCATCAAATTGTTCAGTAGATCCTTGGCGTCAATATTTAGGGTGGTTTTTAATTGTATGTAAGCAATTGGGTGAGATAAATGCAGCCAGTTGCAATGTTTTTATGCCATTTTCAAAAATGTCATAAAAATCGCTTCCTTTAGCGTAGCTTTGCAGTATGGTAGTTTGAAGTAGAAAGACATAATTACTGATTTTGGATTCGTCAGAATGTGTACTTTCCAAAAATATATGTTTTTGTGGAGTCTTTGTGCTTTTAGGAGGGTCTTGTGGCATATAATAAGCAGTCTGGGTCTATGTTCGCAGATAGCAAATCGGCAGCCGAGAAAATTCATCTCTATTTTTATTTGGGCCTCGCACATACCAGCTTCTTTGGTATATCTATGCAAATTGGGCATCAAACTATTCAGTAGACCCTTGGTGTCAATATTTAGGATGTTTTACAATTGTATGGAAAAAATTGGGTGAGATAAATGAGGCCAATTGCAATATTTTTAGGCGATTTTCAGAATGTCATAAAAACCGCTGCCTTTAGCTTAGCTTTGCAGTTTGATAGCTTGAAGTACAAAGACATAATTACCTATTTTGGATTCGTCAGAATGTGTACTTTCAAAAAAATATATGGTTTTCTGGGGTGAAAATACATTTTTGTACTTTTGCCCCTCGAAAAATGCTGGAAATGTGCTGACTTAGCAGTTTTTGGAATTACAGAACTGATTACTCCTTCGTTCTGGGGCCCCTATATGCCAAATACTTAGGCCAAAAACTGTGTTTTATCTTGGTATATATCGATATGTAGGAGATACGATGCTTCAGAGTTGGAGTATTGAGGGGATTTCGCAAATGTCATAAAAATTGCCAAATTTAAGAAGTTTTGTGACTTGGTACTTTGGAGTAGAAAGACATGCATACTCATTTTAGATTTGTCAGAATGTGTTCTTTCCAAAAATATATGGTTTTCTGGGATGAACATACATTTTTGTACTTTTGCCCCTTGAAAAATGCTGTAAATGTGCTGATTTTGCAGTATTTGGAATTACAGAACTGATAACTAGTATGGGGTGTCGTCATTCTGGGGCCCCTGTACGCCACATACTTAGGTGTACCTATGCATATTTGGCATCAAAATGTTCTGCGGACCCTGAACTTTCAGATCTAGGGAGCTTTATCTTGGTATGTATTGACATGTAGGAGATACGATGCTTCAGAGTTGGAGTATTGAGATTTTTGTTAATGTCATAAAAATTGCCAAATTTAGGAAAGTTTTGCGGCTTGGTACTTTGGAGTAGAAAGACATGCATACCCATTTTAGATTCGTCAGAATGTGTTCTTTCCAAAAATATATGGTTTTCTTGGGTGAACATACATTTTTGTACTTTTGCCCCTTGAAAAATGCTGTAAATGTGCTGATTTTGCAGTATCTGGAATTACAGAACTGATAACTCGTATGGGGTGTCATCATTCTGCCACATACTTAGGTGTACCTATGCATATTGGGTATCAAACTGTTCAGAGGACCCCGGGCTTTCATGTTTAGGGGGTTTTATCCTGGTATGTATTGATATGTTGGAGATACAATGCTGTAAACTGGACACTTTGAGGTCATTTTTCAAAAATGTAACACATTTTTATAAAAACTGCTAATTTTAGGAAAGAATTGCAACTTGGTAGTTTTGAGTACAAATATATATTTACCCATTTTGAACTCGTTAGAATAAGTTCTTTCCAATAATGTCTAGTTTTAAGGGTAAACCTACTGTTAGTATAATGTTTGGCCATGAAATCAGATGTATGCAGTTTTGTGGAGCGGTACTTTGGAAATATGGTAGTTTGCTGCTTCTAGTTTTTGATATGTAGAAGTGAGAAATCTCCATAAAACTATATAAATTTGGTATTGGCACGTTCGGGAGACACAGCACTTTCCAAATCTGCTGTGTTCTCATGCATAAAATAAATTATGTTTCTGATATTTGCGTTTGTATCATGCAAAACTATTTGTTTTTTTTATACACTTAGAAGCCCATATCTTTTTACAGGAGTGGAATTACAACAAAATTCTAGCATATTTTATTTTATATATTTTTCATATCCTAAAAAAAAATATCTTGTTTTCCTGGGTAAACTAAACCCCCCCCCCAGGAAAGGCCCCTAAAGTGAAAGAGCACAAAATGTTCAAAAATTGTCTGGCAATAAAAGTACCAACTTGGCCTAATTGGCTGGCAGTGAAAAGGTTAATTACGTTGGGACTGACACAAAAATTGGATGCTCATTGAAATATATTGATTGTCGGGTGTAAACGCATGAACTAAAGACTCCATCTGACTTATCTGAACCGACTTTACATTCTAGTCTAGGGGCATCAGATTTTGTAGCATCCTACAAAAGTTTGTGCTGTTGGGTGGTGTTGCATGGAGAATCAGATAAAATCTGATCCACAAAATCTGATGAAAAACACTCGAGGAGTGTAGAGGAGGAACTTCTTGGGCGATTTCGTGACTAAATCGTCCGTGGAGTTCCTCCCTAGTTCTACCCTTGGAGCTACAGCACTTATTTGGTAACCCCAGGTACTTTTTTATGCTTGTGTTGCTCCCCAACTCTTTTTACATTTAAATATGGCTCACAGGTAAGAAAGTTTGGGGACCCCTGGGCTAGAGTATACAGGGAGCATTGATCTTATTGATATTTATACACAGGAAAAAATCTGGGCACAAAGAAAATAAATCGCACTGTTTTTCCTTTTTTATGTTTTTTGTTCAGCGTTCACATGCTTACGTGTGTACACATCCATGGTGATCAATGATAGTGTCAATGATGTTTATATTTTCTTGCTTTGCCATCCGCCAGATCCACCACCTGTGTGTACTTAGCCTAATTATGATTATGCTTCATGGACAGCTCAGCCTTTCTCTGTTTTCTGATGCTTTTATTATTATATTCACAGCTATTTTCAACAGTAGAAACGTCCTGCTGATCTATATGGATAATATATCTTCCTTTATAAAATACCATTTTGGAAATAAACTGTGTAGTAGGATTGTATTCTTCATATCTGTTAATCACTTGGCTTCTTCTACATTGTTTCAGGAGTCACAAAGAGAAGTGCAGAGAATATAATCGGCCATACATATACTGCTTTCAACAGCAATTACACTTACCAATCAGTTTAAAAACCACTGAAGATGCTTATTTCATGTATATTGGAGAATTGCTTAGAATTAAAAAAAAAAATTCCCCACTATGCAGTGAGTAGTTTTTGGGTGTTCTTCTCCTTTGAATGCTATGTTAATTGAGTTGACATGTAACTTCAGTCTGTATTTAAAGGCTTGTTCACCTTTAAGTGAACTTTAAGTATGACGTAGTTAGTGATATTCTGAAACAATTTGCAATTGATTTTAATTATTTGTGGTTTTTAAGTTATTTCACTTTTTATTCAGAAGCTATCCATTTTTCAATTTTTGCTAGGGGCCAAATTATCCTAGCAACCATGCATAGATTTGAATACGAGATATGAATAGGAGAGGTCCTGAATAGAAATATGAGCAATAACAAGTAGCAATAACAATACATGTGTAGCCTTCCAGTACATTTGTTTGTTACAGAGCCAATGACCCCCTTCCCAGAGCTGCTTTAGAAAAAAAATAGAGAATTGAAACTTTACAAATTAGAAAGTAATTGGGAAAAAGTCAGGGGCGTAACTACCGGGGGAGCAGGGGGTGCAAATGGGCCAGGGTCCGCACCCACGCAGGGCCCCCCCGGAAGATCGTGCGCGCTGCCGCCGGCTGGAGTCGGCTGCAGCGTTACAGAAAAATAGTGCACACGAGGTTGGGGGCGGGCCCGTCTGCACGGCTCGCTCCAGGGCCCGCCCCCACCAAGTTACGTTACTGGAAAAAGTCTTTATTTCTGGTGAACTAACTGAAAACAACAGCTATTGCGCTCAATGCACTAGCGATACTGCCCCCTGAAAACCGCTCCAACGCTAATTTTTAAGCGCGGATCGGGAGAGGAGGGGTGTGGCATCTGGGCTGCTGCCTCAGGCGGCAGCAGCCCCAGAATCGGCGCTGTATGTACCAGCCCAAGCTAATCACAGCCCTTTAGCCCACTGAGCATGTGAGTGTCACAGAAACTTTCCAAGATAGTGACCCCCTGTGACAAGTGTAGTACTGGGTCATTGCTGCTATTGACAAGCTGAAACTTTAGCCTCGTGCAATAAGTTCACTATATAAAATACGGCATTTTTAGTCCTATTCATTTTTAGGGTTTCCTTCTCCTTTAAGGGTGAACAGCCCCTTTAATCAATGTTTGTGACATTACTCGGGTGGCCTTAACCAGAGTGAGTGAAGCAGCAGTCTAAAGGCTGTCGATGCTATTCTTCATGTACATAGGAGTTACCCTTTGTATCTTCACTCAGGCAATTGCAGAAATCACATCTGTATTCCTAAAAACTTTACCCTATGTCTTCAATTTACACAAAATGCATTCTTTTTGCCTTACTCATTAAATGCTCCCTATGCTTCAGCATTTGGCATTATAGAGGACGATTGGAAGATGTTTCCAAATATTTCACATTTTCCCACACTTGTATCTATTTTCCCCAGTTACTTTTTAAATCTTGTTT
This sequence comes from Xenopus laevis, assembly GCF_017654675.1. Lineage (NCBI taxonomy): Eukaryota > Metazoa > Chordata > Amphibia > Anura > Pipidae > Xenopus > Xenopus laevis. The sequence continues at coordinate 139,042,367 of NC_054381.1, read as the reverse complement.
TCCTTAACAAGCTGACCTGTTTGTAACCTTTTCCTTTTGCATGTGCTGAAAGTGCACAGTTTAATGTCCACAAAACTTTATTTTAGCCCTGCTACTGCACTCGCACATCTATACTCACTGGAAACTGTTACCTGAAAATAGCAACTTGTACCTTAGTCTCAAAACCTCACAAGCCTTTAACAAGATTACATTAAAATGAACATGCTGACATTTACTTTGTTTATTGTTTTCAGTGGGTAACATGGCTTAATATATTTAGACACTTATCCCTCATATTTAATAAAAGTAGGGATGCCACCTGGCCGGTATTTTGCTGGCCTGGCCGGTAAAAATGATGGCTGATCCCAATGTTATTGATAGGGAAAAATGGTAAATATATAGGAAGGCCGGTATTTTTTTTCTGGAAAAGGTGGCAACCTTAGATACACAGAATCCCCTATTTTAGATTCGGCCGAATACCGAACCGAATCCAAATCTTAATTTGCATATGCAAATTATAGGTAGGAATGGGAAAACATTTTTTACTTCCTTGTTTTGAAACAAAAAGGTCACGCGATTTCCCTCCCTGCCCCTACTTTGCATATGTGGATTCGGTTCGGCCAGGGAGAAGGATTCAGCTGAATCCTGCTGAAAAAGGCCGAATCCCGAACTGAAGCCTTGATTCGGTGTAACCCTAAATAAAAGGCACACAGTTTACCGAGTTGCAGTTACCCATAGCAACCAGTTATAGCCTTGCTTTAAACAGGTGACCAGTAAATGCTACCTGCTGATTGGATGCTAATGTATAGGTAATTAAACCAATGGCACGCTATTGTTACATTACCTGATATAAAGTAGAACCCCCATTTTAAGTTTTTCAGGGTATAAAAAAAAATGTGTAAAATCTGGATGAATGTAAAACCAGGGAAATTGTACTATGCATTATATAATTTGTATGTACGTATGTAAAACTGAACTTTCAATGTATATGCATTAAAAGGGCAGATGAAAAATGAATAGGGCTTATGCTGAACATAATTTTTTCTGTTTTTTTTTTTTTTTTTTGCTACATCGTGAGATAAACATGCCAAACAGGGAAATAGTAGTTACTCCAGGTCTGCTCCTTGCGAGATAGATAATTAGATTCCCAGTATACAACACCCCTTCCCCTTTTGTTGCTGCTATTTTGTAAGCAGGAGTTCAATATACAGGGTTTTTTTTGCGTTCTTGTAATCTAATCATCTACTTCACAAGGACCAAACATGGAATAGTTTGCACATTGTCTCAGACTATCACTCTCTACATTATACTAAAAGTAAATTTAAAGATGAGCAATACCTTTAAGAGAAAGTGAAATTAAGAACAAGATCCCAAATCCCATGGGTTTCCCTTTAAAACTGTTTAAAGAAGACGTTCACCTTTGTATTGAATTTTAGTGTAGACAATGATATTCACACTTGATAAGGGCTTGACACCCAAAACATGTTGTGTAAATAAATGCACTTTGCAGAGATATCTGCTTGGGCTCTTTCATATTCTATAAATAATGATATTCTAAGTGTTTTCAGTCATTTAGCAAAACTTACACTGATATCTGTCAAAACTTTTGATTTCTTTATTTGGAGCACCCCAGATTTGTCATTTGCCCAGGATGATATAATGAAGAGTAATAACTGGTACCTTTATGTGCCAAATGAATGACATTCACACATTTTTCGTTACAAGGAAGAGCAGCGTTTCCCTATTTTTATTCCAAATAATCGCACATTTTATTGGAGCTATGAAAATATAAATTATTACCTAAGAATCAAATGTAACTGAAACAGCCTGCAGCGGAAACATCCATAAACTACTGGATGCAGGAAAAAAGTATGTACGTAAAGCTGAAGCCTACAGTTAGAAGCCTGTAGGTAAAAGCCTGAATCCAGGATTTGGTTTAAAATTCTGGCAAACCCTACAGCTTTTTACAGCTTTTGAATTTCAGTAAATCTTGTCTTCTGCCGTACCAAACATGAACCTTTAGCGGCGGATTCACAGTGTCGGGAATGAAAAGAAATGTCTTTTAAATGTCGTAGAAAGTGTCGTAGTAACAGCTAACAAATTCACAGAGCAATTACCCGCTAATTTTCCGATGTGTAGGAGACTTTTGAAATTGTGTCGTTAAAAGTGGGCATGGTTTTTTTGTCTCCACTTTTCCCGACATTTTTATGAATTGCTTGTAAACTCCGTTTTTTTGCAGACAATTTTTCCGACACATTAGGCTCTCCAAAATGAAAATGACGGTCAAATTTTCTTTTGAAAACGTTCGGTACAATGTCGTCTGTCCGAACCTTTATTCAGCAATGTCACTCACTAATTACTAGACAGTGTTACAAAGAAGTGTTGGAAAGAGCCAATTGTTATTTATATTTGGGTAATATTTTTAAATGATATCGTATGGCATGGGATTGTACCCATTGGTTATACACCAAAGCTTTAATTAGTACTGGGGTGGGACCTTGGGCTTTGTGGATAACGGATCTTTCCATATTTTAGATCTTCATATTTTAAGTCTACTAGAAAATCAAATAAACATTAAATAAACCCAATAGGCTGGTTTTGCCTCCAATAACGATGTATTATATCTTAGTTGGGATTAACTACAACCCAATGTTTATTACTACTCTGAAAGAGGGAATCACTTTGCGTAAACAACTTTTATTACAGTTGTGCCGTGATGCCGCATTTTTTCTTGAATTTGCCGTAATTTCGACAATTTTTCTAAAATGCCGTTCCTCAGACGAAAAAATATTTGTCATTTTAAAAAACTGTCGGACTTACGAGACACTCCCGAGTCGGAAACATCTGCCTTTGTGAATTTTCTGTTCGTATGTCATTTTACAAATTTGTTGACCGCCACTTCTGGGTTACTTATTTTACTGACACTTTTGTGAACTAATTTAGAGTCTTGAGACTTGAAAGCTCTAGACAACTTGTTAAAAAAATATGCACTTTATAATAAATTAGAGTTCAGATTTGGTTTTATTTAGCTGAATGTTTTATGAAGCAGTGTTCTCCCAGAAAAAAAACAGTCTGGGCAGGAATAAAAAAACAAAAAGCAAACCTATTTGTTTCCTCCTTAGCGCACAAGGTTTTATAGGAGCATTTGGTATTCTGGAATTATGGATTTGATGCATCCCTGGTTATTTTCTACATTACAGTCATCCCATTAGTTAGGAATTTTGAGCAGTCTCTTCCTGCATAAGTTGGCGGCACTATATCAATTAAGGATGATGATCGTAATTATAATAAAGTTGCTAGTTTATATTGTACTGCTTGTTAAAGCAATGTAAGTGTTTACAATTACCTTGAATATAAGGCAAAGAGAGAAATCAGTGTATATATATATATATATATATATATATATATATATATATATATATATATATATATATATATATATATATATATATATATATATATATATATATATATATATATATATATAAATGTTCATAAAGTACCTGCACTCCTTCCTTTCGGTATGGGTGGGTGCCTGGTCAGTCAGGGTATGTAGATTCAAGATGGACCAGCACTCCAAGTTTTTCAATCAAACAAGTGTTTATTTTAACATCACTCAAGTGTCCAACGTTTCGGCCCACATCCTTGATAAAGGCCCTAATGTGGGCCGAAACGTTGGACACTTGAGTGATGTTAAAATAAACACTTGTTTGATTGAAAAACTTGGAGTGCTGGTCCATCTTGAATCTATATATATATATATATATATATATATCATTATTTTCTAAAAATTGCTAGCTCTGCAGGCCTGAAAATAAACGAGTGCATTACTGCATAGTAGTAACTCTAATTCTGAATATGTTTAGGTGTGTGAAGACTGTTTGTTTGCAAAAACACCAGCATTTGGGCGAACCCATACACGCATTGAGTAGCTTACTAACCACACCAAGAACAAAGTAATACTACTAGTGTTACAGAGCTAGACGACAATAACCAAACACCTTTGTGGCCCCGGAGGAGTTCAAGCTTAATGCAGGTGTTCCCCCATCTAGCCCCCTCCCATATACCAAAGCTCAGCCGTTCTTTTGATCATTTCTGCTGTCACTTCCTAACTTCTGTTCACAGCTCTGACAGGAACCGTTGGTCCCCATATTTCATGTATCGGTAATTTGTCATCAAAGATTTGCATTGGGCCTTCTTTTGAAATGCAAATCTGTAGCCGCGATCAATCCCTCATTTCTTATAGTGGTAAGTGTTACCATGTGCAGAATAGGCCCCTTGGAAGTCATTCATGCTGCGGCTATGCAGTCAGAGAATAAACTCATAAAACATGTTTACACAATATTGTTGGATAGAAAACGATGTGTGGGTGTTATGTGTATGTGTACGCTGAGGCAAACAAGCAGACCGTAACTCTTCTGAGAAGCGCATTAACTCCTTCTGTGTCAAGAGGGCAAGCAACATCTTGCAGAACCCTGGTCTGGCAGGAAAAGGTTTATATCAATGTCCAATATGAGGGAAGCATTTAACAGAGGTGCATGGAAATCATATGCATTTCTTTTTATTCCAAAATTGAGAAGGTAGGCTCTTCGCCAGTAAAAACTTGAGTAGACATGGTTTATATCTTGTAACATATTGTATTTTTCTGAAGCGCGTGTCTGTTTTTCCCGCTTTTTATTCTACCATAAAGATTGTTTAAGATTCATATACCCCTATATGTAGGAAACCTTCATTTTACAGCTCACCTTGTTCATAACTGTATTAGTTAATTCAGGAATGTATACATTGTAGTTTTGGTTAAATTGCAACGTTCATCATTATCTGACAGCTAGGGCGTTATTTACCAAACTCCGAATTTATCTCATTATTTTATTAAAAAAAACACAACCAAACTCCTATGCCCGAATTGACCTTATTTATTAATTAACAAAAACCTTAATCAGTAAAAACCTTATAAAATAGAGGGAAAACCCGAATTGTCCGATTTGTTTCAGACTTTCCCCCCCGAATCACTTGAAGTTTTGCCCGAAAAGCCAGAATTTTTCAGATTTCAGTCTAAACCCAGCGCAAACCATGATAACTTCAAATTGAGAGTGGTGTCTCTCCCACTGACTTACACAGGACCTCGACATGTCTGAGATGGTGGATGTCAGGCTTCTTACAGCATCTGGGTATAATAAATCTTGAAAAATTTGAATTTTTGTTCCCACAAAATTTTTTTTTATGTTTTTGCCCCAAAAGGCCTGACCAGATACATTTGAGGTTTAGTAAATAACCCCCTGACACAACCAACTTAGGTGGCATATTTCCTGTTTAAAAAAAAAAAAAAATAATACAAGAGTGCGGGTACTTTCTAAACACACACACAACACATTATCCAGAATGCTCTTTCTGGATAAGGATCTCCATGCTAAAGCTCCCCATAGACGCAACTATTTGCCGAACGGGAAGTCCGACCAATCCTTCGAAATTATCGTGCGGTCAAAAAATCGTTGTCGGTCGCAGTGCAATCTATCTATGTCTGCAGGGCCAAGCAGGCAGCTCCCCTTTGTTTTCCTGGCAAATTGGTCTTTTTAGTTGATGGTCAATTCATACGTTCGTTCCGAGAAAATCGTGGTCTCACAATGAGGATTGGATCTTTTAAAAATCTCAACATCTATGGCCAGCGTAAAGGTGGCCATACACGGGCCGATAAAAGCTGCCGACAGACCGTGTCGGCAGCTTTTTGGCCCGTGTATGGGGGCCCCCGACGGGCTTCCCCGATCGAGATCTGGCCGAAAGTCGGCCAGATCTCGATCGGATGGGATTAAAAATCCCGTCGGATCGCGGCCGCATCTGTTCGTTGATGCGGTCCCGCGATCCGACCGCCCGTTTGGCGAACGCTAGGATCCGATCGTTGGGCCCTAGGGCCCACGATCGGATCAGCCCGATATTGCCCACCTCAAGGTGGGCATATCGGAGGGAGATCCGCTCGTTTGGCGACATCGCCAAACGAGCGGATCTATCCGTGTATGGCCACCTTTAGTCTTCTAACCAAATAGGATTGGGATCAAGTTCAAGGTACTGAGATTTTTTTTTCCTTTTCAATTATTTCATTACAGTGGAGTCTATGGGAGATGACCTTCCCTTAATTCGGAGACTTCTGGATAATGGGTTTCCAGATAACAGATCCTATACCTGTATATGGAAACAGCTTTGAGGTTGACACAGGTTTTTTTATTTGAGTGATAGGAATTAATTAAAAATAGCAAGTCTTCCAGGCGATGTGCTAAGGAGTTCAGAGTTTGAGCAATGGAAGGGAGGGAGCAACCAGAAGGATACTTAGGATAAGCTTACCATCCGTCCCCGTTTCACGGGGACAGGCCCCGTTTCAGGACCTCGGTCCCCGTTTGAAATTGCCCCGTGAAGCGACCCTGTCTGCAGCACTATCTTAAAAAAATCCCCGTGAAGCAGCCGATCCGGCCCGCATTGCATATTTACGCAGGCAGGGGGAGCAGGAGAGAGCAAGCAGGCAGCAGGCTGATGACATCACCAGCACAGCCACGAGGAGACTGTGAAGAGGAAAGGAGCGCCTATGCACCTCAGTCTGGAGGACTTTGCAGGATCATGTTCCAGTATGTATGCTCCTGATTGCCCCTCTCCCCCCTCCTCCCAGACGATCAGTGGCAGGCTGAGAATGCTGATAATTTTCTGTTTTTTTTCTCTGTCTGTCTCACTCAGTTTCACTCCCTCCCCACTATTCTCTCATCAATGCTCTTGCGAAGTTTTAGCTGCTTCACCTAGTTTCTCCCATTGTGCCACCATTAACCCTTCCCTTACCTGTAATTCTGGGGGTTTTGTACCTGGAATTACCTTTACGCAGTCTAGTATGAATTCTGGGGGTATTGTACATGGAATTGCCTCTATGCCAGCCTACTGTGAATTCTGGGGGTATTGTACATGGAATTGCCTCTATGCCAGCCTACTGTGAATTCTGGGGGTATTGTACATGGAATTGCCTCTATGCCAGCCTACTGTGAATTCTGGGGGTATTGTACATGGAATTGCCTCTTTGCCATCCTACTATGAATTCTGGGGGTATTGTACATGTAATTGCCTCTATGCCATCCTACTATGAATTCTGGGGGTATTGTACATGGAATTGCCTCTTTGCCACCCTACTATGAATTCTGGGGTATTGTACATGCCATGTTCATTTATATATTCACCGAGGGTGTATTTATAAAATGGGGAGTGGTTAGTGGGGGTGTTTTTTACAAAGTGGGCGTGGTCTAAAAATTTACCGGTGACATTCTCCCCTGTCCCCGGATTTCTTTCCAAAAATCTGGTCACCTTAATTTAGGATGAAAATTTGGGGAGAATGGCAATTATTTTCCTAGATACACCTGAAAGCCCAGCTTACAGGCCAATTATGGTGAGATTTGAAATGAATATCTGTTGCTGTCCTATGTCTTCTTAAAATGCTGACTGAATGACTGATATTTTCCTATAACTGTAGTACTGGCCTTCATAGCTCCATGTTGGAATGTTTCTATTAAGTAGAGGCTAATTGTCCTTACACTGAAAATCTTTATTTTTACTAGAAATAAACCCATGTAAATTTACTCCAAACTATGTCGGATCTTAAAGCAGTATGTGCACCTTTAAGTTGGATTTGGATCAGAACACTGGGCATTCTTCTTTTTTTGTGTTGGTCTATTGTTTTTGGTAAAAGCAGACCAATTTCATTACTAAATTGGCCAGCATGTTGCCAGCTTTTTATTTTGGAGCCTGTTTCCATTGTGTTTGATATCTAAATAATGTGAAATAGAAGCTGTATTAATTAACAAAAACATTGGATGTCTCTCTGCTCCCCAAAGCACCCCTCTCCTGTAAATTCATTGAATTCATTCAAGGTTTGTTTTAATCAGTATTTCCCTACATCATTTTTGGACAAATTGCAATCTGAGGAATTGTTCTTATCCCATCTACTTATTTATTTAACATACATATATCTTTAGGCATTTTATTTTAGGCATTTTATTTTCTTTTTCCTTTGTGACCGTATTATTGCCATAAAAACCGAGCAAATTGCTTCATGTTGTAATGCTTTCTAGTTGGACCATTTAGAAATCACATCATCAAATTAATCTGCTAAAGGGACTTTGGAGCCACTAACCCTCAATTACAACTTCCCTAGTTAAAATAACATCGCAATCCTTCGTAGCTGTTAGAAATTAGCTTAAACTGGACCGAGAGCTCATGTATAACTGCATCCACAAAGAATTTTCACATTGGTCCAATAAAAGCTATCACAACTTACAAACAGTCGAGTAGTTATTTTCTGCGCTGTTGAAGTAGCGCCAAAAGCCTCTGCACTATTAAGTGTTCAGCAGGGACATGTGGGAAAACGAAAGGTCGATATGTTGTGGCAAAAAGACTGAGGGAAAAGCCTTTTTTCCTTTTGCTCTCAATCTTTTACATCTGGCCATAAAATCTGTTCAAGAGTCACAGCTTATCCTTCATTCTCATTAGTCTAAATCAAACCATGCCAAAAACATGTCAGGCAGCGCTACTTATTACATCTGCATCCTACTGCAGGTTTGCATGGGGGCCCCCAGTAACACCTAAGTATTGGGGCCTAAGAGACCAGCTTTGTTGTTATTTATTTTCAGCTCTCAGTGTGGTTTTATATGTAAGCTGCCCCATGTTTTCCTTGGTTGTTCGCGCTGTTCTGTGTACTATGTTTGCAGGTGCAGATGGGGTTTTGGTTATTACCAAGTCCATGACTGCAGAGGACAGGAATGTACTCCTTCCACCCTCAGGTTTTGGTGTTTTGCAAGCAAACCTTGTTTAATTTTTGTGGGCAAGGAAGCTGGTCATTTATGAGGAGAGAAGTTGGCATCTTTAGAATAAATGATTTCAGCTAAAATAAAATGAACACCCTGTTTTTTTCATGCATTTTTTCAGATTTTGTTTTTTTTGAGGAACAAGAACAGTCAAATATATTTTGTTATTCCAAAACACAAAGTAGGGGTTGTTCATTTGCAGGTTGCTCATTATGCCTTAGACCAGGGGTCCCCAACTCTTTTCTCATAAGCCAAGTTCAAATATAAAAGAATTTGGGGAGCAACACAAGAAAAAATATACATGAAAAACATTCCTGGTGATGCCAAATATAGGCTGTGATTGGATGTTTGGTAACCCCTATGTAGACTGGCAGCCTACAGGAGGCCGGTTTGGCAGTACACCTGTTTTTCACACAACCAAAATTTGCTTCCAAATCATAAATAAAATATAAGCACCTGCTTTTAGGCCAATGGGAGCAACATCCAAGGGGTTGGTGAGCAGCATTTTGCTCACGAGCCACTGGTTGGGGATCATTGCCTTAGACAATTGTTTCTGTTTATAATGCACAGTAGTGTCAGGACGAATTATCTTGGCCACAAGACTAGTATAATGCAAATATAATGGAAAGCCTTTCCATGCTCTCTGAATGGTACAGAAGGAGCCAGTAGATGGAATGTATAGCGATGGAGAGGAAAATATAATTCCAATGTAGATATATTAGATATTGAAATGCTGAGATTTGCCATTAATGTAACATTGTTGGGAATACATGACAAATACAGTAGTTTGGGACTTGTGATTGTTCTCTGAAAAAGCACCAGGTCTTGGTTTTAGGTAACAGTCAGGGTCCCAAGTGCCTCCCATTTACATTCTTGGCAGTAAGAAGATACCTCCTTCTACCAGCTTTTGGGGTGCATTTCTAGGCCCCTGGCTACTCATGCCTCTTCCCATACATGATAATTGGAAATATTAAAGCCTTGACATTTCAAATGCCTAGGAGTGCAAAGCCCTTATTCTTATGCCATTATGTTATATAGAGAATAACTAATCTTAGTTGTAACTAAATCTGATCAGTCTGTTTTTTGAGTTATGTATTTTTGGCTGCATTTAATAATTGTGATCAAATGCAGAAACTAGATGATGCGTTTCACTTTGATTTAATACATATTAGCCTAGTATAATAACAATAATTTACTATATTTTAAATATTATTGTATTTTAGTCCTTGAAATGTAAGGTATGAGGAGTTTTACAAGGCAGTGGCACTGTTGAAACAAGGGGTCAAGTCCAGGAATCGGTCGGGATTCGGGCAAGATTTGGCCTTTTTCAGCAGGGTTTGAAACTGGCCAAATCCAAGTGCCTTAATAAACCAAATCCAAAAAATCATGTGAATTTTCATCAAATAAACAACAAAGTCGAATTTTTTTTTTTTACATATGCAAATTAGTGTTCTGATTTGGTTCGGTATTCCCACACAAAGGATTCAGCAGAATACTAAAATAGTGGAGTCAATGTCTCCCTAGCTGACACACTTCCCATCCAGAGTTGGCCTAAGCAGATTTCTATGATACTCAAGACATATAACCCACCTAGAACGTCTGGTAATTAATATATTTATATTACTTGCCCGATGTTCTAGATGTATTATTAATATATATAGTTTATGTGAGTGTATGGAGGGGTCAGTGTGAGTGGGTATATGTATGTGTGATGGGTTTCATTTAGAGGGATTGAACTCGATAGTCCATTTTCAACCCAATTTAACTATGTAACTATGTAATCAGTCATAATCTTTCTAATATTGGTTTCCAGTGCATCCATTAATTTTGGTTGGTACAAGGATTTCAAATGCATTTTTTAATTCTCTACCTTGTTTCAGAAGGGAACATGTATATGAAAACCCTTTCACCATATGTTCAGTTGTTGGCCAATGATGTTTTGACTGCCAGTGCTAATGTGAAATTTTTATATAGTGACTATTCTAAAGATAAACATGGCAAATAAAATTGCCCAGAATGTTCTCTATTTAAGGTCTTATGACACAATATTGTTTTCCACCTGCTCAGCTACTCCATATCCAAAACACCTTCCATGACCTGCTGACCACCATTTTGCTGCAAACTGAAAGTGACTTCATCAGGAGTGGCATGGTATTCTGAGTGTCTTTTATGCTGATATCCCCATATACTTTGTGACACCAGATGGTAAAGATCTTATTCAAGTGCTTGCGACACAATGCATACGTTGGGAAAATGTTGTATGGTCCAGTAGATGAACAAAAATATATTTTTCCCAAAAATAAGTGTTGTTAAAATCATAATTGAAAGAGAAGATGCCCTTAATACTAATTTATTGTTGTTGTTAAAATCATTTCACTTTGTAGTACAGTAACTCCTATTTTTGTCGCAGGCTCTGCCCAAACTGAAGTTCTAATATTCTCTATCCAAACTGTACATGTGGCAGGAGGAGCCAAAATGTATCTGATCAGTCCCAATCAGGGTTGTCTTTTCTGGAGATTATACATAATTCTTATCAGTCCCTACCACAGTGCAGTTTACAATGTAAGGACTCTACTACTTTACTTTCTTCTATGTTTTTTGAAGTTTGGGGGGAATCTAGAAGAAACAAATTGTACTTTATTGTTTAAGTACATGACTTGGGAGACCATTAACCTGGTAATTTTCACAATTTAAGTAACTTAATTTTTAAATTTTGGGCTTAGTCTTCATGATTTTAGTCTTCCTGAATTCTGAAGTCATAAAAGAGCAAGTTCTTTAGGAATTGTACCAATTGGATCAGTATGTAGGTCGACTCGAGTAGGCAGACCTTCTAAGAGAGAGTAGCCTTGTTGGCTGACTTCAACATGTAGAGCCTTTTAGAGACACTTGCAACAGTGATTTTTTGTGAAATGTATAATATGTAATTGGTGTTCATTTTTCATTTTTTTACATGTTTATTGTCATCTAGCATGAGCCAGATTTATGGGATTGCAGTAGTTTTAAGTGCCTTTTGGCTTTGCTATTTTTTATGACATCACCTTGATCTATATTCAGTATGTGTGATTTCAGTTGTTCACAGTGTTAAATATTTTCATAATTATGCTACTTTTGGCAAATCTTTTGGAACTTTTTCACATCTCTATAATGATCATATTTTACTTATGAGACAAGTATAAGTTTCAAAGAAAAATAATAGGGCAGTTTTAATGCTAAGATTATGCAGAAATCTGCAAGCACAGAAGCTTTTTTAGGTGGGGGGACGTTTTAAGTAGTTTTCAGATTAATTGACATTTATTTGAAAGAAATATTCATACAGCATTTATAACCTGATTCGTGACTAGCTTTTAAGTGGCTTACTACAGTATCCAGAATGCTTGGGACTTGGGGTTTTCTGGATAATGGGTCTTTCCATAATTTAGTTTACAAAAAAAATCTACTGTTTTATTATTATAGAAAAAAGGAACTCATTTTTAAAAAATGTAATTATTTGATTAAAATTGAGTCTGTGGGAGATGGCCTTCCCATAATTCGGAGCTTTCTGGATTTACTGTAAATGCCTTAATCTGGCTATTTATGAATGGATTAACTTGTTTGGAGAGGTTGCCAATTCCAAGTTGGCCAAGAGTCCATAGCAGAAATTTGCCTAACTTTAGGCATTTATGGACAGCTAACTTTTATATGCTATAACTTGTGTTATTTCTCTGCTGCTGTGAGGTGCTTAAAGGAATTAAGTGTAAAAATAAAAACTGGGTAAATAGATAGACTGTGCAAAATAAAAAATGTAGTTAATTAGCCAAAAATGTAATGTATAAAGGCTGGAATGACCAGATGTCTAACATAATAGCCAGAACACTACTTCCTGCTTTGCGGCAAGTCAGTAACCAATCAGTGACACCAGGGAGGCCATATGGGTCATAATCATTTGTTTTTTAATCTGCCCTGCATGCTAAAGTCAATTGCAAATTCATGTGGCCTTAGGAGTGCATCCAAAACCCTCTTCTTGTACCTGAAATGTAGCCGGAAGCTGTGGCTGAGCTTCATGTGGTTAGTGCACCCTCATACCCACCCCTTTAAATTAACGGTGGCCCTATGTCCTTGTTGTTTTTTATTAATCCTTGGTTTGGGCAATTTCTCTCCCTTAAAAGCCACAAATGCTAGCGGCTGGGGAGGCTTTGGCCAACGCCTGTGAGACACCCTTTATATTTCCTGCACTTATCACTAGGTAACATTTGCACAGACCCACACACATTACACCTATTACACTACTCATTTAGCTTTTCCTTTTTCATCTCCTTCTACATCTATACCCACACCTGTACTTATACTTATACTCACACACATACACACACAAGTGTGCACTTATATACAACTTTACTTTGCCTTTATTATAATCTCTTCACAATCACTTTTTTTTTTTTTTTTTTTTAAAATGGGCGTTGGTCTGGGCAGTCTCCCCTTTAAAAGCGGCATTTGCAGATGGCGGGAGAGGATCTAGTCCACAGATTGAAACCAAGGTTTTATATTTTGATCACAGGTAAACCGGTTAGGGACAGCCGTATGGGGTTTACCTTGACGTGGTATGGCGGCTTATCAATTTTATGATCATAACTTTGTAACAAAAAACCCTGTTTTCCTTTTTTTAGTCAGGGGATTATTGTATTAAATATGTTCATGTGGCCTTAGGAGTGCACCCACAACCCTCCTCTTGTACCTGAACAGTAATGTCCCATGTGCTCCCCCATCATGTCGCTGACTAAGGGGCAGATTTATTGTCAATTATCCAAACTTGATTCAAATTTTAATTCAAATTCGAATTTCGAGATTTATCAAACCTATAACCTGGGAATAATTTGAATTTGACTATTCGCCACCTTACACCTGCCGAGTTCATGTGTAAGTCAATGGGAGAGGTCCAGCGGCCCATTCGAAGATGTTCATAGCCTAACTCGATTCAAGTTTTCGACTCTGTAAAATTCTTTCAAATTTTAGATGTTCAAAATTTTTATTAAATGACCTCCCAATTGAATTTCGAATATATTCAAGTTTATTAGAGAGTTAAAAAAAAAAACAAATGAATTTGAAATTTGACCTTTGATAAATGTGCCTCTAAGAGTTAGAAAGCTGCAAAGCAGGAAGTAGTCTTCTGGCTATTATGTTAGGCATCCGGTCACTACAGACTTTATACATTACATTTTTGGCTAACTATATTAGAAACATTTTTTATTTTGCACAGCCTGTCTATTTACCCAGTTTTTATTTTTATACTGAACTGTTCCTTTAAAAGAGGATCTACATTTTATAGTGACAAATAAACACAAATAAGCACATATAGACCTTACAGACATTTTAGACAAAATGTTTGAAATTGTTTCCCGTTTATTTGAACTGCAAACACAGATGCAGTCACTTGTCACTTATCTCACAGCGATGGAGCTATTAATCTCCTGGGCAACGAAATGCCCATAATCATTGCACCTTCCAGTGGCCTCAGCTCAATGAGGCTAATGGTTCATATGTTATTTTATAGCTTTATTTTTTCCTTGGAGACAAAATCTCACAGTAGAACACAGGGACAGTCTCTTAATTGTTTCTGGGTTAAAACAAATTGCTTAGTTTATGGCATGTGTGAACAGTTATTGCCAGGAACACTTATCTCTTCATTTTTGACCATAGTTGATGTGATTTAAGAGTGATGGAACACCCAGTGTTTTGTTTAACGGCTGTAGGGAGCATTCTGGGGCTGAAAAGTCCCAGGACTGATAATATATTTTCCCTTAAATGAAAAGTAGGCAGCAGGGATGGTTTTGGCCATAAATAAATTTGAATTTTTTTGAATATGTACACAAGGTTATTTAAAGAGCATGCAAATCATCAAAGTAAGATTTATAGTAATTTAGTTTTTTTAAATAATTTTAAAGAAATAGGCTCCATGTCTCTCATCTGCCTCAGGCACTTTCAGCGCTGCCTGTGATGCAGTAGTTCTCCATATGGTCTCTGGCTGCATTGTGTTTTTAGTGCAGCAGGAACCAATCAGAAACCAGTATATATGATGCATAAACTTGATGTTGCTCTTGGGCACCAACTAATACTTCCAATTGGCTCCAACTGCACTGAGAAGGCATTCAGTCTGATGGCCCCAAAGAATTCTTGAGCATCATAGACAGATGATTAATGCATAGATCAACAGGCTAATTATACACTAACCCCCTTTTTTATATTTGATTAATGGCTATTAAATGCTGACAAAAGGTAGCCAATTGAAAGCCAGTTTATCGCAATGTTGTCTGCCATGTAGGCAAGTGTTGGCCATGGCAGTTACTTGTAGGGATGAACCAAATACAAAATTCGGGATTCATCCAAGATTCTACCTTTTTCAGCAGGATTGGGATTTGGCCGAATCCGAGTGCCTGGCCGTACTGAATCCGAATCACATGATTTTTTGTCACACACACAAGGAAGAAAAAAAATTCTTAACCATTTGCTGTGCGAGCGGTTCTCTTTCACCCTTTTCCGCCTTAATTTACATATGCAAGTTAGGGTTTGGATTCGGTTTGGTATTCGTCCTTATCTTTAACAAAAAATTTGGGATTCAGACAAATCCTAAAATAGTAGATTCGGAGGATCCCTAGTTACTTGTCCACTTTTCTAGCTTAATCAGGCAAAGGGTATCGCTACCTGCTAACAACAGAAGCTTTTGGAGTTTTTGAAATTAAGCTCCTCTTTCCCCTCAATAAGCATCCTCTCCGTATCAAGAACTTCCCTAGTAGATGTATGGCAAAATTAAAGGGCATCTACAAACATAATAAAATAATTTTTTCTCATAATGAAAGAAAATGTAATTTTAACAACTTTGCAGTACGTGAACCCTTTTCAGTGCTTACTTGTAAATGTAATTGCAACTAAAATCAGTATCTGCATTTTATTGCTTACACTTCTAGATTTTACTTCTAAAACAGAAGCCAGCTAGTTATTAAATATAAAGGAGAACTGACCCACATGAACCAGCATACAATGAAACAGAAACAATTACTGCATTCAATCACAGTGATATGTACAGATATTTAAAATATTGAATGTATAATGGAATCTGCTGAGAATTACATTTTGTTCCATCATGGGATTGATCAGGGATCAAGAACTGATGCAGATACACCTAAGAAGACCTTTATCTCAAAACAAAATCATGATTTTTTCTTTAGCAAAATAATATTCAGTTGTTATTTATTAGATTCTGTAATATGGGGCAGTTAATGTACAAGTGGGACTGGGCGAGAGTTCTTGCTAAAATGTTTTTCTCATTCAGAACTGAACTAAGGACATGAAAGGTGTGTTAGTGATTAAGACCATGCGAGTCAAAAGCAGAGCCAAGAATCACATGTAATGATGTATTGAGATAATTATATTGTACTGATAGCCTATCGGCTGTACTGTTTTACACTGGATATGTGCATGTATGTGTTTTGTCCCAAATTTGTATTGGTATTTAAGATTAGACCGTGGAAGCCCTGATGTTTATTTTGTGTCTGGTACATTTGTCTTAATTGTGCCTAGTTCTGCTTATGCTTTACTTTGCACTTCAAGAATATTAAATGTATCTGGAGGTGATTGAGCAGGAAAATGTCCTTGTGCCGGGTAATGCTGTGAGTGTATGTTAAAATAATGACAAAAACAGAGAGCTTAAAGGAACGGTAACACCAAATAATAAAAGCGTTTTAAAGTAATTCAAATATCATGTACTTGCCCTGCATTGGTAAAAGTTATTTGATTTCTTTGGAAAGACTACTATAGTTTATGTAATAGGCTGCTGTGTAGCCATGGGGGCAGCCATTCAAGCTAAAAAAGAAGAAAAGGCACAGATAACTTAGCAGATAAAAGATAATGCAGTACACTGGTATCCCACAGAGTGCATCTGTTATCTGCTATGTAACCTGTGCTTTGAATGGCTGCCCCCATGGCTACACAGCATTTTGTTTATATAAACTACAGTCATGTTTCTAAAGCAAACACATCAATTGTACTAATGCAGGGGAACACTACATGATATTTTACTTACTTTAAAACACTTTAATTTTTTGAACTTACTGTTTCTTTAATGTCTGTATAGAGTGCATTGATTTATTAGGTAAGTCTTGGTTCAGCATAGCAGTAGGTAAGCGACGATGACAGTACTGCCCACAGGTTAGCTGGGAGATAACAGAACAGTCCCAAAATAGGCAAATAATGAGTAAATAGGAGGATTCTCATACTAGAGATGGTGGTTCGAATCCCTATGGGAGCTCATTGTGACCATTGTACAAGTCACTTAATCTTCTTGGTTCGCAGCTACTCAGTGCGCCTATAATGGCTGCTTTGCTTGCTGTGAAGTACTTTGAGTCCTATGGGAGAAAAACTCTATATAAATGATTCCCTTTAAATTGCGGACTGGAAGCAAGGTTCTAAATGCAATTCCGGGAATCATGTCAAAGCTCAGGTAGATTCAAAATAAAGTTGGGCATATAATAAAAGATCTGCTTCACAGTTCACTAAACCAGGGTATCTTTGTGTGCATACATGCTTGGCTAAATATGTCTGATCTGATTGTTTTGTCCCTTGGCCATTGATTTTAGAGCCGTAAGCGGAGGACCACATCAACACGCTGATTCAATCCTTGTCTGATGGAATTTTCAAGTAGTGCTCTAAACTTATGTTCATACATATATGCAGAAAGAATGCACTGTGTGTGGGTGCAGTCCACATAATAACAGATGCCCATGTATTAAATGAAAGCCACGCTTACATCTCTTGGTTTGGTCAAAAAGATAATACAAAACCAATGTTTTGGCTTTTACACCAGCCTTAAATTAATCTTTTTGTCCAAGATAAGATCTTTGAGTAAATATATATACATTTAAAAAAGCATTTGTGTGCAATAGTGGTGGTGCAAATTAAATCCAATCTAATCACAGGTTCTACAAAAGTTGGGAATGAACCCTCTAAATGCGCCTATTCACTATAAGCCCAACAGCCTTGTGTCCCTCCTTTTTATTTCTCACAAGCCTGTACTCCTAACAGTCCTCCCTCACCGTTAGGTTTTCATTTAACTCTCCTGCAGACAGTGACTCCTCATTGTTTATCTGTTTGGATACTCCTTTTGTTGTATTTGGTGTCCAGGAAACTTCTTGCTTCATGGAGCATCTTTAATTTGACAGAGGACAGAAGACGGGACATACTGGAGATCATTAGTGAGCAAATGCTGGGAGTGACCAGATAAAGGAAGATTGGATTTCACTGATTTATTTTCATAGTGCCTGAGCTTTTCCATCATTCGTTAACCTCATGACCTGTAAATGATAGTTTTGGTCATTTATTTAGCTTCTTAATGTTGTGTATTCCCAATCCAGAACACAAAACTTCATAGCAGTTTTCATAGTGTCAAGGCTGCAACTTTGACCATGTTGTTCAAAGTGTTGAGTTTCCTGATGGCTGCATGATAATATCTGTGGCTGCTATACCAGAGGGCACCATATATAAATATAATAAGGGCTTTTTCAGTTCTGTTTGCAGGAACCCTGAGCTTAGAACTTATTATCTTGACTGGATCTCATATATATCTTTTTTATATTACTTATTTCATATCTGCAGTGGAGTTTTTATTATTTTATTATTAACATGTATTTATATAGCGCCAACATATTGCGTAGCACTGTAAAGTAAATGTGATATACAACTAAATCACATGAATTATATACATAGAACATATGGAGTTACATACATCACAACCAATACCGGTACAAAAGGTGAGGAAGGCCCTATGCAAAAGAGCTTACACTCTAAAGGGAAGGGAGTAATACACAAGGTGTGTGAGTGGGCAAGATCGAATTAAGTGGGTGAGAAATGTGGTACTGTATGTGGTGTTGCATTCGGTAGTTAAGCAGAGTGAGGGTTGGCTTCTCGAAAGAAGCTGGTGGCACACGGTAAGATTCTGGGGAGATTAGTCACCCAGCGACAAATCTCCTCTTCTTCGGGCGACTTCAGAAATGCCTTCCCGCTGGCTAGAATGTGAATCACCGGCAGGATGGCACTTCGTTTTTCCGAAGTTACTACTTCGGGCGACTTTGTAAAACAAAGCGCTATGTATGCCATCCCGCTGGTAATTCAAATTCTTGCTGGCAGGAAGGCATTTGCGGAGATTAGTCGCCCAAAGAAGAAGAGATTTGTTGCTGGGTGACTAATCTCCCCTGAACGAGGTTCTTATCTCAAACAATCTTTATATAAGTCTTTATAGTGGGTTTTTAAGCCCCAATTAAAGGACAATGTAAGATCTAAATGTCATTATTTGCCCCTATCCCTAAAATCTATACAAATTGTGCCAATAGTGCAGAAGTGAGATTTCTGTAACAGCTTAAAGCACATTATGCAGCCACCATCTTGGTCTTGTGACAAAAAGACATGAAAGCCTGTGAAGAAATGATTGCGGACTTGGTGGACTTAATAGAGTAGGGTGAATAGGTGGTGGTCCATACAAGTGGAAAATAGTAGGTACATTACAGTATTTAGGGTAAGGGCACACCGAGAGATTCGGAAAAATTAGTTGCCTGGTCGACAAATCGCCTCTTCTGCCTTCCCCTACCTTCCCGCCGGCTATAATGAAAAATCGACAGCTGTATGGCACTCGTGACGCTTTGTTTTCCGAAGTCGCACAAAGTTTCCTCGTGAGGCAACTTCAGGCGACTTCGGAAAAGGAAGCAATGTGAGTGCCATACCGACGGAATTTTTCATTACAGCCGGCGGTTTTTAAGTTATTTGTATATGTATTGCTATTAAAAGCAGGTTTTGTCCATTTCTATTCTCTGCCCTGATGGCTCAGACTTTTGTTACAATGTAATACAAGTCAGCTAATTAACAGATCTGTCTTTTCTGGGGAAATAAGACTTTTGCAAAAAAACAGGTGTTAAGCTAATTCTGCTTTCAGTAGCAATTGTTATTGCAAATAACTTTAAAAACAATGGAAATTTGTAATAAATGAATAATGGAAGGCTGTTTAGAATTATGTTTTCTTTTATTTCGCAAATTTTTATTTTGGGTTGACTTGCTCTTTAATTTATTGTGTGTGTAAAATTGAATGGCGAGTTATATGTTGACAATGGCAATGGTGTGGCTACAAAAGCCTTTATCTAGACCTGTTTAGGGCAATGACAGTGAAGGTGTGATTTTGAAGCATTTTGCTGTCTGTGATTTAAATATCTCTGCAGGTGGGTGACAAAATGCCTGGAACCACTAATTTAATTGGCAGTTGCTTGAACAATTTGTTGTGTACTTATGGCATTTGAATAAGTACCTAGGTAGGATAGGTGTTCATTGCTGCCAAAAAAAAGAATTGTTTTAATGCAGTTTGGAGAATTGCAGCCTCATTGCTATTAATCAGCAAACCAAATAGTAAGTGGGAGTTTATTTGTGTCTGCCTGTGTGTCTCTTTTACTGATACTTGTTATTTGTGAAGAATTTGTAATTTTATATAATTAAAACAACTTCTGTTTTGTCCTCTTGGGTAGTCCTACCCATAGGAGTTTGCACTGTGTGTTAATATGATTTCATACAGTAACTTAGGAAGGGCCTTTACATAGTTTGAAATTATTTCTGTGCACTATTCCTGCTAATATATTACACCCATATTATATTTTGTACAGCGAAGAAAAGACCAGCAACACTGGGATTTCACTATGTATCCAAGATGCAACTGACGTGATGTTTCTGACCTTTCCCAAGGCTTTGACTGAAACATCACGTCGGTGTACATGCATCTGTAATACACAAGGAAAATTGAGATCCCAGTGTTGCTGGTCTTTTTTTTACACTATGGGGGTTATTTATCAAAGGTCGAAATTTTTACGTTTTTTGTTTTATACCTAATGAACTCATGACTTGAATGGATTCTAATTTAAGAAAAAGCTAGAATAGAAAAATGTGATTCAGCGACTTCAGTGTTAAGAACCCAAAAACGTAATAATAAAAAAGTTTTTAGTGGAAAAAACTCGAATCGATCAAAGTGATCACGTTTTCGGGCAAACCCCTCTGAAAATAACTCGAAAGTTATGAAGGCTATTAACATCTTTGAATGGTTCAAGGGGACCTCTGCCATTGACTCCTACATGACTTCAACAGGTTTTAGATGGTGTATTTTTGGATTTGAGCTATTTCTAGGGTTGGGGTACAATAAATATAGAAAAATCTGAGTTAAGAGGAGAAGTTTATTTGGAATTAATGAAAACATAAATCTGAGTAATTTTCATATGCACATTATAAACGCAATATCAGAGAGTAGTGTCATGGAGGAGACGATGAGGATTTCCCACCTCCAAACCTTATAGTCTGTTAAAATATATTGCCATTGAGTAGAGGCAGTTTTATTGTGTTTTTAACCCGCACTATTAATATGAATCCCAACAGTAAATCATGAAATGGACAACCCCCTTTTGATTTTTTTTTTTTTTTTATTCTTTAGTTTTAGTCTCTCATGATCGTAAACACATTTGGGCTGATTTTACTAACTTTATTATTTAGCACTAAAAATTGTGAATTATATTAACTACAATAAACCACCAAAATTTTGCAATATATTAAAAACACTAAGGGGCCCATTTACTTAGCTCGAGTGAAGAAATAGAAGAAAAAAAACTTTGAATTTCGAATGATTTTTTTGGCCACTTCGACCATCGAATTGGCTACTTCGACCTTTGACTTCGACTTCGAATCGAACGATTCGATCTAAAAAACGTTCGACTATTTGACCATTCGATAGTCGAAGTACTGTCTCTTTTAAAAAAACTTCGACCCCCTACTTCGCCACCTAAAACCTACCGAGGTGCAATGTTAGGAAGGTCCCCATAGGCTTTCTAACAATTTTTTGGTCGAAGAAAAATCGTTCGATCAGTGGATTAAAATCCTTTTGTTCGATCGATCTATTTGTGTTAAATCCTTCAACTTCGATTTTCGAAGTTGAAGGATTTACATTCGGCAGTCGAATATCGAGGGTTAATTAACCCTCAATATTTGACCCTAGGTATATCTGCCCCTAATAGAAAACAAAATCAATGGGAGTTGAATTGTAAAGCCTTTCTTTTAGATTGGTTGTTTTTTTTTTATATGTGTGTTTGCAAGAAACATTCGAGGATTTCGAGGTTTTCATATTCCACATTTTTATTCGTTTGTGCTATTTATATTAGATTGTTTTAATCAATTACTTGACAATCGTGGTCTTAGAGAAAATTAGTTTTTTCATAGATTCTAAAACCACCAAAATCCCTCTATTTTTCAGAATTCTGTTGTTTTATTAATGGTTTTCGGTTTGTTTCACAGGAGGACATTGAAAGTTGTGGTTCCAGTTCAACAAATCGCAGCACTACCGAGAGTGCCAAATCCCCAGTTAAGCCTCGCAAGGTCCAGCAGGTAGCTCCTACTGACCCCGATTTGCCACCAGGTCTGTTTTTTTTTTTTTGTTTTTTTTTATGGCTAATGACTGTTGTGATTTATTCATGAACATAATTGCCAGCTCTTTTTGCATGTGCATTATATTTTCTATGAAACTGTGTTAGGAACAATAAAACCATTAGAACAATAAACCCATTAGAAATAAAAACATAGACCCTTTTTCCAAGGCATTTTAACACCTGTTTGTTAGACAGTAGATTATTATTATTAGCATGTATTTTTAGGGAGCCAACATATTGCGCAGTGCTTTAAAATAAATGTGTTTATACAAAGAAATCACATGAATTACATCCATACAACATACACAGATAATTACCAGTACAAAAAGTGAGGAAGGCCCTGTGCAAAAGAGCTTACAATCTAAAAGAGGAAGGGAATGAGACACAAGGTGTGAGATTGGGCAAGACTAGAAACAGTCTATGATGGTACCGGTGTTTTTGGAGAGGTTTGTTGAATATACCATGATGCTCAGTTTAGATTTTTGTAACTTTCATCAGCATACTGATTTGTCTGTATTTATTTCAGACTTTTGTATTAATCAGTAATATATATATTAAAGGCCATGGCATATTCTGAAGGTATTGTATTACTGCCCTGGACAACAGCAGTGAAATACCAAGAATTAAATATTTTTAGCACATATCTTAGGTCTAAGGGTTATGTAGTCTCTGAATAAAGAGTTATAAGCTAGCTGTGGTTTATACTGATCACCTACACAATCATGCTCCTTTCATCACCTGTACCAGGTACAGGTACCTGTGCCATATGGCCCATTTGCATGCGTTCATTTAATATAAATTGGCGTTGATCTATAATCTTCCTGTAACTTATTTGCCGAATCAGATAAACATTTTATTATGGTTTTAATGTCTTTAGATCATTGCACTATACATTTGAAATTTAAAGGGGAAATCGAAAATATTATATAAGCTTCAGCATACTGAGGTTTTCTAAATATAATCAATTAAAAATTATGTGCTGTTTCTGAAAAAAATTATGTGCTGTTTCTGAAAAATCAAGTTTATCTTCACTATACCTCTATCAGCATCTGTTTCTCTTCATTCTCTCTTCATGCAGGAGTTGGGTGTCAGATGAATGATCCAATATATCTTATAGGGGGCTTCCTTTCCTAGAAGATATATTAGAGCTCACTCTATTAAAATCACCAGACATTATGTCTCTCTACATGCAGAATTTGTGCAAAAGGCAGTTATTTTGTTTGTATGGGAATCAGTTATTTTAATGAGCTCTACTTCATCTGCTAGGAAAGGAAGACCCTATAAGATATATTGGATCTAACTGTAAATAAATATCTGACACCCAACAGCTGCATGAAGACAGAATGAAGAGAAACAGATGCTGAGAGAGGGATAGTGAAGATAAAACTTTAGTATTTCAGATGCAGAAAATTTAATTGATTGTATTTGGAAAGTTTCAGTACGCCGAAGCTTTTATTAAATTTTTATTTTTGCGATAGTTCCCCTTTAAGTACATAGAAGTCAGCCATTTGCCCACATAGGTTCTAGACTATAGGACAGTAGGACACAAGGTGGCAGACATTTTACAGTCACTATTTGACGCTGGTCATGGACAGGGTTTATTTGCCGAAATGGGAAACAAATAACATCCATTTCCATAATGGATTAGTTAACAGGCTTTCCACTGTGACTTTAGGTCCTTTGATATCTGTGTCACAATCTGCGCTAAGTTAGACAAATCCTTCCCTGATATTTCCATTTGTTTCTCACCGTTTAACTGTCTGTTTCCTTTGCAAGCATCTCATTTTTCATTTGGTCCTGTTCATTGCTTTTGGAAACCCTCGGCAGGTTGACACAAAGGCCAAAAGTGCAGACTCCGTTACTGAAAGGGTCACAGAAGGTTGGATAACTATAAGTGGGATGTCTTCCTACTGACAGCTCTCACACTAGGCCTCCTACATTCCATCATGCCTCCTTACACAGAGGAAATATTCCTCCTCCCTTCTCTTCCAGATGATGTCTATTGTGCTCCAGCTCTGCCCTAACAGCTTGACCATGATGGAATCGTAGAGATATGTGTGCAAAATAGGTCCTCAGGGAAGTTCTGTTATCCACAGCTGATGTATTGATGACCGTCTTTTGTACAATATTGCAGTGAACTGTAGTGCTTTATATAGTTATACCATACACTGTTAAATAAAAACAGCATTCTACCAGTTTGACGCAGCTTGGATAATGGGAATGTAACGGGACGATTATGATATGATTTGCTCTTTTTAAAGTTTGCTGAAGCCCATTAAAGTGACACTGTAACTTTTTAATTATGTACTGTAAGTTTAATTTAATATTTATCATACAGAATATACAGATACAGGTAATTTCCAGAAACCCGTTATCCAGAAAGCTCCATTTACAGAAAGGCTGTCTCCCATGGACTTCATTTTATCTAAATAGTCCAGATTTTTAAAAAAAGATTTCCTTTTTTTTCTGTAACAATAAAGCAGTAGTTTGTACTTGATCTAAACTAACATATAATTAGTCCTTATTGGAAGCAAAACTAGCCTATGGGGTTTACTTAAAGTTTAAATGATTTTCTAGTAGGTTTAAGGTATGAAGATCTAAATTACAGAAAGATACATTATTCTGGAAACTCCAGGTCCCAAGCATTCTGGATAACATATACCTGTATAACAAAACTTAAATGTTCACTTGAGGGGGAATAAGCTTGCCTACAAAACAAATTAGCTGTCCTTGCAAAAACAATAGCTAGGGTGCACATTTACTTAGCTTGAGTGAAGGAATAGAATATAAAAAACTTCGAATGTTTTTTTGGCTACTTCGACCATCGAATTGGCTACTTCAACCTTCTACTACGACTACGACTTTGAATAGAACGATTCAAACTAAAGATTGTGCGACTATTCGACCATTCGATAGTCGAAGTACTGTCTCTTTAAAAAAAAACTTTGAACCCCTACTTCGCCACCTAAAACCTACCGAACCTCAATGTTAGCCTATGGTGAAGGTCCCCATAGGCTTTCTAACAAAATTTCGTTCAATCGAAGGATTAAAATCCTTCGAATCATTAGATTTGAAGAATTTAATCCTTCGATCAAACGATTAAACGTTTGATCGAATGAATAGCGCTAAATCCTTCAGCTTCGATATTCAAAGTCGAAGGATTTAACTTCGACAGTCGAATATCGAGGTTTAATTAACCCTTGATATTCGACCCTATGTAAATGTGCCCCTAGGTGTCGTCTACCTTTGGGGTTATGGCACACAGCTGATAAAACTCTGTGCGTTTTTATCTGAGCCCTATCATTATACTCAGGGAGGCAGAGATCTATAGTAAGACTAGGCAGTCTTTTTTTTCTTTGAAAGGGGCTGCTTGGTTTGAATGGAGACTACTCACTATCTGACATATCTATGTTCATTTGTACACCTGAAACTGAAATATTATCACATTAATATTATTAGTCAGTTGTAGCATCTGATAATATAATGTTCTAAGCACAAAATAAGTGTATGCATAAATTACACTTAAAATTATGACAGGCACTTAAGTGATCACAGACACAAATGTTCAACAAATGCTAACTATTCCAGCTATGATTAGCTTGAAAATATCAATCTTAGATTTACAATACAGGTATGTTAACCTAGAATGCTCAGGATTTGGGGTTTCATACCTTAAGGGAAAGATTTATCAAGGGTCAAAGTGAAAATTAGAATTAGAATTTTCGAGTGGAATTAAACTAGGGAATAGTTAAAATTCGATTTGAGTTTTTAAAAAAAATTGAATATGATCTACAAAATTTGTCATGTACTGGCCCTTTAAAAATCGAATTTGACTCTTTGCTACCTTAAACCTGCCGAATTTTAGCTGTTTTAGCCTATAAGGGAAGTTCGGGAATCAATTTGGAGTTGTTTGCAGCCTTCCTGAAAATTGATTTTGTTTCGTATAAAAAACTGCAATCTAATTTGATCCGAGTTAACGGGTCGATCCCATTCACCTGAGTTTGCAAAGTTCAAATTTTTGATAAATTTCGGTTGGTCATTTTTTTGGTTGAATTTTGAGTTTATGGGAGTTTATACAAACTCCCATGAACTCTAAATTTAACCCTTGATAAATCTGCCTTTAAAGGTGGCCATACACGGGCCGATAAAAGCTGCCGACAGACCAAGTCGGCAGCTTATTGGGTATTGGGTATTGTGTATGGGGCCCCCAACGGGCTTCCCCGATCGAGATCTGGCCGAAAGTCGGCCAGATCTCGATCAGATGGGACTAAAAATCCCGTCGGATCGCGGCCGCATCTGTTCGTTGATGCGGTCCCGCAATCCGACCGCCCGCTCCCATTCGTTAGGATCCGATCGTTGGGCCCTAGGGCCCACGATCGGTTCAGCCCGATATTGCCCATCTCAAGGGGATCTCTCCGTGTATGGCCACCTTAAGTCTACTAGAAAATCATGTAAACATTAAATAAACCCAATAGGCTGGTTTGGCTTCCAATAAGGATTCATTATATTTTAGTTGGGATCAAGTACAAGGCACTGTCTTATTATTAAGATTATTAGATAATTTTTTACAATTTCTATTATTTTGATTAAATGGAGTCTATGGAAAACAGCCAATCTGTAATATAGAATATAAATAAATAGATTATATTTTTAACTCACAGAGGGGTCCAGAGCCATGAATTTCAGCTGTTTAGGAGAGTACCACCCGTTATCCAGAAAGCTCCAAATTATGGAAAGGTAGTCTCCCACAACCCCCATTTTATTCAAATTATCCATATTTTTTAAAAATGATTTCCTTTATCTCTGTAATAATAAAACGGTACATTGTACTTGATCACAAGTAAAATATAATCCTTATTGTAAGCAAAACCAGCCTATTGGGGTTATTTAATGTTTATTTGATTTTCTAGTAGACTTAAGGTATGAAGATCCAAATAACTGAAAGATCCATTATCCGGGAAAACACCAAGTCCCAAGCATTCTGGATAACAGGTCCCATACCTGTATTTATCATCATAGATTACCCAGACTTAAAAATTGTTTTTAAATACTCCCTTGAAAGCAAGTCATTGGTAACCTGGCTATTAGGGCTGCTATTTCCTATCTCAATGTAAAGCACAGCGGAGTTATCACTTGCAGCTTATTAACCTGGGGAACCCCCTTACAGGATAAACAAATGTAACCCTAGGGCACAAAACTGATTTTTCAGTTCTTCAGCATATTTGAAAATATACAGTTAGATTCAAAAGTGTGTGCTCTCCTCATATTACATGTTTTCTTCATTATTCTAACAAAGCACTTAAAAAAATCAACCGTTCTATAAGTGCATTTAATATATGTTTACAGAATTTAACAGATTGGGACAAAAAATATAATATAATGTGGTACTCTGTCAGTGAGTAGAAGAGAATTCTGACATAACAATTAAAGGGATGGAAACCAAGAGAGCACAAAGCAGGAAGTAGTGTTCTGGCTAATATGTTAGACATATGTTCGATATCCATTCACTCTATTTACATTACATTTTTTATTAGAAACATTTTTTATTTTGCATAGCCTATTTACCCAGTTTTTATTTTTACAGTGAACTGTTCCTTTAAAGGTGGACAACCCCTTCAATAATAATTAATTCGCACCAAAAGAAAAACAATTGCGGCTATTTTTTTTATCCAGTTTTTTTTACCTCAATTAATTGACATTTATCATTGTAAAAAATGTGAAACTAAAAAATAAAATTATGCCACTTTCATTTTAGTTTTTATGTGTTGAATGCTGAAAAAAATCTCAAGATTTGTGTATGGTTAGCTGATTTGAGATTTTCCATAAATAAACACAGCTATCACGTTCACTTTTCATTTTTATAAAATTGTGCTTCTCGGTGTCACAGATATTTTGTTTCGCGCTGATAAAAACTAACTGTAGTTTTTTCAATTTATATGATGACCGAAATTTTTCATTATATTACTTTTGTGAATTAGATTGTAAGGTCCATTGAGATAGGCAATGATGTAATGATTAATAATCATTCAAAATATAAAATAAAAGATAAAAACAATACCTATAATGATGTAAAGGAATACTTAGATTAGAAATAGTGTTTTTTTTTAACATCCTTAATCTCTCTGCATCATATCCTTGTCAACTTCATGTCCCTCAGTAGAAGTGACGTGCAGTGTAGCAGACATTTACAAGCCGAACAGGGAAACAGAAAGCCAGCTGCAGGGACCAGTCTTGCTAATAAATTTTCTTCCTGCTTTCCCACCCCGTGCAATAGTCATCCATCGGGGCTAAAAATGAAACTACATTGGAAAGAGTTGGAAAATAAAACACACAGCACTTCCTAAATCACAGTTAATGTTTTGGACAGGGATTGTTATAATGTTATTAAGTCAAACTTGCACTGTTTGCAAGCAGTGATATGCAGGCTGGACACTTTTTTACGGATTCTGGGTTTTCCCAAAAGATCTGTTTTTTGCGTACTTGCAGGGCTGTAAATGCAACCCTATCCCATGTAGAATTGCTTTACCAAACTGCCTATCTAACATTTATTTTCACATCTGGGTATATGGGAAAATAAATGATTTGTCCAGGTAATCTTGTTGTCTTGTTTAGAATAATGCTGCAGTGTATCAAACCATTTGTAGGCACAAGGATCTGCTTCTTTCACCAGGTCACCAAATGAGCAGATTTTTGCACAATTTAACCAATTGAGCAGTTGTCAGGCATATTTCCATCAGGAAGGTTTACAAATCTCTACTGATCGAGGACAGTGTTGATTTGTTGATGTGGTCCTTGAGCCCACCAACTGCATTCCCAACATTCAAATTCAATCGCTGCGCCCTAGGGCTAACGATCAGATCGGCCCAATATCGCCCACCTCAAGGTGAACTTATCAGGAGGAGTCCCGCTCATTTGTCAATTGCCAAAGGAGTGGATCTTTGTGTGTATGGCCATCTGACTTATCAAATTGAGCCACTCATTTGACCCTCAGGCTTATAACTGAAGCGCAGCTCATGTGTATCAATTGAAAGACGGCTCATTTTGAGCTGTTAGCCGTGAAACGCAATTAAAGAACTAAGCGATGGGATCTTCTGCTGATCCCTCAGGCTAATGCCAAATGGGGCTGATTCTTGGCCTGCAGATTAATGTGTGAATATGCATTTTTCACCAAAATGCACCCTTGTGTCTGCACCAAACCTACATAGTATCTTTTAGTGCACGTAGTTGCCAGCATAGGCCAGTGGATCAGCTGATTATCGTTTATCCGCAGGCTGAGAATCAGTCCTATTGCCATAAGTCTTAAGATTTAGCAGAAGATCCCATTTCTTAGGTCCATTTTTACACCAAAAGAATTATTTTAATATAAAGGAAAAGGCAGAAGCTAAATAAAGAGAATGAAGCAATAATAAAATGTTTGTTTTTTTCCCCCCCCCAGGCTATGTACAAAGCTTGATTAGACGCGTTGTCAATAATGTCAACATAGTGGTCAACAATCTTATCTTAAAGTATGTGGAAGATGATATAGTTCTTTCGGTCAATATTACTTGTGCTGAGTGCTACACCGTGGATGAGTTCTGGGACAGAGCATTCATGGACATTTCTGGTAAGTGCATAGTAATGACTATTTAGTAGTACCTTAACGGGCAAGTGAACTCCAAAATAAAAATTTGGCTAATAAAAGAAAAATTTCATTTTTTTTTTTAATTTTAAGCAACTTTCCAATATACATTTATTAAAGGAGAAGGAAAGGCATTTTTACTTGGGGCTGCCAAAAGTTAGGCACCCCCAAGTAATTGTATCTACTTACTTGCCACCCTGAGCTGGTGCACCTATCAGGATAAAACGACACCGGCCCGGTGTTATTCCAGCGATCACCACAGAGCGATCGTCTTCCTGATTCTTCTTTCTTCAAGTTTCCTGGGGCAGACATATGTGCAGTAAAAAGTTCGTTATAGTTCGTCTTTTCGCTCTACATGCACAGCCATGAGAAGATAGAAGAAGCGGGAAGACAATCGATTCTGGAATAACTTTGGGCTGGTGCAGTTTTCTGCCAGTAAGCAACAGATCATCATATTAAGTGGCATATTATCTTAGCAAATTGGTCTATATATTTAAGTAAATCTTGCCCTTTTACATCTCTTGCCTTGAGCCACCATTTCGTGATTGTCTGTGTGCTGCCTCAGAGATCACCTGACCAGAAATACTACAACTCTATAACTGTACCAGGAAGAAGTGTGGAAGCAAAAGACCTTCATCTGTCTGTTAAATTGGCTCATGTGAACTAACAAGTATGGTTTGTTGGTATGTTTGTGTGCACAGTGAATCGTACGATCCCAGGGGGGCGGCCCTTCTTTTTTAAAATGGCAATTTTCTGTTTATGATTACTCAATGGCACATACTACTAGAAAAGTATATTATTATGAACAGCGCCGATCCGCGCCTTTATGCCGCCTGAGGCGGCCTTCCGTTGCCGCCCTGACCCCTCCTCACGGCGCTCACATTTTCTGCACAGGAGGGGGTCGGGCGCTACACGACGCTAGTGCAGAGAGCGCAATTGCGCTCTCTGCACTAGAAGAGCCGAATTTCCGGGTTGAAAACCGGAAATTCGGCTCTTAGTTACCAGGAGCGGTAACCAGGGGGGCGCTGCCGCCTGAGGCGAGTGTCTCAACTCGCCTCATTGGTGGAGCGCCCCTGATTATGAAAATGGTTTATTTACATGAATAAGGGTTTTAGATTTGAGCTGTTTTATGCAATATCTTTTTATAGATACCTACATTGTTTGGGGGGGGGGGTATAGTTTTCTTTTAACTCCTATTTGTTACTTTTTAAACAATGTTGAAAAAGTCTTCGTTCCCTGACAAAGACAGGTCTGTTAATCAGCTGCTTCGTCTTACATTGTATCAACAGCCTAAACCATCAGGTCAGAGAATTAGGGTTGCCACCTTTTCTGGAAAAAAAATACCGGCCTTCCTATATATTTGTTTTTTCCCTATTAATAACATTGGGATCAACCGGCATTTTTACCGTCCAGGACGGTAAAATAACGGGCAGGTGGCAACCCTACAGAGAATAGAAAGGGACAAACAAAGCTTTCAATAGCAATACATTTACAAACAACTTAAAAACCATAGCTAATTTGTAATGAATGTATATTGCAAAGTTGCTTAAAATGATGTTTCCTTTTATCATGCCAAAAATTACTTTTGTGGTTGACATTCACTTTGTGTTGCTGGGTATATTCTCATTTTATATCAACACACACCTCGATTCAACATGAACCTAATAATTAGGGCTTTTGTTATCATTTTGAATTTTTTTACAGTTTTTTTTGTAATTGACTGTGCAACAGAAGAATGCATTTATTTTTCATTTGATCACATCTCTTTGGGTTTTTAGAACACTTGTGGGATAAGGAGAAGTATTTAATTTTTATTTACACCAGGGACAAGAACAGCAGTGAGTGGAAAGTTTGAGGTCATTATACACATCTCATTATCTTTGCTGATTCTCGGGGGAGGAAGGGCACGTTTGTAAGGCTGCTGGTAATCTTGACCCATGACATACATAACTATATGTATAAAATTATTTTACTCTGTTAGTTTGCATAGCAGGATCAAAGACATTTTTTGTGTAAAGTATTTGGATTTGGCTCTGTTAGCTTTTTTCCCTCCCCTTTTGAACACGATAAGCCAACCAGGTTTTCCTTTTGTGCAATTTTGATCTTTCAATTTTTCTTAGCAGGATCCCACCCATGAGCAAGTAATGGACAATTAATCTGTTTAAAATAGATCATCTTAAGCAAAGAGTTTATTCTGTTTTATCTCCTAGTGCCTCTGCAAAATACTTGTATATTGCTGCTCACAAATCCTTTTCCACAGCATTCATCTAAAGCAATGTTTATTTCTTATTAAAAAAGTTATTTCTTATTGATAAACAATCATTTCTTATTTTTAGAGAATCATTTGGCCAGAATTTGCTGTTATTGTTCACCCAGTTTCGTTTTACATTGATGTATTTCAGCAACCGAACTAGTGCTAAGAAAAGTCATTAATTTCTCGGATTGTACGGTTTGCCTTGACAAGAGGAATGCCAGCGGAAAGATTGAATTTTACCAGGACCCGCTGCTGTACAAATGTTCTTTCCGAACCCGCCTGCACTTTACATATGACAGCCTTAACTCTAAAATGCCCTCTGTGATAAAGGTAACTTCAAACCTGTCTCTTGTGATATAGTGCATGACTGTCAAACATTTCAGTAACATAAAGTAATTATTTTACTCCCCCAACACCATTCAAGAAAAGGAAGTATAAATTATTTAAAGAAATGGTTGTTTAAAAAATATGTAGTGTATTTCCATACCTATGAACTATAGCTGAATATTTTAATTATATATCACAACTAGCAAACCCGCTACAGAGGAAAGCTTGAATAATTGAAAAATAAAGGAGCCGTTGCAATTTTTGTAAGGTATTGATACACAGTGGATCATTTATAAATTTTGTGCAGTTCATATTTATTTGCCTATGGTTGTATTGCCGATTTTTTTTTTTTTTTCATGAATGCTTAAATATTGCCTGGGCTTTCCATTTTTTGTGTGCAAATGGCTTGCAAATTAGCTGGATATTTGCTTGTGTACGGCCACTGTTCGAGGTTGTTGTCTGCGAAAATAGCGTTGACAGTAAAGTAAATTTTCAGTTGCTTAAACTGTTTTGAGAATATTTTCTTCACAACCAAAGTTTGCCAAGCAAGTTAAATTTGGACCCCTGGTTTGCCAAATCAGGTTTGTTGGTTGGCCTCTTGGAGATGCTTTCCTTGTCTGACAAATTTTTCCTACTAACTTATATATGATAGAGCCCTGATCAGATATCAGACATTTCCTCCCAAATACATGGACCAGTGAGATGCCCACTTGGTTTTGAGTGATCAAGTTGATAGCCAGGCTTGTCTATAATTAATTTTAGTCCTTGGATTGGCTCCTTACCTAAACCTTGCTACACATTGATCCAGTTGAGTGTTACATTTGAGTTTGACTATACATGGGATGTAATTCAATTTTTTTGGCCATAATCACAGTCTGTTTACATATTACCAATTTGGCCATGTGATCATGCATATGTTTACAGAGTGTTGAGATGTGTTTTTTTTCTAATTTGCATCTGTGGATATCTTACCACTCAGATTCATACCATGGTGGATAGCTTGAAGCTCTCCCTTACTGATCAGCAGCTCCCTATGTTTATACGTATAATGCAGCTGGGGATTGCCCTGTACTATGGGGAAATTGGAAACACAAAAGATGGAGAACCTGACAGTCCACTCAACCTTACTAAGGATTCAATTGTAAACATGTCTGGTAAGTGTACTTTAACTTGTGCTTTTAAAGAATCAATGTATGTTATTTTGATACATTCTTGGTAACACGTTACTTCCGGTGGGATTTTATTTCTGGAAAGTTGACGTTGGAAACTTCACATGGGTGAATTTTTTTCTTTTTTATCTATATGAATTTTTGGAATGGTGATCTAACAGACAAAGCAAAACCTTGATGTTGATGTTTGTTAGTACAGTGCCACAAGTACAGTGTGCACTTGAAGACTTGTGGACTAAACTCGAGACCTGGTAAGAAAACCACTTAAAGGGTTACTGTCATGGGAAAATTTTTTTTTCCCCAAAATGCATCAGTTCCTGCAGACTTCTGAACTGAAATCTGTTTCTCAAAAGAGCAAAGAAGATTTTTTATATATTTACATTTTGAAATCTGACATGGGGCTGCCCCCAGTCACTCTTTACTGCTGTACTGCAAGTTAGAGTTAATTGTATTCTCTACAATTAAATAGTTTTTTCAAAATGTTTTATGGATTTCAAAAGCTTTACTAATTTCCCCATTTTCAGTTGACCTCAGCAGCAACACGGGAAAAAAAAACAAATCATCTTTTATTGTTATTTTACATTTTTATTGCTTTTATTTCAGTAAGGTTTTTTTAATTAGTATTCATCCTTTGTGACCTCCCAACTGGTTTCTAGTGTAAATTCGTTTTTTTTTAATATACATCTCTAATAAACACCCACACACCCACACACACACACCCACACACACACACGTCTTTGAATACTACAACTCTACATCTTTTGCAAAATGAGATGCAATGCAGTTTAATGAAAAATAGAATCTATGGCACTGGCAGTCAGGTACTTGACAGCCAGTGCCAAAAGGTCTCTGATATATTGTTTAGAACCACTTACAAATTATTAGACCAAGAAAAGCCTTTCCCATGAACACCATTATATGGGCCATATTGAAGATGACTTGCTGAAAAATTTCCAAGCAAGCAATTTAGTAAGGAAGTCTGTATATTGAATCTTAGTGAATTATTAGATAGTGAAACATCAGGTTCATAGATCCAAATATACAATGGTTATAAGATCCGTAAAATATTCATTGCTGATGGATGTGACCTGTGACCTATATGATACACACACAAGAGGACCAGGTTGTCAGATTAGATTTTATCTACCAGGCACCTGATCACAACAAATACAAATGTTCCCATCTAGTAGGTTTTGTCCCTGTTGAAATGTGAGTGGGAACAACTGATTGTGATGCCATGGGTGTTGAGAGAGTTTCTTGTAGACTAAAATCTTAAACTGTGTCCAAATATGTTGACATGGTGTAAGAACTTGATTACTTTTACACAGGTGGTTGACTACAAACAGAGCAGACACTCATCCTGACACCCATGCAAGTGTGTTTTTCTTCTCTTACTAGTCTATGCATACTCCTTTTACTCAACACTCAAGTAACACTCGTTTGCAAAACTGTTCACCTTGTCTAGCTTCATCCATCAGCTACCTATTTGTCTGTCAGAGAAGTCTTTATTAAGCAGCCCACCAGTCTACAAATGTACACAAGCAATTCAAATAAATTGTTTGGGAACCTACATGACTACTTTTGTTCACTGTCCTCTCATGTTCTGTATATTTTTTAGGACTTCAACTAATTCCAAACCTTTTAATCAAGGATTAAAGGAAAAAATTAATTTTTACTTGGGGGCGTCAAAAGTTAGGCGGCCCCTAGTGATCAAATTTACACCCAGGGCTAGTACTGCCCTGGTCTGGGGGTTATTCCAGCAAGCACCATGGAGTGATCTTCTTCCTGCTTCTTGTTTCTTAAAATTTCCAGTGGCAGATGCATGCGCAGTAGAATGAAATAGCGGGCTTTTTCGTTAAAGTTCAGTTTTCCGCTCTATTGTGCATGCGCAGCCATGAGAAAGAAGAAGAAGCAGGAAGACGATTACTCCGTGGTGCTCGCTGCAGTTTTCTCCTGATAGGTGCACCGGCCCAGGGTGTCAGGTAAGTCAATGAGATCACTTGGGGGCGCCTAACATTTGGCAGCCCAAGTGTGAAAAAAAAATCCTTCTCCTATAAATGTAACACACAGCATCATTTACCAGTGTAAGTGCAGAGCACAAAGTGCAATTTTGGTTACCATGGTTTTTTACCCACAATACAATGGTTTCACCTATATTTCCAGCAGAAGTGCAGTCATAAGGTGGTAATGTACCTGACACAATTGCTGCCAATGCTTCAAGACTTAAGCAACTGTGTGTGCTTTTTGATGTGAATTGGGCACAATTGCGCAGAAATAATCTGGTGTGGGGATGTCCTCATTTTCCAGCGTTCACCATCAAAATTACATTTCTACAGATCCTTTAGGTACAAGTAAACGGCGTCTGTTGACACAGGCCACTGTGGGAACCCTCAAAGATGATGGTACCTCCAGGGAACCCCTGATTTAATAGCTGCACTGTGTGCAATTCACAAGGATTATGTGCAGCTACAGCTTGGAAAATTAGCCCTGTAGATGGTCATTGGTATGTGCTGTTTGCAAAGTCCAAAGTAGGGCAGCTATTCAGTTTTACAGAAAGGTCCAAACTGTATTCGGATGATGATCTTAAAAAGCACTAGGGTAGACTGTAGAAATGGAAGTCCGGTAAGGGGAGGTCATTCAAAGGCCCCCTAATTCATCTTCTAAAACTGCCATCTGCAAGTGAGGTGTACGGAGGTTTGGCTCAGTGGTGGGTAGTGGTTAGTGGTGTGGAATATTGTTGAGATGGCTGCTCTGAAAAAAAAACAGGCATTTTCTTGGCAGGAATAAAAACTTGAATCAAGCTAATCGAGTTCTCAGTTCAAGTTTTCGGCTCAAACCCTCCGCAAGCTGTTAACCTCTTCAAATGGTTTCAGGGACTTCTGCCATTGACTTTTATAGAACCTCGACAGGTTTTAGGTGGTGTATTTTCGTATTCAAGGTATTTCCAGGGTCGAGGTATAATAAATCTCGAATATTTGAGTTTTTTTAAAAAATGCGATCAATTCAATTTTTTTTTAAACCCGAAAATAGGAGTTTTGACCTAAAAATACAACTCTAAAATTTGAATTTTCATTTAAAATCAACTCAAACCTTAATAAAACTGCCCTAAATGATTTAGGCATGGCTGGTTGAGGAAACAGAACATTTAGATTTAGAAACAGCTTGTTCTGTACATGGTCTCTAACTGCACCAAACTACAGTTGATCAGCTGTTCTTATTGCAGTCTATGACAAATGCCTGTGCTATGGGAAGTAACACATCAGTTAAATTATGTTTTAGTTAAGTAGCATTCTGTACATTTATGAAGCTATGCTTTCATAATATTTGGGAAAATAAAGCTCAACTCCTACATGAGATATATTTTTCCGGCAATTTTCACATCTATCCTCACTTTGCATTTTTGCTTAAAAATGTAATTCATCCACATAATGTATTCTCTTTAACATCTGGGTCCCAGTAATGCTGTCCCAATTCTTTTGGATAACACTCCATCTGCATCTCCATTTTCCCATTAATTGATTTAGAAAAAAAAAAGAAATCTTCAAAGTGCTGTGTTGCAGACAGTCACAGTAGATTATAGCGCAGAAAAAAGGAAAACATTAAAAGCTTATTTTTATTGGTTGTCAATTGATTGTTTCCAAATCTTTTCCAGAAATGTTTCTTTGTAAACCCACAATCAGAGACAACCTCTCAACAGAAGGGTTCTGAGGTCATAGACATTAGATGACTTTGATGTAAGGGGGTGGGGGGTAAGACTTATTTTCTGACATCACTACTGCAGAATTGAAGAATTTTGTGGATTGTACCCTGTTTGAAGCAGTAGTTAAACATTAGTTGGTTAATTTATTAGATTTGTTTATGAAGATTCTCATTTATCCAGGTCATGATATACAGTATCTAGTAAAATTAAGTAAAGGCAACTTGACACTGAGAGGCACATTTATCAAGGGTCGAATTACGAAATTCGACCAATCGAAATGTATTAATAAAAACAAATTTTATCAGCTCAGACGAATTGAATCTACCCGAGAACTTGAATCAAATTCGATTTGAATTAGAAAAACTCGATTTGAATTAAATAAACTTGATTTGAGTTTTTTTTTTTTTACAAAAAAAACTCGAATGTTAGGAAGGCTGCAAACATCACCAAATTGATCCTTGGACCTCTCCCATTGACTCATACAGTAATTCAGAAGGTTTTAGTTGGCGAATAGTCAAATTCAAGCTCCTAAAAGAACAGAGTATGATAAATCTCAAATTCGAATCAAAACTCGAACTCAGTTTGGATAGTTCACAATTTGAACTTGAGTTTTGACCAAAAAAAAAATTAGAATTTTCACTTCGACCCTTAATTAATCTGCCCCTTATAGTTTCATCATTCATCCGAGTTGCTTCTTCAGTTCAACTGAAGCCGTAGGGAATTCCCCGTCATTTAGGTTATTGCTATTGGGTATATTAAAGGAATACTGTTGCTTGAATAAAAAAGTGCTGTAATGGTTCATATATTTGCATGCATAAACCCATTTTGTTGTAATTGTGATTGTTTCTATTATGTCTCTGCTATTTAGCAATACAGGGGGTCTAGTAGGGCTGTAATCAGGGGCCAAGTAAATGAAGAGAGCTCAGATGGTTAAAAGGGGTGAAACTTTACATAAAATAGGCAGGGTTTTTGGTATAGGGGATGGGATTTTGGCATTTTGGGGGCTAGGCTGTTTGTAGATTTGAGCAAAATTGTATACTAGATAAACTGTTATTATGGAGCAATATTTTATTTATATATGCAGGTTGGCAGTCAGTCTTAACAGACCATCCTTTGATCATGTCTGATCGCAGTTGATCTGACCTATTTAAAAATTTAAAGGGATACTGTCATGGGAAAAAAAATGTTTTCAAAATGAATCAGTTAATAGTGCTGCTCCAGCAGAATTCTGCACTGAATCCATTTCTCAAAAGAGCAAACAGATTTTTTTATATTCAATTTTGAAATGCTTTCTGGCAGGCTGCTGTTTTTCCTTCTCGATGTAACTGAATGTGTCTCAGTGGGACATTTGAGTGTTGAGTGTTGTTCTTAGATTTACCAGGCAGCTGTTATCTTGTGTTAGGGAGCTGTTATCTGGTTACCTTCCCATTGTTTTTTTGTTTGGCTGCTGGGGGGAAAAAGGGAGGGGGGTGATATCACTCCAACTTGCAGTACAGCAGTAAAGAGTGACTGAAGTTTATCAGAGCACAAGTCACAGGACTGGGGGCAGCTGGGAAATTGACAATATGACAATATGTCTAGCCCCATGTCAGATTTCAAAATTGAATATAAAAAAATCTGTTTGCTCTTTTGAGAAATAGATTTCAGTGCAGAATTCTGCTGGAGCAGCACTATTAACTGATTAATTTTGAAAAAAATTTTTTTCCCATGACAGTATCCCTTTAAGGTGGGCATATCGGGGAGAGATGCGCTTGTTTGGCGACCTCGATAGCCCACGATCGATGGCCCACAATCTATTTTCTAAATTTCCTATTATGCTCTATACAAATGTTTTTCTCTATTAAGCATTTAATAATTTAGATTTTGGTGTCCTTTGGAATTTAATGCTAATGATAATAAAGAAATTGTACAGTGTAGTACCGGTACTCAATTTTTTGAATTGATCTATCACATCATGCTCCATGAATGATGGTTCCTAGCAAAAAGGTCTAAATTTCTCCTAGCAAGGACCTTTTCTATAGTGCTTAAACTTTATTTACAAGTGGCTTAGTCAAGCTTACGTGGAGGTAAATATGGAAATCCAAAACCATGAGATCTGTGCCATTCTTAATGACATGCATTACACATTTCATTGCTAATAATTAACATTCTATTTGTACATAAAATATTCAAGTTCAGAGTAGTCTATCTGGATCTTTTCAGCTGTTCTCGAACTGTCCTGTGGCTGTCTAGGGATGCTGGGAATTGTATATCAGTAGCAGCTGGGGAGCTACAAGTCAGCAATACTTCATTTAGTTGGGCTGTTTCTTTGAGGAGTTTGAGTGCTGTTCCAAGTGAAACATGGAGTTGAACTTGATGCCCTCCGGTCAGGTCACGCAGTTTTAGATTGAAATGAATCCCAGTTAGAGGCCTTGCAGAGTTCCTCCATCTCTCAATGTGATACGTGTCTATGCATTTTCTTTCTCATTGCGACAAATGTTTTTTTCCATGTGATTTTTAAATGTTTCCTGTTATAACAGTGAACAAAGCTATGTCCCTGTGGGAAACTTCTGTTTCTGTCCACATTGGCCTTCAGTGTTATATATCAGTGTTTTCAGCATGCAGCTTTTGAGTGAAGCAAGTACAAATGTGTTCTAGCGACCTGTGAACAGATGCACAGTGTTCAAGAACATTCATTTCTATACTTGTGAACATGATTACTAGTTCCTCATCATGAACTTTTCATCACTGTAAAACTAGAAAGAGGAATCATAAGATTATTTTAACCACATATTTAATTACAGAGAATTCAGAACAGGCTTTTTGAGTACCAAACATTTCTAAACCGACAAATGTCAAGATGATTAAATAGAGATCACTCACTCTGTACCTGTTCTTGAAAGAACAGCAGGAAAGGTCACTGAATTAATTTACTGGCATCAGAAAAAAGGCGTTCTACCCTGGGAAAAACTTTTGGTGACTTTTGGTAACATTTTATTTTGCAAGAGCTCTATTTTTTTTGTGACATTCTGATGTTTGTTTTTAGGAGGTGAAGAGGAACTAGGTGTAGGAATTCAGTACCCATCCCAAGAAGTATATCCCATGCAAGACGACGATGAGCAGCAAGGTTGGGTATCATGGGCATGGTCTTTTGTGCCAGCTATTGTAAGCTATGGAAATGAGGAAGAAGGAGAATTTGGAAACACGGGATTGGAAGATAACGCTATGCTTCAAGGTCCTAGATCCCAAATATCTAAAGACCCAATCATCTCCATGGGGTTCTATTGCACCAAGGCTACTATTACTCTCAAGGTAAATGTTATGATTTTACCTATAATGTGTTTTTTTTACTTTCTAATCCTGTAGTTTTTATTTTTAAGTAGGTCACTAGATACCGGAGATTTTCTTTTTAATAAATGCATGAATAATGTTCATAAGATAAATTGGCTGAAGGATGGAACAAGTTCCTTTGCATGACGATAGCTGGGCTTCCCTTTCTCCTCCGTCCTCTTAGTTTTAGCTGTATATAAATGGTATCTTCAGATGGTCAATTTGTTAGGCATAACTTTTAGCAATAGATTTAGATTGAACTCTCCTTAGTACCTATAGCTTACCATTAATTTAGTATATTCTTTAACCAGTTCTGATATCCCCCCCCATTTATCAAGCTATTTTTAATTAATTCTACTCCATACTACTAATGTCTGTCACCACCCCAAGCCAGCTCTATAGTCTTGGAGGTGAAGGACTTTTCAGTCAATCTGAGAAAGTACTTTTTGCCAACAATGAGACAGAGGCCATGAGATAGTATGCTTTAGTTCAATGCCTGGTAGGAATTAGCAACGTCATTCACAAAGGGGACCTTTATTATGGTAGAAAG
The DNA here is from genome assembly GCF_017654675.1 of Xenopus laevis. Lineage (NCBI taxonomy): Eukaryota > Metazoa > Chordata > Amphibia > Anura > Pipidae > Xenopus > Xenopus laevis. The sequence goes on along the minus strand of NC_054381.1, from coordinate 139,001,167 downwards.
GTGGGTGAGGACACTACTCTGAAATTCAAAGCAGTATCAGGGATTATACATAATTGTTTAAAGATTTTTAGTGAAGCGGTATTCAATTTTTTTGAAATTAAATCAAATGTGAAAAACTGGCTGTGCAAAAATGTGGGTACCCTTGTAATTTTGCTAATTAAAATGCATGTAACTGCTAAATACTGATTACTGGCAACACCCAATTGGTTGAATTACCTTGTTAAGCCTTGAACTTCATAGACAAGTGTGTCCAATCATGAGAAAAGGTATTTAAGGTGGCCAATTGCAAGTTGTGCTTCTGTTTGACTCTCCTCTGAAGAGTGACAGCATGGGATCCTCAAAGCAACTCTCTAAAGATCTGAAAACAAAAATTGTTCAGTTTCATGGTTTAGGGGAAGGCTACAAAAAAACTCTCAGAGGTTTAAACTGTCGGTTTCAACTGTAAGGAATGTAATCAGGAAATTGAAGGCCACAGGCACAGTTTCTGTAAAACCTAGGTCTGGCATGCCAAGAAAAATACAGGAGCGGCATATGCAGAGGATTGTGAGATGGTTACAGACAACACAAAGATCAACTCCAAAGACCTGCAAGAACATCTTGCTGCAGATGGTGTATCTGTACATCGTTCTACAATTCAGCGCTTTGCACAAAGAACATCTGTATCGCAGGGTGATGAGAAAGAAGCGCTTCCTGCACTCACACCCCAAACAGAGTCGCTTGTTGTATGCAAAAGCTCATTTAGACAAGCCATAGTCATTGTGGAACAAAGTGCTTTGGACTGATGAGACAAAAATTTTGTTATTTGGTCGTAACAAAAAGCGCTTTGCATGGCGGAAGAAGAACACCGCATTCCAAGAAAAACACCTGCTACCTACTGTCAAATTTGGAGGAGGTTTCATCAGGCTGTGAGGCTGTGTGGCTAGTTCAGTGACTGGGGCCCTTGTTAAAGTCGATTGTCAGATGAATTTAATCCAATATCAACAAATTCTTCAGGATAATGTTCAAGCATCAGTCACAAAGTTGAAGTTACGCAGGGGTTGGATATTCCAACAAGACAATGACCCTAAACACACTTGGAAATCTACAAAGGCATTTATGCAGAGGGAGAAGTACAATATTTCTGGAATGGCCTTCACAGTCCCCCGACTTGAATATCATGGAAAATCTATGGAATGATATGAAGTAGGTTGTCCATGCTCGGCAGAAATCAAATTTAACTGAACTGGAGAGATTTTGTATGGACGAATGTTAAAAAATACCCACATCCAGACACTCATCAAAGGGTATAGGAGGCGTCTAGAGGCTTTTACATTTGCAAAAGGAGGCTCAACTAAGTATTGATGTAATATCTCTGTTGGGGTGCCCAAATTTATGTACCTGTCTAATTTTGTTATGATGCATATTGCATATTTTCTGTTAATTCAATAAACTTTATGTTACTGCTGAAATACTATTGTTTCCATAAGGCATATTATATATTAAAAGGAAGTTGCTACTTTGAAAGCTCAGCCAACTCAAAAGAATTAAGAGGGGTTCCCAAACGTTTTCTTATGACAGATGTAGATTATAACTTCAATTTAGAGAATAATTTGAGTTTTTAAAGCACTGGCTAAAATATTGATCTTATAGGTGGGCCATATTTTATTCACTGTGTAAACCCACGTAAACAGTTTATTATCACATCTTTTACCATCAGTGTGGCAGATGATGTCATAACAGATTTAGGTTAATCGGTGCATAGGTACTGGATGATAATAATCATTATGTGCACGTTCCACTTTTATCTGTTTGGTTTTTTTTATTATGTAATGACTACTACTCTACACCACCACTTTAAAAAGTCTTCACCTATTCATAAACCATGTGTTCTATCTAAAACTGGCATTTGAGTTAGTGTATATCTGTAATATTCTAGAACCATAGCAGTTAGCATGCAGTTCTGACCCACAGCACTTTTTTTCTATAACACCTTCTCTCCTTGAATGACCTGACAACAACTAACAAATATCCAGCAGCAAAGAGAAGTTCCATCTGTAGTGAAATATTCTGTATGAGATTCACATGTTCTGCCGAGACAGAAAACATTAGCATTCATTGTTCCAGTTTCATGCAAAGAATGTATGGAATTAATTTGTGGTTCATATTTTGGTATTAAAAAAAAAAAGGTCATGTTTCTGCATTAGCATATGGTTGATACCATTCCAGTTAAAAGGGAATGAAACGTTCCATATTAAAAATAACATTTGTGTGATACTTTTCAAATGTATTTTTGTAATGCTGAAAATTCCTCTAATCAATTAATTGTTTTTCCCTTACTGTAATTGCCAACAGCTGAGAGGAAGGAAGAATTAAAATGATTCTAAGTACATTTGTTTGCTTCTCATTTGCTTCCTCTTCTTTATTACATCATCTGCCAATATCCCATCTTGTAAAATGTTATTTTTTTATTTTTTTTTAAATATATCGATTTTATTTCTTAATGGGGTTGTTCACCTTTAAATTAATGTTTAGTATGATGTAGAAAGTGATATTCGGAGGCAATTTGCAATTGACTTTTATTTTTTATTATTTGAGGTTTTTTAGTTATTCAGCAGATCTCCAGTTTGCAATTTCAGCAATCTGGTTGCTAGGGTCTGAATTACCCTAGCAACCGTGCATAGAAAGACGAGAAATTAAAAGTAGCAATAACAATACATTTGTAGCCTTACAGAGCATTACTATAAATACTATAAAACTATAAAAAAAAATAATGAAGACCAATTGAAAAGCTGCTTAGAATTTGTCATTCTATAACATACTAAAAGTTAACTTAAAGGCGAACCACCCCTTTAGGGGTCATTTATGTATTACATTTGCTTTTGAATAGCTCTTTTCAAATTTAACCTGTATCTATCTATCTATCTATCTATCTATCTATCTATCTATCTATCTATCTATCTATCTATCTAGATATAATATAGTAATAGTAAAACAGTACCTTGTACTAGATCCCAGCAAAGGTTTAATTAACACTTATGAATGAACAATGACAATGAAATCATTTAGTATGTTATAGAATGACCAGTTCTAATCTTTTCCATTGCTGTTTATATTTTATTTTGTATAGTTTTTGAATTACCGTATATACTCGTGTATAAGCCGACCCGTGTATAAGCCGAGGTACCTAATTTTACCTACAAAAACTGGGAAAACGTATTGACTCGCGTATAAGCCTAGGGTGAGAAATAAAGCTAAAGACTCTCTGTGTCTCACTTCTGTGTGCTGTGCTCACTGAAACAACACTTCAGTGACAGCTCTCAGAGTCACGTGACTCCCCTCCCCCTCCTCACCTGCAGGTCCTGTACAGAGATCTCCATGTTGGTGAGGTACAGGTAAGGGACTCCACTGCCGGCTCCCTTAAGTATGCTTAAGTATGCTTAAAGCGATTCTGACACGTTCCTGCGTCAGTGAAGCAACCCGGAAGATCAGTCAGTGCAGGAACCGATTCGGCTGAGAAAGGTGCGCAGGGCTGGGGGCGGATTTGCGGGGGGGGGGGCCTTTGCAGGAAATATTTTACCGGTATGTGCAGCATAATATTGCAGAAATATTTTATGTGCAGCATTTTCTTCATACTGACACGTTCCTATGATTTTTATAGGAACGTGTCAGAATCGCTTTAAGCATACTTCCGGGGTTCTGCAGGGGTTCTGCAGGTCAGAAGCTGCCGGTCGGAAGCGCATCAGTAACTGACCCGCGTATAAGCCGAGGCAGCGTTTTTCAGCTTGTTTTGGGTGCTGAAAAACTCGACTTATACGCGAGTATATACGGTATTTGCCTTTTTCTTCTGCTTTCAAATGGGGGTCACTGACCCCATCTAAAAAACAAATGCTCTGTGAGGTTACAAATGTATTGTTGTTGCTGTTTTTTATTACTTATCTTTCTATTCAGGCCTCTCCCATTGATATTCCAGTCTCTTATTCAAATCAATGCATGCTTTCTAGATTCAGATTGCTGAATTAACAAACTGGAGAGCTGCTGAATAAAAAGCTAAATAACTAAAAAAAAACAAATAATAAAAAATGAAAAGCAATTGCAAATTGTCACAGAATATCACTCTCTACATTATGCTAAAAGGTAATTTAAAGGTGAACAACCCCTTTAAAAATCCAAGTGTGAGCATGCTGTATAATGTATGTAAGTAGGGGACAAGGTTATTCTGATTGTGTAAAGCATGAATAGGCAGGCAGGCTCATACGATAACTATATCAGAGGCCTTTTCAATGGGATACACCAGAAGTGGCATATTTGTCCATTATTTGTAAATGTGTCTGAATTAGTCGCTCTCTGACTTGTAGTTTACTGGTGATGGGCGAAATTTTTCTCCAGATTTCACTGCGAAAAATCTCCCATAGACTCTAGTGCATTATGCACTGAAAAAGTCACTACACAAAAAAAACACCCATTGACTTCAATACATTTAGGCAATTTTTGGCATTTTGCAAATTTTTGGGTGAAACAAATGTGACATATTTGCCCAATAATTACATATGGCAATGATCCATATTGGGCCAAACTGCATAGACATGTCAGACTGGCCCACCGGGATACCTTTGGGACCTCATGCTGCTAAACATTTGGACTATTTCATGACCATTCCCTATTTGAGAACAAAAAGGCTAAATAGATGGAATAATAGATTAAAGTATGTAAAGAAGAGACTAGGAGAATAGAGGTTGAGTGAGGAGAGGAAGAATAATAGTACTGAGAGTGGGCCCCTGGTCTAAGGTTTTTTTGGTGGGCCCTGGGGTCCCAGTCTGACACTCTTGGAGATCATCAACGGGGGAACGTTAAGAGCATATTAACATATCTAATAATGTAAAATCCTGGCTTCTCTCTTTTTCACATGCTGTACCTTTGTACCACTTGAAACCATTAGAATCCCCCTTGTCCTTGTATTAGGTTTCTTTTATTAACCACATCGGTGTTTGTATTAAAGTCATTTTTTTTCCTTTGTTGTGAATATCATGAAGAAAATCTCTTAATATATTTGGACCTAAAAGTACCCATGGGATTTAACATATCCTGAGTCAGCCATTATTTAACCTTTGACTCTTAACACCCACAATACTCTGCGAGTGTGGTCCCAAGGTATCCTTCTATCTTTCAACCAATATATAAATACTTTTGTTGAAAGAAAATTGAACCAGTGCGATGATAGAATCTACTGCTGCTCCAACATTTGATTACATATGACAAATTTAACTCCAGTATCCAAGGCAACAAGTGTGGATTATGTTTTGCAGCTGTTTAACTGCACCTGTTTCCTGCCCGATAATGTGCTGTTGCCAATACTGAAATTCCGTTTTCTTTTACTGATGCAGTATTTCATTGACAGATTGACACGTTTTAATGCTGAAGGTGCTTATATTGTTTTGTAGTTGACTGAAATGCAAACTGAGAGCAGCTATTACAGCCCACAGAAAGTCAAATCCAGAGAGGTGATACGATGGGAGCAAGAGGGCACCACTATTGAGGTAAATTCCACTTCATGCCTATGTTTGGTGGCTAAGGATATTGGATAAGCTTCAAAAATAACTCTTCATATAAGACTGGTTAGCTTCATGTCTGCAGTCCAAAGTATAATGGATGTGTTAGGTCATGCAGCATAGTGATTGGCAGTCTGTGAATGTCTGGAATAAAATTACTTTTGCACATTAAGAAGCTTTAGCTATTGCAGTTGACAAAGCCTTCTGGCCTAGGATGTGGCTAGAAATGATTTTCTGCAAGGGCTTTGCGTTCTGTCAAGTGCAACCACATGCACAGATCCAGTCATTTTTTAAATGAAACCTGAATTCCTAGGGAACTTGATTTGTTCAGCAGAGGTGGTATATGTTTGTTCTAATCTATATACTAAGGCAGGGATGTTCAGACTTGGATCCATTTTCAGCTGTCTCATCATAATCTGTCACCACTTAAAGTTCTGTTACAGTTAACTTTTATGGAGTTATTAATCGGAGGTCAAGTAAGGTTTGCCACAAAAAATTCGAGTTTTCGAGGCAGGGCCAGACGCCCCAGGCAACACGGCCGACTGAGTCGCCCCCTCTGCATGTGGCTACATGCAAACGAGAGTGTGCTGCCATGCTTAAATGATCATACGAGGATGATCCACTCGCTTGTACCATTCCAGCAAAGAAACACTGCCGGACTAGGGGGAGGCACCAGGGAACATACATGTTTGGCTCCCCAAGCTTTTGTGTCCTATACACGTGCTTCTTCTGCCTAGCCCTAGTTCTGGCCCTGTTTGAGGTTCCTTTTTGGTCAAATAAAAAAAAAAAAAAACCTTTACCATTTTTCAAGATTTTTGATTTATTATACCATGACCCTGAAAATAGCTCAAATCCAAAAATGCACCATCTTAAACCTATCGAGGTCATGTAGAAGTCAATCGCAGAAGCCCCTTGAACCATTTGAAGATGTTAATAACCTTCATGATGTTCGAGGTTTTTTCTGTGGGTTTCGCTCGAAAACTCGAGTGATTTGAGGTTTTTTTTCCGCGGAAAACTCAATCAATTCGAGTTTTTGTTTTGTTAACCCGGAACTCATTGATTCAAGCTTTTTTCTTAAATTAGAAACCATTGAGTTGTAAGTTACTTCTATCGATAGTTGCACTTGAATAGAGGTAGTGTGCCCAGATTTCTCCTAAATGGATAAAAACCTTTATTCTACATGTGCTGCATGCATTTAGTATCTCACAAAACAACACCACCTTTAGTAGGGCCATTTCTATCAATTACCTCCAATCTGATATAACTTTGATGTAACATGCTATTAAATTGCCATGTAGGTACTTATGAAAGGAGAGCCATTCTTTGATTGCCAAGTTGGGTTTGTGGGAAGCCGAGCCATTTGTCTAAAAGGAATAATGGGAATCAAAGACTTTGAAGATATTTCCAACAGATCCGATGAGGTAAGTTCTGTCTTAAAATAAATTAACGTGGAAAGGTGTAGTGTTTTTGGTTAAAGAAAAAATGTGACTGAGTTTCACTTCTATCATCCAAATAAAGCCAAACATCAGTATGACAAAACTGTATATAAAGATATAATAAAATGTTGTCTGCACTCGTATCCTAGTTTATTGTGCTGCATATTCAGATTTCAGATGTTTAGATTTCTTTTATTATACCTATGTAGCTCATTATCATTATTAAAGGGAATCCTTGCCTAAGAATATAATCAAAAATGCTAATTTAGTCAACATTGCATTTGTTTATTCTGCATGTTAACGACAAGTCTGTTTTTGTTAATAGATTGTCAGCCATAGAAATGCTGTATAAGTGAAATAACTTAAAGAAATGTTTTCTCAATGTTGTAGGAAGCCACTTTTTTCACATGTGGGGAGAATCTGAGCAACAAAGGAAATACTTACCTTACCAACTCACTGTTTGACTATAGAAGCCCAGAAAATAATGGGATACGAGCAGAATTTATTTTGGATTCAACTCACCACAAGGTTAGTATTGTCTTCTAGTTTTTCTCATTAGGCCTGCTACAGTTGTTTAGATCTGACAGTTCTTCACACTAGTAGCAAAACCTGGCCAATTTGGGGTGAGAATTAGACAAATGAGGTATACCCTGCTTTAGTTTATTTTGCTGCAGTGCTAAAAAATGCCCAAAATCACAATCCATTGTCTGTATGTACCGAGTGTCACAAGCTTTCATACAATCCTCAATGTACACAACATAGGATAATTTTTATGTTTTCTTTTTGTGGGGGGGTTGGAAGATAAAAACATGGTGAGCAAATGGCAAAAATGTACTTCTGTGCTATCCCTCAAACCTCTATATCTAATAAAATACACTAAGTTTGCCCATGAGCAGTAACCCATAGCAATCATGCAAAGATGTTTGGTTTAAACAGATGCCCAGTAAATGTTACATGGTGATTGGTTGTTATGGGTTACTGCACCTGAGCAAACTTAATACCTTTTATTACATAATCCGGTAAAATGTATGTCACACAGGGGTGAAACTCAGCCTGCTGAAAAATGCAGGACAAGAATCCCTACACAGCAATTAGCCTCTACACGGCAATTATCCTCTTACCTTGCTTGCTCCTGTAACCAGTTTGTCGGTCTGGGTGCAGGCACACATGGTGGATTTTGGCGCCAACAGTTTTCTTGTATATTTTACTGAAATATGGCATTATTATGTTGGAAAAAAACAGTTTAATGTCTGCCCAGTGATTATAATATAATCCCCTCTAGTTTGCTTTTTAAAAGTTACTTGTTTGTAGCTTGTTTTTTAACTGATACCCACCATCTTGCCAAATTGCTATGAACAGGAACCTAAGGCTAGTGCCACATGGATGCAGGTCTTGGCCTGAGGAGAAACAGAGAAATCTGCCAGCACCCGAGCAGAGGCAATGTTTCCAGGTGCAAGCAGAGCAGCTGATTGGTTGAGCCCAATGTTATTGATAGGGAAAAAAAAAATATATATAGGAAGGCCGGTATTTTTTTCCAGAAAAGTTGACAACCCCATTCTCAGCCTGTGGAGAATCCATATGGCACTGTCCTAATGATCCCAGACACAAGTTAATAATAAGGCTAATGGCAGACAGGGTTGATGTTCAGCTTTTCTCCTTCTGCATTTTTTATACAGACAGATTTAATTGTGTGTGTTTCAAAATTCCTGTGATAACTCCATTTGGTGCCCATTATCATTTGTGAAGACTTATGCCCTATTGTGAAGACTTCTTGTGTATGCCATGGGCCACAAAATTGCACCTGGGATTATTAAAACCTGTAGGCTTTTTTGAATAATGCATGCATACTTGCAGCTAAAAATAGACCCTCTTCCACCCCCAAAAATAACAATAAAAAAAATCAACAAATATATTTTATGGTCATGTCAAGAGGGTCAAGGAAAGAAAGACAGCCAATTAAAGATACTCATTAACTAGCTGCTGTTGTCGTTTTTTTGTGGTCACAGTGTCAGCAGACATATGGATGTCCTTTGTGTAGGTTGCAATAGAAGTTTCATTACCTATCTTGAAGGGTGAGGTCTTTAGATAACCTCTGTTCTTTTGTAAAGATAAGCCGTTTCTGTGTGTTGACACTCAAACCCAAACATGCACATGTCTGATACTTTGTCTATACTGTTGTAATCTTAAGATTTTCCTTTTCTTGAACTAGTTTTGTATTTGCTTTCCTTTGTTAATAGGAGACATACACAGAGATAGCTGGAATGCAGAGGTTTGGAGCTTTCTACATGGATTACTTGTATACAATGGAGAGCACCAGTGGCAAAGGTACAAGCTTATTTCTGTATGTTTGTCCTCCCTTGAATAACAGAAACAAAGACTTCCTTTAGTGCCACCTGGTCCTTGACAGCATGTCCTTAATTTTACCTCATGTTTGCCTATTTAGAGGCTTGTTCTCCTTTGTTTTTTTTTTTTAAAATGTATGGTCTCTTTCCCAGAAAATGGCACCTGTTTTTTAAATGAAAAATATCTGGTAATACATGATTTTTTGGCTTTACCATGTGCACAAAAAAATCCTTTTATGTATATTTGCATTCATTCATATGAGAACTACCATACGTCTTGCTTTGCATGAGCTTTTCTTGACAAACATGCTTAGAGCACCATCCTAATTCACTCTGTCATCATGATACAAATTATTTGTTGCAACTCTTTCACTGACCTACCCCTCCAGCTATTGAGACATTTATGGCATAATGACAAAACTCTTGAACTATACTATAAGGGGGTTATTTACTAAACTTGAATTCATCTCATTATTTTATTTAAAAAAAAAAAAACTATGACCAAACTCCCATGCCCGATATGACCTTATTTATTAGATAAAAAACTCAAATTAATCAGATCAGGAAAACCTGAATTGTCCCGATTTTTTTTCTGACTTTTCAAAACCCCAAATGTTGCGTATTATTGGGCTAAACCCAGCGCAAATCATGATATCTTCAAAGTGGGATAGGTGCTGCTCCCATTGACTTATACAGGACTTCGACAGGTCTGAGATGGCAGATTGTCCTATTCAGGCTTTTTGCAGCATCGGGGTATAATAAATCTCGAAAAATGTTTTTTTTTTCCACGAAAAATATGAAATTGAAAAGCTGGACCAGATAAATTTGAGGTTTAGTAAATAACCCCCTGAGTGTAGTATAGTGTACATGGAAAGGCAACTGGCTGTCCAAACAGAGGCCCAATAGATTGTTGTGGCCCTCCAAGAATCTTGTAAGGTCCCCATGTCATCCCAAGAGCTCCATTCACTTCTATAAATTAGACTATAATTTTATTAAAAGCATGCTTTATAAATAGACCTATCATCAATCTATATATCATCTATCGATCAACCTATCTATCGATTAATCTAACTATCTATCATCTATTGGTCTGCAAAAGTTTAGGCACCCCTTCCAGATTACTTCTTTAGTTAAAGGGGTGTTTCACCTTTAAGTAAACGTTTAGTATGTAATAGAATTAGGGATGCACCGAAACCACTTTTTTGGATTCGGCCGAACCCCCGAAATCTTTGCAAAAGTTCAACCAAATACTGAACCGAATCCGAACCCTAATTTGCATATGCAAATTAGGGGTGGGACGGGGAAACATTTTTTACTTCCTTGTTTTGTGACAAAAAGTCATGTGATTTCCCTCTCCTCCCCTACTTTACATATGCAAATTAGGATTCAGATTCGGTTCGGCCGGGCAGAAGGATTCGGCTGAACCCTGCTGAAAAAGACCGAATCCTGGATTCGGTGCATCCCTAAATAGAATGGCCAATTCTAAGCAACTTTTCCATTGGTTTTCATTATTTATTTTTTATAGTTTTTGACTTTTTCTTCTGACTCCAGCTTTTAGATGGGCGTTGCTGACCCCATCTATAAGCAAATGCTCTGTAAAGGCTACACACTTATTATTACTGCTACTTTCTATTGCTCATCTTTCTAGTAAGGTCCTCTCCGAATCATGTTTCAGTTTCTTATTCAAATCAATGCATGGTTGCTGGAGAAATTTGGACCCTAGCTACCAGGGTTACCAGGGACCCTAGCTAATGCAAATTGAAGAGACCTGCGGAATAAAAAGCTAAATAACTCAAAAACTTTAAATAATAAAAAATGAAAACCAATTGCAAATTGTCTCAGAATATCACTCTCTACATCATACTAAAAGTTAAATCAAAAGTGAACAATCCCTTTAATTGTAAAAAGTAGTAAACAACCAAGAATCAGTGTGTTAAAAAAACATCTTTGCAAATCTTAGTTCCAAGCATATGATTAAGGGCAGAGCACCTGAAACGCATAAGGACTGGTGTCCACAGAGTTCTGCAAGATAAAGTGCAGTTTTTTTACTGGAGTACCTTTCTTGTATGTGTTCATATTTGCAAAGTAGGTCCTGTAAATATTATGTGTAGGGGATAATGATTTGCTTATTTGACCTTTTATATATTTTTTTTTATAGAATTCTTTTGCAAACTGTTTTATCTTTCTTCTGTCACTTTTTTACAATGACAAGGATTTACAATGTAAAGGATTTGTCCCGCAGAGTTATACTAAAAGTAAATACATTTTCAGGGCCCTTTTAACATCACCATTCACCATGTAAAAATGGAAAGCGTAAGAACCTGCTGTAGCATATACAATTTTGCACACTACCTCCCTTCCAGTTGGTTTCTGTAATTGTGTTAATTTCGACATTATGCTGGTGTACACACATAACTACGGTGTAGATGCGTCAAAAAATTTTCACAGTGAATTTGCTAGCAAAGGAAAATGTTTACCGACCACATCTTTAGAAATCTCCAATTCATTTTGAGCCAAGTTTTGTGATTTATAAATACAAAAAGAAATATGAAGTAAAATATGCCTTTAAATTAATTTGAATTGTTTACTTTCAGGTCCTTTAAGTCCGCAAGATTTCCCCTCTGGAAAACCTGAGGAACAGGGCTTTGTCCAGGAGATGTCCACTAAACGCCTTGTTGTTGGCCCTATCGACCTTCGACTTGACAGTAGCTCTGTGCACAGAATCGTGAAAATGGTGGCTTGTTCTTTAGATCATGAGTATGAAGCATACTGCAGCCCCTCATCTGGTATGGCTTTTATTTAAATTTTATTTCAAGGTGTATATCTTAGGTGTGTCTGTTATATATTAAAGCTTTTTTTTCCTGTGTCCCAATTGCTATCACTTGCTAGGCTGTGAAATACTAACTTGGATTTATATATATATATATATATATATATATATATATATAACAGTCCAGAGATAGTTAGCAGCGCACACTGGATTTTTTAAAAAATTAATTTATTTATTAAATTTTAAAAGAGCATAATACATGCATCCGGATGCATGTATTATGCTCTTTTAAAATTTAATAAATAAATTAATTTTTTAAAAAATCCAGTGTGCGCTGCTAACTATCTCTGGACTGTTAAATATTCGACATTGTGGCAGCACCTGGTACAGTTCTTTCTATTGGTGTGCGAACAGCTCTTTTTTTGTTTTTTGTATATATATATATATATATATATATATATATATATATATATATATATATATATATATATATATATATATATATATATATATATATATATATATATATATATATATATATATATATATAATATTGTACCTCAATGTTGCAATTGATTCCCCAGCTACTGTGGAGGAAAGCAAATCTTTGCCGAGCCCTGAGGATGTGGCATCTTTGGAAGAATATATTCCTACCCGACTTACTTGTGTAACGTTACTGAAGTGCACCATCACCATCACCATGGCGGAATTTAACCTCCTTGGGCATTTGATCCCTGTAATAATGGGGCAGAAGGTATGCATATGTTAATTTATTAAACAGGTACAGATATAAGATCCATTATCCAGAAACACATTATCCAGAAAGCTCTGAATTACGAGAAGAACATCTCACATAGACGCCATTGTAATCAAATAAATCTAAATTTAAAAACATATTTCCTTTATCTCTGTAATAATAAAATAGTACCATGTGCTTGATCCCAACTAAGATATAATTAATCTTTATTGGTGGGAAAAAAAAATCATATTTGGTTTATTCTAGGGATGCACCAAATCCAGGATTTAGTCTGTGATTCGGCCAGGATTCAGCCTTTTTCAGCAGGATTCAGATTTGGCGGAATCCTCATGCCTGACTGAACCAAATCTGAATACTTATTTGCATATGCAAATAATGATTTCCTGCTTACAAGGGAAATCATGTAACCTTTTATCACAAAATAATAGGGATCCTCCACGAAAGATTTGGCAGAATACCGAACCGAATCTGAATTCTAATTTGCATATGCAAATCAGGGGTGGGAAGGGGAAAACATTTCTTACTTCCTTGTTTTGTGACAAAAAGTAACGCGATTTCCCTCCCTGCCCCCAATTTGAATATGCAAATTAGGATTCGCTTCGGCTGGACAGGAGGATTCGGCCAATTCTGAATCCTGCTGAAAAAGGCCGAATCCTGGCTGAATACCGAACCGAATCCTGGATTTGGTGCATCCCTAAAAAACAAGGAAGTATGCAAATTAGAATTTGGATTCAATTTAGTATTCGGACGAATCTTTCACGAAGGATTCAGGGAATTGACCGAATCCCAAATAGTGAATTCGGTACTTCCCTAGTTTATTCAATGTATAAATTATTTTTTGCAGACTTAAAGTATGGAGGTTTAAATTACAGAAGGATCAGTTATACGGAAAGACCCAGGTCCCAAGCGTTCTGGATAATAGGTCTCATTCCTGTACTTCACGTAACTGAATTGGTATCCCACCCGCTGATGCTGTCATCTACCGAAATTCCTGAAAGTCCATATAATTTAGGCCTTTCATACCATAGTGGTATAAATAATAGAAATACTGAATCTTGCACAGAATATGTTTGATCTTGCAATGCCTTTTGCTTTGTTTTCATTGATAAGAAAAGTAGACAATTGGTGTCAATCTTGTAAACATTTTATTATATGAATAGAGTGTACAAAACATTTCCAAGGCAATTAAAATAATTAACAAAACCTAAGAAGCAATCCTTTTGCCAAAGATCTTACAGACCCCCTGGGTAAATAACAGGCAGGAGTAATAGAAATTACAGTCTCTCGAAATATCTTTATATAACCTCAATTTTATTAGCACACCATGATTAGCAAATATATTGCATTTAGTTATAAAAAAGCATGTTCGTTACAGAGGTTGCTTCTGAAACTGCACTGACAGACAATTAACTGGTTAATTACATTTTTCCCATTCTCAAATCCACAACTTCTTTGCTCCCTTCTCCTTTTGATCTTTTGCAAGCAGAACAAATTATCTCTAGAAGAAAAACCATTAGTTGATTTGTGGGCACAGCTATAAAGGTAAATTCCTGCAAGCTTAATCTGGGATTTTATACATTTAACAGTCATAAATTGAAGTTTGGCCAACAAAAAAAAGTTTATCTAATCGGTCATGATAAGGGAAGTATTTAACATTCAGAGGAATCATAATTAATTTTAAATTCCTTCACTTAACTCCGCTATGGGCCAATACCAATATACTTCTTGTTACGCTGCCCAGAGTGAATAAAAAGCAAAATAGCTAAAAAAACACAAATATTAAAAAATAAAAACCAATTGCAAATTGTCTCAGAATGTCACTCTTTACTTCATACTAAAGGTGAACAACCCTTTAATGCAAGAATGTGACCATCTCCATCAGAGTTATTAGCTGACATATCCTGCACTCCAATTGCAAGGTACCCTAGTTGCTTCAGGCCAGGTCTGGACTGAGAATTAAAATAGGCCCTGGCATTTCACGTATACAGAGGGTCAATCAGCCCACATAGAGCCCAAACAGCCCCTACCAGTCCACTAAATACTGACTTTCTATGGCACCTTATAGCAGCCCCTCTGGCATTTGCCAGAACCCACAGATTGCCAGTCCGGGCCTGCGTCAGGCTGATGTGCGGAGCCCCCATGAAGTTCCATAGACAGATGAGCAGTTGGTTGCATGTACATAGCTGATTGCTGCTGCTTGTGACTGGGCATTCGTCTTAAAGTCACATGCACACAACACTCATTTGCATGCAAATATGTAAATATGCCAGTATACATTGGCCTTAGTCTGTTCCAGATACAGAGCATATCAAATGTAGCCATTGTTCACCCCAGCAGGAGCATTTAGCTTTTCCTATGATAGTTCTGAGTGTGTTACATGCCCTTTAATTATACACAATTGGGTTGCCTTACCTGCTGTCATATATAAATACCGTTTTTTTTTTTTACTGAAGCAGTTCAGCCAAGGAATATAAACTGTTATTCTCACATCGATTTTATTTGGCAACGTGGTATTCGCAGGTTGCACTTAACATTTTAAAATGCAGTTGTCATTGTTAATAAAAGACTTGTATTAAGGCAGATGTGTTACCCAGTCAGAATGAAACCTAAAGTAAATTATCTTTATTTCTCTTTCTTTTCAGCATGCCAACCCTGGCACATTTAACTCGAGTTTTCAGCCAATACGGCCCCTGCCTGCCATCAAAATACTCGCTGACAAAATTAATTTTGAACATTCGGTGCCAATGTATGCGGAACAACTTGTACAAACTGTGAGCAGCCTAAGCCAGCCATCTGATAACCTACTGCACCACTGCTATGCACATTGCTATCTGAAGGTAATGAAGATTTATTGTTTTATATAGTGGATAAAATGCCTGATGACATCACTAAGCACCATTTATAAGGATATAATTTACATGGCTCCTGTGTATTATATACAAATATATATATATATATATATATATATATATATATATATATATATATATATATATATATATATATATATATATATATATATATATATATAACTGTGCCTATATAGCAAACACACTGACACTTATACAAGAAGTTGGTGCTTTGCAAAAAGCTAGACTTTTTAGTTTCTATTTAGTTTCTTTCTAATAAGAATTCATGTGAAATCCCTGATAGATTTCTAGCACAACAATCCCGCTTGTTAAAGTTTTCCTGATGATTAGGAACATGTTTTAACAAACTGGCACATTTAGAAAAGAGTTTTGCCAGTTTATCAGAATGGGTTCTTTTGAGCTATAAAACATGATAGAATTGATACAAAAAAAGCAATCATTGGGGACATTTTAACGCTATGCAAATCTATAGGAAATTATTTACCACAGGACTACAACTGGTTTGTAGATCTGAAGTGATCATATGTTGTCAGAAAAGTCTTTTTGGATTTAAATAGTAACAATGCCATGCATGGAGGACCACTTGTACCTTTTTTTGATTTTATTTATTTTTTGGTGGTTATGTGGAATTTCTCAGTTATTGTAGCTCCTCCCTGTTTTGCAGTGGACTCAAAATTAGCATATTTTAGCATCTGTCGACCTTTTAAACCACTTACAAATGTAACTAGTAACTACAAACATAATTACAAGAAAGAGTTACAAGAAACGTGTGTATGTCATCCACTTCTTGCTCAGTATACTGGCACAGACCAAAGCTTACATGTAAATTTTTTTTAAAACCCATTCGCCCTGATCCAGTTTCTTTGTAGCAGCAATCTGACATACGCAGCTTAGGCTAAGGGCAGACGGGCAGATTCGGGGAGATGTAGTCGCCTGGCAACTAATTGCCTCTTCCGCTGGGCAACAATCTCCCCGAACTGCCTTGGTCCTGCCATCCACCTGCTTGAATGAGAAAACGCCATTGCAATGCATTTGTGGCGCTTCGATTTCCTAAATCGCCCGAAGTTGCTTGGAAACTTAGGGCGATTTCGGAAATCGAAGCGCTGCGAGTGCATTGCGCTGTCGTTTTCTCATTCAAGCAGGTGGAAGGCAGGAACAAGGCAGTTCGGGGAGTTTGTCAACTCGCAAAAGAGGTGATTAGTCACCAATCGACTAAATATTCCCCAATTTGCCCGTCTGCCCTTAGCCTTAATGAAGGCTGTAATTAAATTTTTCAGATTACATTTTTGTTTCTTGCTTTCTAAAGAAATTTTTCAGATTACATTTTTGTTTCTTGCTTTCTAAAGAAAATGTGCCCATTGCAGCAGTGACAGTCTTTTCCTTTGTGCATATATGGGCAGTTTAACAGACGTATTATTGAACTTCCGCCCAACAATTAATGTATCTGCATGCCTTTGCTATCTAATTTCATCTGCCTTATATTTTTAATGGGAATCTAAAGTAGAGTAGTCGCGTAAAATAAGAGAAATTATTGACCCAGGGTGAAATCTAATTTTCATGTTGGGGTCAGTAGGGAAACATTTTAACCCCATGTTGATAAGTTGTGTTTTTTTGTCTTCTCTTTCACTCTCCTTTTTAAATGTAGGACTTATCTGTATTAATGCAATTGAATGTTGCTAAGCCCCCAAATTTTTTCAGTTTGCAAATGTTTGAAGTCGTATTACTATGTGATTTATGGATCTTGTGCTTCAATTTCTGTGTTTTTCAGGTTTTTGGCTTTCAAGCCGGACTGAAATCTTTAGACAGCAAAGGGCTTTATTCTTTCCATGTGCCAGTGATCCCCTCCTTCAGCACAGCACTTTACGGCAAACTTCTTAGGCTCCCTCAATTTTGGTAAGTCTAATATGGATTCTACCATGTATTGGGTCGTTTTTGCAGCTCAGTAAGGAACAAGGTAGGGTCTTCCTAGTGTTTCAGAACCCAGTATAAACACCATTGCTTGAATAAGAAATTGGGGAAGTATGGAGATGGAGTGGTTTAAGGGCACCTATCTCTCAAAAATAATTTTCTCCACCAGAGTTGCAGGCTAATAGAGCCCGTCCTCTGGAGAATCACTCATTATGTGTATGTGTCACTAAACATCGGAGCGTGGGAGTAGGGGACAATTTTTGGGGAAAAAACTTTTGTTTCCCACTACTGGAGTCTGGGCTGTTTTAACCTAATACAAATTGCCCATAGTGTTTATATGAGATATCAACTTTTCATTGTAATCTCTGATGTAAATGTTTTATAATCTCTTTAAAGAACTATGGATTATATTGGATATTTATAAATAAAGGATTTTTATAAAGTCTGGATATAATGGAACTGGGCCTTTTTTCCTGTGAAAACCAGATGCATAAAAAAATAAAATAAATAGAATTGCCTACTTAATTGCTAAGCACCGGGAATATATATCCTTCGTTCTGTAATTATTTCCTGATTAGGGGCTTTTATTTTTCACTGGGGATATATAAAATCGTGATATAAACTTTGGGTGCCATAAAATTTGCTGTGATAATAGACCACCGCTTTTGCTTAACCTAATAGGAAGGAAAACTGAAAATCAGAATCTTAAGTATTAGGATGGAAATGAAATAAGATGTGCTTAGGGTAGCTGTTCTTGTAAACAAGATATAGAAGCTGGCCATAGACGCACAGATACTATCGTACGAATCGAGGATTCGTACGATTTTCGGATCATGTGTGGAGAGTGCCAACATCTTTCGCCTGGCGGATATCGGTCGTTTGGTCGATCGGACAGGTTTGATTTTGACCCGACCGATCCCGCCGGAGCCCATTGCGCATTGTATTCGGATCGTTCAGCCAGATTACCCCCGATATAGCCATTCTCATCGACGGCATATCGGGGAAAGATCCGCTCGGCAAATGAGCGGATCTTTGCATTTATGGCCACCTTAAGCACTATGCGATCTGTACTAACATGCACACTGTCGTATGTATTTATCAATAAGGGACATGGAGGGTGACATTTTTGGGGGGGGGGGTGGCAAACAATTTTTACTGGAAAACCTATAATTAGATTTTGTATTAACCAAACACTTTCATTTTTTGTTGGCATGTGTTTTGCCCATGCATAGGGTCTTTTTAGCATGTATGAAGGTGACAAGGTGTTTAAAGAAATTAAAACCATTTACTGGAATTTACAAATAGGTGTGATTTCAACCAGTAGTCTGGTCATTCAGTGAAGTCATTATGTGTATTTGACCTTCAGATTCAGGTATGCATTGTGCGATTCTATAACTCAATTAATTTACTTGTTTTTGGGGACCTTGATGTGTATCTCTTTGTATTGTATTCAACGCTGACTTAGTGAATTTACTGTATTTTAACAAGCGCGACTCCCTGCTGATCCCAAATGCTCTAATAGTGTAATGTAAAGTGAACCTTTTAGTTTACCATTTCAATTTAAATAATGACACTTAGCTTAAGTAAAATAGTACCAGGAGGTCCCAGTCAGAAAACACACACCTTTGTTTAAAACGTTGTCTTTGGGGGTGAGTGAGAAAGTTTGTTTTTTCTACAGAATAACAAGAAACTGCTACCTTTCTCCAAAAAAATAAAAATAAAATACTGGCTGGATGTGCAAGGCCTAATTCTGAGGCAGATGGCACATGATGGTTATTATTGAAGTGATGATATCATTTAGGTGATTGCTCCCAACGTCAATCGCTGGCTTATAGTGTTGGGGCATTTTAGACATATCTTCATGTCATTTAACAACCAGTTTGCTGCTGTACCAACATGGGGCAGATTTACTAAAGGGTGAAGTGGTCTTCACTAGCGAAAATTCGCCAGAATTACCATCCGCAGGGACATTGCCAATTTATTAACAAGAATAGAGGACTATTTGATAGTGAAAGAGACAGTCACTAGTGTAGTTTCGCACCCTATCGGCAGGCGAATTTTCACTCAGGCAAACGATAGTTCGCAA
Organism: Xenopus laevis; assembly: GCF_017654675.1. NCBI lineage: Eukaryota > Metazoa > Chordata > Amphibia > Anura > Pipidae > Xenopus > Xenopus laevis. The sequence goes on along the minus strand of NC_054381.1, from coordinate 138,981,473 downwards.
ATTCACTTTCGCCAGTTTCCTTCACCAGCTTAGACCTGGCAAACTGATAACATGAAGCTTCATCCTCCACAATTTTATTTCAGTGACATCATAACCTGTATTCCAAAAAGTTATTAAAATGTTAAAAAAACGCTGGCGTATTTTCATATTTAAAGTTGGATTGTCTTTAAAAGTTGTAACTATTAAAAAAATATATATATATATATATATTTTTTACCATTTGAGGGGCATGCCAAATTTATTTTAGGTTGGGCTCATGTCTAAGTCATTAGAGGATCTCTTTTGTCTTTATTTTGCTTCCTTGGACATTTTTAATAATAAGTGGCCACTTCAAGCATTTGCACCAACATCTCTAATAAAGACATATTTATGACCTATATATAACCCCCCTATTCAAATTGACCTCAGCGAAAGTGTACTAAAGATGTTTCGCTAGGTAGAAACAAAAGTTAGCGAAAGTTTGCTATGAAATGGTCTCGCTGAAGAATTAACGCTAGAGAAACTTCCCCATCGTTTAGCTGGTGAGACACAACTTTGCATTTTAGTGAATTAGCGTAGTGGTAATGAATTTGCGCTTGGCCGAGTGGTGAGAAAATTGCAGGCGAAAATTGAATTTGCCTCATAATATTCTGTAAAATTCATCAGAATATTTTGTCAGACCAAGGCTAGAGTTTATTTTATTAGCATCTGTGGAGAATGCGCCTGTTGAGGCAAGCAATATAGCAGTGCCTGCTCATATTATTATTGTTGTTCTTTATACAGTATAGCACCAACATATTTCCCAACATCGTAGAGTCCTTGCCCCGTTGGAACTTACAATCTACGCTACACACACATACTAGGGTTAGTTTTATCAATGCCAGTCCCAACATTTTCCTGGTAACCGTATAATATATAGAATAGGCCCCCTGATTGTGTCATATGTAGCCAACTCCAAATACGGCAGGTCTACACATTTTATGTAAAAACATAAAATTGGCTGATTTCTGCTCCATTCACTTTAAAGCACTGTCCGGATTTCCTAATTTGGAAATCTGGACAGGCAGTTTTCACTCAGACAGCCCTGAAAACAGGGCTGTTCAGGTAAAAACCAGACAGGTGGCAACCCTAGTTATGATAGATGTAAAAAAAATTCTGGTGTCTGTATCTCTTTAACATTGTAACCTCATAAATAAACCTCTGATATAATATTGACCTTTTTTCAGAGTTTGTTTTGTTTGATAAAGATAATTTGAACTGTGAATCTCTCAGACTTGATAGTTCCATGTTTATGTTCTCCTGCAACACTTCAACACTTGTGTGCTAGTTCCAAACATAACCCAGAGAGCTATGTTGAGAGAGTTTTAAGAACCTTTGCTGTTTAATAAATAATATCCAAACATGAAGCAGCCACAGGGGACCCGTATATATATAAAGGCAGAAAATGCAGCATGTAAAGACCACATTGCTTTATTATGTTGGGTCCAGTGTTTAGGGGTGCATTAGCGATACCTACACCTCAACTGTAAATCCAAACAGTGTGCCACACTGATCCGTTATGTAAATGCAACAATAGCAACACTTGGGCAATAAAGTAGAAAAATAAATGAGTGGACCGGCAGCCTACTTAAATGAAGTGTAGTTTGAAGTGAATAAAACTCCAGATGAAATACATCAAATGGCACTTGAACTAAATCGAAGTCAGCGTGAGTACAGCGAGCCTCATTGAAGTCATGCAGTGAGTGAGAATTAGTCTGCTAAAATAACCTGGTAATGTCATTAAACTCTGAGTCACTTCTCCAAATTATACCACCTGCTTTATTTGCAGTTTCGGATTTTACATTCCGCCCTCCACTAACAGTATACACATGTGATGCTACATATGGTCTTCTGTTTCTTTGAGGGGGGAACGCAGCAACACACAAGATGCCGGAGCTTAGACTTTTTTTTTTCTCAAAAAGAAAAAAAAGAAAAGAAAAAAACAAAGGCATTTTATGAACTGTTATGGAATCCCTCAGGTGGTATGTTTTGAGTTAGCAGTGAAAATCCTAACTTTATTTCTGACATAAATCAGCAGAGGACCATTCGATTGTGCGTGAGTGTCCTGCACAAACTCCCCAAGTCAAGACTTGCATCATTAGGCTTTGCTGACTCTTCGATTTCTCACTTTTTTTTTTTTTTTTACAATGGAAATAAAATAAACCTGAAATTTGATTACCTTGGATGTTTTTTTCTTTTCTTGATATGACTTGACCCGCAATGGTCTTAAATTCTACAGTTTTGTTTCCCCTTCAGAACTGAATTTTGTAATTGGCTTTGTGAAATACCTGCTTGTCAGCCATGATTCATAAAATTGCCTGGATTTGTTCTCACAGTGGGCAGTGGTACAAGCGTAGACATTTATTTGGCACATGGGAGATGATCGCTTTTAATGGCACATTATTATTGATTTTTCGTTAAGGATATTATTTCCTTGTGATTTAAACTGCTTCCTATTGATGTATTATTTCCAATGCAGCTTAAGCTGTTTATTCTGGATTCAGAATCTCCAATACACTCTATTATCCAGAATGCTTGAGACAAGGGGTTTTCCAGATAAGAGTTTTTTTCTTGTAATTTGGATCACCATACCTAAGGCTAGGGCCAGACAATTGCTAATCTTGGACTGCATTTCTCGGCAGGCCGAGAATCTGCTGCCCGCTACTCTGCTCTGCCTGCACCTGTAAGCATTGTCTCCTCTCGGATGCAGAAATTTTGAACACAATATTTTGTATTCAGTGAAGAAATACTCACTGCATTCAGAAGACAAGTCGAGCTGTAGGGTACTGGATTTTCTATAGTTGCTGGGCCACTCCGAAGTTTTTGTTTTTTTTTTGCAGGGCACTCCTGGCGATGCATTGTTACGCCACATAAAGTTGAACCTCTCCTGCTAAAAATAAAATGTAAACATTAAATAAACCCAATAGGATTATTTTGCCACCAATATGGATTAATCTAGCCAAGTACAATGTACTGTTTTATTATAACAGAGGAAAAAGGAAAGGAAGGATCTTCATACCTCAAGGGTAAGGGCACACGCTAAGATTCAGGGAGATTTAGTCACCTGGGGACAAATCGGCTCTTCTTCGGGTGACTTATCTCCCCAAATAGCCTTCCCGTCGGCTAGAAGCGAAATCACCGGCAGAGTGGCACTCTGAGCACATTGTTTTCTGAAACTTCGGGCGACTTTGGAAAACGAAGCTCTCAGAGTGCCATCCTACCGGCAATTTAGATTCTAGCAGGTGGGAAGGCTTTTGGGGAAAAGTAGTTGTGCGAAGAAGAGGTGATTTGTCGCCGGGCGACTAAACTCCCTGAATCTAAGCATGTGCTTCTTAGCCCTAGTCTACTAGAAAATCATGTAAACATTAAATAAACCCAATAGGCTGGTTTTGCCTCCAATAAGCAGGGGCGGAACTACCGGGGGAGCAGGGGGTGCGAGCGGGCCAGGGCCCGCACCCCCTCAGGGCCCCCCGGCAGTCCGCGCGCCGCTTTGCGGCGCATATTCCCGGCCAGTTCCGGGTGTACAGAGGGGGGCGGGGGGCCCGGCTGCGCATCCTGCGCCAGGACCCGCCCCCCCTCTAGTTCCGTTTCTGCCAATAAGGATTAATTGTACCTTGGTACAAGCTACTGTTTTATTATTACAGAGAAAAAGGAAATAATTTTTAATCATTTGGATTATTCGGATTAAATGAAGTCTATGGAAGGCAGCCTTTCCGTAATTTGGAGCTTTCTGGTTAACGGGTAAAAAGGAAATCATTTAAAAAATCAACTTTGCTTGAAATGGACTTGCAGTAATTTGGAGCTTTCTGGATAACAGGTTTCCGGATAAGGGATCCAATATTTGTGTATGCAAGAATAGTTTTTAGATATAATAATGTTTGTTTTTTCCCTTTGTTATAAACGTTTTGCTGAGAGGGCCATGGCACATTCTGTGTGTAAATGACTGGCTTTTTGACAGCGGACAGGGTAAAAAGCTAATGTACTTGTTTGTTTTGTTATGTACATGTTAAATGTTACAGAGAAGGTGTCCCATTGCTGTTTGCTTTCACTAGATTGCAATTCCACGCTGAAAGTCTCGCACATTTGCTAAGCTTATCTACTGTCACTTCCTTGTTTGCTTAAAGGGTCACACTGTACAAAAGCTTTCATTAAACCTTATCTCCCAAGATGGATGATGCCCGTTCCTTTGCATGCATATGAGCATCCTTGACACTGAAGAGATAAGTTACCTGTAATTGCCTCCACCTAACTCACTATGTGGCGTAGCCTTCCTCCTTAGGCATGCGAGAGGGTCTGGCCTTTCCTCACTAGCACCTGATTTCTTTTCCAGTCCTTAGGAAGAGATCAAAGCGAAAGATCAAGTGGGGAGTGCAGTATTAGAGCAAGTATGTAAAGCGGGCAGATTAGGCTCAGCCAATTGGTCATTATCTGCTCTTTGCTTCTGCTTATCCCTATATCTTTGTTTGGAGTGTTCCAGGAGCTCCCTGCTACCAACAGAATTCTTAAATACACTTTGTTCAGCATTTTGCATTGTCATAAAGATAGTATTCCTATCACTTTGCTCACTGCATAGAATGCCACTGATGTTCATGTTAAGGGCTGGGACACACTGGGCGATTTGGGGAGATTTAGTCGCCTGGCGACTAATCGCCGCGACTTTTCTCCCCGAATGCCTCCCCTCGCTCTGCGCCTGGCTAAAATGAAAAATCGCCTGCGCTAATCACACGCGGCGATTCGTTTTCCGAAATCGCCCGAAGTTGCCTCACGAGGAGACTTCGGGCGACTTCGGAAAACGAATCGCCGCGTGTGATTAGCGCAGGCGATTTTTCATTTTAGCCAGGCGCAGAGCGAGGGGAGGCATTCGGGGAAGATTGGTCGTGGAAAGTCGCGGCGATTAGTCGCCAGGCGACTAAATCTCCCCAAATCGCCCAGTATATCCCTACCCTAAAGGGGAACTATTGCGAAAAGGAATATTTAATAAAAGCTTCAGCATACTGAAATAAGAAGTTTTCTAGATATAATCAATTAGAAATTCTGTACCATTTCTGAAATAATCAAGTTTATCTTCACTATTCCTCTCTCAACATCTGTTTCTCTTCATTCTCTCTTCATGCAGCAGTTGGATATTAATTGAAAGTTAGATCCAATATGTCTTAAGGTGGCCATACACAATCCGATAAAAGCTGCCGACAGGCCGTGTCGGCAGTTTATTGGCCGTGTATGGGGCCCCCCCAACGGGCTTCACCGATCGGGATGAAAAATCCCGTCGGTTCGCGGCCGCATCTATTCATTGATGTGGTCCTGCAATCTGACCGACCATTACTATTCGTTAGGATCCGATCGTTGGGGCCTAGGGCACATGATCGGATCAGCCCGATATTGCCCACCTCAAGGTGGGCATATCGGGGAGAGATCCGCTCGACATCGCCAAATGAGCAGATCTCTCCGTGTATGGCCACCTTTACAGGGGGCTCCTTTTGCCTAGAAGATGTATCACTCTATCAAAATCATGTCTCTCTACATGCAGAATTTGTGCAAAAATCTGTTTATTGTTAGAATTTTTTTTGTACTGGAATCCGTTATTTGAGTGAGCTCTAATTCATCTGCTAGGAAAGGAAGCCCCTCCATAAGATATATTGGATCTAACTCAATTAATATCTGACACCCATCCTTTCCTAGCTTATTTTAATCTAACCTAGTATTCCTTCATTATATGCAGGAAGGCACATTTATCAAAGGTTGAATTTTGAATTTATGTGAGGTTTTTCTTAACTCTAATAATTTCGAATAAACTCAAAATTCAATTGGGGGTTATTAAATAAAAAAATCTTATCTAAAACTCACACAAATTTTACCGACTTTAAAACTCATATCGAATTCGACAAAACTCAGTTCGAAACAAACTTGAATGTCAGGAAGGCTACATGTCCAAATTGGTTCCATTGACTTATACATGAACTCGGCTGGTTTTAGGTGGCGAATAGTCGAATTTGAATATTTAAAGGGCCAGCGTTGGATAAATCTCTAAATTCGTTTTTGAATTAAAATTCAAAACGAGTTTGGATAATTCACAATTCGAATTTGATGTATGTCGTACAACATGAAAGTGCAAAGCTCATTGTCACAGCTCTCACTTTGCTGACTGATTATCTTACCCATCCCTGCAACATGTGCCTCAAACCACCCTTTACTTTTAGCAAGCATTATTAATCAGGGCCTTTTATGCCTCCAGTATCTGTCGATATTTGTATGTAATCGGTATATATTTTTTTTTGTTTTAGGTAAATTTTATTGTTGTAACAACACAAAACAAACAATCCAAAACAAAAATGAATATACATATCTCAGTTGTGTGGTTATAATAGCTGTAATTTATGTTGGAGCAGATACAGCGTCATGTCTATAGCTGTTGTTGTTAGCAGCAGTTATTTGTGCCTATGAGGAAATAAGGATATAAAACCAAGGGATGTAGGTCATGTGTGTTCCATGGAGTCTGGGTCGCACCTGTGTGTTCCATGGAGTCTGGGTTTCACCTGTGTGTTCCATGGAGTCTGGGTCGCACCTGACCCCCCACACTTTGTCGTATTTGTCTGGTGCCCCTCTTGTTTCATACGTCAATTTAATTAAAGGAAGAGCTCCGTTCATCAGACATCTCCAGAAGGGTATAGTAGGAGGTGTATTCCCCATCCAGTGCATAATGACTGTTTTTTTGGCGTAGAACACAAGGGAGCGTAACAGAGTTCTGGCCACGTTGGTTGGTATTAGATCATCAATCACTCCCAGTAGGCACACCACCGGGTCGACTAGCTGTGGTGCACCCAGTTCAGTTGCTAGGGTCTCCATTACTTTGGTCCAGAATAACTTCACCGGGGGGCAGAACCAGATCATATGGATAAAACTGGCACATCGGGGGCACAGATCGTCTTGTCTTTTCCCAATTTTTTTCAGTTTACTTGGTGGAGAACCTTATATTGTATCAGTCTGTCCCTTATCGAGATTAGGAAGCTGTAGGCTGTTTCTATTGCCTCTGCTCACTGCTGTTGGTTAAGTCAGGAATGGCCTTAACCAAGAGTCCATAGGAGGTTGGCTCTATCAAAGGGGGGGGGGTTTGACCATTAACTTGATGTTCTGGTATATTCTAGACAGTAGTCTAGTAGTCAGGGGAGGGGTGATAGAGAGTGTTCTCAATATTGGCCATGGACGTTGTTGGGGCAAGTGTGTGGAACAATGCCTGAGAGGCGTGTCTCAGCTGGATGTACCCATAGAGTTGGATTTGTTGACTGGGAAGCCACTTTTGTAGTTCATGGAATGTGGGAAACTGCTCATTTGGAACTAGATCAGACAGCCTTGCATGTCCAGTATGTAATGTGTTGACATGTACACCCACTTTTTCCTTTCCTGGCCCTAATTTGCATATGCAAATTCGGATTTGGTTTGGTATTCGGCCGAATCTTTCACCAAGGATTCAAATAGTGGATTCGGTGCATCCCTAATCTATATATATATATATATATATATATATATATATATATATATATATATATATATATATATATATATATATATATATATATATATATATATATATATATAATCATCATTTCTTTATATAGCATCAACAAGGTACACAGCACTTGACAATAATTTATAATGAACTGAGGTCTTATAATAATGTAACAAACAAGGGTTACAGTGAAAAATAGGATCAGAGGGGCCTACTCACAAGAGTTTACAATCTAAAGGGTTATGGGTACATTTGAAACAAATTGGGTATGTTATGTATTAAACAGTGTTAATCCTAATGGTATATTGCATATAAATGCAGTGGAGGCTGAGGTGTTGCTTCTTGTGAGGGTTAACTCTTGAACATTGACTTGAAGTCAATGTGCTTTTGCATGGTTCGTGATTATTCCTACCTTTGAACTGTAGCGAACAGACAAAAGATAAGCTGTGTGAAATGAACTGATGAAAAAAGTTTGACAGGAAAACAGGTGAAGAGAAATAAAGTACTGCCTTTTCACTAAATTGGTAAATCTGTAGCCGATTTCAAGCAGTCTTACAGCTCATACTTTGATGTATCCGTCTGTCTTCAACTAGACCTGAATAATGTCTGCAGTTTATTTCTGATCCCCTTTTCACAGTCTTCTAATCCATTTCGTGCCAACTTTTTCTGCAGCTTTAAGAATTTCCTGTAGCAGCGCAATATGAAAAAGAATGATCTTTCTTCGGGAGATTAATCCAACAGTTGGGAACTAATGCGCAGTCTCCTATGCATGATTTTTACACTGTATGGGCCCATTAACAATAAAAGCACAGAGGTTCTTCTCCTTAATCCTTATATGTCTTATACATCTTACCCGCTTGAAATTCATCGCACATCTCATTTAAAATAAGAATTTGAGATGTGAAAAATATGTCGTTTTACAAGGAATAAGGCTTTCCATCATTTGCCTGTGCTATAAGCTATTTGTGAGGTGGTGGTATATCTTTAACACATTTCATGGTGCAAATAATCATTATTGATTGAATGTAAGGTGCAATTTATATTAAAGGGGAAGTACACCTCCTTGTTCAACGTGAGTGCAATAAATAGGGTTTGTGCTGAACATAATTTTGTCTATTGTTTAAATCACAAAAAAAAAAAAAAAAGTTTTTTTCTTGTTCTTGAATAGGGCAAACAGGTACATTGAAGCTACGTGGGCCTTTGCAGAGTTTATAATGAGATTGCCCTCTACCTTTCCCACTTTGTTGTGACTGTTTTGTCAGCAGGGGTTTATCTGTACACTGTTACCAACAGGATGCTATGGGTTAAAGTACTGGTGCAAAACTGGGCCTATATATTAGTTGATTTTCCTTTTCTTTAGTGTATTATACACATGGGGATGCACATTCGGCCCTTTTTCACATGGTACAGGTATATGATCGTTATCCGGAAACCCATTATCCAGAAATCTCCAAACTACGGAAAGGCCGTCTACCATAGACTCCTTTTTATCCAAATTATACAAATTTTTAAAAATGATTTCCTTTTTCTCTGTAATCATAAAGCTGTAACTTGTACTTGATCCCAACTAAGATATAATTAACCCTTATTGGAAGCAAAACCAGCCTATTAGGTTTATTTAATGTTTACATGACCTTAGTAGACTTAAGGTATGAAGATCCAGGTCCCGTGCCTTCTGGATAACCGGTTCCATACCTGTATCTTTATTCAGCAGGAAATAAGGAGAGCAATGTGCTTGTTGGAAATAGTTTCTAATTTTCATCTGCATGAAAGCAATGGTGAGTTGTTCTTAGTGGTCACTATGGGGATCCTCTGAGAGCCGTACATAATGCTAATCTCAAGTTAAAATATTTAAACAGCTGTAGGACCAATGCCGTCGAAGTGATTATCTAAATGATAAATCAAAGCATAATGTTTATAATTCACTTGGCCTTGTAAGACTTGATGACATGGAAATGTCCTTCTCCTGATTTATATTATGTTATAGAACAGATAACATATGTATGTAAATAGTTTATCATGTAAGGCTCAGTTTCTAGCCACCGATATTTTCCTAGATATTTATTTCATGACTTGACTTTAACTGTTTAAACCCTTTTTTTCTGCAAACTGTTTTAAAACTTGTCAATCCCGAGCTCTCATTTCTTTTAACTGCAGCTGTGTCCCAATTGCAAAATATCCACTTTTCCGTGTATCTTTCTTACCGCACAATGTTCTTAACCAGCATAATAAGGCTTGCTTGCGATATTGCCTTTTCCATTTGCATCTCGCTTCATAAATCAAGAGCAAGTTGTGATGCCATTGATGTATGTTTTCTTGAACATTTGGGGTCCATAGTGCCATTGTAACAAGATTCAGTTGTCACATGTAGCTATGCTTTTATTCATTACATGCAAAGGGAGCCCGGCAATTATTGACTTCTCAGGGTAGGTGTAAAGTACAGGATTTCCTTGCATCACAGCCTCAGGCCACATTATGTACAATCTGCTCCAGCCTAGACTCCAATTCTCACCATATCTTCCTCTGTTGTTCAGAGCTAGGTAATAAGACATTGTTTTCTAGCTAGTACTGCAGATAATAGAAAGGGATAGACAAATACAGGTTATCCGGATGCCTGTTTTCCAGAATGCTTCAAATTACGGAAGATTAATTTATTGTAACCTCCGCACACCTGTAATTCACTCTCCCTGCCTATGGTGGTGCTGGACTTCCGTAGACCGGGCAAGGTCCCTTAGCAACAGTGAAGAGAAGTAACCGGATCCACACACACACAATGATGAAGTGTGGGTTAAACCCCCGAAAACGTTGATCTTGTTGGTGGCACAATAAAAGGGGATATTCCCAGACTGCTAAAAATTGTGTGTGTGCGGATCCGGTTACTTCTCTTCAAAGTACGGAAGGCCATCTCCCATAGGGGTAGATTTATCAAAGAGTGAAGTTAGAGATCTCCACAGTTTGCAGAGTGAAATACCTTTTTTTCCGTTCATTTCTATGGGATTTTTAAAGGCGTATTTATCAAATGGTGAACTTTCACTATCACCCTTTGATAAATACGCCTTTAAAAATCCCATAGAAATGAATGGAGAGAGGCGGTATTTCATTCTGCGGACTGTGGAGATCTCTAACTTCACTCTTTGATAAATCTACCCCATAGACTCAATTTTAATCAAATAATTCAGATTTTTAATAATGATTTCCTTTTTGATAAAGTTTTCATTTTCACGATAGTTCCTCTTTAAATGAGTTTACAACATCTACGAATGCTTTACTAAAAAGTAGATCTGTCATCGAGACACAAAAAGCCGTATAATAAAAGTCCTTTTCAAATTAAACATGAAATCCAAATTCTTTTTTTAGTAAAGCATTCGTAGATGTTGTAAACTCATTTAAAGAGGAACTATCGTGAAAATGAAAACTTTATCAAAAAGGAAATCATTATTAAAAATCTGAATTATTTGATTAAAATTGAGTCTATGGGGTAGATTTATCAAAGAGTGAAGTTAGAGATCTCCACAGTCCGCAGAATGAAATACCGCCTCTCTCCATTCATTTCTATGGGATTTTTAAAGGCGTATTTATCGTAACGCCCTTTGATAAAGGCGTATTTATCGTTACGCCCTTTGATAAATACGCCTTTAAAAATCCCATAGAAATGAATGGAGAGAGGCGGTATTTCATTCTGCGGACTGTGGAGATCTCTAACTTCACTCTTTGATAAATCTACCCCATAGACTCAATTTTAATCAAATAATTCAGATTTTTAATAATGATTTCCTTTTTGATAAAGTTTTCATTTTCACGATAGTTCCTCTTTAAATGAGTTTACAACATCTACGAATGCTTTACTAAAAAAAGAATTTGGATTTCATGTTTAATTTGAAAAGGACTTTTATTATACGGCTTTTTGTGTCTCGATGACAGATCTACTTTAATCCTTACTGGAAGAAATACAATGATATTTGGGATATATAATGTTTAAATATATTTTTTTAGTAGATGTAAATCAAGTAAATGAAGCAAAGGCCCCGAATCTGGAAAACCCAAGGTCCCAAGAATTCTGGAAAACAGGTCCCATACCTTTACTACTTTTCACTGGAGTTACTGTCAGGAATAACTTTAAAATTATTGCAAATTTATAATATAAATGTAATATTGGAAAGTTGTTTAGAATTATGTAGAAACAAAAACTTTGAGTGATTCTCTGGGCACTTTATTTACATTATTTTTTTATTTTTAGTGAGAAAGCCTGGTATTAACAGTCTAGTATGCGAAATTTCTCAGATACCCCTTTGCTTAAAATTAGCAGGTTCAAGCAACATGCAGTGAAAGGTGGAAAAGGACTTCCAGGTTGTAGGAAGGTTTGCAACTTTAAACCAGTTCATGACCTTGGATGAAATCTATCAGTGGGAATTTCTGATAAATTTGATAAAGGTTTAAGGCTAGCATTCTGTCCCCAAGGAAAGGAAACAAGGCCAACTGAGGTCTTGGCTGTTACTTTATCTGCTTAGATAAGGAAGTTTATGTGTCTGCTGCGAGATATCCCACCTGGGATACTGCTAAAGTATTATCAACATCCTCTTAAAATGTATTTCTTTATCGTCTCTCAGATCTTCTGGCTTTGTGCTTGTAAAGGTAATTTGCCCATAATATTATTTCTAGTAAATTAAAAACTCTGTAAACTTTACTGGATGTTCTGCACATATGATTGAGAAATGAATGCCTACTTTTATTTTGGTTTATATGCAAGCACCAGTATTATTTAGTCATCATTCTAAAGTCTTTCCAGCTGCCAGTGTAAAGGTCACATGAAGCTCCCGCTGTGTGTCAGTCTGTAAAATGGGCCAGACAAGGATGTTTTCGGCAGCTTGCTACTCTTCGACATTCTTACTTGCACATCATCATTTGAGAGAGGATTAAAATCAGTCTCTGGTTACGAGCCATAAGAGGTGATGCTGCAACTTATTGTTTTTCTTTTTATTGGTAAATCCAGATGATTTTGCTTTAGTTAACTGGAGTGTATCTCTGGCCATAGATACTTCCAAGGACTGTTCTAAGTTCCTGAATCCTTCAACTTTTTCCCCCGTGTTGGGGAGAATGTTATGAGATAAATTGGAACAGAACAAATGCTAAGAACATGTATCAACTTTAGTCTACCTATAGGTGCATCTCCTGATGTCTTTCCTAAATGAAACTAGTCTCCAGTATTTGATGCAAATGTCACCATGCAGCAGAACAATAGTCCAAAGCACACTTCTAAGCTATTCAAAAACTATTTTTTGAAATAACAGCAAGTTGGTGTACTGTCTTTCATGGACTTATTGGGCATCATCATCTCAATCCTGCTGAGAGGAACTTCACAATCACATTTCTACAAGCCAAATAGTTACCCCTCAAGAAAGAGCTGCATCAAACTTAAACTGAATATAAAATTTAAATTAAATAAAAACAGTATTATGGCACTGCTGTGTGGACTATAATTCTAATTAACTAGAGGAAAACAGTCTGTTTCCGTAGTAAACTAGTGTTTCTGGATGATTCTAAATTTGTGAGGATTCATGTATCTGCTTATAACCATCAGATCTTTAAAGTGACATGGATTTAAGTGTCTGTGTGTGGTTCTGCTGAACCCTAATCCTGGATTTGCATACCAAATTTAGATGATGATGTCTAGTCAAGGTCAACTCTATTCATGGCCAGTATATGCAAGGTTCTTCTTGCTAATTTCACATTGGTACACAGGTAGTGTCTGATGATAGTTTTTTGAAATAGTATTTTAATGTTTTCAAAATTTGCCAGTATTTTATTTTCCATTTACAAAAGTAATGGTGTGCAATTTATATCCAACACATCTCCAATACATCTTGACAAGCTTTGTATCTTAAAACCCATTGTTGGTTGACTAAGGGCCCATTTGCTAAGGGTCGAAGTGGAATTTCAAATTCAAAAACGTATAATTTCGAAGTAATTTTTGGGTACTTTGACTATCGAATAGGCCAAAATTCAATTTGAATTGCAAATACTTCACAAATTTGACCATTCGAAAATCGAAGTACTGTCTCTTTTAAAAACTTCGACACTTCGCCATCTTAAACCTGCAGAATTGCTGTTTAGCCTATGGGGGAACCCCCTATAACCTATATGAGCTGTTGGTTACGTTTTTTTTAAGTTTTTTTTTGTAAAATCGTACGAATCGAAGGATTTCATCGGACGATCGTATGATTTCAATTTAGTGGAAGAAAACTTTGACTATCGTACTACACCTATTCAATGGTCGAATTTCGAAGTTTTTTCACTTCGAAATTCGACCCTTGATAAATTTGCCCCTAAGTGTACAAGAAGAAGCATCCCTGCTGCAGACTGGATATCTTCCAAATTTAAGAGACATTGTTGCCATTTTTCCTTTGGCAATAAATATAATTTAGAAAATCTCAAGACATGCAATTTATTTAGTATTTTACTTGGCATACGGAACCCGTGAGCTTGGTTCTCTGTGCTTGATACCAGTTTAAACAGCAAGTATTGTTTTAACAGCCGTGTTAAATAGAATATAGCTGCATAAAGCCTGTTTTACTTTAATTTGCTAAACAGGGTGGTAAGTTACTGTATTACAATATACAGCTGAGCTAATGTGACAATGGAAACCCTGTGATAGGATCTTTCGTTTATTATATATTCATACACTTAGCGGATTTTGGATGTGTTAAATCTTGTTGGATGCCCTCTTGGGTTGTATGAAACTCACATCTGGAGATCTTTCTGAAGCCTAATTAAACAGTGGAAAAATTATGCTAGGCATCCTTCAGTAACAGAACATGCTACAGAAATATCAAAAAAAACACGTTCTTTGCATCAGAAATGTTTAATGTGGGTTTTGTGGTGGTTTTTATTACGCATGAATATTGCTTGATTGTTCCATATTCTGATATTTCATTCTTTAGTAGAGTTTGCTTTCAATTTAAAATGGACATTGAAGCTTACATTTTTTATTTAGGTTTAAACTTTTCCTTTTATGGTGCAGGGGGCATCTGGACAAACAGACAAAAGGTCCTCTGCACAAAACCCATTATCAATATATTAAGGACATTTTGTGCCTCAAGCTACTAAAAAAGACAATCTGGGCAACTATGTGGCATCTGGTATTTAGAAACATTAAAGCCACCTACACCCTACGGATAATGGCACACATAACTTTTTCTCCTCTGGTGTAAACTTACCAAAGCACTCTGAATCTCCTGTCAGTGCAGGTTTCCGCACATTAATGCACAGTTTTACATTTTTGTGCCAAAATTCATCTCCTGTGCACACTTTTTTATTGGTCATTAAAGTAGGGGTTCTGGCAAATGCCAGAGGGGCTGCTATAAGGTCCCATAGAAAGTCGTTATTTAGTGGGCTGGCGGGGGCTGTTTGGGCCTCTATGTGGGCTGATTGGGCCTCTGTGTACCTGAAATTCCAGGGCCTATTTTCAGTTCTCAATTCTCAGTCCGGACCTGAAAGTAGGTGTATCCTTAATGAAGAAAGATATGGAGATACTTGGGAATGATAAACCCAGCTGTAGGAAGCAATGCCAGTTGACAGCAGAAAGCTATTGTCCTGTTTTAAAAGGGGTATAACATGAGGAAAGGCTTATTATTCCTCTTTACAAAACGCTGGTAAGTCCCTGTATAGAATTTGTAGGGCAGTTGTCTGCAGTAGAGTCCTGCATGGGTCCAGTTGGACAGACCCGTGCCCAACCCTACCCCATTCACTGACAAGCTGACCCGCACCCGCTACCACTACTAGACCCCCTACCTAGACCCGCTACCCACACTTGCAAGGGTTTACACACCACCCGACCCATGGACCCACATGACTGGAAGTGACATCACCATGAACTGGAAGTGATGTCACTCTGGAGACGGCTCAGGTAAAGGGAACAAACTAGCTAGACTGGCGATAGAGAGAGAGGGATAGACCTGCAGCTGGCCTCCATAAGCAAGCTGGGTACCTGTAGACCATCTGCCACTTTGCAGGTATGCCTCGTATACCAGTAGGAGTGACCTTCTTTATTTTATTATATAAAAAAAAAAAGTAATGCATTACCTAGTAGGGATGCACCGAATCCACTATTTTGGTATCCTTCGAATACCGAACCTGAATCCTAATTTGCATTTGTTAGGGGTGGGAAGTTGAAAAATGTTTTACTTCCTTGTTTTGTGACAAAAAGTCACGCGATTTCCCTCCCCGACCCTAATTTGTATATGCAAATTAGGATTCAGTTCAGCCAGGCAGAAGGATTCAGCCGAATCCTGCTGAAAAAGGCCGAATCCCGCACCAAATCCTGGATTCGGTGAATCCCTGTTACCTAGGGCCTCTTGTTGTCTTCTGACAAATTAATAATAATAATAATAATAATTAATTTCACCTTTCAATTACAGCAGCATAAGCATATCCACATAAAAATGTTATGGTATGTGTATGACTGTATTACAGATGTGTGACCAATTATAGTACATTGTTACATACAGTCAATCCACCAACTATAAGCAGCCTGCAACATTTTTTCATATACTGTATCATACATATTAGGATATAGGATATTTTTTGTCTGTAGGCATTTACAGTCATTTACAGTAATTACCGCCACTGAGCATGACTTGCCCTGGGACTACGTGAACCTAACCCAGGCCTGAGCTATTGCTATATAAAAAGTTTTAAGAGTATTGGTTTTATTGCAGTCACCACTCTGGCAGCATTATTTCAGCTACATACCCCAAAAAGATGCATAAAATCGCTAATGCTGGTATATAAATATTTCATCCATGTGCGAGAGAAGCTGAGATTTTAATGAGACAAAACTGAAAGTGTCAGAAATCAGCTAATGACCATATTTTTCCAGCTGGCCTCAGTTCTAGGGCTTTTTATTTGGTGTTATTTTTAAACTGACTTAAGAGGCTTACGTGAAAATCTTCGTTTGAAATGATGCTGCAAATGTCCAAGCAGTTTATTTAGCTGCACCGTCGAGAAATTGATTTATATTATGTATGATCAACCACGATTTGTAAACTGCTGTTTCAATAATATTTGTAAAGATTCCGATAAAATTTGTAGGAAGGGTGTAGATAGCACTTGATTACATTCAGCTCTAAAAAATGACTACAGGATCCCTTATTCAAAAACATGTTATCCAGAGAGCTCCAAATTGTTTCATTTTTTCTCTGTAATAATAAAACAGTACCATGCACAGGTATGGGATGGTTATTCAGAAACCTGTTATCCAGAAAGCTCAAATTACGGGATGGCTGTATCTCACAGACTCCATTTTATCCAAATAATCCAATTTTTTAAAAATGATTTCCTTTTTCTCTGTAATAATAAAACAGTAACTTGTATTTGATCCAAACTGAGATATAATTAATCATTCTTGGAAGCAAAACCACCCTATTGGATTTATTTAAAATATACAGGATTTACTAGTAAGATAGAGGTATAAAGATCCAAATTACGTTATCCAGAAAGCCCCAGGTCCAGAGCATTCTGAATAACAGGTCCCATACCTGTACTTGATGGTAATTGCGCTGGGTGAATCACTATTGGTGAAAAAAAACAATCCTGTTGGGTTTATTTTTGTTTAAGGTATGGTGATTAAAATTACAGATTACAAAATCTCGTATCTGGATAACCCCAGGTCCCAAGCATTCTGGATTACAGATATTGTACCTTGCTTTTTAAATTTTTTTGTATTTTTATTTTGGTGGATATGGACACCTTATGTCACCCTAAAGCCAGTGGTGTTTCAATCAATTGGAATATGAAAAATAGGAGACTGTGATGATTGTATTCAGGTAGGGAATAGCACTCTGCAATAAGCTCTCAATACATTTTAAAACATATACATTTTTACTTGAAATCTCACTCTGTAGTTAGGTTGAGTGAATACATAAGGTGAGTTTTTGTCTAAAATATGCAGTTAGGCTTCTAAAATTAACATTTCCATTAGCATTCTAATGAAAATGTTTTTGCCTTCAGAATACTTGTAATTTTCTTTATTAAAACTTCATAATTTTTTGGTTCATTATTTAGGTCCCTGCAGTTAGACCATAAGGTTTTCTGCTGTCCATTATCCTGGATTTCAGCCAAGTTTTTTTCTACTAATGAGATGCCTTTCTGCCTGCTACATTTGAATTTATTTTTCCCTACAGGATATTGCTGGAGCTGGGTTTTTTTAACCTGTTCTGTAAAGCTGGTATGTTATGGATTCTTAGCCAAGCACCAGACAAAAATATATGTATATATGTAGCTCACAGAGCATGGCACTTACATTTTCCTATTGTATTGTCCGGGATACTGTCATGGGAAAAAACATTTTTTTCAAAATGAATCAGTTAATAGTGCTGCTCCAGCAGAATTCTGCACTGAAATCCATTTCTCAAAAGAGCAAACAGATTTTTTTTATATTCGATTTTGAAATCTGACATGGGGCTAGACATATTGTCAATTTCCCAGCTGCCCCAAGTCATGTGACTTGTGCTCTGATAAACTTCAATCACTCTTTACTGCTGCACTGCAAGCTAGAGTGATATCACCCCCTCCCTTTTTCCCCCCAGCAGCCAAACAAAAGAACAATGGGAAGGTAACCAGATAACAGCTCCCTAACACAAGAAGGGGGTTATGCAAGGTTCTTCAAAGGAATGTTATGGGGTCCCAACTTGTGATAGAAAGGCAGTATAGATATAATTAAAACTATTAAAAAAAAAATGTTGTACTTTTTAGATCGTAAGGGGAAAAGCAAATATTCCTTCTCCCAAGTTTTGCTTATTAGGCAGAAGTTTAAAACAAACGCTGGATATATTTTATCACCAGGGCTTGTCTCCTATCTATTTTCCTATATTTAGTGAATGAGCTGTGTAGAATATTCCATTATGTTCACTTTTACATTTAAAACCACAAGTTGAGGTGCCATATTACTAACCTCTGTAGAGCCACTTATCTTGTTATAGATGAGATTGTTTCTACAGGCTGCACACGCAAGTTTTCTACACCTTGATTGTTCCATCCCAACTGTAGTTTGTAATGGAATGAGTGAAGGCACACTCCTAAATGTTTTGGTCAAATGTGGTGGAAACTGAGAGGTCTCTGAAGTCAATGGATGGTCTTTTACTTCCAGGCGTTTAAAATGTACCCAACAGAATATATACATATATTTTTTCAACTATAGTACAGATAATTGCTTCTTCATTGTATTTACTACTGGATGGCTTTTCCACAAAATACTGCAGCCTTTAAAAACCTTTTGATGTGATTTCTTAGCTGACCACTCCTTTATAAAAAAGGCAAAAAATAGGACAAAGTGACTTCATCAATATATCTTCAGAGTGTTAAACCTTTCCAAATGTCAAATATCATGTTCAATATCATGCTGGGCCATGCAGCTGGTGTATCAGACAGGTGCAAACATGTTTCTATGGGTGTGAAATACATTTTTTTATTAATATTTATTATTTATTAATTTCATTTATGAAGGATTTTGTCATCCTTCTGCACAGAAGCACTGGAGTGCCTTTGGACCAGTTTTGCAGATAAGTATCATGATCAGGTTTTAGAATGTTTTACCTGGTTGTGCTTATTATGCATTATTCCATGTGACCCTCCAATTTTCTCTTGCACCACAATCTACCCTCTAGTGCTACTTATTGGGATGTGAGGGAAAGACTGAATTTATAGTTACCAGAAGAGGAGCATGATTTCTTCCCTCCCCTATATTGTCTTGTTATTATGTTTTTGAAACATTGTGTTTCTCTTTTATGGTTTTCTAATACACTATGGGGGCTAGAGGTTGGTCTAGGGCTTTATGTCAACTGATTGGTGATGACATTATCCTACCTACAAAGAAAGCAGCATCTCCGTGTTAACCCTGCCTTTGGGACTAATGGAGAAAAAAATCTATAAACTCAGTCTGAAAACATGAATACATTCAGATTCAGTTTCAAAAAATGTAAGGTTATGCTCTTGGGATATAGAAATATGAAAGCTATTTCCCCCTGAAATGGGATTAAGACACACCTAGGATTACCCGTGAATAATCCTAAAATGGCCATACACGTTCAGATTTTTATTTGTTGTACAAAAACGATCAGATCGGATGTTCATTTTAATGCAACAATCTAAAACTAATCATTCAGATTTCAATTGTATGATTAAAGTAGGAAAAGTAGGTAAAATAAAATATCAGGAGATGTTCTGGACTGTAACGGAGAGACTGAATCGTACAACAGTTATGTCACCCATGGATATTGTCAGATAGGCAATACATGCAAAGGTATTATCTTTCACCGACTGAAATTTTCTAACATGTCTGATCGAGTAAATGACGGTTCAGCCATGGCATGAAAATTGTCGGGACAATTATTTGGAGAACACACACAGTCCAAAAATTGTACAAAACTAAATTAGGTATCATTATATCTGAATTTGTAGAATTTGGTATAGAGTCCCGTAAAGAGAGGAGAGGGAGACTGTTTTATTTGAATGCACTCAAAACAACAGTTTTGAAAGAGAGTGCGTTCCAAATAGCACTACTAAACTAATAAAGTCTATGGAATGTCTTGGTAATAAAAAAAGGCTGGCCAAGTTGGAGTTGTTTACACTGAAGAAGAGGTGCTATTTATAAATATGAGGGGGCCATGCAATAAACTATCTGGTGCCAATTTTATCACTAGATCTTTCCACAGGGCATGAGGACATGCCTTTGATATAGTCATAAGGAGGTTCCTTAAGAGTGAGAGCCATGAAGTTATAAAATTCTGTCCCTAATGTAGTTGTTTGGCAGACACAAGTATGAGTTGGATGCATTTTTTGAAAGTGAAAAAAGATAAGAGTTCTGCTGTTCATGGTCATACTTGATGAGTTTTCTGGAGGAGGTATGCGATAGAGGAGGTAGGGGCAATTTGCGGGAGTGGAGTTGGGGATGGTGGGCCCTTGCAGTGGACTCCCCAGTGGGTGCCACGCACCCCATTCAGTTGCCCTTTTGGAGTCATGAAGGCATTCTCCTCCATTCTGAAGCAATTGTAGACTGCTTCAGAAGGGAATTGTCTACCTCTAGAGCTGCTATAGGTTACATAGCATTTATTTGAATAACCGCTTGATGGATATGTTGTTTTTCAGCCTTAATTTCAATGTAACAATTATAAAATAAGTTGTTTTCTTACAAGAATAGGTTTTCTGCTTAATTTGGTGGTGCTTCATTCTTTGAGGAATTGTGGTCCTGCTACTCGTATCTTTGTTGCATTTTGTATTGCTATCATGTCAAAACAAGCAGGAACCTTGGGTAAAAATAAAATCATAATCTAATTTTAACAAGTTTGAGAAAATTAGGCCTCCAACAGTTTTCTTTTTGTACCGAGACACATCTTTTGTTTCAATGCTCCACCTTTAACTTATATGTACATTTATTTGTGTTCTTGTTAAAGAACAAGTAACCTAATTTTCATTCAGCGTCCACATTTTGGCATAAAAGAACTTTATTAAATTGCCCTTTTTTTATCAACATTGTTAAAGCGTATGGAGTTCTCCCAGTTACGTTTCAGTGGAAAGAAGCTTTAGGCCAAGCAAGTGTGTGAGAACTTGGACGCCACGGTGTACGGTTTCTGTTGTGTGCATCTGGAGAGTTGTATACTTCTTGCTGTAAAACATTAAGGTGTAATTAACTGGTATCAATCAGTACCTACAGGTGCAGGTTGGCAATTAAATGACCCTAGCCCAGTATTGTGTGTACGTTTAACCCCTAGATTTAGTGTAACAAATCTGAGCTGTTTGGTTTCTTTTCATCTCATTAGATCCAATTAATGAATCTTTAATGGAAAACATTTGCGGCACATATGATACGACTTCTTACTGCAATTCTCTAGTTACATAAACAAAAATAGAGTACTTGCTAACTACTTTATTTCCTCGGAGGTTATTAAAATCCACAGAAAGAAAATATTTTGGGAGTTTCATATGTATTTATAGTTTTTAATTAACTGCATGTTCTTTATTAATCACATGGGGATCATGTTCACACTTTTGGATATGTTCAGCAAGCCCTTATGTGTTAATGTATGTATTTTTGTTAAACCAACACCAATAATACTCCATATTAGGGCTTCAGCCTTCAAGGTAAAGCAGGACTACTACTCATAGCATTTTTTAACTGCATTTTTATTCATGAATAAATCAGCGCAGGCCTAGATCACTTACACATACCCAGCCTGTGACTTTTCAGCAGTTGCTGAGCCTCAATACTAAGAAATTTCAGGTAACCAGAAATTGCTGTCTTCTTCTAAGTACAGCAGTTCTTGTTAGTTCTATAGCAGGCATTGCAGTTTGTATTAGGATACTGGCAGTTGTAGGCCCACTATAGCTGGACATCTGCAGACGTTGAATTACCCCTCTTGCGATATAGCCACAATTTTTGTTCTCCCCTATGTTCTCTTTGCTATCCATTCAATCCCCTTATGAATATATTAATATTTTCATTGCTGTTTCAATAATATTTAAAGTGTATCTTTTCCCAGGACGAACAGAGCTCAGGTTCCAGTGATGGAATATATATTTGAACTTCCAAACTTGACCATTCAGGCCACAAGGGCTCAGACCCTGTTGCTGCAGGTTATATGTGATAGCTGGTCTTACAGTTCCAAAACTAGTGGCTCTTCAGCGCTTACTGAGGCTCTGTTGCATGAGATCTTCCCTACAGCAGGTAAGGATATTGCATTATTTAAACTAATTGTGAAATGTGTTGCTATAATGCCATCTAGCCTTAGATCTAAATTTTCTGCTTCACTATTATTGGATGTGTTCTAGTAATCATATCAATTATCCTGTTTTCAGGTTTAACCCTGCATTTGGAATCTAAAGCATAACATGTCTAGTATCAAAGGGAGGCTCACTGGGGTTGATCTCACCTTGTGTGCAATAGCCCTATGTAGGGGTGGCAAAAGTTCCGTGATATAGGGTTTATTTTTTGTTCAAGGGGAACTATTAATATTAATAATTAATTTAATTAATTCAGGAGTTGGGTGTCAGATGAATCCACTATATCTTATAGAGGGCTCCTTTTGCCTAGAAGATGTACTAGAGCTCACTCTATCAAAATTACCAGACATCACGTCTCTCTACATGCAGAATTTGTGCAAAAGGGAGTTATTTTGTTAGATTTTGTTTGTACTGGAATCCGTTATGTGAGCTCTAATACATCTGCTAGGAAAGGGAGCACCCTATAAGATATATTGGATCATTCATCTGACACCCAACTGCTGCATGAAGACAGAATCAAGAGAAACAGATGCCGAGAGAGGAATAGTGAATAAAAACTTGATTATTTCAGAAACAATGCATAACTTTTTAATTGATTTTATTTAGAAAGGTTCTTATTTCAGTACAAGGAATCTTAAATTTTTATTTTCTCGATAGTTCCTCTTTAAGTTATCAGGGACAACCACCTCAAATGTTAACACTGCCATTAAAGTGGACCTGTCACCCAGACATAAGCTGTATAAGAAAAGTCCTTTTCAAATTAAACATGAAATCCAAATTCTTTTTTTATTAAAGCATTCATAGCTGTTGTAAACTCATTTAAAAATCTCAGCTGTCAATCAAATATTGCCTGCCCCTCTTCTATGCCTTAGGCATAAGAGTGGGGCAGGCAATTTCTTTTACTTTCATTCAGCACTTCCGAGATGTCACTGCTCTTCTCACATTCCTCCAGGTCTTTTACGATTTAATTGTGTAGCCAGTGCATTGGGATGTGCATCAGGTCCCCCATTCTGGTGCACAAACAAGATTCTGAGATGATACAAGGCTTGTCTTAATAACAGTGTCCACAAAATGGCTCCTGCCTGCTTGCTATAATTATGAATTCCCAGACTGATGGAAACCAGATTCAAATAATTTATACAGTGTAATTAAAGTTCATTTTGCTTGACTAACTTGATAAAATAAAATTTGAAATATTTTTTTATCCCCTTTAAAAATGTTTCATTGAATTTCACTGGACAAAGATTATTATTGCTGTATTTACATACTACACACATTGTAGGGAGGACTCTTTAAGTCTGAAAGATTGATAATACTGATGGCTAACTGAGGGAGTTTCATGCAGAATGGCAGATTAAAATGTTACACAGTGTGAAATCCTTTACATCAAGATCAGAATGTCCAAAGCTGAAAAGATCTCCCTAGTGCTTTAAGGTGCACTAATCTAATTATTGTAGATCACTGCTATGCAGTTTTAGACTCTGTCCTTCACTTCGGTGCTGAAGTCTGGTAACAGTCTCTTCTTACATCTCACAAACAAACAAATCAATCAATTCAAAGTGCCACAGTTGGCACCTTATAGCCAACACTTTTGTAAGGATAAAAACTCAGACAAAAACTAATGCTGGGGTTACAGTACATGTGAGCAAATACGATCTAAAAGGGCAAACTTAATTTATTTGACTAGTGGTATAATGTCAGTGATGCAAGATAATAATTCTGAGAGCCATTTTGCTATCAATCACAACCTTTTTTTATCCTAGAAAATGGGTGCTATAAGTACTTTACATATATAGGCTTCATTTGTGTATGGCACCCCAGCGTGCAGGAAAGCTCTAGTTATTACCATGTTTTATTTCTAACACACTAAGGTACTAAAAATGAAATTAACTGGCTTTGAAAGGAGACAGGTTTGTAATGTATGGTAAACCTTTCTATGGAAATTACTGCATTCGTTGTTATTGCAGCTGCAAATTCAGGTTCCCATCATTCTGTCCCAAAGATTAATTTTTCCTACCCTGGAAATAAACAACCATTTTATTCCACCCTTTGCATTCATAATGGCACACACATTTTCTATGAATAAGAGGGATGATTAAGTTATATTTACACTAGTTCTGTGTTGTTAAATCACTTTTTTTCACTCAAAACATCTTTTTTTCCCACCAGCTATCTAACATGAGTAGTCTCAGTACTAAAGCTTGGCAACACATGTAGAGAGACGGATAAGCAGTTTGGCCAATGCAGTCATTGGTCAGCCCACATATTAAAGGGGATTGCACAACTTTCCCATTTGTGGATAAGAACAATTTAGCATTCCTAGTGTGTAAATATTTTTTTGGGATTTTATTTAAGAAAGCATTTAAGGAGGAAGTTTGCCTTGCTCCAGTATCACAATAGCACACAAGCTAGAGCAGTCAGATTAATGGCAACGTAGACATGCTCTTTGTCAGGATATTTCACTTGAATGGAAGTTTGTGATACTGATGGTACTTGCCCTTTTCAGCCCAAAAATAAAATGGAGAGAGCAGAGAAGGTGATTTCTTCCTAGCATTTAAAGGGGTGGTTCACCTTTAAGTTAACTTTTAGTATGCTATAGAATGGCTAATTCGAAGCAATTGATCTGCATTAGTTGCCATCTTTTGACTCCAGCTCTTATTATTGCTAATCATATTTATATTCCTGTCTCTTAAATCAATACATTGTTGCTAGGGCAATTTGCAGCCTAGCAACCAGATTGCTAAAAATGCAAACTGGAGAGCTACTGAATAAAAATCTAAATACAGGTATTGGATCATTTATGCAGAATGCTTGGGGCCTGGGGTTTTCTGGACAATGGATCCTTCCATATTTTGGCTCTACGTACCTTAAAGGGATACTGTCATGGGAAAACATGTTTTTTTTTCCAAAACGCATCAGTTAATAGTGCTGCTCCAGCAGAATTCTGCACTGAAATCCATTTTTCAAAAGAGCAAACAGATTTTGTTATATTCAATTTTGAAATCTGACATGGGGCTAGACATATTGTCAGCTTCCCAGCTGCCTCAAGTCATGTGATTTGTGCTCTGATAAACTTCAATCACTCTTTACTGCTGTACTGCAAGTTGGAGTGATATCACTCCCTCCCTTGCCCCCCCCCCAGCAGCCTAACAACAGAGCAATGGGAAGGTAACGAGATAGCAGCTCCCTAACACAAGATAACAGCTCCCTGGTAGATCTAAGAACAGCACTCGATAGTAAAAGCCAAGTCCCACTGAGACTGATTCAGTTACATTAAGTAGGAGAAATAACAGCCTGCCAGAAAGTAATTCCATCCTAAAGTGCAGGCACAAGTCACATGACTGGGGCAGATGGGAAACGGACAAAATGTCTAGCCCCGTGTCAGATTTCAAAACTGAATATAAAAAAAATCTGTTTGCTCTTTTGAGAAATGGATTTCAGTGCAGAATTCTGCTGGAGCAGCACTATTAACTGATGTGTTTTGGAAAAAAAATGTTTTTCCATGACAGTATCCCTTTAAAAAAAACAATAGGCTGATTTTGAGTCCAATAAGGATTAATTATATCTTAGTTTGGATCAAGTACAAGTTACTGTTTTATTATTACAAAGAAAAAGAAAATAATTTTCAAGAATTTGGATTATTTGTATAAAATGGAATCTATGGGAGACGGCCTTTCCGTAATACGGGTTTCCAGGTATAGGATCCCACACCTGTAACTCAAAAAGCACAAATGATAGAAAATTTTAGTTACCAGACTTTCAGGTGACAAAAAACCTCTCAAATCTGCCTTGGCAGGGGAGCTTTGCATTACTTGCGTCCTTTTTTTCTACAACTTTTGCTTGCAATGCCGTTTTGTCATTGTGATATTTGTCCCTGTGATATTGCTATATAATACACAAAAGCCATGAATATCTTGTAAATTATATCTTTATAAACGGTGAGTTCTGATGTCATCAGTTATAAACGGTGAGTTCTGATGTCATTTCTGTCACATGACTCACTTAAATTTGTGTATTATAATAAATAAAGTACCCCCAGTTGCAAAATATGAGGATATTAGAAGTTACCTCGGAGTTCCATGACCTGTATAAAAACACTCGGCCTTCGGCCTTGTGTTTTTATATGGTCATGAAACTCCTCGGTAACTTATAATATCCTTATATTTTACAATAGGGGATACTTTATTCACTATATAAAATATATTGAAATTCATGTAACGGCAGGTAATTTAATATTTGCTAGTGCTGAATGAGTTAAAGCGTTGAAGAGCAAAGTGATGTGGAAGCCCACATAAAATATGCAAAACTTCACGTGATCTGTGAGCTGTGGCCTGTGTACAATCTCTACCCCCATTGGGCAGATTGTTATTTTGTTGACAGCCCAGCACCATTAATCAGGTACTTTGGCCGGCAAAACGACTTGCAGGCCTCTCATTTCATGCACAGCACAGTTGTCATGGGAATTGAATCCCTCCTGCAAATGGTGTCTTAAAGCTAAAACGAAATCTACTTTCCAGAGAGCAACTGTAAAACTATTTTATGTAAGATTTCATGTGGGATACCTTAATGGTTGAATAATAAATTTTACCTCATAAAAATGAAATTCAATAATACAGTAGCTTTTCTCAGCGCAGTAGCATCTGGTTGATCCTCATGAGAGCCCATATTTTCCAACTCATTAGGATCATGTCGTTCTGTATGTCGTCAACATTGGGTTAGCCAAGCTACCTTTACTTACATAACCGCCAAACTATTAAATAGGTCTCTTGTGGAGTGAAGTCAAATATTCCCCTTATTTTGCTTTTGCCTTGGAAGAAGAGAAGAAAATGTACGTAGTGTAAGATTTAAACATCTGGTCCAAACCACATCAGGGTAAAAATGAGGAAAGTAACAAGATTCCATATTCCTCCCAGGTGTGCTTATAAAACAGGCTGGAGTCACTGCATAGTTCTTTAACCACTTAAGAAAAAAAGGGGGTTTTGGGGGGGGGGGGTTGGCGAAAGCGAATTTGGAATAGCTATGTTCTTCCCACATGTTTGTGTTTTCAGAATGACAAACAAATAGAATCATTGAGTGGGTATGACATAAACGTTTTCTTTGCTGTGTAATATGCCAGCTGTGCTGCTTGGTTTTAACACTCAGAAATTTGCCAAAACTATCACTGGTTTGCGTTCATTTAAAGGCAAGCTGGAGGCATGGATTCTTACTCCTGAAAATTAACAGACTGTGTAGCAACATAGTTCATCATTAAAAATTACGGGTATCGTAAGCAGGATCTGATAAAATATCTTTGTACATTCACAGTTGTTCTGGGGAACCAAGAAGATAGTATCTGGTGGAACAATGGCGGCGGACTTAGCACTGCAGCCTTGTAATGGCCTTAAATGTACAGGTATGGGACCTGTTATCCAGAATGACCTGTCTTTTTCCAGATAATGGATCTTTCAGTGATTTGGATCTTTATACTTTAAAGGAGAAGGAAAGGCTCGGTGCACTTGGGGGTGCTAAATGTTAGACACCCCCAAGTGATTGTATTGACTTACCTGAAACCTCGATCTGGTGCTCCTATCACCGGGCCGGTTGTTATAACAGTGAGCACCACAGAGCGTTCTTCTTCCGTCTTCCTCTGTCTTCGCGTGGCTGCAAATGTGCAGTATAACGAAAAGCCGAACTTCAACTAAAAAGTTGGCTATTTCACTCAACTGCGCACGCGTTTGCACCGGGAAATTTGAAGAAAGAAGAAGACTGAAGTGGATCGCTCCATGGTGCTCACTGGAGTAACCCCAGGCTGGTGCAGTTGAGCACCAGCCCGGTATTCAGGTAAGTCAATACAAGGCACTTGGGGGTGCCTAGCATTTGGCACCCCCAAGTGCACAAAGCCTTTCCTTCTCCTTTAAGTGTGCTAGAAAATCGTGTAAACATTAAAGAAACCGAATAGACTGGTTTTGCTTCCAGTAAGGATTAATTATATCTTAGTTTGAATCAAATACAAAGTACTGTTTTATTATTACAGAGAAAAAGGGAATCATTTTTAAAAATGTAGATTTGGATAAAATGGAGTCTATGGGAGACAGGCTTTCTGTAATTTAGCTTTCTGGATAATGGATCCCATTCCTGTACTTGTAAAGAGCAATCATGTCCCCTTGCAAGCACTTTGTCTCCAAAGACCATCCTTGATAATGTTTCCTTGTAGTTTAATTGCTCCATTCTGTTAACCAGTTTAGTTGCACACCTCTACACATAGGGGGCAGATTTACCAAAGTTCGTGGTGAAGTTTCGAAGTGAAAAACTTCGAATTTCAAGCTATTTTTTGTGTACTTCGACTAGGGAATAGTCATACTTCGATTCGAATTTGAAAAAACGTCGAAATTTTTCAAAGTACTGTCTCTTTAAAACTTCGATTTCAACCATTCGCCACCTAAAAGCTGCCGAAGTGCTGTTTTAGCCTATGGGGGACCTCCTACAACCTGTATGATGGCAATTGGGGGAGTTTGGGAGATCGAAGGTCGAAATTAAAAGAAACTTCAAATCGAAGTACCTAAGTTTTTATGGGCTACTTACCAGTAATCTAGATGTAGACAAAATTATATTTTTATCCCTCAATGCCCTTGTTTGTTCAAGGGAGTACTTCATTCAGTTTTATAGCTTCTGCCTATTGTTGCATTGTCTGTTATCTACAAAAATCCTCTAATCATTTCCTATGAATGTGGCCTCCAACATACTACCATTTGGTGTGCATTATTTATTTTTACCCTTAGATAACCTTGCATTTATTAATGCTTAACCTCTTTTGCCAATTTCTTCTTATGCTTCCTAAATTAAATTAAATAAAATTGATTAAAATAACTGGCAAAATGAATTGCTAATGTTCAGCTCAGTTTATTGGACTAATTTTGCAGACTGGTGTATATTGCCCCTTTAAAGCCAAAAGAACTCCCTTTATTCACTTCTTTGTTGTTATTTGTTAGTTTTTCTTTGTCTCGTCACCAACATTTTTTCTTTTGTTCACTGAATTGAAATGGCAATGGTATCATTTATTAACATGTTTTTTTGAATTTTTTTTTTTTATTTGTGCAGTATTCATTATAAAACCGAAGGCTCATAGACGCTTCAGTTACACTTATATTTGGTATTCTAAACAGCCATGTGCACCATGTAAAACATATATAGCTGGCCTATGTAGTCTGGGTGCTATTAGAAACCATGGGGCACTGTACTACCTTGTTGGTAAGGCCTGGGACACACATCTTTACCAATTGCATGCCAAGAGTACTATGGTACAAAAAAGGAGGGTTGTGGGTGCACTCTTAAGACCATATAAAAACATATTTAAGTACAATAATCCCCCGTCTAAAAAAAGAATATACATACAAAGTTATGATAATAAAATTGATAAGCCACCATACCACGGCGGTCCCTAACTTGTTCGTTTCTCAGAGCTAAGCAGAGCCCACTGAGCATGTGAGTGTCGCAGACACTTTCCAAGATGGTGACCCCCTGTGACAAGTTTGAAGTCCTGGATCATTGCTGCTATTGACAAACTGAAACTTTAGGCTGGTGCAATAAATCCAGTATATAAAATATGGCAGTTTAGCTTTTAACCAGGGAGCTCTCGTCCAGTTTTTTCCTATACCAATTAGTCATTGCAAGGTCTGTGTATAATTAGATGAAGGACTCTACATAGACAAATTAAACAGACAAGTGTCGTGTTACCAACACCTCTCTTTTTGGTACAAAACAAATTACTTTATGAGCTAATGCTTTTTGTTTTATGCTCTTAGAATTTTAAACCTTAAAGGCCTGTGTTGGTCTAAACCAGGGGTGTCCAAACTGCGGCCCGAGGGCCACATGCGGCCCAGAATGCATATGAATGCGGCCCAGTTTGAAACTCTTGGTTCCCGAGGAAATAGGAGGAGGGGGGTCTCTGCCCATTGCCCAGTTAGTAATAATAATATAATAATACGTCTATTTATTATCCAGGTGTCCCATATTCCATTGTATAGCTCTATCTGGTTATCCAACTGGCATTGTAGTTCTTTTCTGTTTATTTCCTTTACTTTTACAATTAAAAGTGTATTTTATGTGTGGCCCCAGACAATTTTTCTTTTTCCAATGTGGCCCGGCAAGCCAAAAGTTTGGACACCCCTGGTCTAAACAATTAGATGTAATCCTCATAATAAATTAACACAGTAAAAAGGCACTGTAGGGTGTGCGAGTGTTCTTGTGAAGCCATAATCAAATAAACATGGACCATAAAATGCAGTGCATAAAAGACACACTGAATAAATCTTGTGCACTGTGAGCAATCACAATGAAATTCTAATGGAATTTTAGAAACCATACATGGTGGTACTGAATGTTCAATATAGCCTGTGCGAATGAGCAAAATGAGGGAGAGTGCAAAGGTTGTATGGATCATAAAATCTTAATTAGAGCAGCCTCCATTATATGGACACACATATATGCTATATTGTATTTTGCATGGAGGCGTTTCATCCCTTGAGACATCCCATTCTAGAAAGAACTACTGTAGTGGTGGTTTAATTCCCTTTTGCCAAACACATACTTAACTAAATGAGTCCAGGGCTAGATCTGTTGCAAGCAAACATGTCAACATTTGCCGTTTTTAACCATTTTAATATCCTGGAGGAGCACAGCTGCCTTCTGTTGTTTGTAAGTATGAAGTAGTGGGGCACAAACTTGCCCTTGAGGGACCACCTGTTTGTAACTGCCAATTAAAAGTGTGTGTGGCTTAGTCAGGTACTAAAAATCTACTTAGCAAAGTATTAGACCATGTGGTTTCTAAGGATTTTCTTTTTGCTTCATATAGTAGATATGAAATTATTCCAAGATATGTGTCTCCTATTCACTAAATTAGATGGACATGGATACTGGCAACATAAAGAGAGGAAGGTTAAAATGGCTGCTTGTAGTTGGCCTTTTAGTTCCAAGTTAGATAGATAAGAGTCTGAAACGTAATATTGAATGTGCTGAGTTCTTTTAGATGGTTTATGTTGACAATCTTTTAGATGATATATATTGACAAATCTCAATGTATGACCTGTCTTTCTCTTATTTAATGCCAGGTTTACTGATCAAGTATAAATAGTTTCCATGATTTCTCTGTATACTTACTGATAATTACAGCACTCTGGTGGGATGCCACCTTAAGCTGGCCATAAATGCAAACATCCGATCGTTCAAATCCTCGAACGATTGGACTTCTCCATCTCCCGACCTGCCACTAACCATTCAGATCAAATAAAAAGTAAAAGAATAGATCAGCAGATGTTCTGCCCCTACAGCAATCGTACGAAAGTTATGCCCGACAAAAGCTAGTGACAGTCTCCCACTGAAGACCGTGAGATCGGCAATACACGCGAGAGATTATCGGCAGCCAACAGAAATTTTCTAACCTGTCAACTGAAAGACCAATCGCATGGCAAGACAGATGTCAGGACACTCCACACATGATCTTAAAATCGTACAAATCTCTAATCTTTGCGTCTATGGCCATCTTAAACCAGATACTAGGGGCAGATTTATCAAGGGTCAAATAGTCAATTCGAATTTAAATTATCGAGTTTAAAAATTCCAACATTTGAAATGTAATCCCCCTATTCAAATGTAAATTTGAATGTGAGATTTATCACACCTTGACAATGGAAGCATTCCTAATTCAAATATTCAACCTAAAACCTGCCAAATTCATGTACAAGTCAATGGCAGAGGTCCTGTGAGCCATTTGGAGATATCAATAGCCTTCCTGACAATTAAAATTTGAAAAATTTGCTTCGTATGAATAAATATGAATCAAATATGATTCAAATTATCGGATCAAAACCATTCGATTGAATATTAGGCATTCAAATTTTTCTCCCAGTTGAATTGTGAGTATATTCACATTTTAAAAAACTCACATGAATTAAAAATTCAACCTTTGATAAATGGACCTCTCAAAGTGCTGCAGGGCTCCTGCTTTACTTATCGCTAGCAGGGCTCAGTGTTCCACAAGCAAATGCAAAGAATCTGCCCGGTAATTCTTTTTGGGTCACCAAATGAGCAGATCCAATGTGGTCGCCCATATTGAGCCAGCATTGAGCCAACACTCTTCATATATAGAGAACTAACAGTCCACGGTGGTCTTCAGCCAGTAAAATGTTCAGTCTTGCCCATTCAATTTCTATGCGATTCCCAAATCAGATCAATATTATTCCCTGTCCTTGTTTAAGGTTCTAGGAACTGATTAAAAGGGGCCTGGTATGGAGTTAGGGTTGCTAAAACAGCCATAAGTAATAAGAAAAATCCAACAACAACAACAATCGCACTTGTTCAGTATTACAGGTGACCCAAAATAGTACAAATAACATAAATCCCTTAAATTTGTGTTAGCTGTCATCCATAATGTCAGCCACTATATAATACTACTATCAGTCTGGTTCATTTCATTTCATTGCATTTGCATGTGCTTATGTCTCTCTATGGATGAAGCTAATTGACATTTTTGTTGTTATTTTAGCAGTACAGTTCTCCTAAACAGTGTTCTCCTTAAATTGAACTTCCATTCGTTAAATCTCTGCTCTTTGCCGGCACATTATCGTTAGAGGTTCACTGGTCCGGTACAGATGTAGGTGCAGTAGTTATGCATTTTTATTTATAGTAACAATAATAATGAGCTGAATAAAGAATGGAGCCTGAAACCAGTTGTATTGCGCTCCCTATGCCTCATTATAAAAGATATACGAGTTTGGCTTCCTTTCATTACAAATCTTTCCAGTGGAAATGCTTTACTGATTAATTCTTAATACAGCTGTTGAGTTGCTCTAGAAAGGGCCCTTGAAGAAAACGTTAAATACACTTTTAACCCTTGAGTTTGCTTGGCCTTCTCTGCCAGTTCTGTTTATACACAGAATTGATGAGGTAACTGTGAATTACAATCTGTTAATTACTGCAAAGGGTTCAAGTGACATCAGAAACCCAAACAGTGAGTAACGAGTGCTTTATTATGCCAGCTAGCCCAAGAGATTTCATTACCACTGTTTATATTCACACGTACAGGTAACTACCAAAATTAAGGAAACCCTTGAGTAAATGCAAAGTATATTGAATGCAGGTGCTTGCAAAAAAAAGTTCATGGTTTCTGATTTAATTAATCCTTTAACATCCTATCATGCACCGGGTCATATATAAACATGCTGGTCAGACCCAGTTGGCCAATATTTGAGGTTAACTGGATCGCAAATAGGTAGACATCTCAGTGACTCTAAGAAAGGGAAGATGTGATACTCTTTTGTGCAAGAATGTGAAAAGGTGGCAACGGTAATGATGATATTGACGTTTAGGAAGTAAATTAACTTACTGGGATGCATGATGGAAGCACATGCCCCTCTGATATTTGAACACACATATGACACAATCAAGGCCCATACAGTATGGTCGTGTTGAGTTTAAATGGAAATTTAGATAACACATACAAATGACTTGGGCCAACAAAATATTGTAAAGTTCAGTAAATTACCATGCATGATTTAAAAAATGTGCTTTAATAATATTTACAATATAAATATTTATTAATAATAAAGGCCATTTTAATTTAATTTTGTACCCTGGGTCCTTAAAAATAGCACAGGAAAATATATGCATTACTTAGCGGGGTTATTTATCAAGGTCTGAATTCATCTCAATATCGGCTGCTACAAACTCCGATCTAAGCCGCTCGGGTTTTTTACGCTTATTTATTATTAAATTTTCCTGAAAATTACCTTTGCAGGAAAAGCTACGATTTTCACGATTATTTTGTGAATTTTCCCCGAAAACTCGGAAAAAAACTCGGAAAACACCAGAAAGCTCAGAAAACATTGTGAAATTGCCCGAAACCCCCGACACAACCAAAAATCAATGGGACTGTTCCCATTGACTTTTATGCAACCTTGACAGGTTTGAGATGCCGTGTTTTTATATTCAGGCTTTTTAGCCCTTGGAGTTTAATAAATTCTTAAATTTTTTTTTTTTTAAAAGCCTATTATAACACAAAAAAATCACAAATTTTTCGGATTTCAGCTATTCGGAGTTTAGTAAATAACCCCCTTAGTGCCATCCTTGTTAGTTTGTATCACTGTCTGAATGTGTTTCTTGTGAACATTGTTCATATCAGAATTTTATTAATTCTGCCGAATATTGTTGTCCGAAGGACTATCTTCCATTGGGTGCATTGCTACCTCAAAGCTGTAATTACATTGTAGAAAAAATGGTGCATTGTAGGTAACATGCTGATTTGTGCCCAAAATTGCACTTTGTACTCATAAATGACCCCTGTAATGCTTCAACAGAATCTTTACGGTTTCAGTGTGGTTCAGTGCAACACTAAAAAGTTATGTGACTTTAAGGCCCTTATTTATCAAAATCCGAAATGTCCTTACTATTTGAATAAAAAAAGCCCTACCAAACTAGAATCCTTGATTGGACCTTATTTATTATTAAAATAGCACAATTTAATCGGATCAGGGACGAACAAAAAATTGAGTGAAAATCCGAATCGTACGATCTTTGAGTTTTTTTCCTGAATTGCTTGATTTTTTTCTGGCTTTTTCCTGAAAAGCCCGATTTTTTTTTTTTTTTTTTTTTTTGATATTTTTGCCCAAAAAGTCAGAAATAGTTTGATTTTCAGGCTTATTCCAGCGCAGACCACAGAAACTTCCAAATAGGATAGGGACCTCTCCCATTGACTTAAATACAACCTCAGTAAGTCTGAGATGCCGGATATTTGTATTCAGACCTTTTCCATCCTCGGGGTATGATAAATCCCGAAAAATTTGCGTGTTTTTTCTCCACGAAAAATTCCGATTTTATAGTTAAAAAAACTAGAATTTTTTGACTTTCAGACTTTAATAGATAACCCCCTTAAACTCTGGACAGGTGAATTTGCCAATTTTTGTTTTCTCAGGTGAGGCAATTTTTTTTTCATCTCAAATTTGAGCTTAGTGTAATGATTTGGTTTGGTATTTTGTAAATTTTTTTTGTGACGAACGTTTATTGCATCCCTATTATTTATCAGACTCAGGAGCTGGGGTAGTTACTCTGAATCTCCCAGAAGTCATCTCCATGGGGCACCAACCTTTAGGCCCAGGGTGCATGTAGTTTTTTTTAGCTACCATGCTCCTCTCAAGGTTAACTGAAACTATGCCCTTGCATATCTGATTCCCATTTATCTGATGGGGTAAATGTTGCCGGTGCTTGGGAAGGCAGCACCTACTTCGTACTATAAGTTACTTTTAAGGTAAACTAACTTTTCTCATTGAAATCTTTAGACTGAATATACATTCTGGTCACCCCCCAGAACATGCATGGAAACTGTATCCTGCTTGCAATTCTTTTACCTTATGCTTCCTATGGTAATATGTGTGGGAGCTTTAATATTTGTTCGGAATTGTTTTAGAATGCCCCTGAGAAGTGTCCATGTAATTTGTGGGAACTTCTCAGGTATGACATTCTTCTGAAGGCCCTTTAATGTATAGATTTGCCATTTTTGGTAGGCATGCTTGTTTTTAATAGACTAAACTACCGCACAGCCCTTTGATATTCCTTATTCCTGGTTATTTGAGCCAAGAAACATGTTTGGCAAGAGGAAGGAAACTTTTTTCTTTTAATAATTACTTTCTTCCCCCTTATTTTGGAAGCGGTTTTTATTGAGAGTTTGTAATAATAAAAATGCTTAGCAGAAGGAGAAATATTTCTGCCACAGGCTTGTGTTCAGCATTTCCATGCCTGTTCGGTGTGTGTGATTATTATTAGGTGTAGTGCACTAACATATGGCCATTGAAATTGCCTGAGCTTTTTTTTTTTGCCCTACTCGTCTCATTTACCATGATATGTGTAATCTGGAAGTGCTTGTTCTGCTTTCATGGGGTTTTTTTTTTGTCAGGAAAAAAAAACATTAAAGGGGAACTTCACCTTAGAACATATAAGACATATTTAAAAAAAAAAAAATCTATTTTCCATGCAATAAAATACCTGGATGATATTAATTCCTAAGGGCTGTCCCATTAGAGCGCCTGAGTAGGTTGTCAGGGACAGCAATGCATACCTGAAAGATAGATGCTGAGTCAAAGGACTATAATGTAAATTCATTGTGCTGGGGTTTCCCTTTTTTTTAGGTTATACATGTGGCCCACACACCACCCCAATTCTATTTGCAAGGTGCCTACGAACCTATTGTATGGCTGTTAAATCAGAGCTTTTTCACCCTTAACCTGGCCACATTTTGGGTATTCTGCTGGCACATGATATGGTGCAGTACTCTATCTGGTGGCACTGCCCTATAGTAAATAAGTATAGGTATTGGACCTGTTATCCAGAATGCGCTGTCCCTGGGGTTTTCTGGTTATCAGATCTTTCTGTAATTTGGATCTTTATACTAAGTCTACTAGAAAATGATTTAAACATTAAATAAACCCAACAGGCTGGTTTTGCTTCCAATAAGGATTATATCTTCGTTTTATAGGATTATATCTTCGTTTTGATCAAATTTGGATATTTGGACAAAATGGAGTCTGTGGGAGATGGCATTTCCATAATTCAGA
This sequence comes from Xenopus laevis, assembly GCF_017654675.1. Lineage (NCBI taxonomy): Eukaryota > Metazoa > Chordata > Amphibia > Anura > Pipidae > Xenopus > Xenopus laevis. The sequence goes on along the minus strand of NC_054381.1, from coordinate 138,944,600 downwards.
GCTTTCTTGATAACGGGTTTCTAGATAACGGATCCCATACCTGTATGCTGATTATATAAGTATTCAGTCCTGGGCTACCTTACTGCCCCTCATAGAGTGATAATAAAACAGTTACCCAAAGTTCAATTTATGAAGAAGGTTGCTTGGATTTACTCTGAAATTAACGGTACATCCCCTTCAAGTGTTAGTTGCTGAAAAGACAAAGGGGCAGATTTACTAAAGGGCGAAATGACTAACGCTGGCGACAATTCGCCAGCGTAACCGTTTTTAGGCACTTTGCCAATTTATTAATGCGTGCAGTCATAACTTCGCTAGCAAAAGAGACAGACGCTAGCGCTCATTTGCACTCAATCGCAAGACGAATTTTCGCTCTGGCGAATGGCCGTTACTCTGCAAATTCACTAAGATGCGGATTTTACTGAACGTTACCTCTTTCGCCAGACTTGCCTTCGCCAGCTCAGACCTCAAGCTTCTGTTACTTACACCATATTTTTTAGTGGAAAAAGTTTTTAAGTTCAAAAAACACTGGTGTCATTTCCTTATTTCAGAGTGATAGCCTGCAAAAGTCCTTAAAAATTTTTTTGGGTAACCGGTTTCCCCCATACATTATCTAACATATGGAACATAAACTATACACTGGGCTCATGTGTAGGGCATTATAACAACACTATTGTCTTTATTAAGGTTCTCTGGACTTGTCTAATGCAATGTATTTGCTGCAACATATACGTCCATTCAACTTTAAATTTCCCGCCGTATGCGAATTAGCCCGAGTGAAGACCTCTAACGAAGTTGCTCTAGGATTTGCTCACATTGCCGAAGTAATACGAGAGAAAATTCGTTCTGGGCACAACTTCGCATTTTAGTAAATGTCTAAACAATTTTTCCCCTGGTGAATTTTCGATGCTTAGTAAATTTACCCCAAAGTCCCCCCCCCCCAAAAAAAATACTTATAAAATTCATTTAGCGAAAAAGCTTTTCCACCCAAATATTTTCCCACTTTCCTTACAAAGCTGTAATAAATTAAAAGTAAAACATTCTATTAAGCATTGTCATGGAAAGGCCATAAATGCTACTGGAATAAAAGATTCCTCAAATGACTGATTCTCCAGTTTCCAAGTGAATTCTTGACAATATAAGAAACTCATCCTGTGTATTTTCAACCAGGGTGCTGAGGAAAATGTATTTGGGACTTGACTGGAGTTCATATCCATTCATGTTTTCTAGTGATTTAGTGCTTTCCCCGTTCTCAATTTGCCCTTTCGGGATTTGTTGGGTGCACAAAAGATACGGTTTTGTACTCGTGCACCTGTTTCCAAAAGTAATGAGTCTTCCAGAGCTTACTGCTTTAATAGAGTTGTCTTTCAGATTCCACTGCTCTACATTGGGGGGGAACTGTTTGATATTTAAGTTGCAGAACTCCGTTTTCCAGCAAAATGTGAGTTTTAGCAGCGAGGTGCAATAGGAGCTCTCTCAGGATTACTTTAAATAGAATGGAAGACTTTGGGTACATAAAGTTGTGTGGCCTTGAATGTGATTTTTATTTGATATATGAGCTGTGACATAGCTATTGCATGACTGAGATGTGCCTGTAAGCAATGCAGTATGCAGATGGGGTTCTGCTGAATCAAAGCCAGAAACTGAATGTGAATGTGCTCTTTTAGAGTGTAAAAAATACTTCTATAAACATAAGGAAACAGTTCTGCTCTTAACCTTTTCTCTGCCAAATGCTCAGAGCTGAAAGATTAGTATCCCTCTTCTAGCAGGGCTGTCTTTTGAGCTGGCAGGGCCTGGAGCAAGTATACGTTAGCCAGGTATTATTGTTTAGTTATGTATGTACATTTATTAAAGGGGTTGTTCACCTTTGAATTAACCTTTAGTAGAGTGATATTCTGAGACAATTTGCAACTGGTTTTAATTTTTTGTTATTTATGGTTTTTGAGTTCTTTTGCGGCTCTCCAGTTTGTAGTTTGAGCATTCTGGTTGCTAGGGTCCAAATTACCCGAGCAATCATGCATTGATATGAATACGATACTGAAATATGAATAGGAGTGGACCGAATAGAAAGATGAGTAAAAGAAAATAGCAATATTAATGCATGTATAGCTTTACAGAGCATTTCTTTTTAGATGGGGTCAGTGACCCCCCCCCACTTGAAAGCTGGAAAAAGTCAGAACAAAAAGGCAAATACTTACAAAACTATAAAAAAAAGTTTCTTAGAATCGTCCACATACCGTATATACTCGAGTATAAGCCGTCCCGAGTATAAGCCGAGGTACCTAATTTTACCTCAAAAAACTGGGAAAGCTTATTGACTCGAGTATAAGCCGAGGGTGAGAAATGCAGCAGCTTCTGGTAAGTTTCAATCAAAAAATTGAGGGTTTCTGCTCCCATTGGAGGTGCCGGCGTCTCGTTTTTGGATGCCAGTGACCATTCTTGGATGCCGGCGAATATTCTTGGAGACTATTCTTGGACGCCGGCGACTATTCTTGGACGCCGGCGACCGTTTTTGCGCTTGACCCGAGTATAAGCCGAGATAGAGTTTTTCAGCATATTTTGGTGGCTGAAAAACTCGGCTTATACTCGAGTATATACGGTACTAAAAGTTAACTTAAAGGTGAACCACCATATCTTTAAAATGTTCGTAGTCACCAAAGCTCTGTGACCATATAAAAGCATAAGGTGACACAAGTCCTCCTTCCACTCCCCAAATAAGGTTCTACAGGGGCATGGGGTACTAATGGAGTTGTGTTGTTTTTTTTTATTAGTATTTGTTTTGTGGAGGTACAATTTTGAATGGTTCTCCTCAGCAGTTCTGGGTAGCTGCCAGTGTGCATGGAGGATAAATGACTCACAACAAGACTTCAGTGGCTTATAAAGTGAGTCCTGGTCAGAGAAGTCATTGTGAGGTCCCTTTAAAGGAGAAGTAAACCCTAAAAATGAATATGGCTAAAAATTGCACTTATTGCACCAGCCTAAAGTTTCAGCTTGTCAATAGCAGCAATGATCGAGGACTTCAGACTTGTCACAGGGGGTCACCATCTTGGAAAGTGTCTGTGACACTCACATGCTCAGTGGGCTCTGAGCAGCTGTAATTATCTGTATTAATTACTAATCAGCCATATATTGTGACATTTCTATTCTACGTGTACTGTATATTATGAGTGGGTCCCTAAGCTCAGTAAGTGACAGCAGCACAGAGCATGTGCAGTGAATCAGCAGAAAAGAAGATGGGGAGCTACTGGGGCATCTTTGGAGACATATCTTTACTGCTAAAGGAATGTGGTTTCCTTGGGCTTGTACATAGTAACATAGTAACATAGTAACATAGTAACATAGTAACATAGTAAGTAAGGTTGAAAAAAGACACATGTCCATCGAGTTCAACCTTTTTTTTTTTTTATTAACTACCTATCTGCCAGTTGATCCAGAGGAAGGCAAAAAACCCATCTGAAGCCTCTCCAATTTGCCTTAGAGGGGGAAAAATTCCTTCCCGATTCCAAAATGGCAATCGGACTAGTCCCTGGATCAACTTGGACTATGAGCTATCTCCCATAACCCTGTATAACCTTACTTGCTAAAAAGCCATCCAACCCCTTCTTAAAGCTATCTAATGTATCAGCCTGTACAACTGATTCAGGGAGAGAATTCCACATCTTCACAGCTCTCACTGTAAAACCCCTTCCGAATATTTAGGTGGAACCTCTTTTCTTCTAATCGGAATGGGTGACCTCGTGTCAGCTGGAAGGACCTACTGGTAAATAAAGCATTAGAGAGATTATTATATGATCCCCTTATATATTTATACATAGTCATCATATCACCCCTTAAGCGCCTCTTCTCCAGCGTGAACATCTCCAATTTGGCCAGTCTTTCCTCATAGCTAAGATTTTCAATACCTTTTACCAGCTTAGTTGCCCTTCTCTGTACCCTCTATAATACAATAATGTCCTGTTTGAGTGATGGAGACCAAAACTGTACGGCATATTCTAGATGGGGCCTTACAAGTGCTCTATACAGTGGAAGAATGACCCCCTCCTCCCTTGACTCTATGCCCCTTTTAATACAGCTCAAGACCTTATTTGCCCTTGATGCTGCTGACTGGCATTGCTTGCTACAGCCAAGTTTATCATCTACAAGGACTCCAAGGTCCTTTTCCATAATGGATTTGCCTAGTGCAGTCCCATTAAGGGTATAAGTGGATATTCTTACATCCCAGGTGCATAACTTTACATTTATCAACATTGAATCACATTTGCCACTTAGCTGCCCAGATTGCCAGTTTGTCAAGATCATGTTGCAAGGATGCCACATCCTGGATGGAATTAATTGGGCTGGATAATTTTGTGTCATCTGCAAACACTGATACATTACTTACAACACCCTCCCCTAAGTCATTAATGAACAAGTTAAATAAAAGTGGACCCAATACTGAGCCCTGGGGGACCCCACTAAGAACCTTACTCCAAGTAGAGAATGTCCCATTAACAAACACCCTCTGTACCCGATCCTGTAGCCAGTTTCCTATCCACGTGCAAACTACTTCATTAAGCCCAACAGACCTTAGTTTAGAAAGCAGTCGTTTGTGGGGCACAGTATCAAACGCTTTGGCAAAATCCAAATAGATCACATCTACTGCCCCCCCACTATCCAGAATCTTACTTACCACATCATAAAATGCAATCAAATTCGTCTGACATGACCTATCCTTCATAAAGCCATGCTGATTGTTGCTCATAATGCCATTCATTAGGACAAAATTTTGAATGTGATCCCTTAACAAGCCTTCAAATAATTTGCCCACCACAGATGTCAAGCTTACTGGCCTATAATTGCCAGGCTGAGATCGTAATCCCTTTTTAAATATTGGAATAACATCAGTTTACAGAAGCCGAAAACATAATGTACAACATTTCTAGCCTACGTCTTCAGTTAAGCTTTAGTTCTCCTTTAAGGTAACTTAATGTTATTGCTTATTGAGGTAATATGTGTATTTGAGGGATTGAAATGAAAAACCTCTTGCGGCTCTTTCCAAGTGAATTAAATTTCACTTATATGGCAATTATGAGCCAAATGGCCAAGAGAACTCACCCGGTGATTAAAGTGACTTGGGTGCAATGCCCCAAGTCCTTCTCTTTGGGTGAGATGTAATAAACCATATGATCCAAAGCATATATATCACAATCAATATGGAAATGCTTGCACTCACCGATGATAGGGGGTGGCCTGGGTGCAGTGCCCCGAACCCGTAACTTGGGGTGAATAGCAAAGTAGATGTGTGGAAATGCACGCACTCAGAATAAGGATCTAATTTTTACAAACTTGGGGGTCGCAGGAGTGCGTGCCTTTCCACACATTTACTTTGCTATTTGAGTGATAGCAATGGTTTTATGACGCAAATGAATATATTTATTATGTAACACAATACGAGATATAGGATAGGTGATGATATTCAGGGGGCAATTATGCCTGCAATGCTGACACAAGCTTGTCACTTAGTGAGCTTTCAGACTTAGATATGACCTTTAGAACTGGAACTTGAGTCAGAGACATTTTTATCAATGAGAGGTGAAATAAAACTTTGTGGTTATCAAAATTCCATTATTAACGAAGAGTGAAAATAACTCGGCAGCCTACTATAGTTTCTATATAACTGCAGTGAACTCTTGTGCATTTAGCTTATGTATGTTTAACGTTATTTATTTTATTTGTGTATGCTGTACTGTACTCTAAGGGGCAGATTTATCAAGGGTCTAAGTGGATTCGAGGGAATTTTCGAAGTAAAAAATTCAAAATTCGAAGTAATTTTTTGGATACTTCGACCATCAAATAGGCTATTTCGACTTCGAATTCGATTCGAAGTAAAGTAGTTAGAATATTTGACCATTCGATAATTGAAGTATTGTCTCTTTAAAAAACCGTTGTTTTCAATACTTCACCAAATTAAACCTGCCGAAGTGCTGTGTTAGCCTATGGGGACCTTCTAGAGCATTTTTCTAAGTTTTTTGAAGTTGAAGAAAAATCGTTCAATCGATGGATGAAATCCTTCCAATCGGTCGATTCGAAAGATTTCATCATTCAATTGAACGATTTTACTTCGACCGCAAATGGCCGAATTCGATGTAAAAAAACTTCGACTTCGATATTCGAAGTCTAAGTATTCCAATTCGAAGGTAGAATTTCGAAGTATTTTTACCTTCTAAATTCGACCCTTGATAAATCTGCCCCTAAAACAATACAGTCATAGAACAAACAAGGGGCAATACAAAATATAAAAAAAAATAAAAAAACCTTTTGGATGAAGTGCTGAGTTCTAAACAGACAAGAGTAAGGCATGCCTCCTAACATTTTAAAAATAGAAAGATGGACAAATAGGGTGAAATGTTTAACCACGCCCATTTTGTGTCCACACTCCCTAATTACCATGTTTATTATAGAAAAATTTGGCAGGTTATGAAAATTTGAACACATTTATGTGGTTTTTCTGTGTTATTACAGTTTTGCTAATGAAGGTGAATTGCCATTTAAGCTGCAAGTCACAGTTACCCCAAGAAATCTGCTTATCTTAAATTGTTACAATTCTTTGTTTATCTTAAAAGTATCAAAGTGCACCTGCCAAAAGCCAATTAAGTCTCAGAAACTTTGTATCTTTTTATGGTGTTCGGTGCAGGAGATCAAAAAGAAAGTCGGCACATTTCAGTAACATCCAGGATTGCGGGTTGAGCTGTCAAAATTGTGACTGTACCGCAAAAAACGGGACAGTTGGGAGGTATGGTAAGGTGGTTCCTGCCCCATAGGGTCTAAAGTCTAAAGCCACAGTCACATGGGGCTGATTCTTAGCATGCGTGTATATACAGATCAAAAATCAGCTGGCATCCACACCCTCCTGTGTCTGCACCCAGGATCACTGTGTTGGCCTGGGTGCAGGCACAAATAGTAGGGAAGTGCTTGAGAAAGGGGTCACGCCCCGAAACGTTGCATCCGCAATAAACGAGCATGGTTATACCTACTAGCAGTACCCATGTCGTGCCGGTGTGTTCTGTTTCTACGTTACTTCTGAGGTTGCCAAGTTCCTCTATCGCCGAGCACCTGGGATTCGTGTTTGTCTGGACGGCCAGGGTGTGCGAGTGTAAGTTCTTTCTTTCTACAATTAGTCAAAGTTATGAACCCATACTAAAATCTGAATTGGAAGCTCTGAGAGCCACCTGACTATCTCAATACTATCTCTTGGAAACAAGTGCTACCATTTGCAATAGTGATATATAATGCACATTCTAGAGTGCTGGTGTTTGCTTTACTCTCAGTCTTGTCCTGTCTTATGTGTTTGCAAACATAAGAAGGGTTTAGGATTAAATTCTAATATTTTCATGATCAACAATGTTCTGCCAAAGTGGGGGTTTTCTCTGTAAGGATATAAAAAAATTTGTGTGGGTAGCCATGTACAGGGGCGTAACTACAGAGGAAGCAGACCCTGCGGCTGCAGGGGGTGCCAGGAGGTATTGGGGGCCCCACGAGGCCCAAATAATGAGCGATTTCAACATATATAGGTAAAAAAAGGACAACCTCTGGTTATGTTGGGGGCTTTAAAATTATTTTGCTGTGGGGCCTACTAACATCTAGTTACACCACTTTCATCTTTGATGATAATGCACCAAGAATTGTCACATTTATCTTTCTATCACAAATAATATAAACCCTGATGAATGCAGACAAGCAGTTATTAACTGTTAAAACAAACACCTCAGAAGGGTAATTAGCAGGTCCGGACTGAGAATTAAAATAGGCCCTGGCACTTCAGGTACACAGAGGCCCAATCAGCCCACAAGAGGCCCACCCAGCCTCTACCAGCCCACTAAATATTGACTTTCTATGGCACCTTATAGGAGCCCCTCTGGCATTTGCCAGAACCCACAGATTGCCAGTCCGGGCCTGGTATTTAGTCCATAAGATATTTGGCTTGTCCCAGGCCAAACAAGACTTCTCTGCAAGGGTTACACTCCATAACCCCTTCCTCTGTGTTTACCATGTATTGAGTTAATTACGACAAGTAGATGCAAGCGATAGTGTTTCCTACCGAAATAAAAGAACATCTCGGAAATTATAAACAGTTGTATGGTTTCCAAGCAAGTAATATAGGACACATTGCAGGAACAGAAGAAATGATTTAATTTCATTAACTGTGGTCTAATATATTGTGCATCTCTCTCTCGGTAAACCACAGCGGCATTTATTGGCCATCGCTTCAAAGTACTACTGTTTTTGTCTGCTTTCATTGGCCAAATGTGTCATGAAAAGAAGAATTAACTATAGTCCTGGAATAGAAATCTCATGGATTTCTCCTTTTAATGATAAATCTAGCATGCTGTGAACTTGTTGATATTATCAAGTAAAAAAAAAAAAAAAAAAGTTTTTCATTCTTGATTTAATGACTGCAGGATGGAAAAACTGTATTTATTATGAAGTCATATTTATAAAGCTCATTTTTTTTCCTAACAGGGAAATGGTACAGATTAGGGGAGTCTGTTAGCTGTAACCAACGATCTCAGTGTTTTGTTACATTCCCATATATAAAGTGCCTCATATTTGAGTTAGAAAAGACATTTTGTTTTCAAGTGACGCCTTTGGTGCTCTGCAGCCCTTTTCGAGATTGATAATGTTGCCTCAGCTGTCTTGGCACACTCTGGTCTTACCACAAATTTCCCTCTGTGTTGTTTTTAACAGGGATTTTTTTTGGAAGGGGTGGTTTATGAAATAAAGTTGGGGTAAATTAAGCCGTATTGTATTTACACTTTCCTAGCACTAAAATGAACACTTCAGGGAATAGCTTAAGTGCAAGTATGTCCTGTAGAAGAAATTAAGGATATGTCTTAAATACACTGCATGTGCTAAACACGCTCACTTATTTGTAATAGAGATGCAAAGTTGGAATCATTTGTCTAACGCACCATTTTTAGGACAGGATAGATGTTAAGTTTCTGAAGTCCCTATTAAAAATAGCACATAAAGTCCATGAAAAACAACGTTTTCGTGTGTAAATGGATTGTTTTTGTGACATCAAGGGCAACATTGGCATCAGTTTAGTAACTCCCTAAACATTAAAGCTTACATCGAATGTCGTGTTTTGACTAACATGGTTGTCTGGGAACCTACTTCAAATCAGAAGGGGAAAATTAACTATGTTTGGCAAACACTAGCACTGTCGGGCAAGTATCGCAACCTATACAGGTATGGGATGTGTTATCCAGAAATCCATTATCCAGAAAGCTCAGAGTCCTTCTTCCATAGACTCTATTCTATCCAAATAATCCAAATTGTATTTGTATTAAAGGAAAACTATACCCCCAAAATGAACACTTAAGCAACAGATAGTTCATATCATATTAAGTGGCATATTAAAGAATCTCACCAAACTGGAATATATATTTAAGTAAATCTTGCCCTTTTACATCTCTTGCCTTGAGCCACCATTTCGTGATGGTCTGTGTGCTGCCTCAGAGATCACCTGACCAGAAATACTTCAACTCTAACTGCAACAGGAAGAAGTGTGGAAGCAAACGACACAACTCTGTCTGTTAATTGGCTCATGTGACCTAACATGTATGGTTTGTTGGTATGTTTGTGAGTACAGTGAATCCTACGATCCCAGGGGGCGGCCCTTATTTTTTAAAATGGCAATTTTCTATTTATGATTACCCAATGGCACATACTACTAGAAAAGTATATTATTATGAAAATGGTTTATTTACATGAAGCAGGGTTTTACATATGAGCTGTTTTATGCAATATCTTTTTATAGAGACCTACATTGTTTGGGGGTATAGTTTTCCTTTAATAAAACAGTACCCTGTACTTGATCCCAACTAATATATGATTAATCCTTATTGGAAGCAAAACCAGCCTATTGGGTTTATTTAATGTTTACATGATTTTCCAGTAGACTTATCATATGGAGATCCAAATCCATTATCCGGAAAACCCCAGGTCACGAGTATTCTGGATAACAGGTCCCATACCTTTACCTGTATGAGATACTTCCTATCCTTGGAACAGAGCTTATAACCAACAATACAATTAGACCAATTCAATTCTCTACTAAACCTCATTTCCTACACTATATCCTTAACCTGCTTCACTTCTCTCCCTACCTGTGTCACCACAACAATGTCTATTTCTAAAATTTCAGTACAGAAGAAACCCACTGTAACCATATCCTTTTCCGCTTTTCTTTCATTAAATGGGACACCGATCAATTATGTTTAGGAGTAAGCCACCTGATTAAAGGGATACGGTCATGGGAAAAAAATTTTTTTTTTCAAAATGAAGCAGTTAATAGTGCTGCTACAGCAGAATTCTGCACTGAAATCCATTTCTCAAAAGAGCAAACAGATTTTTTTTTATATTCAATTTTGAAATCTGACATTGGGCTAGACATGTTGTCAATTTCCCAGCTGCTCCAAGTCATGTGACTTGTGTTCTGATAAACTTCAATCACTCTTTACTGCTGTACTGCAAGTTGGAGTGATATCACCCCCTCCCTTTTTCCCCCCAGCAGCCAAACAAAAGAACAATGGGAAGGTAACCAGATAACAGCTCCCTAACACAAGATAACAGCTGCCTGGTAGATCTAAGAACAACACTCAATAGTAAAAACCCATGTCTCACATTCAGTTACATTGAGAAGGAAAAACAGCAGCCTGCCAGAAAGCATTTCTCTCCTAAAGTGCAGGCACAAGTCACATGACCAGGGGCAGCTGGGAAATTGACAAAATGTCTAGCCCCATGTCAGATTTCAAAATTTAATATAAAAAAATCTGTTTGCTCTTTTGAGAAATGGATTTCAGTGCAGAATTCTGCTGGAGTAGCACTATTAACTGATGCGTTTTGAAAAAAACATGTTTTCCGATGATAGGATCTCTTTAAACAACATAAAAATACAAATGGTAGGAAGTTTCACACATGAAACCTAAATTTGGTGCACACAACATTTATCCAAAATTCAAAATATCAACCATACCAAAAGGACAGTGGTACTTTGCTGCTCCATGGTCATTGAGCTCTTCACTCCTGATGTGCTTGGTGTCATTGGACTATTCATCAGAGGAGATTTGGTATCCCATGGAGTTTCACTTTTCATATCCAACATGTATTAAAATCTCACGGGGCTAAGATATAAGCATTGTATTTGTTTATAATGTATTAATTATATCTCTGCCCTTTATTGCAAATTGTGGGTTAAGGGGTAAAGTGGCTTACAAAAAAAAACAGTTATGACTTTGGGTTACAAGAGGTTTGGGGCAGCACACAGAAATATGGTTTGCAATAGAGCCCACTGGGTTCCAGTTGTTCTGCTGCTTAGGCTATTTTATAAAGAGAAGAATAATTAATTTTCTTTCCTATTCTAATTTTTAACATTAATAAATCAATTTGCAAGTTTTCTTTGAACTGAAAACCATAAAGCATTTCTCTATTTTTCTAGTGTATTGAAATTCAGAAACATTTTGTTTTTAGTTAAAATTTTCCAGTGACGCATTGCAAGGCTTTTTGGCACGGACACTGTTTAAATAACGTAATTCCTCCACATGGTCTCCTTGGTGCTACTATACATTGATTCATGTATTAAGTATCCGAGCTATTACATCATAGCGGTTCTTAGAAGTCATGAAGTTGTTAAAACCTATTTGAAATTAAATGAAGTAGAAGGAAGTAAAAAAAAAACATCATTTGAAAATAGTATATCTTTGGCATTCTCTAGCAACCCCCTCGTTGAAAAGGGATTTTTCTATAGGTGAGGTCGCTTATTGACTTAGTACTCAAATTATTTTTAGGGTTCCTGGTTAAACTACAGGACCAACTGTTTTGTTCCATTAAAAAATGTTTTAATTTTTCTCATATGAATATTTAATTAAAAACCCACTTTTGTGAATGAACAATTTTAAGAGAAAGGACCTGGTTAACAGAAATAATGAACAGCAAGGTTGGGGGCAAAGGAAGCTACCATAGTTATTCACGTGCCCATAGTTAAGACTTGGAAGAAGACTTTTTGTCAATTACTACCAAGTGTCATTCAGAATTTGTTTTTACCAACACTAACATAGCCCAATGCATATTTTTACATGCTGACTACATACTTTCCATCTTTATAAGGTCACATTGGCATAAGTTGCCTGAGCACAGCAAATATTTAATATATACATATATGGGACTTTACTTCAAAGAGCATGTTAATCAGCAGATGAAAAGAGAAAACAGCTGTTACTTGGTTTTGTCTCAAACTTTTTCAGAAGAAGTTGCGGTCTGTATTGTGTTTCCGATTCGAAAGCAAAAATGTCAGCAAACGTGCAAATGTGCCTAAGATGGGGTTTAGAGAAGAATGTAGTTACATAAAGAATAAAACAGAGGCATTAGGAGGCAGCTAGCATTATACAGATGTTCTCTTGGAATGCACTATAGTGTGCGGTTGCACCTTGTATGTTTACCAGCCCTGCCTCACAATTCACACTATCAAGTGTCTGTCCATAGCAAGCAGGTGTTGAGTAAGACTAAAATGGGAGCCTCTTTTTACATTATTACAGGAGGAGGACTACTGAACAGAAACAAGTGGCAAAACAAAAAAAAACAGCAAGCAAATCGTAGAACCCATTTGTATCCTTCTACAAGTAATTATTTAAAAGTACACCACAGGGATTAAACCCAAGAGAAAAAGGGTTTGTTTTCAGCATGGCTGCTATGTGAACTGTCTGGGAGTTTAAATATTTTTGGCCAGAGAACCTCCAGTAATTATGTTTTAAGATCACAATCATTCAAAGGTGTCAGGGGTGGCTGGAGGGTTTGTATGTATGTATATATATTGTGACTTAAGTACCCCATTTTACCCCCATTTGGAAAATATAAGGGTATTATAAGTCACCGAGCAGTTCCATGACCATTTAAAGATCATGGTTTTCCTCAGTGACTTATAATACCCTCATATTTTACAACAAGGGGTACTTAAATATAATACTCAGCAGTCACGTGACAGAAATGACATCACTAAGCACCGTCCTCATATTTTGCAACTGGGGGTACTTTATTTATTATAATACACAAATTTCAGTGAGTCATGTGACAGAAATGACATCAGAACTCACTGTTTATAACTGATGACATCAGAACTCACCGTTTATAAGGATATAATTTACAAGATGTTCATGGCTTTTGTGTATTATATATTTATAATACACAAAGCCATATATATCTTGTAAATTATATCCTTATAAATGGTGACCAGTGATGTCATCATAAACGGTGAGCAGTCATGTAATTTATGTCACATGACTCACTAAAACTTTTGTATTATAATAAATAAAGTACCCCTTGTTGAAAAATATGAGGATATTAGAAGTAACCTCGGAGTACCATGTAGTGAATAAAAGGACTAATCGGACTAGTCCCTGGATTAAAGGAGAAGGAAAGGTTAAAACTAAGTAAGTCTTATCAGAAAGGTCCATCTAAATATACCAGTCAACCCCCAAAGTAGTGCTGCTCTGAGTCCCCTGTCAAAAGAAACACAGCATTTCTTTCCTTCTATTGTGTACACATGGGCTTCTGTATCAGACTTCCTTCCTTCATCTTAAACCTCATTGCCCTGGGCAAGAGCATGCTCAGTTTGCTCCTCTTCCCCCTCCCCCTCCCTTCTCTACTGTAATCTGAGCCCAGAGCAGGGAGAGACTCAGGCAGGAAGTGATGTCACCCCACATTAATACTGCAGCTCCTATTCTAAACAAACAAGAGAGTTTCAAGAGCTTTTTACTCAGGTATGGTAAAACATTCTACAGAATAAATATAGCATTCTAGCTTGCACTATTGCAGCTAATCTATTGGCAATAAAATGCCTCCGTAGCTTTCCTTCTCCTTTAACTTGTACTATGAGCTATCTTCCATAACTCTGTATTCCCTCACTTGCTAAAAAGCCATCCAACCCCTTTTTAAATCTATCTAATGTATCAGCCTGTACAACTGATTCAGGGAGAGAATTCCACATCTTCACAGCTCTCACTGTAAAAAACCCCTTCTGAATACTTGTAAATGAAACTTTTGAATTGATTTTCTGAAATGTTGTAGAAATGGCTAACTATAGCAAAGATTTGTGGCTTTGTAGTTTGGAGCTGAATGGTAAAAATCTAACTTTTTTTTCAGAATCTCTATTCCCTAAACATGTACTGTTTTTTGGAGTTACTGGTGTTATGTGCTAAAGTAGGAAATTGATAGTGAAAAATGTTCAGTGGGTACAATATGTGTTATGGGTATATGTGTTTATTGTTATTACAATTGGAATATGGATAACTTGTGGTCTGGGGTCTTGAAACTTTGTGAATTCCGGATAACACTTAAAGGTGAATCCATAATCACACCAATTTTTCTCACGACACTGTGGTCCATCCATCTTCAACTTGCTGGATGGTTTAATATGTAAAAAGTTCTAGCTTGACCACGGAGGAGGTCAGCTGCTTTCTTGATTTGAAAACAGATGCCCAAAAAACATACTCTTCAATATACAATTATTGAAGGAGAACAAAACCCCGTCAAGCAAAAAACCCCATTCCGTTCCCTCCATTGTCCCCCCTCCCTGCTTTCTCCCTCCATATTACCTTACTTGAAAAAAGTGTCCCTGGCATTAACATTGGCATTGGAGTAGCACAGCGGAGCTCATGGGCTTCATCTTCAGTATCTTTGCATTACCCGCAAAAGTAAGTGTGACACTGAGCTTTCTCACGCATGCACTGTTGGGGTCAGTCTGGTATTCGTGCCTACTGCGCATGTGCCGGAAACTCTGAAGATTGGCGAAGGAATCCGAAGATACTGAAGATGGCGCTCATGAGCTCTGCTGCGCTATTCTGCATGAATATGCTATCGTTAATGCCAAGGGAGAATTCTTACAGGCAGGGGGGCCAATGGGATGAGGGTTTTTGCTTAATGGGGGTTTAGTTCTCCTTTAAGTAGTCTTAATATCAATCACTGACTTTTCTGCTCTTTAAACCAAAATGAATAGCATAAACAGTTTTGGATATCATTGAGCATAATTTAAAGTAGAATAGTGAAGTTCTAATGATTGTCTTGATATGCAAGTATTATAAAATGGCTTCACTGGCTATTTAAACATAAAGTTCAATATGTACACATTATACAAAATAGGAGAACATGACACAATGCAATAGTTATTTGGTAAGGGTGTCACAATCATAAATTTAACGTCCATGCTTCTCCAAAAATACTAACCCATATTGTTCTCCCTGGACCTGTTGCAAGGATGACTAATCCAGCTGCTGAGGTCTCCCTTTATGTGTTTGATAGAACGACTGTATGACCACAGCTGTGTGTTTATGTGCACTGCACACCTGCAACCTCCTGACAAATTAGCCACACTATGTGGAATATACAGAATTACCCTGGCACTGCAGCAAATAAGGAAGTCTCTGGTTTGAAGTCCATTTGAGATGCCAGCTGGAGTATTTATGTTGCATTACACAGATGTAGCACTGCCAACTGATTTTATACCAAATAAAGCCTAATCTTTTTATACATATTTGGTGTCAGAGTTATGAAGTGGTACTCAAGAATGTTCTCACGACTTAACTCTTTTTAAATGAAAATTGACAGTAGAAAAATTCTTCAGCTTTCAGAAACTGGAAAATTGCTGAAATGAATTATAAAAATCTGTCATATTCCATGCTCAGTGTTTTATTTGCAGAATAAAATAACAGATTCTGAGATATTTTTAGCTATTTAAACATATATATATCCCAGGGAGTTAATAAAAAAAAAAACCTCAAAAAACATTATATATATATATATATATATATATATATATATATATATATATATATATATATATATATATATATATATGCTATATAAGCTGAAAATTAAGTCAAATGACAATCACCATCAAAGTCATGGTGCTAGGATTGATTGTTTGCTCAACAGTCAGTGCTTTTAATTACTAGATCAGAATGTTGGTCTGTTTCACATGAGCCCTATATTTTTGGTACAGTGTAATATATAGTTCAAAAACATTCTGCATGTATTTTATAACCTATATTACACTGGCATTATGTCTAAAGGTTGTACCATCTCTCTTCACATAGTAAAACATAACACATTCATAGAAGACCTTCCACTCTACCCTTCCATAATATCCCCAGCCCTTTAACTGAAGGGAAAGAGAAGTAGGATCAATAAACAGAGGAGCAATACAGAACACTCGTACAATTGCAACATATTCCATCCTCATCAGCCTAGAGTTGTATATGTCAAGCAGGCAACGATGGTTATCAACCTTGAGTTGATTCACTCCCAAAAGAAAATGGTTCAATACTGGCAAATAATGGTTCCAGGTGTCTTTTAATTTCCAGTCATGGCTCAATGAAATCCTTATATCTGAAATGAAGACTTTGCAACAGTCTATGCTATTGTAATTTATAATACTACGTTTATTATTTTAAACTGCATGAAATGCTGCAGAATTGTTCCAAGTCATGTGTTGCTAAAATGGATAAAGGAGAGGTGAACTTATTTCTTTAAAGGCATAAATAGGACTGTTCACTAATGTGCATGCAGAAGCTCCCTTTCAAAGTATATGAAGATTTATGGGCCATGTTATAAACTGATTTTCGTTTGTTGGCAGGCACACTCCCCCTCTCCGTCCCCAACCGTTAGCTGGAAAAAAAAGTTCTTAAACCTCCTTTAAATAAATACTGGAAGACCATTGTAGATATAAAAATACAGCAATATATTTCCAGTGGTTATCAATAAAAAATTTAACTGCATGAAGTTAGATTTTATTTATTTCCTAGTTGTAGAATGGAAAATACTATATCTTTGGCTTTGAGAATAGTTGAGTTTGACAAAATATATTATTACTGTACACCAGAATTTTTGGTTATTAAGTTTAATATTGTCAATATTTACTCTATTAGCAAATTGTTCACAGGCTGTATGGAATAATGACATAAATTTTCTCATGATATACAGTTCTACTACGCTACCTGTGATACAGTGATTGTTTGTAAACTTAAAGTAGAACTATATGTTCTGAAAGGAAGTTTCACATACTTCATATCCTAATATGTCAACTATCATGAGTCTTATTAAACTGGCATATGTGTATCAAAAATATTGATATGCCTTCTTTGTTGGCTAATGTACCCCTTGTATGTTTGGGTGGTCTTGGTTTGTGTGCAATTACTCTGGCTCCTATGAGTCAGAGCTAGTCTTTGACATGGCAGCGTTTCATTTTGGAAAAGTCCAAATGGCACTTTATATTAGAAAAAAAATCATAAAAAGACTTGAATAAGTGTTTTAAATATAAAATATTTTTATACAGAGATGTAATGTTAAGGGTATCATTTTACTTGCATTCCTTTGCGTTAATATTTCCAACTAGTTATAATGGTTAAAATGTATTTACAACATATATCAATTGAATCACCATCCCATTTACTGGTCACACGTCTTTTTTTTATGTTTTGTTTTTCTTTGTCATGTCATCTAATGGGAATTTCAAACTTGCATGATGTATATATGGCTAACCCCGGCCATTAGAGTGTCAATATGGTGCTCTGGAGTGGATTAGCCCATTCATGGCATGCAGTAGTGTAGATTTCAGGTTTGTAAAAAGTCTATATAGCTTTGGCCCGTATTTGGTTCCAGTTGTTGTCCCTAAAACAACAATGTGAATTTAATCTCACCGCATGTCTTACAATAAAGATTTTGGAAACTTTTCACTAAAATAAAACCCTGTCATGGAGATACTGTGATCTACACTTAAACTGAGTCCAATTAGTCCTTACTCTGATCTAGAGATTCACTGAATCCAGGATTCGGTTCGGGATTTGGTCAGGATTCTGCCTTTTTCAGCAGGATTAGGCTGAATCCTTCTGCCCAGCCAAACCGAATCCGAATCTTAATTTGCATATGCAAATTAGGGGCGGGGAGGGAAATTGCGTGACCTTTTTGTCACAAAACAAGGAAGTAAAAAATGTTTCCCCCTTCCCACCCCTAATTTGCATATGCAAATTAGGATTCAGTTTGGTATTCAGCCGAATCTTTCACAAAGGACTCGGGTGTTCGAAAGAATCCAAATCAAATGTTCCTACATTGGCACACCTAAACAACATCCAGTATGGCCATCCATCTCCTTATGCCTTGTATCTGTGGATCCTACTTTTCTTCTCCATATTCTCTAAGTGATCCCTAACCAGTGGCTACATGTTGCTCACCAACCCCTTGGATGTTGCTCTCAGTGGCCTCAAAGCAGGTGCTTATTTTTGAATTCCACACTTAGAGGCAAGTTTGGCTGCATAAAAACTAGGGGTATTACCAAAAAGTGCATCTGTAGGCTGCCAGTCCACATAGGGGCTACCAAATATCCAAACAAAGCCCTTATTTGGCATCCCCAGTGACTTTTTTTCATGCATTTGTTGCTCCCCAACTCTTTTACTTTTGAATATGGCTCAAGGGTAATAAAGGTTGGGGACCCCCGCTCTAAGACTCGCAACCTATGTAGAAAGATGACATAAAACCTTGCTGACACTAGTCTATGACTTCATACAGGCTTCAGCTAGTAAGTAAAGCACACTGCTCACCTTACAGAGGTTATATGTATGTATGTATGTATGTATGTATGTATATATATATATATATATATATACATATATATATATATATATATCTGTACTTAACGCTTCATAAATTGCTCTCTGCATAAAATAAACATTCACAAAGAACACTTTGAAATAGCTGATTTGCAGTTAAATTCTTCTTATTTTGTGCTGAAAGTAACTTTGGCATATGAAGGTATTCATGGACAATGGCAAACGTGTTCTAAGGGCCAGGCTTTATCTAGGGAAACCGTTGTTGTCTCTTTACAATCATCTAAAAGAAAGTTGTTGTCCTGGAAGTTATTGACTTCCTATGCACGACCCCAGAGACAGAATTCATTATCAGGAATGTTTACTCATCTTCATATACTTCAGATCCTCTTTTTTTGTTCAGCACACTTTCTGGTTGAAGAGCAACTCAATGTACACAGTTCTGTAAATACGACTTATAACCCATTAGCACAAGAGACCACCCAAAGTGATAAGTGACCCCCTACACCATTGTGCCAGTATTTAAAGATTAGACAACCTGTACCCCAAAAGGGTTGCAAATCCTTTCATTTTGTTTAGATATTGATTGAGTCCATTGTCATGAGCAAACTTCATCCATCTCGTTATGTAAACACTGCCATCCTTTTATAGAGCTACGAAGAAAAAGTTAATGAGTAATGGTCTCAGAGTTAAGACCTAGCCCCCAGCTTCCTTGAGAAAGTACCAAAGGCATCAGAGCTGTGTTTTTTAAAGTAACTGTATCTTATAGTTGGACTTTTAATGTTTAACAGAATAGGGAGTATCATCACTGTGGGAAACTTCTCCCATGACCTCCCAGTGAGCAAATAGCAGATAGTAAACTGACTTGGAATCGTTTTTCAAGGTCTTCTTTTATACTGGTTGATGCAGTCAAAAAAATCTGTGAATTATGCTCTAGTACAGATGCAATATTGTAAAAAGCCCCTGCGAGGAATTTCTCTCCCTAAGCTGGGCTAGTTATTTAGTGCCATGTCCATACTTCAGTAAAGTGGGCTATTACTTCAAACAGCCGTGCCGCCTGCAGGTTGCAAGCATGTGATGGAGAACCTCTACTTCTAAGGTCAGCAACAGATGTCTTTCAATAAATAGCCAGTAATTTCTTGCAATTGCTTCGTTCATCATCAGCACATGTCATCAATCCCACAATCGTTTGCTCAAGTCAGACTACAGAATCCCTGTTTCAGCAGGCACAGCTGCGAGCAGGAGAACAGGCAGAAAATTATTTGTGCAGCTTGGTGGCTGTCAGACAAAAGACAGGCAATGTGTGTTTCAAACAGAGTGCAGGCCCTGAAAGACCCAGTCAAAAGGGATTTTTCCGTTTGCAAATAATTCCTAGGGTCATTAATCTAATGTATAAAAAAAAGTGGACAGTGCACATATACATGAAGCCAGGAATGGATAACAGAGCGTTGACTTTGAATAGAGGCGTTATATCAGTTGTCAATAAATCATAACATTGCTTTTAGTCATATTATTTTTGTTGTGTTTCCACTACAGAAGCCACACTGACAAGAAAACATGTTGATTTGGCTTAAAAAAGGTGTTATAGTAAACATTTAAAGGGAAAAAAAAACACGTGGAATGTTCAGCACTACAAAAACGAAAAACAAATTATTTTTGTTTGACCTGCCCTTGAATTATAACGCCTTAACAGTAGTGACAGAAACTGTGCAAATCTTCTCATATGCCCGTTCGTTATTTTTCCATAAACTTCATCTTGCCATCTTTTCCATATACTTTAGCTTACTTTCAGGAAAGCCTGATATTTTAGAGCCTTGTGGCTGAGTGACCATATTAAAATGTAATGCTTTGGTTTGTGAATTCTACCCATATAGTGATAATACACATACCTAGCAGCAACTTTCAACCAGCAAGGAATTCCACAGCCTCGCTGTCCTTACTGTGAAGAACCGCCTATGTTGCTTCAAATGAACAAGAAAGTATATATTATATAACTATAGATATTTGCACAGAACTCCAAGTGGCAATTAAAGGGCACCTGACACCCTAAGAAATAATTCAAAATACCTTTCTTTTGTGCTTGTCAAGCACAATAAATATAACTTACACTATATAAGTTATTTAAATCTTGTATCCTTCAGTCTTGCAATTCACAATCACAGCAAGTAGGCAGGCACCATTTTGTGCACACTGTTATTAAGGCAAGCTTTGCATCATGCCAAAATCTTGTTTGATGCCTATTGCCGTGCACTGGCTATACAATTAGATGGTGAGGTAGGAGGGGTATGTGCGTTGACATCTAGGAAGTGCTGAATGTAAAGTGAAAGTAATTGCCTGCCCCGCCCCTATGCCTAAGGCATAGAGGTGGGGCAGGCAATATATAATTGACAACTGAGATATCAAGTACCTAAAATGGGTATATATGTGTTAATGTTTGATCTAGATGACAGGTCCCCTTTAAACCTATTTCAACTGTGTCCATGTTTTCTTGTTTTACATTATTTTCTCTTTGGGAAACTGAAAATATTGGGAAACAGAGTGTAGAAAACATATTACCTTTCAACATGCACAGGTTTTTAGCCACCTGACTAGCCTTATGATGGTTTTAAGAGACAAATAGGTAGTTTATAGGCTTCTTAATTAGGCCATATGCCAGAGCTAATAAAATGGCATGAAATGTTATACTCTTTGCTGTTCTTTTAAGTCTGCTATTACCATTCTTGTTTTAGAAAAATACTGCCTTGCACTTGTTACTTAAAGGAGAAATAAATGTCACTGAAATATGTTATATGTGCTGTAGAGGATGCTTATTAATTCTTCTTTACAGTCTGTTTTTCTTAATAGTTTTTTTATACAGGTGAACCCCCATTTTATGTTTTTCAGGAGACCAGGAAAAAGTAGCGTAAAATCCAGGAAAATTTATAAAAATGTATAAAAGCAAATTATTCTTTAAGTACTCAGACCTGACTGACTTGAATCAGTTTTACTTTGAATAACTGTATTAAAGAAAAGGGTTAAGCATTGCAGCATTAATGTTATACTATGGGAGCATGTGCAAGGCCTCTCTGACGGCTACATGCACAACCTAAAGCAATAAGGGATTAGTGCAGGACTGTATGAGGTGCAAACTAATTGGAATCGACTGTATACAGCCAGAACCGTGGCAAAATATGCATCTAGTTAGTATTTTAAACCTCTTAATTTCACTACTAATGATATTCACAGAAGGCAAAAAGCCATTTTTGGGAACGTCAGGACAAAACTTTGGTGTAAAATCAGGGAAAAGCACCTATTGAAAATGCATTATAAACTGGCATTATAAATTGTACTTTCATAACCTTTTCCTATTGCCAGCAGTGAAACCATGTTGTTTGTCAGTAGTGCATGGCAAATTGGTAGTTCACGATGAAGTTATCCAAGGGCAAGTAAATCTGTCAGTGACTTACGGCACAAGTGTGTTGGTTGAGAACTAACAAATGGATAGCTAAAGGACCAGGAAACTCCCCTACCACATCTGAAATAGTGCCCCTACAAGGCCCCCTTTCCCTCCTTCCAACCACAACTTATGGTGGCCATAGATGCACTGATAATATTGTACAAAACACATTTTCGTGCGATATTCTATGCGTGTATGGTGGGAAACGAGCCAACTGATATGGCAGAAGACGTGTTGTCGATCGGGCTAACCGGAAAATTTTGAACATCGACCACTGTTAGTGCCAAATGGTCAGATACGGGTAGAATTCTATTGTTTCTACCTGTATATCTGACATTTCAGCTCTACATGTGAGTATTGAAATGAATGATCTTTCTTGGAAAGATCTTTTCCAGGAAATATCGCAATTGTTACATCTATGGCCACCTTAATGTTCCCCCCGGAGTTGACAGCATATAATGTGGCAGCTAAAACTGCTGCACAACTCTGTATTATGGGAAAAGGTACAGGAGACTGGGGCACATTTCAAGAGTCTGATGGAGCAATTAGGGAGGGTGGCCTGTGCAGGGACCCTCTACTTTATAACAGGCTTTATGTCTCATTTAAATCCACGCAAAACATAAAATGGAAGGTGTATGAAGCACTGTTGGAAGTTCTCCTTAGCAGAGTGTGTTATTATTCATTTTGAGTCTGATAATAAACATTCACCATTGATAAAAATAGATGTAGAGATTACATTTTTTAAGTTACATTTTTATGAGGGGAAAAATAAAGAAATAGTCACTGTTTATCAGATTGCTATGGGTGAAAAGCAATATGTCAAGAAACGGGAAAATGAACAGATGGGATATAAAATTTCATAAAAAAAGTCAAGGGCCAGTCTAATACCAAATGTTAGAAAAAGATTGGCATTTAAAGATGAAAGAAAGGGCTTCTTCTTGTGGCCGTAAAAAGGATTATGCACAGGCTCTGTAATATCCTAGCAATTTTTTAATGAGATAGAATATCTGAACCCCAATGGAATAACCTAAAATAACTTATTGGAAACATATTAAAAGCAGTGAATTGAAATTTCCTTTAGACATAACTATGGCAGTGATATCACTTTGATCTCTCTTTGGGTGGTACACATTTTCCACTATTTCAGAATAAATTCAGACATTTTGTTATTAGAAATGTGAACTATTTTTTCTCCTTGAAACATCTTATGCCTTAATGCAATCGCGGTTTTTACTAACTTCAACTGCTTTAGAGATTGTTTTAAACAAATGGTTCTCTCCATGAAAAATATGTTCCAGAATTGCCCACAGTGCCACCTTTAAAAATAGTATTAATGTCAACACTTACATCTTACCAATGTTTTTCATAAGTAATGTGGCAAAGTCAGTTATCTGGCAATCCACTCGGCATGTAGTATGTGCAGAGTGCTTTGTTGGGCAGTTGGACAGTCATAAAGAATTAGTTTGGTTTAGAAAACTGCTTAAAACGACTGCTCGCTTTCTCAAAATATATTATTACCCAATGGAATGCCACAAATAATAACTTTTGAAATTGTGATTTTTTGTTTCTTCCATGCTCTCATATTTCCATGTCAACAACCTAGGCAATATGCAGTAATGCATGTTCTGTGATTAACAGAAATGTGCAATGCATTGTGGGAATCAAAATATTGGTTGGAGAATAGCTAAGAACAGACACAAACTGCTTACCACTTACATTTCATTTACAAATAATTTTAAAATCATTAACACATTTTATTAATTTTGAATTTGTTAAAATTGTATTTTCTTTAGTAATGAAAGAAAAAAAACATGACACTTTTGGTTGAACGTCCCTTTAAAGTGGTTGTTCACCTTTAAATTAACGTTTACTATGGTGTAGAGCAGGGATCCCCTTTTAAAGCCGTGAGCAACATTCAGAAGTAAAATGATTCGGGGAGCAACACTAGCATGAAAAAATGTTCCTGGGGTGCCAAATAAGTGCTGTGATTGGTCATTTAGTAGCCCCTATGTGGATTGTCAACCTACATTGAGACTCTGTTTGGCAGTGCACCTGGTTTTTACACAACCAAAACTTGCCTCCAAGCCTGAAAATTCAAAAATAATCACCTGCTTTGAGGCCACTGGGAGCAACATCCAAGGGGTTGGAGAGCAACATGTTACTCATGAGCTACTGGTTGGGGATCACTGGTGTAGAGAGGGATATTCTGAGACAATTTGCAATTGGCTTTCATGTTCTATTATTTGTGCTTTTTGAGTTATTTCGCTTTCTATTCCGCAGCTCTCCAGTTTGCAGTTTTAACAATCTGGTTGCTAGGATCCAAATAATCCTAGCAACCACTCATTGATTTAAATAAGAGACTGAAATATGAATAGAAAGGCGAGTTATAAAATTTAGCAATAACAATACATTTGTAGCCTTACAGAGCATTTGTTTTTAAGATGGAGTCAGTGAGACCTGAAAAGTGTCAGAAGAAAAAGGCAAATAATTAAAAAAAAAAAGGTTCATGGAAAAGTTGCTTACAATTTTCCATTCTATAACGTACTAAAAGTTAACTTAAAGGTGACCCACCCCTTTAAGCCAAGATTAAGACAAACAAGAGCAATTACTGTATAAAACTGTGGCAGTTTATTGCTGGAGAAAGATGACAGAATCAAAGCAAATTCAGTTTAAAAACATAATTTTAGAAACATCTTAGAGAATAAAAAGTATAAAGTAAATGAAAAAGTAATTATTTGTAGTTCATTATTTGGGAAACCAACGCTTTGAACGTTAAAAAATGGTGCAATGGTGCAATTGATGAAGGGAATATTCTCCTGAAGTGTTGTGTGTGCTGCAGTGTTGGAGTTTGCACGACTGCATTTATGCCGAGTCCTTTCATTCTT
Source organism: Xenopus laevis (assembly GCF_017654675.1). Lineage (NCBI taxonomy): Eukaryota > Metazoa > Chordata > Amphibia > Anura > Pipidae > Xenopus > Xenopus laevis. Next base: position 138,919,650 of record NC_054381.1, on the reverse strand, counting down.
TTAATGGACTGTATTAAGTGGTCATTGGGACTGCAATCTGATGCACAAAAAGGTTGTGGATACATGAACAGAGGAGTGTATGAAAATAAAACATGTTTTGATTGTTGGTCTCTAATAAAATGTACACATTTGTGTAGAATATTTTAAGTTTATGTTCACACACCACATATGTTTGTTTGGTGGTTAACAAGCCTTTAATTAGTAAACCATGAAACTGTTGGATTTTACTAATATTTTGTTTAACAGCTGTGAACATGTGTATGTTTGTGTTCTGCATATCTTTATCATCTTCCCTGAACATAAGCTCACCGTATAATTTGCTGTTGTTGGTTTGGGTTTGTGAATCCTATGTTCACAGTGGGAGGGGTGTAAGGCACCCATTCATATTGCTGTCTTCTGTCCAAATTGCGGATAGGAGACTCTTTATACATGCCGGTAATGTGCTGCGCAATATAATCTGAAATATATTCCACTGGGGAGAAAGGTGGAATAGGTTACATACGCTTTTCCTAAGTGCGATAAATATAAAACCCCATTACTCACTTTTAAGCAGGTGCTTGTTATATGAGGTTTTAAAGAAATATAAAGCTGCTGGTGAAATGATCGGTTTCCACAGACATTGCTCCACTTTTACAGATTTGATCCGCTAAGGAGACAAAAACCATTTTTGGTACTTTTAAATAGTAATGAAGGTTGAAATGAACCTAGTACAGTATTCTGCTTTCAGACTTTTACCGATCATCTGTAAAGTTTTCTCTGTAATCTTAGATATGACATTCTGCCGTAATGGGCATTTATTCTCGCAAAGCACACACTCACAAAATAAATAAATGCCAAATTCTATATTAACGAACATTTTGGGGCAACAAGTAAATTCTCTTTCTTACTGCTTCATCTGGACAAATGAGAGTGTATTGTAAACTGGAGAATCGAGCAGCAAATGGGCAAATGTGGTTTAGCGATGATAAATGCAAGGTTATACACATGGGAAAAAGAACATAAATGATAGTTATATATTACATAGAAATGTGTTGGCGGCGTCCTCAATTAAGAAACATTTAGGAATTTTATTTATAACAAACTGCGCAACTCTAGGCAGTGTCATGGGGAGGCCCCTTTCTCAAAGGTCAAATTTCGATCAATGTGAATTTTTCAAACACAGTAGTGCTAATTTTATCAGAAACCACTTAAAGGGATTATGTCATGAATTTTATCGTCTTTGCACTGCAAATAATTCACTCTACCATTTAAAATGTAATTCCTGAACCAACAACTATAGTTTTTTTTAGTAGTAATATTGGTGTGTAGGTGCCATCTCAGGTAATTTTGCCTGGTCATATGCTTTCAGAAAGAGCCAGCACTTTAGGATTGAACAGGCTATTGTTTTTCCTACTAAATGTAACTGAAAGAGTTGCAGTGGGACATGGATTTTTAATATTGAGTGCTGTTCTTAAATCTACCAGGGAGCTGTTATCTGGTTGCCTTCCCATTGTTCTGCTGATTGGGAAGGTAGTAGGGTAATATTACTCCAATTTCCAGTGCAGCATTAAAAAGTAAATGTAGTTTATCAGAGCACAAGTCACATGACTTGGGACACCTGGGAAACTGACAATATGTCTAGCCCCATGTCAGATTTCAAAATTGAATATAAAAAAATCAGTTTACTCTTTTGAAAAACGGATTTCAGTGCAGAAACCTGCTGGATTGCCTATTTATAAAAAACACATTTTCCCATGACAGTAGCCCTTTAACCTGCCTATATGTTTTTGGACGGTGGAAGGAAAAACTGTGTACTCCGAGGAAGCCTATACAGACACAGGGAGAATATACAAACTCGTTGCATATAGTAAAGGATTGGACTCTGTCTTGGTTTCACCTCTGTGTTCACTAATCACGAAGCAGGATGTTTTTTTTATTTATGATTATCTTTTATCTATGTGGCATGGGTACATTTATGCATCGCTTTATACAGATTATACATCATTCACGCGTCCCTATCATATTCACACAATACATTATGGGTCATTTAAAAATTAGTCCATCTAGATGGCCCTCCCATACAGAATGCTTTTTTGATATGTTCCTTGAGGCAAAGCTTTTTTCTGTTAGCCAAGCAGGGGACAGATATTATTATTCGAATCAATAAAGCTAGCAGGAACCATTTAAGTCTTTTGCTTTTAAAATGTATTTCAGTTCCAGTACCCGTATGATACTACATTTCCATAGAAGGGGAAACAGTGCTAATACTTGATAGAGGGTTTGGAGTTAATACATGAAGAACATGATTTGTTTGGGCCATATGCTATTGTTAATTAAAGAACCAAAGTGATTTTTTTTTCAAATGTCCGAGTAAATGAATGTAAAAGTATATTATAATTCAGCAGGCTAGTACATTTGCAGTTTTTCTTTTATTAGGTGTGAAATCTAAGAATCCTCTGCCAACTCTTGAGGGTTCTATCCAGAACATTGAGCTGAAATTCTGCAGCACATCGTTGGTCAAATGTGTCTCCGGGACCGTGGGATCAATAAAAATTTGTGCCAAAGCCCCAGGTATGTGCAGCTGGACCATGTAAAACTTTATTGCCTGTATAGGAGAATTGGCCTTACGTTTTACAAGGAGAGTTACTGAAACAAGAATTTATTCATTGTTCCTATGAATTGCAAAGAGATTTTTTTCAGTATTATTTTCTAATGCCAGTATAATACATATAGATCATAATTTGGCACATTTTGTTAATTGTATATATACATATAGCTGTATTTAGTTTGTAAACATAGTATAGTAGTGTTTATATCTGAGAAGTGTGTTCTGTTATGAACAGGATATTATTTGACTGTTTAGTGATATATAATTATAATTTGTATTCCTTATTAATTGTATAGTTTTAAATCCATCTAAAATATTTTTATCTGGAATTCTTGATATTGCCTGCATTTTACAACAAATTCTTAGAGGAAATGCACACACTGATCACACAGATAATTCCCTAGGAAGGATTGTGGTGAACAAAATACCCTATGAGCCCTTGATATCCACTTCTTTATTCTGCTTTTATTAAAAAATGGTTATGATATGTGCCCTAGGTATGATACGTATGGAAGGCTTTCTCTGCTTTGAAGATCATTCATATGGTGGTATTTTTTTTATTCATGAGAAGACTGGATTGCTGCCATCAAAATATTTATGGTGTTCCTTTAAAAATTGGGTGAATTCAGTAGAATGTTATAAAAGCTGTCACGATTTTTCAGAACTTTAACATTTTCTTCTTTATAGTTATTTTCAACAAACAGGAGTTGACAGCCTCCTAATGTTAAATGTTAAAAAGTTCTTCAGTCTATGAGTTATTCATAATCTAAGCAGAAGTCCCTGACTTTTTGTAATCATAAAACACAATAAAGGATAAGATACTGGACTCCAGAGCAAATAACAACACTGTGAGTTTGTGCCAGCATGGTTTTATGCGTAATAGACCTTGCCAGACTAACTTAATTTCTTTTTGTGAGAAGGTGAGCAGGGACCTCGATTCTGGGATGGCAGTGGATGTGATTTACTGAGACTTTGCTAAAGCATTTGATACAGTGCCACACAGAAGGTTACTGGTTAAATTATGGAATGTTGGCCTGGAACATAGTATTTGTACCTGGATAGAGAACTGGCTAAAAGATAGACTACAAAGAGTGGTGGTAAATGGAACATTTTCTAATTGGACCAGTGTTGTTAGTGGAGTACCGCAGGGCTCTGTACTAGGTCCTTTGCTTTTCAACTTGTTTATTAATGACCTGGAGGTGGGCATTGAAAGTACTGTTTCTATTTTTGCAGATGATACTAAATTGTGCAGAACTATAGGTTCCATGCAGGATGTTGCCACTTTGCAGAGTGATTTGTCTAAACTGGAAAACTGGGCATCAAACTGGAAAATGAGGTTCAATGTTGATAAATGCAAGGTTATGCACTTTGGCAAAAATAATATAAATGCAAGTTTTACACTAAGGGGCAAATTCATCCGAAGTTGCGACAGCTTTGCCGCACTTCACCATGCGTATTTTTGCCAGCGCTATGCAAATTCACTAAAATGCGAAGTTGCTAAACTTGAACTGTTTAATACAGTTTTTTCTCGTGGATGTATCAAGCTTGAAAATAAAATCTTTTAAAAAAAAAAAAATGCAAAGTTGCGCTCAGGGAGGCGAACGGTAGCGAAGTTACGGTACCATTACTTTGTCAGGCAAAGCAAAGTTACACTAGCGATGCCTAATTTGCATACGGCGTGAAGTTAAAATATAATGGCCGTATATGCTGCAGCAACTACATTACACTACACAAGCCCAGGAAACCTTTCAGAAATAAAATAAAGGTGTTCTATTGCCCTACACATGTGCCCACTGTATAGTTTATGTGCCATATTTTAGGAGATGTAGGGGGGAAGGAGGGTACCCCCAAACAAATTATGCTATTTTTCAGCCTATCACCCTTAAAAAAAGTAAAAGAAGCCAGCGTTTTTTGGGACTTAGAAAAAATTTCAACTTTTTTTGACGCAATCCCTATCTACTCTATTGTACTTCGCCTGGTCTGACCTGGCGAAGTAAAGTCAGGCGCAAGAGGTAACGTTCAGTACAATGCACAAGTTAGTGAATTAGCGTAGTTACGTCCCTTCGCCAGAGCACAACTTTGCCCAGTGTAAGGCTACGAAGTAGCACTACAGTAGGTCCACTTCGCTAGCGAATTTACGCCAGCACCCATTAGTAAATCGGCAAAGTAACGAAATTAAGTCATGCTGTCGAATTTGCGCTAGCGTTAGCCGCTTCGTGCTTTAGTGAATTTGCCCCTAAGTGGCAGTGTGTTGGGAGTTTCCTTAAATGAGAAGGATCTTGGAGTTTTTGTAGAGAACAAGTTGTCTAATTCTGGGCAGTGTCATTCTGTGGCTACTAAAGCAAATAAAGTTCTGTCTTGCATTAAAAAAGGGCATTAACTCAAGGGATGAAAACATAATTATGCCTCTTTATAGGTCCCTGGTGAGGCCTCATCTGGAGTATGCAGTGCAGTTTTGGACTCCAGTCCAGAGGGATATAAATGAGCTGGAGAGAGTGCAGAGACTAAGTGCCACTAAACTGGTTAGTGGGATGGAAGACTTATATTATGAGGGGAGACTGTCAAGGTTGGGGTTGTTTTCTCTGGAAAAAAGACACTTGCGAGGGGACATGATTACACTTTACAAGTACATTAGAGGACATTATAGACAAATAGCAGGGGACCTTTTTACCCATAAAGAGGATAACCGTACCATTAAGACTAGAAGAAAAGAACTTTCATTTGAAGCAACGTAGATGGTTCTTCACAGTCAGGACAGTGAGGTTGTGGAATGCACTGCCGAGTGATGTTGTGATGGCTGATTCAGTTAATGACTATAAGAATGGCTTGGATTATTTCTTGGACAGACATAATATCAAAGGCTATTGTGATACTAAACTCTATAGTTAGTATAGATAGGTTATATATAATTTATGTGAAAGTATGGAGGCTGGGTTTTCATTTGGAGGGGTTGAACTTGATGGACTTTGTCTTTTTTCAACCCGATTTAACTAACTATGTAACATAAAAATGAAGAAGGTCTTGGGGAGCCATATAACTGTGATACGTTTTCCCTGGGAGTTATGATTGATTGTTTCATACTGCCATACTGCAGCAGCCTGTGTATGGCACTAAATTTGTGTCTTTGCCATCTAAGTCTTGCCTCCATGCCAGGACCTCAAACCAAAAGTCACCATTTGGTTTGAGGTCATTGGAAGCAACATCAAAGGGGTTGACAAGCAACATGTTGACTGTGATTGGCTATTTGGTGGACTAGCAGCCTACGGCAGGCTCTACTACATATCGTTTTTATGCAATTAAACTTTCCTTCAAGTATGGAATATAAAAATAATCACCTGCTTTGAGGCCACTGAGAGCAACATCAAAGGAGTTGTTGAGCAACATGTTGTTCAAGAGCAACTGTTTGGGGATCACTGATCTAAGGCATACAGTATGGGCACTCCCACTTAACATAAATGTGTAGATAGAGAAGAAATGTTCTGTTGGCCCCTGTGTGCCTTAAATAATTAGGATATATATCAATTTAATTATACACACTAAGAACCTAAATTAAGTATGTACCACATATATGGGATAAAAGAATAAGAAATTATTTTAAATCTTGTATATAAATATTTTTACTTTTGATCTCGAATTCTGCCTTATGCGGAGTCACTCTGAGCTGCCCAACCTGTTTCACACAATGTCTTGGTACATTTGGAGACATATTTTACAGCTTATTGAACAGTAGTTGCTGGCTGATAACAGAGAATAATCTACTTCTGCACCTAATTAATAAATCAATGGTCATTTCATCGAATACACATATAATATGATTAGTTTGGTAACTGGTTGCTGATTTGTTTTCATAGGCAATAAAGCACTTTGGCAGAATGCCAGTCTGATAAAGACCATGACCGATTTTAGCTTGCGCACACAATAGTACTGGGATATTATCTGGGAACTCTGTGACCAATCCAAGGTTTTTATGACCATTGTAAAAACTTCCTATTTTAATTCAGTATGAAATTGAATCACGCATTGTCAGACTTGAAAGACCATATAAACATAATCTGAGCTCTATGGATAGTTTTTTTTGTGTGTGCAGTATTTTTTGTTAGCGGGATTCAGTTCCAGATAATAACAGGCGTTTGGGATATTTATTTGGCAGAAAATCTATTTTTAACTAAATTTAAACAAAGAGGGAGAAAACCAGATCTCCTTCTTTACAAAGAAATATTTTGGAAAGTTCTTGTGTATTTGCAATGAATGTGTTTTGAAGTGAGTTTTAAACTTAAATATGTGATATAACCATGGATTTGCTATGTATAACTATATTATTTACACCAAACAACATTGTATACTATTAAGATAGAGTAGAGTTGCAAACATCAGTTTGTATTATGTATTGTATTGGGTATTTAAACAATATGTAGCCGCTTTGTCTAGTTGCATAAAGGAGTATACAGTATTTATTCTACTTCAATCCAGTCGTAAGATTCCAGCGATGGTAAACAGCTAAAGTTCGCTACTCAGTTTTGTGTGAGAATTACAGGCTAACGCACGTTTTTATTTTAATGAGTTTAAGGGAGTTATTTATTAAGGATCGAGTTCTTGAGTTTATTTTTTTGGTCAAAAATCTAATTTTCAAGTAAAAAAAACTCAAATCTTTCGAGCTCTATTGTACCCCAACCCTGGAAATAGTTTTAATCTGACAATACACCATCTAAAACCTGTTGAGGTCATGTAGGAGTCAATGGCAGAGGTCCCTTGAACCATTTGAAGATGTTAATCGCCTTCATGATGTTCAAGTTTTCTTTGGAGGGGTTTGCCCTGAAAATCCGATCAATTCGAGTGATTCAATTCGATCAGTTCAAGCTTTCGGGATGTTAACCCCGAACTTGATGATTCAAGTGTTTTCCATTTGAGTTTTTTCTTTCATATAACCATTCGAGTTGTGAGTTTGTTCGAGGTATTTAAAACTCTAAAATTCGAAGGATATCTAGATTTATCCATGAATAAAATCAGTTTTTTTTCAAGCAGATATTATTGGGTCTTTAAACTTCACTAGTGGGTGCCATTATGTGTTAGACGCCCCACCTCCCTTAGTGAATATATTTACTTCCCTTACACCCTTGAACGGTGCTCTTCAAATTCACTAGTGGGTCCCATTATGGGTTAGGCACTCCCCTCCCAGTAAATTGGTGATGTGCGGGTCAGGTAAAATTTGACTAATCCCGCCCTCCCTCAGCCCGCGCCTGACTTCTGGGTTCCTTTTGTTCCTTTTTGCGCGCGTCTATAAAAATGGAAGTGAAAGGGGGTGCGAGGTCTGCCCAAAGGTCGCACGGGTATCGGGCCGACTGGCACATCACTACAGTGAATATAATTACTTTCCTTACACCCTGGAACGGTAATCATTTTCACTGAAAGGTTCACCAACCTGCAGTACAATCTATCGAGTACTACACCACCATCTCTCAGGGAAGTTTTTCCTGCAGTAAAGTCTTGTTAATTTTCCAGAAGAAGCAGAAATAAACTGTTGACTGGTTATTACTAGGTAAAACAGAGAGATTTGCCTGATATCTTAACTATAAGGGTAATTAAGGCAATATAAATAACATCATGTCATCATCATCATCATCATGAAAGCAAAAACATTTTAAGATGAAATAAGTTAAACAGAGGGGAGGAGAGAGAAAAGGGGAAGGAGAAAGTTGGAGAGGAAGAAGCCAACACTTGTTTATGTCTTGGTATTTTTCCTCATTTGGGTTGAAGGAGGAGGCAAGCCAGTTACTTTACCCTTGATCTGTTAATTGTGTGGGGAGTTCTTTCAGAAGATAAGCTTCTGACCACCATTTGTTATACCTGAAGGGAGCCAAAAGCTTGTGTTGTTTTTTTGCCTTCTAGCTTGTTCAGGCATTTGTCCCAAATATCATAAAATAAGGATCCTTTGGATTCTTTGTCTTGTAATGCCAATACCCACTGTAATCACATTGTGTATAGTAACTTGTGTTGCCATAATTGTATTGAGGGTTTTGTTTTAATTGCTGTGAGAATGAGAATTTCTGGTAGTGCAGATTTAACCCTGGGCGACAAATGTTACCGCGTGTCATTGGCTTAAATCTCTCTGGTGGAACACTTTTATCTTCCTTATTGTGCATCTGATAACTGATTGTTATTAGTATGTTTAAAGGATGTAATAAAAACCTTCTTGTTTTTCATTTGAAATGGCAAAAATTATTTAAGTTTATTCGTAGTGGTCCACATCCCAAAATCAAACAAAACCATCTACCATTGATAGTTTTTTTTTAAAAATGCAGCCATATGTTTGAGTATTGGTTCTGTTTAATTGCAATGTTTCTGCAATGTTTTTTTCTTTTCTTTCCTAAAAGGTGAAGGGGGAAAAGAAAAACTGATCCCTTTGATTCAGGGCCCGTCTGATACAAGAGACCTCCACAGGAGCATGTGGCTTAGAGAGAGCAGAAAGCCAGAATCACTTCTTGGTCCAGATCTGATAGCCTTTACAATCCAGGTTCCTGAGCAGATGGACTACTGCCACAGCTCTGGTAAGTGTAAAAATTCTATTATGTTGCTATCATGTTACATCCTTGTATTCAAGGCTGCTCTCTTGGGAGAGTTTAATAGAAAATGTGCCAAGTGACAAACTGTATCTGTTTCACATACGGAGCACATTACATTACTACGACATTGCTTCCTCCACAATAGGAACAAGCCAGGCTTTTTCATGTTTTAGGCCAATATAAATGTGGCCTATTGGCTAGTGTAACACCCTGGCGTCTTGCCCTTTCTTATTAAAACATTCTTTTATGTGACAACAGTGTTGCTGCAGAATCCTGATCATTGAATCTGCCTTTCTTTTTTTGTCACATACGCTTACTTATTGCACTCGTTTCCAATCTTAGAAATGACGAATCAAATTATTAGAACGAAAGTAATAATTTCCTGATGTTTTTCTCAGAATGCATAATTGCTTCAGTATTAAGGGGCTGCTGTACCTTCGTTTTTTGATTTGTCTTGGATTAGTCTAATGACTTGATTAAGGAAAATGTAAAAATATTTTTCTCTTTTTGCTCGTAATTTTTAATTCTAGCTTCTATGAAGGTGTTAATTGTCCTAGTCAGAGCTATTTCAAGTTGTATTGGCATCCAAAGCAATATTACTTGGCCTGACACCCTGCCTGCCTGCTCATCATCCTCCCTACCATCCGGCTCTTGCTTCACCACCTGACCCCCCTTTACCAGGCTCTGGCTCCCCCAGGCTGCATGCCCCCCAGCTATTTTGCTCATTTGCATGTGGGTACAACTACTTGAGCGCCTTCAACGCGATTCTGGCGGATCTGACGCAGTAGGCCAAAAGCAGGTGTCAAGTCAGATGCAATGGAAAATAAGCTAAGCTATAGCAATGTCGGATGGTGTTGTAGCGTTCATCCGACGCGACACGCATGTCAGATGCAGATGTGGCGTGCAGCGTTTGCATCCGACAGTCGTGTCGCATCATCCGACATCTGTATTTCTTACCTTATTTTCCATTGCATCCAACTTGACGCCTGCGTTTTGAATCACGTTGAAGACACTCATGTAGTTGTACCCTTAAAGTGGACCCCATTAGTCCTAGATTTTCTGGTCACATCCATCACCTTTAATAATCCAAACTTTATGTATTTTTATTTCCTTCTCCTTTTAATTTTCCATACGTTGCTATGTCATTTGCAGTGCTTTCACAGAGGTATTTCAAACTCAATTTTATAGTCTATTCCAGTGCCAATTTGAATGTCAAACAAGGCGCAAATGAGATCCTGGCGATGAGTTAAGTTAGTAAATAATATGACATAGAACTTCATATCCTGATCCTCTTTGTTTTCTGTACTAGCCTGTGCTTTACAAATATACAGCACCTTGTGAATTTCACTTTCCTTGTCCTTGAACATACTGTTAAATCAACATGATCATTTTGTGAATAAACAAGACATTATCTAATTTTATAAAAAAAAAGACTTCTCAATGTGCCAGAGTATTTGATTTCAGTAATCTCTATATAATATGCAAGAGCCATGAATATCCTGTAAATTATATCCTTATAAACGGTGCTTAGTGATGTCATTGGGTATAACTGGAGCTTAGTGTTGTAATTTCTGTCACATGACTCACTGAAACTTGTGTATTATAATAACTAAAACACACTTCGTTGCAATATAAGGAGTTGTATTAAAACACTCTGCCTTCGGCCCTGTGCTTTTATATGGACATGGAACTCCTTGGTAAATTATAATTGCCTTATATTTTAGAATAGGGTTTACTTTATTCACTATATACAAGTAGTCTTTTGAATAAGATTAGTTATATTTATTTTGCCAGCCACTGCATGTCAAGTTATTGTGATTGTACACTTCCTTGCATTATTTCAATTTAAAGGTGAAGGAAAGTCCCTTTTACCTGGGGGTGCCAAAAATGAGTCACCCGCAAGTGATCGCATTTACCTACCTGACACCCCGGGCCGGTGAACCTATCAGGAGAAAACTGCACTGGCCTGGGTTTATTCCAGTGAGCACCACGGAATGATAGTCTTCTGGCTTCTTCTATCTTCAAATTTCCAGGGGCAGATGCATGCGCAGTAGAATGAAGTAGCCAACTTGTTCACTAAAGTTCGGCTTTTCCCTCTAATGCACATGCACAGCCGTGAAATGAAAGAAGAAGCCGGAAGTGGATCTCTCCGTGGTGCTCGCTGGAAGAATCCGGGGCCAGTGCAGTTTTCTCCTGATGGCAGCTCATAAACCAGTGCAATTAGCACCAGCATTTAATAATCAACCTTGTAACATCAGCTTATATTACAGACAAACCTAATTTTCTGCTTGATAAATTGTGACGACCCCTAAGCTTAGCTTCTCAACAGTTGCTCAGAGCCCACTGAACATGTGAGTGTCACAGATGTTCCAAGATGGTGACCCCCTGTGACAAGTATGAAGTCCTGGATCGTTGCTGCTATTGAGAAGTTCAGTATGTAAAATATGGCATTTTAACCATATTCATTTTAGTTCTGCTTTAAGAGGGAGTCTGGGACCTGTAGTTCTGCAGCAGTTATTTGTTTAATGAAATGTCTATTAAATATCTTAATTTTCCTGGAGAGAGTGAGAGAATGGTAGGTTATGCCAATACAAATATGATGACAATTTTAGAAACAATGTCAAGGTTTATGTTGGCCTTTCCCTTTACAGCAGTAATAATGTGGCAGATAAATTAGTGCAATTAAGTGCACTATGTGTATGTAACACGTAAAAATGATCTCCAATGATCTCGTTACATTTCCTTTTCGGTCTCCGAGGAGCTGACTATGTCCTCTATCAGTACGTGTTGCCAGTTTTCACTCATGTTCCCACTGGGCTTCTGGTGCAAAAAAAATCTTATCCTTTCGATGACAGACCTTGCCCGAATGATTTCATGCCGCTAGCATTTTTGTTCACGGGAATTAAGGGCAGAGGGAACATACAGCTGAATATAGCATCTATTTTTGTAATTTTAAAAAGTTAAAACTGGGTTATTGGAACGAAATGAAGAGATGCAGGTGTTCTCCAGTTCAATTCCACTGGGAGCATTTGATGGTAGATGCTTGAAAAGAAAATGCATGTGTTTTTCAAGTCAAACAGCAGCTGCGAGAGGAGGATTTATGCCTTTCTCAGAACTTTGGGATTTCAAAATGTTACATTTAATCACAAGCACAGAAAACAGACCAAATGTTAAAGATGTTACATATAAAAGCAGCGGGTTGATTTCTTTACCATACCCAGGCAGTTGTGGGAATAAAGAAACAAAGTGATCTTTAATCTTAATAAGAGCAATTTGAAAAGGATTATAGCAGTTGCCAAGATTGTCCCATTCTTTATATATTCCCATTTTTTTTTTCAGTTTGCAATTGCATAGTTTAAAGTCCTTATACACTTAATTACTTTAAAAGCTGGGTTATTCTCATTATTTTACTTTTTTAAAGTAACGGTAGTTTGGTGTTATGTATTCCAGTAAAAAAAAAAAATAGTGTTGAACTGAGGACATGTTTTTTGGATAAGCTCCGTAATGTTCTGGGAAACATTTATTTCAGTGACAATTGCTCAAAATGTGAAAAGTATAATTGTATATTCATAATGCCCTGTCAGCATTTGCACTGTATGGAAGTTGCAAATTACATATATAATAGCAAAAAACAGAATAGGGTATAATATAGTTAAATACTAGGGATGCACAAAATCCAGGAGTCGGTTCAGGATTCGGCCAGGATTTGGCCTTTTTCAGCAGGATTTGGGTTCGGCCGAATCCTTGTGCCTGGCCGAACCGAATCCTAATTTGCATAGGCAAATTAGGGACGGGAAGGGAAATTACTTTACTTTTTTGTCACAAAACAAGGAAGTAAAACATTTTTTTCCCACTTTTTCCCTTCCCGTTATATGAAAATTAGGATTCGGATCAGTATTTGGCCAAATCTTTCATGAATAATTTGGTGATTCGGCCAAATCCCAAATAGTGGATTCAGTGCATCCCTACATGTATAGAACAGCAAAAAAAAAAGAGGATAGGGTATAATATGGTTAAATGCTAGGGATGCACTGAATCCAGGAGTCTGTTCGGGATTAGATTTGCATAGGCAAATTTAGGGAGGGGAAGGGAAATCAGTTTATTTTTTCTTACAAAACAAGGAAGTAAAAAATTTTTCCCCACTTTTCCCCTTCCCGTTATATGCAAATTAGGATTCGGATCAGTATTTGGCCAAATCTTTCACGAAGAATTCAGGGATTCGGCCAAATCCCAAATAGTGGATTCGGTGCATCCCTACATGTATAGATGGCAACAGTTTCAAGGCATTGGAGTGATTATTATCAACGTCCTCATGAATCTGAATCTTAAAATTTTGATTCCATGCAAAGGGTTCATGTGTAGCTCTTGAGCAGACTGAGGCCTATCCTATAAAACTATTTGGAAAGTCACATCTGTAGCTGTGTGCCTCAAAAAGGACAGCCCTTATCAATGGATAAAAGTATCGTAAAGTTTTTTGTTGTTTTTAAAAAAAAAAAAAAAAATATATATATATATATATATATTTTCCTAATGGAGATCACATTCAAATATAATTTAACCAGAAATGTTCGTTGACTAATGTGTTCTTGAAGCTATGTAAACTAGATCTTGCATTATTTGCTGTCCCTTCTCTAAAGTTTATCCCAATAGGCCCACGTTGAGCTGGGCAAATTTGGGCTGATCCGAACGTTTCGCTTTCATATCACTTAGCACCAGTGACCTACTACTTTTATGGAGTTATATAAACCCTCCAATAAGGTTTTTGCTTTTAAACAAGTGACAAGTAAATACAACCTGCTCATTGGTTGCTATGTGTTGCTGTACCTTGGCAAACTTTGTGCCTCTTGTCACATATGGAAGTAATGGTGCCAAAACCTTTCTTGATGATTCGCTTTGGGTTTATTATCTATTATTATTATTATTAACATCTATTATTAGAGCACCAACATATTGAGCAGCCCTGTACAATAAATGTGTTTATACAAAGAAATTGCATGAATTACATACATAGATCATACAGAGTTACATACATAACGACCAGTACTGGTGCAAAAGGTGAGGAAGGCCTGTACAAAAGAGCTTACAATCTAAAGGGAAGGGGAATGAGATACGAGGTGTGGTAGTGGGCAAGATAGAAACAAGCAGGTGAGAGATGTAGCATATGATCTATCTATCTATCTATCTATCTGTCATCATCTATAAATCTATCTAACTAACATATGTATCTGTCAATGTGGTGTAATATCTTTTGACTAATTTCTTACAGACTGCCATTATTGTCCCAGAACATTCGTTATCATGTTTGCAAGCAGGTTGTATCAGAACTTCTACTGATACGTTAGAGAGTTCCAAGAATATAATGGGCTGTCGTTAAAGAGGTTGTGCAACTTTGAGTTAACTTTTATTTTGAGTGATATTCTGGGACAATTCTGTATAGCAGCTCTCCAATTTGCAATTTCAGCAATCTGAAATATGGATAGGAGCGGGCCTGAATAGAAAGAGGAGTAATAAAAAGTAGCAATAACAATATTTTTGTAGCCTTACAGAGGATTTGTTTTTTAGACGGGGTCAGTGACACCCATTGGAAAGCTGGGAAGAGTTAGAAAAAGGCAGCTAATAATTTAAATACTATAAAAAAATAAATAATGAAGCTCAATTGAAAAGTTGCTAACTAAAAGGTAAATCACCCCTTTAAAATGGCACTTTAGGTATAGGACTAAGTATTGTGTACCGGTATGGGATCCGTTATCCGGAAACCCGCTATCCAGAAAGCCCCTAATTACGGAAAAGTCGTCTCCCATAGACTCCATTTTATCCAAATAATACAAATTTTTAAAAATGATTTCCTTTTTCTCTGTAATAATAAAACCATGTAATAATAAAACAGTACCTTGTCCTTTATCCAAACTAAGATATAATTAATCCTATTGGGTTTATTTAATGTTTATATAATGTTTTTTTTCAAATTATAGAAAGATCTGTTATCCGGAAAACCATAGGTCCTGAGCATTCTGGATAACAGTTCCCATACCTGTATTGCAAGGGCATATACTGGAGGAAGGTCCGTCTGTTGCTCCTTTACTTCTTAGTTACCCTCTGCTGTCCCATGTAGCAATAGTCAGACCAATAGTTGGTTGGCTCTGCAGAGAAATAGAACAGGTGTTTGCTTATCCTCTATTATAAGTGCAGGGCTCTATGACAGGGCAGAGTATACATATAGTCCTGTTCTTATTTCTGTTGCCCCAACCTTTTCAGCTCCATTTTGCCTAATTTAGTATTGCTCTGTGTATACTTAGAGAGGTCATTCAGATTAACTAAAGCTCTTTCCCTGGCCTGTGAAACACTAGCAGAGAAAGTATGTACAGCGAGACATATTCAAGATACCTTTCCATTTTCCATTGACCCAGGGTTAGTGTCCCCTTTATGATTGCATTGTGGATCCCAGAACAAGCTGTGGGCTCTAATGACAATGCAGTATCCAGTGTGCATTCTCTGCTATTTATTTGCTGCTTGCTGCTCATCAGATTCCATCAGTTTCTCGTGTGATTAGTTGCCGAGTTAATCATTAAGAAGAACTCACTTCATTCTCATTTAGTATGACAACAAGTATGAAAGTTAATCAGCCTTTTCTGTTTGCTGCGTTACTAGCAAAGCCCAGCTCAGCCTCGAGGAGAGATGACTCGGCACAACAGTGAATGGAAATTCTATTTCAGGTTAATAAAAGAGACTACCGGTCCCTCCTTGAATTACTCATTTATGATATGTTATTAGCAACACGCATGGGAACTTTGAAACCCTGGGAAAAGAGAATTTGTCTGGGCCTAAAACTGTTGAGCTTAAAGGACCAGTAACATCAAAAAATCTTTTTTAAAAATTCGTTCGTATACCACGAAAAAAAACCACCAAAATAAATTAAATGTTTAAATCGCACAGCCTTTATTAAGAAATAACTTACCAAAACTGTGCTTGCGCTCCTCTTCAGAAAATGCAATCTGGCGATCCATCATGCGGCGCTCCATTTCTCCTCCCTGCCTTCCTTATATGAGATAGCCAGGGAGGAGAAATCGAGGGGCTGCACAATGGATCGTCACTGTGTCGCCTTTTCTGAAGCTGAGTTTTCAGTAAGTTATTTCTTAATAAAGGCTGTGTGATTTAAACATTTAATTTGTCTTAGTGTTTTTTTTTCATGGTATACTATGAAACTTGATGTTACTGGTCCTTTAATAGTCACATGGTAACAGTAAATAATTGCTGGCAGTCAATTATAGACTATTGGATTTAACAGAAATTACCTATTCATTAATATTAAATATTTGTCCCATATTTGTGTGTTTATTCTGTGATAAGGCTGAAAACGACTAACGTAAACTACAGAATGGATAACCAGTCTACATAGTGAGCCTTGTACTTTATTGGTCAATGTATATGCTGAGCGATTGGTGCAATGCAACCTGCCAATTAGTGATGCGTGGGGCCTAGAAAACTTAACCCGCACTCGACCCGAACCAATCTGCACCTGCCTCCTCCCCTCTATCTATAGACCGAGTGAACACCTATAAAACAGGAAGCCGACAGTGTAAGGTCGCGGGTGGGGAGAGCAGGCAGAAGAGCTCAAACCGAAACTGCCTGCAACCCGCTAATAGTATGCTGAGGTCTCATATCACTACTGCCCATCCATATGTCCAACCCAATCACATGTGAACCTCTTACTTTGTCTGGCATCCACTCATGCTGCCAAAAATTGCGTCCAATTTTAAGACCACTCTGTGGATGAGATTTCACCACTGTGCTTTGAATTGATTTTTCAGCAGTTGTTATAACTGTACCTACATATCCAAGATTTGTTATACCTACATTGCTTTCTTCCAGCCAATGTCAATAAACAGATTACCATGACTTTATATGGATGGTTCACCTTTACGTTAACTTATTGTATGTTATAAAAAGGCCAGTTCTAAGCAACTTTTTAGTTTGTCTTCATTAGTTATTTTTTATAGTTTTTGAGTTGTTTGACTTCTTCTGACTTTCATACGGGGGGGCGGGGGTCACTCCCGGGGGGGGGTCACTCCCCATCTGAAAAACAAAATCCCTTTAAGGCTACAAATGTATTGTTATTGCTACTTCATTATTATTCATCTTTCTATTTGGTCCCTCTCCTATTCATATTCCAGTCTCTTATTCAAATCAGTGCATTTCCTTAAAGGGATACTGTCATGGGAAAACATGTTTTTTTCAAAATGCATCAGATAATAGTGCTACACAGCCGACTCCTGCACTGAAATCAAATTCTCAATAGAGCAAACAGATTTGACTTGGAGCTAGACATATTGTCAATTTCCCAGCTGCCCCCAGTCATGTGACTTGTGCCTGCACTGTAGGATGAAACTACTTTCTGGCAGGCTGTTATTTCTCCTACTTAATGGAACTGAATCAGTCTCAGTGAAGCTTTTACTATTGAGTGTTGTTCTTAGATCTACCAGGGAGCTGTTATCTTGTTTTAGGGTGATGTTATCTGGTTACTTTCCCATTGTTCTTTTGTTAGGCACAAGTCACATGACTGGGGGCAGCTGGGAAATTGACAATATGTCTAGCCCCATGTCAGATTTTAAAATTGAATATAAAAAAAATCTTTGCTCTTTTGAAAAATGGATTTCTTTGCAGAATTCTGCTGAAGCAGAACTATTAACTGATGCGTTTTGAAAAAAACATGTTTTCCCACGACAGTATCCCTTTAAAGTGACACAGACATTTTTGTCTGGCCCAAACTTCCTCTGCCTGAGGTTGTCTTCTCATAGCTGTCCTGATCACCTCCCTTAGGCATTTTAATGTTATTATATTCCCATTTCAAGATAGTGTATATTAATGAACTAGGGCTGGGGGGTTCCAGGACATTTTAAAATCAGTGCTTGGCTGCTAGGGTAATTTGGGCCTTAGCAACCAGATTTCTGAAATTGCAAACTGAAGAGCTGCTGAATAAAAAGCTAAATACAAAAAAAACAAATTTCAACCTATTGCAAATTGTCTCAGACTATCACTCTTTACTACATACTAAATGTTATTTAAAAGGTGAACAACTGGTTAGCATTTTTTTTTTTTTTTTTTTTGCAGTGGTTAGTGAATGTGATAGGGACCTTAGATTGTAAGCTTTTTAGATTGTAAACTCCACTGGGGTATAGACTGATGTGAATGATGTGCAGTTTCTGTGCTGTGCTGCAGAATATCTCAGTGCTATATACATAAATTATTTCTTGCCTTGAATTATTCCAGACCAGTGTAAGCATTATGTTTAGAGATTACAGTGTTTGATCATTCCACTTAGTGCAACTATCTGAGAACTGATTGCCCAGTACAGCAGTGATCATTTCTGACACACTGTAACTGCTGAGAAAATAAAGCACTCCCATAGAAAGTAGATGAAATCAAAAGCTTTGATTTATTATGTGAGTAGCCCATGACTTTACATGTCTAGCTTTATCATTTCTTTCTTTTGAAAGGTTGTTTTTGCTAGTTCTGCACTATTACTCCTTTCACTAAACTAACAGAGAATCCTATAGGTGGCAACTTAAACAACTGGATTCTGTTCCGCTGCCCTTGATATGCGGATACCATGAGAAATTGTAACAGTAATGGATTTGCAATGCGTGCAGTTAGAGCCTGTACGGAGTATGGAAAGAATTGCTTATTTAAGCCATTGCTGAAAATCGACATTTATTCTGACATCCAGAACAGAATTCAGTTCAGCTTAATTCCTGCCCCAATACAGTAATGAATAACCTAAAGGATTCATTTGTTAAAGGCAAGGTGGGAACTAGGGGTAGGCAGAAGAGGCACCTGCCTAGGGCACAATGATGTGGGGTGCTGGGCAGATACCTGTTCAAAGGTCTTCTACCTACCCCTAGTCTGGGTTCGCTCCCCTGCTGTTTTTTCCGCCCTACTCTCGCTTCCTCTCCACTCTAACACTCTCCCCTCCCTCTGTCACTCACCCCTACCTCCCTCTCTCCCTCCCCTGCCCTTTCCTTCCCCTCCCCTACTTGCTCTCCCATCCCTTTCTTCTCTTCTTTTATGGCTCATGCACACTCGTACATATGCACATGTGGGGGTAGCCGACCAGAGTGCATAGGGTGCCCTGTCGGCTTGACCCGGCCTTGGTTAAAGGAGAAGGAAAGGTCTTCTAACTTGGGGTGCCAAAAGTTTGACACCCCCAAGTGATCACATGTACTTACCTGAAACCCAGGGCTGGTGCTCCTATCAGCAGAAAACTGCACAGGTCCAGGGATTCTTCCAGTGAGCACCATGGAGCAATCGGCTTCCGGCTTCTTCTTTATTAAAACAGACACATGCGCAATAGAACAAAGTAGCCAACTTTTTCATTAAAGCTCGGCTTTTTGCGCTACTGAGCATGCACAGCCGCGAGAAAAAGGAAGAAACCAGAAGCCTATCTCTCCATGGTGCTCACTGGAATAACCTCAGGCTGGTGCAGTTTTCTGCTGAATGGAGCACAGGCCCAGGCTTTCAGGTAAGTACATGTGGTCACTTGGGGGTGCCTAACTTTTGGCACCCCAAGTTAAAAGACCTTTCCTTCTCCTTTAATGGCAAGATGCTCTCCCTACCTCGCTGATGATTGTAAGGTTTCAAAAAGCAAAGAATCATTTGACCAAGTAGATTTTTTTTCAGGAGAGTGGCTCTAATAGCTCAGTAGCTTTTTTGTGAAGTAGAATCGAAAATAATATAGAAACAAATAATGGAAAACACTCTAAGCCATTTAGTGAAATATTTAATCCAATACTAGCATTAAAAAATGTACTTTTTTAATTTGTCGGTTTCATTCTTCTGATGTTTAAATTGAGCATTAATCCATTACAGGTATGGGATTTGTTACCCGTTACACAGAAGGCTGTCTCCCATAGACTCCATTTCATCAAAATAATTAAATATTTAAAAATGATTCCTTTTTCTCTGTAATAATAAAACAGTACCTTGTACTTGATCCCAACTAAGATATAATTCTTACTGGGAGCAAAACCAGCCTATTGGGTTTATTTACTATTTTATTTAATATTTCTATATTTTCTAGTAGACTTAAAGGGATTCTGTCATGATTTTTATGATGTTTTAATTTCTAAATTACACTGTTTACACTGCAAATAATTCATTCTACTATATAAAATTCCATTGCTGAATCAGCAAGCATATTTTTTATAAGTTGTAATATTGGTGTGTAGGCGCCATCTCAGGTCATTTTGCCTGGTCATGTGCTTTCAGAAAGAGCCAGTACTAAGGATGGAACTGCTTTCTGGCAGGCTGTTGTTTCTCCTACTCAATGTAACTGAATGTGTCTCAGTGGGACCTGTATTTTACTATTAAGTGTTGTTCTTATATCTACCAAGGAGCTTTTATTTTGTGTAGGGAGCTGCTATCTGGTTACCATCCCATTGTTCTGTTGTTTGGCTGCTGGGGGAAAAGGGAGGGGGTGATATCTCTCCAACTTGCAGTACAGCAGTAAAGAGTGACTGAAGTTTATCAGAGCAGAAGTCACATGACTGGGGCATCTGGGAAGCTGACAATATGTCCAGGACATGTCGGATTTCAAAATTAAATATAAAAAATATTTGCTCTTTTGAGAACAGATTTCAGTGGAGCAGCACTATTAACTGATGCGTTTTGTAAAAAATATTTTCCATGACAGTATCCCATCAAGGTATGGTGATCCAAGTTATGGAAAGATCTTTTATCTGGAAAACCAGAGCATTCTGGATAATGGGTTTCCGGATAACAGATCTCTTAACCGGTATTCTTCCAGTTTTTTTAAGAACTTGAAGAATACAGAATGTGGCATTACCACATTTCCAAGCAACACATTTTTGTGGCTATAGTTGATTTTCTAATTATTTAAATGTAACTGCTCTGTTCTCTGCAGATTTGGAATACAAGCATACAGGAAATGTATATCCTTATATAAACATGTAGCTGTTCTGAACCAAAGACAAGAAACTCGAATTCTTATAAAGAATGTGGCCTTTCAATCTAACACTTTGTTGTTTTGATATCAACGTCTTCCTTTCCTTCTGTACCTAAAATTAGCAGCTTCTCATTCTCACGGTCAAAAATATTATTGTTGGAAATAGCCCTCCTTAGAACAGAATAACATATTCCCAAGGCCGAAAGTTTAGGAAGAGGGGCCCCAAGCAGTGCACGATAATGGTTCCTTAACTGATGGAAGAAAAGAAATACATATCCAACCTCAGCCTTCAGCTGCAGATGAGATATTGCAGTCAGCCAACAGCTGGTGGATTGCAGTATGTATTTACTGAAACATCTAAGGCCTGCTACAAAAATGGATCTGTTCCCTAAAACCCACTTTGGCCATGGAGTGGCACTGAACTTTGCCAGAAACTCTAAGAGTTTATTAAATATGGATCGTTACGTTTTCAGTTAATTTTTTTTGGTCAAAATTCACATTTTCTGCATAGACCCTGGAAATAGCTAGAATCCGAAAATACACCATCTAAAGCCTATTGAGGTCATGCAGCAGTCAATGGCAGAGGTCCCTTGAACCATTTGAACCCTGAACTCACTGATTCAAGGTTTTCCCATTCAAGTTTTTTTTTAAATTAGAAACCATTAGAGTTGTAAATTCATTTGAGATGTATAAAATTCGACCTTTTATGAATAACCTCCTAAATGCTAGTTAAAGGAGAACTTAAACTTTACTAGAGATGTAGGGCAGAAATGTTGTACATTATGTTTTAGGCTTCTGTATCAGCCCAAGGCAACCACAACCCTAAAGAGCAGTAAAGATCTGTGTCTCCAAAGATGCCCCATTAGCTCCCCATCTTCTTTTCTGCTGATTCACTGCACATGCTCTGTGCTGCTGTCACTTACTGAGTTTAGGAACAGACTCAAAATATGCAGAATATGCAGAATATTAATGTCACAATATAAGGCTGAGGCTGGCAGCTAAGAAACCAGCACATTTAATAATCAACCCTGTAGCATCCTCTTATATGACCGGCACACACAATTTTCTGCTTCATGATTTGCGACGACTCCTAAGCTTATATTCTCAACAACTGCTCAAGGCACACTGAGCATGTGCATGTCACAGACACTCCTAACAAAATTCAAGATGGTAAATTCCTGTGCCAACTTTGAAGACCTGATTACTAGTGCTACTGTAGAGATTCTGAGCCTTTAGGCTGATTTAATAAGTTCAGTATTTAAAATAGCGCATTTCTTGCCATATACATTTCTAGGTTTTAGTTCTCCTTTAAAATATATCCCAACTTATTGACTGGTGATCATCCACTCGCTGACTCTTCAAACTGTCAAATACATTGAACAAACTGCCAGTGTTTACCCACCATGAAGGTTCACAGGCAGAGTAAGTTTTTTGGAATGGACAGACTGTCGGCTCAATAGCTTCTAAATGGACCCCTAAACGAGACAGTCAAGCGGTTTAGTTGAATTATCAAAAAATGCCCTAACAAATCTTGGCATTCATGGTCAGATTAAAATAAATTATAATTGAAATCATTTTCTTTCTGGTATATTTGGTACGTATAAACCCCACTAAGTGTATCCTTTTGATTTTGCGAAGCAGCATCTCCTTAGCTGGCACTGCATTTCATATTTATCACGTATTGAAAAGCATGCATTGCACAAGCCTAATTCACACCATTAGGCTCCTAAGCCGCCCTTTAAGTCGCTTCAGTTTCAATCTTGGGAAACGATAAAGTGCTGCAAATCCACTCAAAGAATTTTGGTAGAAATAATTCAAAAAAGCTGCCTGTGTAATTCAGAATAATTTCCTTTGCGAAATAATTTCCTCTGACTAAGTTCAGGGGAATTTTGTCTAATAAGGCTGGTGTAATTTGCAACCTGCTCTAAGCCTTTCACAAAAAATTTGAGAGGATATTTTTCTTAAAAAAAAAACCTGCTCGCTGCAAAACAAGAACATAGCCAAAGCAATAAACAACACGTGTGGAAAGGAATTTCATCGAAAACAAATGGAGTGTTTCCTTTGATAAATACAGTGTGATTACTTTCTGCTCATTGTCCGCCTTTGTATTAGACTGACACCAGGGTTTTTTCTAATTAAAGGGATACTGTCATGGGAAAAAAGTGAATCCGTTAATAGTGCTGCTCCAGCAGAATTCTGCACTGAAATCCATTTCTCAAAAGAGCAAACAGATTTTTTTATATTCAATTTTGAAATCTGACATGGGGCTAGACATTTTGTTAATTTCCCAGCTGCCCCTGGTCATGTGACTTGTGCCTGCACTTTAGGAGAGGAATGCTTTCTGGCAGGCTGCTGTTTTTCCTTCTCAATGTAACTGAATGTGTCCCAGTGGGACATGGGTTTTTTCTATTGAGTGTTGTTCTTAGATCTACCAGGCAGCTGTTATCTTGTGTTAGGGAGCTGCTATCTGGTTACCTTCCCATTGTTCTTTTGTTTGGCTGCTGGGGGGGGAAGGGAGGGGGGTGATATCACTCCAACTTGCAGTACAGCTGTAAAGAGTGATTGAAGTTTATCAGAGCACAAGTCACATGATTTGGGGCATCTGGGAAATTGACAATATGTCTGGCTCCATGTCAGATTTCAAAATTGAATATATAAAAATCTGTTTGCTCTTTTGAGAAATGGATTTCAGTGCAGAATTCTGCTGGAGCAGCATTATTAACTGATTCATTTTGGAATTTTTTTTTTCCCATGACAGTATCCCTTTAAGCTAACATAGAAATTAAACCCATTCTAGTAATCTAGTATAGCTTTGGCTGAGTTAAGGCTTTTTTTCACTTTAGATTTATAGGACTGAGTGGAAGCTGTAATATTGCACTACATAGAGGCAGTGCCAAATATTTCTCAATGTTTAATGGAGGTTCTCATGTTTGGAGAAAGCATCAGTCATATATAAACTAGGGATCACCAAATCCACAATTTGGGATTCGGCCGAATCCCCGAATATTTTGTGAAAGATTTGGCCAAATACCGAACCAAATCGGAATCCTAATTTGCATATGCAAATTAGGGGCAGGAAAGGAAAAAGTGAAAATAAACTCTTCTTTTGTTACGTGGTTTCCCTCCCCACCCATAATTTACATATGCAAATTAGGATTCAGAATCGGTTCGGCCAGGCACAAGGATTTGGCCCGAATCCTGCTGAAAAAGCCCAAATCCTGGCAAAATCCTGAATTGAATCCTGGATTCGGTGCATCTCTAATATAAACTGTGCAGTACTTGGCAATAGCACAAGGAGATCTGGAAATGTAAATGACCTGAACCAAGGAATGCAGATCTTTAAAAAAAATAAATAGATAAATGAATGATGCATATACAGGTATGGGACTTATTAGCCAGAATCTTTTTGTAATATTGATGTTTGTGCCATGTAAACAAATCAGAGAATGATGAACTAAAAGTAAATGTAGGGAAATATTATAATGAAGATGATAGGTGTATAAACATATCAACTCTTAATGCTAATATCACATTTCTTTATTTGTAACATCCACCTCTAGTCTCAGTTCTGCTTTCTATTGACGGCATCATTTGTCTTTTCATCTAATGGGCACAAACATTGGTTTCATTTTCCTTCTTCGACATATTCTTAATTTAAAAACAAAAAAAAAATGTGTTGCAGTTCTGGCACAGTAAGAATAATAACTGGTAGCTAAGAGGTTGTATAACTTTTTACAAAATGTTGATGCCTTTCATTGAATGTATTATAGAGCACAGTTATTTGCATTATAAATGCATTATACAGATATGGGATCCGTTAACTGGTAACCCAGGAATCCAAAAAGCTCTGAATTTCAGAAAGGCCTTCTCCCACAGGGGCAAATTCACTAAGATTCGTAGTTGCGCCAGGCATAACTTCGCCGCACTTCGCCACACTTCGCCAGGCGTGGTTTCGCCAGCGCTTCGCAAATTCACTAAAATCCGAAGTTGTGCTCAGGGGTAGCGTAAGGTTGCGCTAGCGTTGCTTCGCTAAGTAAAGCGAAGTTACGCTAGTGAAGGCTAATTTGCATACGGCGCCAAATTCAAATTTCAATGGAGGAATACGTATCAGCACTACAAATGGCTAGAAAAGCTTCAAAACATCAAATAAAATTTTTATTTTGCCCTACACATGTGCCCACTGTCTAGGTAAGTTGCCATGAGTCAGGAAATGTAGGGGGGAAGGAGGGGAGCCCCAAGAAATTTTTTGATCTTTTTCAGCCTATCACCCATAATGTAGAAAACACGCCAGCGTTTTTTGGGACTTAGAAAAAATTTTGACTTTTTTTGAAGCAATCCCTATCTACTCTATTGTGCTTCGCCAGGTCTGAGGTGGCGAAGGAAGTCTAGCCACCTCAGATCAGTACACTGTGCGCGTTAGTGAATTTGCGTAGTTACGTCGCTAGCGAAACTTCGCCAGGCGTAAGGGTGCGAAGTACCACTAGCGAAACTACGCCAGCGTTCGTTAGTGAATTTGCGCAGTAACGAAAATGCCAAACGCTAGCGAAGTAGCGCTAGCGTTCGGCGCTTCGGCGCTTAGTGAATTTGCCCCTAGACTCCATTTTATCCAAATAATCCTATTGGGTTTATTTAATGTTTTTATGATTTTCTAGTAGATTTAAGTTTTGAAGAACCAAATTGCCTTCTTATATATAATTTAGCAGCTCACCAACCAGTATGATAGGCTTTAATTGTCTTGCTGCATACTCCAATAGATTTTCACGTTTCTAGATCAGGATGACAAATGCCTGGCCATCTAGAAAATGTTGAAAATATCACACACTTCAGGCTTAGCCTGTTTGCATGCACTTTCTATAATGAGAGTAACATGTTAGAGGATTGTTCTTATTATGCAAAGCATCGTTCAATGTTTACTTCCTGTTTGCTTGTTTCTAGTGACTTTCAAGTTCAGGATAAAATGTGGGTGAGCTCAAATAAATCAAGTATGGCTGGGATGCAACAAGAAACATCTGTGCTCTTTGTGCTACACTTCCCCGTCTGCTAAAGTACCACTTGCCGAGGGTGTATACTTGCTCACGGGGCTATAGGAGGATTATAATACAAGCCGATGGCTATTGCTGCATTTCAAGGGGACCTGACACCATAAGAAAATAATTCCAAAACTTTTTCTATCATGTTAGGTACACTATTTAAATTATTTAAATTGTGTTCCATTCAGTCTTGGGATTCACAATCACAGTATACAGGCAAGGGCCATTTTGTGGACCCTGTTATTAAAGGAGAACTAAAGCTTTACTAAAGAAGTAGGCTAGAAGTGTTGTACATGTTTTGACTTCTTTACCAACCCAAGGCAACCACAGTCCTTTAGCAGGGAAGATTTTTGTCTGTAAAGATGCCCCTAGGATGGGGGTGGGGCTATGACGTGGCGATTGCCCAATCGCCGTGTCAATCAAGGGAATCTTGCCCGGTTTTTCTTATTTGGAAAACCGGGCAGGAAGTTTTGACCCGGGCAGCCCTTCAAAATACCGGGCTGTCCGGGTCAAAACCGGACAGGTGGCAACCCTAGATGCCCCTGTAGCTCCCCATTTTCTGCTGATTTACTGCACATTCTCTGTGCTGCTGTCACTTACTGAGCTTAGGGGCCCACTCACAATATACAGTACACATAGAATAGAAATGTCACAGTATAAGGCTGATTACTAATTAATACAGATAATTACTACATGGCAGCACAGGAACCAATGCAATTGGCATGCAAATTTAATAATCAGCCCTGTAGCATCATCTTATATTACAGGCCAACCTCATTTTCTGCTGGATAATTAGTGACGACCCCTAAGCTTAGCTTCTCAACAGCTGCCCAGAGCCCACTGAGCATGTGAGTGTCACAGACACTTTCCAAGATGGTGACTCCCTGTGACAAGTTTGAAGTCCAGGATCATTGCTGCTATTGACAAGCTGAAACTTTAGGCTGGTGCAATAAGTTCAGTATATAAAATATGGCATTTTTAGCCATATTCATTTTTAGGGTAAAGTTCTCTTTTAAAGGAAAACTATACCCCCCAAACAATGTAGGTCTCTATAAAAATATATTGCATAAAACAGCTCATATGTATAACCCAGCTTCATGTAAATAAACCATTTTCATAATAATATACTTTTCTAGTAGTATGTGCCATTGGGTAATCATAAATAGAAAATGGCCATTTTAAAAAATAAGGGCCGCCCCCTGGGATCGTAGGATTCACTGTACTCTCAAACATACCAACAAACCATACATGTTAGGTCACATGAGCCAATTAACAGACAGAGTTGTGTCTTTTGCTTCCACACTTCTTCCTGTTACAGTTAGAGTTGTAGTATTTCTGGTCAGGTGATCTCTGAGGCAATACATAGACCATCACGAAATGGTGGTTCAAGGCAAGAGATGTAAAAGGGCAAGATTTACTTAAATATATATTCCAGTTTGGTAAGATTCTTTAATATGCCACTTAATATGATATGAACTATCTGTTGCTTAAGTGTTAATTTTGGGGGTATAGTTTTCCTTTAAGTCAATGGGAGAGGTCCAGGGATCAATTTGGAGTTGATTGCAGCCTTCCTGACATTCGAGTTTTTTTAAATTCAATTTCGAATTTTCGGGTCGATTCAATCCATCCGAGTTGTAAAAATTCTACTTCATTAATAAATTTCGATTGGTCAAATTTCGAATTTATGGGAGTTTAGGGGAGTTTTAAAAAAACTCATATGAATTTGAAATTCGACCTTTGATAAATGTACCTCCAAGTATAAATAATGTTAAGTTAATTGTTTTCCTACTAAATAGGATTTCAATCCTAAAACCTACATTTCATTACAAAGTCACGCAGTGTTACTCTACTTTAACAAAGTGAATTTTTTATGTGTTCCCTTCAGTGCCATTAGCAGAACAAATGACCCACTCTTTGGTTGGGTGCATGTGGCTAAACATTAGTGTGGGGGAGGATTATTAGTTAAATTGTCTGATTGGTTTATTGGCAGAGGATCAGCCTTGTACCAGAATTTCCCATGTCAGAGGGTACCTATGTTAACTCCAGAAGTTGCATCAGATTTATGGTGTGGTGAGTTGCCGAGAAGCCATCAAAGCGGGTCTGTTATTAATTGCCGATTCATTGACTTCATTTCTTACACCAGTTAAATTTTCAAGTTTCAAATTACTCTTTGAAAGCCGTGTGAGGTCTGTGAAATCTGTCAGCTAGACTGTAATTATTAAACTGAATTAAAGAAATTTGTAATTAAAATTCGGTCCTTGTAGACTGCAAACTTAACATACTTGAGCGGAATCAAAGTGGACTATATAAAGATGAAAATCTGAAATTCATTATTTTGATGTCATAGTGTATTATGGCAAACGTTAGATTTCTTTTATTATTTTAAGTAGGTAAGAATGTCAAATACTGGCTCTTCAATATAATAAAACATTTCTTAAAAACAGACTTTGGTAAAACTGGAATTTGACTTCCAGTCACGTTACCATCTGTTAATGAACTTATTAAAGCATTTGTTCTGCTCATAGAGGGAAATTCCTATGCTGGTGAAGGCTGATAGTATCATACCCAATTTATAGTAATAGGATTATATACACAGTCGGAAGCCTTTGTGGTGGTTGGTTGAAGTAACTTGTGCAGCCTGAACTAGGGAGCTTGGTGGAAAAGCATATGCAAAAGAAATATTCATTTCTTAATGGAGAATTAAGGTCTAAAAGGTTTTTTCTACACTGTACCATATACTATAACAGTAATGATTATTCCAGGCCATCAAAACTTTCAACTGGAGCTTGCCATTTTGAATCTTGTAAGGCCATCTTTTTACTGTTGGTGACACTGCACATGCTCAGTGTGTCCAGGGCTGCTGTTGAGTAGCTAACCTAAGGGTTGCCTGTTATCATCAAGGTTAGCGGCTGATGCTGTAGGTTTATTATGAAATTCTGATGCAGAATTTAAGTTATGTGAATCTAAAAATTCTTCTATTGAGACATACATATCATATTATGAGTTTGCCCCTAAGCTTGAGCCACTGACAGTAGCCCAGTGAATGTACTGTTGATCTTTAGAAGAGATGGGGTGCTTCTAAGGCCGTCTTCAGAATCTCATAACCTGACTGCTAAAGGGCTGTGTAGTGGGCTAGTAAAGAACAGGACCAGTCCAAGCCGACCGGGTGCCCTAGGCAACCCGTTCAGCCTACCCCGCCCCCCTGTATGTGTGCGCACCATAATATAGGGGCAATGTAGGGGAAGCAGAGTGGCAGTTTGGGGCAGGGGAGGAAGAGGTAGTTGAGGGAGGGTGGGACGGACAGAGGGGCGAGCAACGGAGGGGGTAGGCGACAGCTGCAGAGAGGAGCGAATCCGGACTTGCGGTAGGCAGGAGAATCTTGAACAGGCACCTGCCCAGCAGGGGCGGATCTAGGGTTAGTCAGAAAAGGCATCTGCCTAGGGTTCAACAATGAGGTGGTGCTGGGCAGGTGTCTGTTTAAGGGCCCACTGCCCATCCCTAGTCTTGGTTTGCGTGGTTCCTGGGATGTCTCTTTTCTGCTAGTCCTAACTTCTGCATGTGACAAAAATGAGCACGTTTGCGCATATGCACAGAGGGGAGCGAGGTTGCCAGCCAGGTTGCCTAGGGTTGTATATATGTCGGCTGCACACACTACTATTTAAAATTTTAGAAGCTTACAAAGCCATGTACGGCTGTGCGTAAGATAGATATAATTAGTTGCAACAACAAAAAGTTTTTAAAGATCTTATTTTCCGCACACTGTAGATTACTTCTGAAGTAATCTACAGTGTGCGGAAAATAAGATCTTTAAAAACTTTTTGTTGTTGCAACAGGTTGCCTAGGGTGCCTGGTCAGCTTGGCCCGCCCCTGCTGCCCAGCGCCCCTCATCTTTGTTAAGCATGTGCCCATCATCATTGCACTTCATCCATAAAGGAGTTTAGGCTCATAACTTCTGTATTGTGATAGGTGAATTTTGACTAAAGGTAATGGCATCTGTTATCCGGAAATCCAGAAAGCGCTGAATTAGAGAAAGGCCATAGCCCATAGACTCCATTTTATCTAAATAATTCAGATTTGTAAAAATTATTTCCTTTTTCTCTGTAATAATAAAACAGCACCTTGTACTTGATCCAAACTAAGATATAATTCATCCTTATTGTGTGCAAAATATCCTGATTTTCTAGTAGACTTGAGGTTTGAAGATCCAAATTCCAGAAAGATCTGTTATTCAGAAAGCCCCAGGTCCTGAGCATTCTGGATAACGAGTCCCATACATATACATCCAAATCCATAAAGAGTAACAGATCCAAAGAGTAGGTCTCTAATTGTTTCATTTTTAAATGACCATTTATTCTACCGTCCCGAGGCAATGTACAGAAAGATTCAGTCAAAGTTGTCGATGTTTAGATGGTGCCTATTTCCATCTAAACATTTTCTGCATATTTTCCCTTTAGTATTTATGATTTTTCATTCCTATTTTTCTGTTCTTTGGGTCAAAGTGAAATCCAGTGCGATTAAGTTGGAAGACAGTGAAACATAATAAAATAAACAATTATATGGTTTGTTTTGCTAAATCAGCTCAGCTGTCATCTAGCATGGTTTAAACCATTTCCATATGAGACAGGTAAAATTATGTTGTTAACTATGTTGGTGGGCAAAACTCAATAGGAACGGAATTCAGATCCAGATAGCATTGTTTTGCCATTGTAGTAATTTATTGCAGAGATCGTATCTGTGAGAGGCCAGCAGTATTAGCACACTTTACTGGAGACGCTTCCAGTAGAATTCATCGTAAATAGATCACCCTGTGTGTCCCTTTGTCCCTCCATTGCCATAAAAATGAAGGATAAAATCATTATGGACTGATTGTGGAACACTATGACCTAGGAAAAGGTCCTAATAAAGGCAGCGCAGTTTGAAAATAATGAATTTTGCCTTTGTGTTAAACATAAAAATGTCTGTGTTTTCTTTATCGCCCACATAGATGTGAAACGAAATGTACTTTGTTTCCAGAATACAAAAAAAACCCCAAAACATTGTTTTTTCTGTTCCGATTACACTGAAGTTTTATGTTACGTAATGTTTCCGGCCTTGAAACTAGATATACATAATAGAAAACAGTGCCGTAGCTAAAAATACCAGGGCCCCGCCACTCCCCACACACTGAGGAAAATGAACGGATTGCAGTCATATCAAAACTATATCAATTATGTCCCTCAAAAGATTCTCAATATCCGAACCCACTCACCAATCTCCAGCACCTTGTCGATCTGCTGTCGCTAATCTTGAGTTTTTTTCCCTTTTCATTTTTTCCAATTTCACCATTGATTATTTCAACAGATTTTATTGGTAGATTTGCAGTAGATAAAACTATTGTAACCCATGGACTTAATTTTAACTTTTATTTAGAAAAAAAATCAGTAAGCCTATGCAAAAGTCCATGCATCTTAACTTGCATATCATAAAGTCTCATAATGGATTCATATGGAAATGCTTGCAGGAAAAAGCTGACACCAAAAACTGTGAATGCAGAAATCACATTTGTCTTGCTTAAAATTATTAATGCACCAAATCCCAGATTTGCTTCTGGATTTTGCCAAAACTTTTTTAGCAGGATTCAGGCAAATCCAAGAGCCTGGCTCAATCGAACCTGAACCCTATATACGGCCAAAAATGTGACGCATGTGCATCAGCATTTTCTGGAGTGTCTGAGAAAATGGATTTGGTATTCAGCCGAATCTGTGAAGTAGGATTCAGTCTAATAAGAGGATTTGAATTGGAGGGTTTGGTGCATCCCTAGCAAAAATTGTTGAATTTTGTTTGCTTAGCAAGATTTTTCTTAAAAGATTGTTAGTAAATCTGTTCCTTGGTTTTTCATGACTTAACCAGGACAACCATAAAGACTGAATTATCATGCCACTACTTAATTGTAATGAATTATATGTTGAGGATGAAGAAATGACACATGTAGGGGTAAATTTATCAAAAAGTGATGTTCCGCCACTAGAGTGAAATTCCGCAGCTCTCAATTCATTTCTATGGGATTTTGAAAGGCGTATTTATCAATGGGTGAAAGTGAAAGTTCACCCTTTGATAAATACGCCTATAAAAATCCCATAGAAATGAATGGAGAGTGGCGGAATTTCACTCTAGTGGTGGAACTTCACTATTAACTTCACTCTTTGATAAATATACCCTGTAGTGTTTA
The DNA here is from genome assembly GCF_017654675.1 of Xenopus laevis. Taxonomy (NCBI): domain Eukaryota; kingdom Metazoa; phylum Chordata; class Amphibia; order Anura; family Pipidae; genus Xenopus; species Xenopus laevis. The sequence continues at coordinate 138,887,306 of NC_054381.1, read as the reverse complement.
CCCATAGACACACTACTTGCAGCCCCTCACCAACAGTTTTGTAAAGAAGGCACCTACCAGGGTATGTTACAGTTATTATACTTTATTATTTGGGTGAATGGTTGCTTGGTTTGGCAGACAGGTATAGCACCTTGTGCCATCTTCTCCTCTTTCTTATTCTCAATATTCCAGTCTCTCCTACATTCTCCATCTTTCCATGTGCCATACTCTCCTTATTTCCCCATGAGCCATACTCTCATACTTTGTCCATAAGCAATTCACTCCTCATTTCACCTCTGCCAACACTAATAATTCTCTGTTTTCTATTTCCCACTGTGAGACATTCTTTCTTCTCCTTTCTCAGTGTACCAGGGCTGATATTATTATAATCTATCTTTCTGGGTTTTCAGTTAGCTCCCTAAATCTCAGGCTCATACTAGAACACTGTTTAGTGAAGGAAAGTGCAGTGCAACTGCACCATTAAACCCTTTACCATCTGTATTTGTGCCAGGCAACATTTCTGCATCTAAAGCAAACATTTGCTGAATTTTATTGTTTAGGATTATGGTGAAATAAAAATGCAAAAAAAACCATTATGTCTGTGGTAGTTATTTTAGTGGTTATAATTATACAACAATTATGAATTATTATGGGCATTATAATAATACTCATTTGTATAATCTAATACTAATTCACTTGTCGCTCAAACTATAATTTAGCAAGACAGTACACGTGTGGGATCAGTTATCCAGAGTGCTCGGGACCTGGGCTTTTCAAGATAAGGGGGTCTTTATGTAATTTGGATCTCCTTACTTTTTAAGTCTACTAAAAAATAAATTAACATTTAATTCGTTTTTGTCCCCAATAAGGAATAATTATATCTTTGTTGGAATCAAGTACACGGTACTGTTTTATAATTACATAGAATCTGTGGGAGATGGCTTTCTTATAATTCAAAGCTTTCTGGATAATGGGTTGCTGGATAATGGATCCCATACCTGTACTATATTGCCAGGAGTATCTGGACACCTGCCTGTCCAACAGACCCCAACGTTAACAACGCTAACTTCTAGTTAATAGTAGAAAGCATAGAATTGTCTAGTTTGTCAAGACTTAATAGACTGCAAGCTCTACAGGGCAGGAACCTTTTACTTTTTAAGTCTACTAAAAAATGAACATTTAATAAAGCAAGTTATTGCCTCCAATAAGGAATACTTATATCTTAGTTGGGATCAAGTACACGGTACTGTTTTATTATTACAGAGATTTTTAAAAATCAGAATTATTTTCTAAAAATGGAATCTGTGGGAGATGACCTTTAGGGTAAGGCCACACGAGGAGATTTGCGGCGATACGTTTTCTACAGTCGCCCGAAGTTGCGACTATGGAAAACGCATCACCGCATGTGCTTTAGCGCAGGCGACTTTTCATTATAGCCTATGGGAAAACACGCTGAGGCAGTTCGGAAGCTCAGAGGACGAGGCGATTAGTCGCCAGGCGACAAAATCTCCCCGAATCTCCTCGTGTGAACTAACCCTTATGGGTTTCTGAGCTTTCTGGTTAACGAGTTTCTGGATACTGGATCGTATAGCTGTATATAGAGTAGGGATGCACCGAATCCAGGATTCGGCCAGGATTCGGCCTTTTTCAGCAGGATTCGGATTCGGCCGAATCCTTCTGCCTGGCCGAACCGAATCCGATTCCTAATTTGCATATGCAACCGAATCCGAACCCTAATTTGCATATGCAAATTAGGGGCGGGAAGGAAATTGTGTGAATTTTTGTCAGAAAACAAGGAAGTAGAAAATGTGTTTCCCTTCCCACCCCTAATTTGCATATACAAATTAGGGTTCGGATTCGGTTCGGTATTCGGCTGAATCTTTCGCGAGGGATTCGGGGGTTCGGCCGAATCCAAAAAAGTGGATTTGGTGCATCCCTAATATAGAGTTCTGAGTACCTGTAAAGTGCTTCTGTCTCATGTTGATCTATCGTCCCCTTCTAATCATATCTATTGAGATGCACTGAAGTGTATTGGCATGTGTCACCCTGTTGTGAGCCATGTTTTACAAGCAATAATAAATAATAAGAGTTTCATGTGAAAACAAGCCAGTGCAGCGGATAAAAAACCCCACTTTTTACCTGCAGTTCTCATTTCCAAATAAGATAAAGAAAGCGAGAAACAGCAAGAAAAGCCTTGGAGAGTTTCCTTTCTAACAAGTTCTCCTTTGTGGTTGAACATAAATTGCTTTGGTTACTGTTAATGTTCAACTGTAAGCCTTTCTATTTCACTGAAACCCCTGAAGTACTTACAGTGTAATTTTTGGCTTTCTTGAGGTTATGTAGCGCTGATACTGGCACTTGAACCATGTTCTCCTATTTCAGAAGCACTTCTTTAATCACAGGTATTTTCATATCGTCTTTCACTGCTCACATGTTTTATTATATAATTTGCTTGTGTTGGCTAAAGGCATTTTTGTATTAATTAAACACAAAAACACGAGGGGGAAATATTATGTTGACAGACTGATATTTTTGCTCTCCAGCCCCATGTGTAAATACAAATATCAATCTTCTGCTTCTTTTCTCGAGCAAGATTACTTGTATTGAAGTTATTCTTGTTTTGATTGTAAAACTGCTTCCCTATGTATAGAGATCACTTGTCTTTAAGGTCACGATTGAAATCTTTGGAATCCTTCTTGTGGCTTTAATTTTATCATGGTAATGCTATTATAGTAAAACTACCTTGTAAATGCTAAGAGAAAGGATAATGTTACATTTAGGAAAAACATAAGAAAAACATAACTGTAAAGTGAAGTACAGGTATATGGGACCTGTTATCCAGAATGCTCGGGACCTGGGGGATTCCAAATAACGGAACTTTCCATAATTTGGATCTTCATACCTTAAGTCAATTTGAAAATCTTGTAAACATTTAGGGGCAGAATTACTGAGCTCAAGTGAATTTTCGAAGTTAAAAAAGTTCACGTTTCGAAGTAATTTTTTGGGTACCGTACTTAGCCCATCGAATAGGCTACTACGACCTTCGACTTCAAAATACTGTCTCTTTAAAAAAAACTTCGACTTCATACTTTTGCTACCGAAGAGCAATGTTAGCCTATGGGGACCTTCCACAGCACTTTTCTAAGTTTTTTTTTGATCGAATAGAAATCCTTCGATCGATCGCTAAAAATCGTTCGAATCATTCGAATCGTTCGATTCGAACTATTTAATCGTTCGATCGTACGATTTCTATTCGATCGTTCGAATACGCTAAAAATCCTTCGACTTCGATTTTCGGAAGGGGTGATGAGTAAAGTAGAGTCCTGCAGCGGGTCGGGTACCCGCGGGTTACCCGCAAAAGCCTGCGGTACCCTGCTGGTTGCTTTTAGAAGTTCCAGGTGCGGGTATACCCGTGGGTTGGCGGTTCTGCGGGGTTGCGGGTCGGGCCGCAGGTCTTCTCAATATCGATATTCACTCCTTTCTTCTGGTCACGGCTACTTCCGATGACATCACTTCCGGTTTACAATGACAGCACTTCCTGAGATTCTTGATGGTCAGTGGGTCGCGGGTCCGGGTTGTGGATAAGGTACTTGCGGGTAGGGTCGGGTAGCGGGTCCAAGCGGGTAAGAATGCAGGTTGCGGTACGGGTCGGGTTCGGGTCCCAAAAAATGGACCCGCGCAGGACTCTAGAGTAGAGTATTCACTGTTGCAACAGTTGTAGGATAGGAAGGAGCATAACAATCCGCAGACTTGGCTGCAAAATTCCTTTATTATCACAACATGTTTCAGATCATCATGGATCCTTTTTCAAGTGAAAAAGGATCCATGATGATCCGAAACATGTTGTGATAATAAAGGAATTTTGCAGCCAAGTCTGCGGATTGTTATGCTCCTTCCTATCCTACAACTGTTGCATGAGTACAAATTTGGCCTGGCTGGTGTGGCCTGAGTAGGAAAGTGAGCTACACAGGTGGAGATCGTTTGGATAAAACTACATTTTAGAGTATTCACTGTACTGCTGTCCATGTGTGTTTAGGGTGGTGGCAGAAGGGGAGATTAGTCGCCCATCGACAAATCTTCTCTACTGCGAGCGACTAATCTCCCCAAAAATGCCTTCCCGCCTGCAAGAATGCGAATTGGCGGCTGAATGGCAAACATAGTGCTTCATTTTCAGAAGTCGCCCGAAATTGCCTCCCAAAGAAACTTTGGGTGACTTTAGATTTTCGATGTGATGTGTATAGCAAAATCTCGATGATGGACAGCACAACTGTCTTTATTGTTGCATGGCTACGAACAAAGATACAGTACGACCAAAGATACAGTACGACCAAAAGATACAGTATCTTTGGTCATAGCCATGCAACAATAAAGGCTTTTTATTTTATACAAGTGGATTGTGGCCACTATTGGAACGTGCACCTACGGAGTGGAGGAGTGTGTGCTGTGCTTTACGATGTGATGCATATGCCATCCAGCTGGCGATTCGTATTCTCACAGGCATTTTGGGAAAATTATTCGTCCGCAGTAGAGAAGATTTGTCGCTGGGCAACTGTTTTCAGGGCCAAGCAGGCAGCTACCCTCTGTTTTCCTGTCTTCAACTAGACAATATCGCTTGAAATGGTCTTTTTAGTTGATGGACAAATCGTTTCAAGATAAGCTTGGTCTAATGATAACGAAAAGATCTTTTAAAAAACTTTACATCTATGGCCAGCTTTACAGTCCTTTTTGGGAAGATCAGTGTCTGAATGCTTCCTAGTATGTGGTCTGAGGAGTACTGCAATGAGCAAGGTCATACAAGTCAATGGCTGGTCTTAACGTCTGCCAAGTAACATCCACTGTTGTGCTCATAGATACCAGTTTATCAAATTAAAACATACCAGACAGAGGTCACACCCTGCACTTAAAGTATTAGATGCAGCTCACAGACTACAATTGAGCCGTGAAGTGAACATAAATATTTAGCACCGTTTTCGGTGACATATTGGTATTTGTTCTTTTCAGCACGCCGAAGCTTTAAAAATAGATGCCTTTGGGCTCCTTGGCTTTCAAATGGTACTTTGCACTACTTTTATTAGATTAGAGAGATTTAAATTGGGCCCTGTAATATTGTCATTGCTACACATATACCAAGAGACAGATTAAAAGACAAACAAGCTGCAACATGTCACAGAGCTGGTCAGCTTGATACACCAGCTTGAATGATCAAGCCATATAGCTGAAGAATATTAGAGTAGGCATAACATTTGCTGTGGGAATATCAGAATACTTATGTTCTTTATGTGTCGCAATAGACCTAGCATGGAAGTCACTGCTTAGACCTCTGCTGGTAGAGTTCTGGCTTTCAAACGCACATATGCATGCCCACAGAATGGCCAGTCACTCACCATGCCATCTGGCCATTTTCAAGACGCAATTTCATTTTATTTATTTTATTTCATTTTATGTTGAAAAAATCCAGTTGGAAAATAGACAAAGCAGCTTATGGGCAATGCAGGTGCAGGAATACTGAATTAAACATTCTCAGTAAAACTTCAAATTGTGGTTTATTTTTTTTAGAATTTTTCCTTCCCTTTAATTTTAGTTTTCCAAGAATGCATAGATATTTTTTTTTAAAGAGAAAGACATTTACTTCAAGAATGATAAGATAAAAGGGACACATAGCAAATAAATGTGTATACACATGGCATGCAATCTGCACAATTTAATGGATGAAAGGAGTCTTTAATTCTGACTTCATTGTTTTTGACTTCAGAGATAATTCCTCCCCTGGTACACTTTGGGGCACATTTACTAAGGGTCGAAGTGAATTCGAAGTGACTTTTCGAATTCAAAAACTTTTGGTACTTCGACCATCGAAATAGGCCAAATTCGACTTCGATTCGTATTGAAAAAACTTTGAACATTCGAAAATCGAAGTACTGTCTCTTTAAAAAGCTTCGACTTGGACACTTTGCCACCTTAAACCTGCCAAATTGCTATGTTAGCCTATGGGGACCTCCTAGAAGCTATTGCCAACATTTGGCTACATTTTTAGAAGTCGAAGTTTTTTTTAAAAAAATTGTTTGATTGATTAAATCGTTCGAATCGAAGGATTTAATCGATCGATCAAACGATTTTACTTCGATCGAATATAGCCATATTCGATCAAAAGAAACTTTGAATGTCAAACTATTGCAATTCACTTTGAAATTCGACCCTTAGTAAATGTGCCCCTTTTAGTTTGGTACAAACAGAAAGATAGAGGGGCTTATTTATCAACACTGGGCTAATTTGCTCATGGGGAGTTACCCAAAGCAACCAATAGGTGATTGGCTTTTTAAAGCCAGCTGCAGGTAGAACAATTTGATTGGTTGCCATGGGAACATTGCCCAGTGTTGATAAATGACCCCCACAAACTAGATTAAGTATTTAGTAAAGCTTGCAGTGCCCTAAGCAACTTTGTGGTCCTTGCTAGAAAATATTTATTCCTAGGTACGCTGCGCTTTTTGCTGTATCTAACATGCTGCATACAATGTGCTGTATATAACGTGCTGTATATAATGGTTTACTGAAATTGGTTGGCATAGGTTGCAGAGTCTCTTTGCATTAAGTTGAATGTGTGGGAGCTTTCATTCAATTCCTGACCTTGACAACAGATTAAGGGGGTTATTTATCAAAGGTCGAATTTTAGAAGTTTGTGAGCTTTATTTAGACCATGAATGAACTCCAATGGTTTCTAATTTATGAAAAAACTCGAATCAGTGTAGTCGGGGTGAAAAACTCAAGTACTAGAATTGATTACGTTTTTGGCTAAAAAAAACATTAATGTCATTCTTCTTGAATGCAACAAACGTCTTCAAATGGTTTAAGGGACCTCTGGCATTGTCTTCTACATGACCTAGACAGCTTTTAGATGGTGTATTTTTCGGATTCAAGCTATTTCCAGCTACGGGGTTCAGGTAACCCGTTATCCAGAAAGCTCTGAATTACGGAAAAACAGTCTCCCATAGTCTCCTTTTTATCCAAATAATCCAAATTTTTTAAAATGTTTTCCCCTTTCTCTGTTATATTAATACTGTACTTTGTACTTGATCCCAACTAAGATATAATTAATCCTCATTGGAAGCAAAACCATCTTATTGGGTTTATTTAATGTTTACAGGATTCTCTAGTAGACTTAAGGTATGAAGATCCAAATTACTGAAAGATCCATTATCCGGAAAACACCAAGCCCCCATCATTCTGGATAACAGGTCCCAGACCTGCATTTATCATCATAGATTATAGGTGGTAACCCAGTCAAATTTGTCAGGTAGAATACAACTCGACCTTTGATAAATAACCCTCTAAAATTCATCCCAGGCCTCATTAAAATTTGTAGCATGCTTGCTTAGCTGAACGAAACAATAATATGAGCAGGCAGCATCTCATGGGAATATCTTCTTTTTATATGTTGCATGAAAATACAATAATTATGCTTAAACCCCTATCAGTATAATGTTCGATTATTAGTTTCATGGCAACCGAAGTCATCAGTTTAACAAGGGGTGTAAGGTCATTATTTGTACTTCTTTGCTTTGTTTTTCTTATTTTAGACGAAATACTTTTGTTCAAACATACAGCTTACCTTTGAGGATTACAGAATACTCCTTAGCTTCCAGATTCTGCAGCTCTTCCTCATAAATCTGACCCTGGCAGTGGAATGTTAACGAAGAGCAGTAATAAAAAAAAGGAGTGAGGCTGTGAGAGGGACGAGTCATGTGCTGACAGTAGCTCTAGCAAAAGATACAAACTGTAGGGAGTCTGTAAAACTCAGCAATTGTCTGTGTACTGTTGCTTTAACCTGGGCTTGGAAGTGTTAGGAAATGCAAGTGTCTGAATAAAGAAGTAAACAGGACACTCAGGGGGGTATGTAAATATTTTTTAAAATGTTTGCCACCAGAATTCTCCTAAGTGCTGTGTCAAGTTAATGACTTTACATAGCCATGGGGTTTTTGGCTCCAGAATAAGGGAATGCTGCCACCTACGGCTGTGACTGAGCTTTTCACATGATTTCGGCAAATCTGCTGATCATTTTTGTCATCCTTATACAGACGATGATGTCACTGATGTTCTTTTAGCAACGACGAGGGACAGTTAAGCTCTGCAACATTGCTGGTTGTTTAATAAGTACTATATATTCATTGAATTCAGAACACTGTGTACCAAAAGGTTTCCTTTTGAAATGTGGGTACGCTAAATAATAAAATCTGCTACTTTTGCCCCTTGTATATGTCTGTTACTATGTCAGCTACAACAAGTTGTTGTTATTATTAAGGGGTTGTTCACCTTTGCATTAACTTTTAGTAGAACGTAGAGTGGGATATTCTGAGACCAATTGGTTTTCATTTTTTATTATCTGAGTTATTTAGCTTTTTATTCAGCAGCTCTCAAATTTGCAATTGCGGCAATTTGGTTGCTAAGGTCCAAATTACCCTAGCAACCATGCATTGGTTTGAATGAGAGACTGGAATATGCATATGAAGAGGAAACCCCCTGAATAGAATAATAAGTAATAGAAATTAGCACTAATAATACATTTGTAGCCTAGCATTTGTTTTTCAGATGGAGTCAGCGACCATTTGAAAGCTAGAGTCAGAAGAAAAAGGCAAATAATTAAAAACCGAATAAATAATGAAGAACAATTGAAAACTTCAATAGAATTGGGCATTCTATAACATACTGAAAGTTAACTTTAAAGGAGAACTAAAGCTTAACTAAAGAAGTAGCTAGAAATGTTGTACATTATGTTTTGTGCTTCTGTACCAGCCCAAGGCAACCACAGCCCTTTAGCAGTAAAGATCTGTGTCTCCAAAGATGCCCCAGTAGCTCCCCATCTTCTTTTCTGCTGATTCACTGCACACGCTCAGTGCTGCTGTCACTTACTGAGCTTAGGGACCCACTCACAATATACAGTACTCATAGAATAGAAATGTCACAATATAAGGCTCATTAGTAATAAATACAGAGAATTACTACATGGCAGTATAGATAGATAGTATGATAGATAGATTAGTCTATCTATCTATCTATCTATCTATCTATCTATCTATCTATCTATCTATCTATCTATCTATCTATCTATCGACCTATCATCTATCTATCCATCTAGCTTATCTCTAAAATATATGTTTCCAGGTAAAAGACAGAGCTGTCCATTCTTCTATCAGTTTCTTTCTTTACCTTATCTGGTAAGAAATAATTGAAGTTCAGATGAAGGTGAAATATGTGCTAATTGTTTTATTACTTTGGATTTAATTAAAGCCCCCCTGGGGTTTCATGTGGAGCCCAGGAGTCTTTATGCATGAAATGATTTAAGGAAAACAAGAGAATGAAGCCCCAATTAGTTATTTCAATGTTGGTTTTTAAAAAAGTTTGTTTGTGTTCTGGCAGAAGCAGGATTCCTGACTCGGCCCCAGCTCCTGCAGTGAAATCTGACAGGGGTCACAGAAACAGCAACAAAAACAAACAGTCAAGCATTGAATGACCAGCAGTTGGCACAGTCAGCGTGTGTGCTGTCCTATCAGGTTATCAATTCCCTAGCCAAACCAGCTCTGTAACACTAGTCCTTCTACCAGCGAGACAAAAGAAGCCCTCATACTGTTAAATCTGAGGGTGTTAAAGCTGAGAGCTAATAAAGACCATGGATGTTCTACTGGACATTCCAGTGGAGGCCCTCCAGCTGTTGATGAACTAAAATTCCCAGCCCGCCTTGGCAATTAAAATTCAACACAGCTGGAGCGTTATAATGAAAACTGAAATTTTGCGAGTATTTGAAGAAGATCAATTTTGTCATTGAGTAGTGGATTCTCTGCCTGTGTTTCTCCGCTGTCCGAGATCCTTATGATGTGGCCCTAGCCTTCCCTCTGCTCAGGTGCAGGTAAAAGCAGCAGCGAAATGCAAAATCTTGTATTTCCATGCCGCATTCTACAGCATCTGCCTGCACCTGAGTGCAGTTAATGTTTTCGGGTGAAGGCATAGCAGCAGCATGCTGGCTGAGATCATTATGGTGCGGCCCTAGCCTTACTTCTGTGCAGGTAGAAACGGCAACTTTCATAGCGAAATGCAAAATCTTGTATTTCCGCGCCGCATTCTGCAGCGTCTGCCTGCATCTGAGTGGCGTTATTGTTTCCAGGTCCAGGCAGAGCAGCAGCAGAGGAGCTAATCCATATGGTGTGGCCCTAGCCTTAGCCTGATTTAAAAAGACTATGGGGTATATTTGTCAAAGAGTGAAGTTAGAGATCGCCACAGTCTGCTAGCATGAAAAACCGTCTCTCTCCATTCATTTCTATGGGATTTTTAAAGGAGTATTTACTGTATCAATGGGTGAAAGTGAATGTTCACCCTTTGATAAATATGCCTTTAAAAATCCCATAGAATTGAATAGAGAGAGAGGCGGAATTTCACTCTAGTGGACTGTGGTGATCTCTAACTTCACTCTTTGATAAATATACCCCATTGTCTTTTTAAATCAGGCTAAGGCTAGGGCCACACCATACGGATCAGCTCCTCTGCTGCTGCTCTGTCTGGACCTGGAAACCAGGCCGGACTGGCCTGATAAATATACCCCATAGTCTTTTTAAATCAGGCTAAGGCTATATACACCATTGTTTGTGCTATTTCTATAAGGGAGGTAGGAATTAATGATATATTAATGATCCTTTCCCTATGCACTGACTTCAGATGGTGACAAAATAGAATAAACTATGCTTAATTTTCAATTTTTAATAGTAACAAAGTAATTCATTGTAAATTGAAAAAGTAGTCCCAAAACATGTTACAGCATAATGTCATATAGGATGAACATGTCTGAAATCCTTGTTCTGTTTATTATTTCAGTTATTACTTTCAACTTCATTTGTGCTCCTGTTTATGGATTTAAGCCCCTTGTACCATGAGAATATTGTTCTTCCTTATTTTTAATATATTCCGTTTAGCATAAACATTGGATAAATACCATTACATACCAATACAGTTATCTGTTTTAGAGGCTTCTTGATATAAAGCATGTGTGTGTGTGTGTAAGGGCCTTCTTAATGTTCTTGTAGACAGATATTTTTATGCCCAACGCACAAGAGATAACATGAGAAAGTCCCAGATTCATTGTTATATTATTGCTCCTATTACTTCAGTGAAATAACTATGCAGACACATTGTCTCTCAGTGGCTTATTCTACGTGCACATTACAGGGGCATTAAATTACACACAGATATGGATTTTGAAACCGCATATGCAGGAATTGGTTAAAAGATTGTTGCTCAGTAAATTGTAAATATTCTGCCTTATAAGGATTTTAAACAATTTTGTTAGTGCCCATAGATATATATAGTATATATAGTATATAGTGGTGCATAGAAAAGGCTCTATAAACTATTCCCCTCTGCCCTTCGGGGCTGATTTGTGATCATTTGAGCCTCGGGTTTGGGTAAAACGAAGTTAGGAATGAGAGCTTTAACTCACTTGCATTTTTTTTTCACACAAGATGTTTGTTCCTGTGGTTGGACGTTTTGAAAAAAGAGATTTTTATTAGAAAAAGAAAACAAAAACATTTGGGGGCTAACAAGTATTTGATGCCTGAAAGTGCAAGTAATTTAAAGAACTCATGAACTTTGTTTTACATGAATTTAGGGTTACCACCTGGCCGGTATTTTACTGGCCTGGCCAGTAAAAATGATGGCTGATCCCAATGTTATTAATAGGGAAAAAATATAAATATATAGAAAGGCCGGTATTTTTTTTCCAGGAATTGTGGATAGAATGATCATAAATTAGCCCCCTAATCTAAGTAATATCTACCGTTAAAGAGAATACAGTAGAGCCTCCAAATAATGTTTTCAGGGGACTGGGAAATGGTGTAAAAATCCGGGAAAACTCAACATCAGTAAATTGTAAAATTGAGGTTTCACTGTATATTTGTCTTTAAACTTTAAAACTCATCTGGTGATATAGTAAGAAAATGTATTCAGTAAACCCTACATATACACCATTATGCATCTCTTAGTCTGTACAGTACTGGAAAGCTTGTTACCCAGAAAGCTCTGAAATACGGGGAGTCCATTTCTCAGAGTTCATTTGAAACAATTCTAATTTTATGAAACTATTTCTTTTTTCTCTGTAATAATAAAACAGAAGCTTGATGGTAACTAAGCTGCATACATAGCAAAACCATCCAATTGGGTTTATATCCTGAAAACCCAAGTTCACAAGCATTCCTGATAGTAGATCCTATACCTGTATTTACAAGGACCCCAACAATAAAAGAGAACTTTAGTAACCAGACATTAAACCAGTTGCATTTTTGTAACATATTGAACTGTTTTTTTCTTATCAGAGGAAAAATAGACAGAAAAATGGTTTCAAATAATAATGTAGTTAAAGGATGTGTTATGCCTAGTACTGTAGTTATTTAGCCCTTGCAGCAAAAAAGGCGCATTAGGGGCAATTTGATGGCTGTTAGGGCACCCATGAATATAGTGTGGGGACCTGACTGGGGACTGTTTTATTCTTATTTTGCAGAACACATCTTTTCACCCCAAATTTGGAGGGTCTAAAAAGATGTTACAGTGTAGTGCAGTAACTTCAAGGCTACTGGTCTTGACTGTTTAATTTAATGAATTATATATTAGATTTTTATTTTTTTTTAAAATAAGAATTCTACCATTTTCTCTTCATGTGTTAGTCTCATACTTGAGCACTATACAGTACTTTGGGTAATTTATTAGCACATTGCTCAGAGAGTTAACATACTAACGAACAGCAGAAAAAAACGTCAGAAAGATGCTCTGCAGCTAATATTTATTAGCAGTGATTATCAGCTAATATAAATTTGGCAAGGTCTAGTAAAAAAAAAGTGCCAGAGTGAGAAAAAGCCTGATATGAAGAATTGACTTAATGGTTGCTGATAAGTAGCTAATTTATAAACCATGGCAAGTAGTAAATTTTGTGCTTCTGAGCCCTCACTTGAGAGCTTTTTCCCATTCCTCTCAGTGGTTTATTGGAATGATAAGAACAATCAGGATTCCTCGCTCCTATTTAGACTGTTGAGGCAAAGCAGACTCTCAGAGCTTTAATGCTGTCAGTAGCAGATCCTGTGATTTCCCCACTTAATTTACACTCTTGTCTCTTGGCAAGAAAAAAAATTGCCTTGTGATAGCAAATTCCATTGTTAACACCTTTCTTATCAGCTTGCTTTGAAATACTTTGTTCATTTCTTTCTGTTCTGCCTGGAGTGCGATCTGATGCAAAAGCAAATAACGATTGGCCCCTCTTTATTGCCATCTTAACCAGTAGCTCTTACAGCTTTTCCTAGAAACCAAAAGGAATGGGGGCTTGCAAATGTCCTCTAAGATAAACAGCAAATGAGATGTTGCTTTATCACAGGAATGGACAGGGAAGCTTGTCTTGGGCTTGAGCAGGGAAAGTCAACGCATGAACCCCTGCAGAGATTGGAGTCTGTTGGCTTCACTGCCTCCTCTAATGTCTAATGGGTCACACTGTGGCATGTGTTATGTTTGAAGTGTTTATTTGTGTTTGTTCTTAGCGAGTTTAGGATGGGGTGAGAGAGAGCTCTGCACTGAAAGAAAAATGCCATCAAAAGTGGTTTTATAGTGGAGGATCTGTTTATTGTTAAATTCTTGACCCTGAAGTGGACATCTTCTGCTGCTGGCCCACATCTTTCTGTTATCTCTCATGTCTTCAGTGCAGCCTTTAGCCTCTCATCTGTTTCCTATCTTAACGACCACAATGGGCCCTTCATCCTAAGTGGCTGTGAAACAGCAACTCCAAACTCATTAACCCATTTCAGTCTAGAAACCACCCATTGTTCTTATGGTATAAAGTGCAGAACAGATTATCTATAAATGTCATTCTTGATGTCTTCCTTACTATTGTAGTTTGAATCCTTTGCTGTGTGTACTGGCTAAAGGTGGCCATAGTTGTGCAGATTTACCTTCACATCAGACGAACGATCGTTCGGTGCCATCTCCAGACCTGCCACAAACCATCCAGATCAAATAAAGCAGTAAAAGAACAGATCAGAAGATGTTCTGCCGCTGACAGCAATCGTATGAAAGATAGGTCCTATAAAAACTGGTGACAGTCTCCCACTGATATGGTCAGATCGAAAATACAGTCCAAGAAATTAGTTACCTGGGAGCACCACGATGTGTGACTTCTCCTCTGTGTGAATCACGTTTTGAAAAAGTACCCCGGACAAAACTCCATAGTCGAACTTGTATGTAGAAACACGGAGCACCACAGGAATGAAGTCAAAAGTATTAATAAAAATCCAAAAATGTATTGATCGATTAAAATCGGCACATCATGATAGGAACAATTAGAGAACCATAGGTATTTTTATTAATACTTCTGACTTCATTCCTGTGGTGCTCCGTGTTTCTACATACAGATCGACAATACATGCAGAGATATTATCGGTATATTATCAGTAGCCGACAGAAATTTTCTAACCTGTCTGATCGTCTGAACGACCGATCGCCAAGGCACAAAAAATCTTGGGTACACTCCACACACGGCCTGAAAATCGAACTAATCGAAGATTCGTACGATCAAATCTTTGCGTCTATGACCAGCTTAAGGATGTGTTTTTCTCTGTTGGTGGCTGTTTGTTAGTACCAGTGTAAAAATGGGTGCAAAAAATGTTTGACCTGGTATTAGAGGTTATAGACACCAACATCCACTGTTACCTACCTGCATCTTTCTGGGCTTGTGTTGAAAATCTTTTTATTTATTTTTTGTTTGTTGTTATACTTTTTAAAAAAAAATATTGCTGATATTATTGATTGCTCATGAATGTTTTAGTTTAGTTCACACTTCTATCTCCCAGGCCCTTCAGAGTTAGTGAGAGTAAGCTGTTAAGGAACATCCCCACCTACATAATCTCCCTGTACAATAATCACCATCACCAAAATAATCATACCCCTGACCAGGAAGAATTTTTTTCATAAATAACCTCCCATTCGAGTTGTGCGTATATTCTAATTAATTAGAGTAAAGAAAAAATTCACATAAATTCGACCTTTGATAAATAACTCTATTAATGTGTTCAAATATCAGCGAAATCAATTCAAAATGAATATCTAGGTTCTGTTCCTTAACTGAAAATACTTAATATTTAACTTTGCACCATTTGTAGGTGGTGATCTGATGAATATGTGTAGTGTAAAGTTTCATCATTTTTAGTGAGTCTCTGAGGATTTTAGTGGGTTTTTTTGTATTTATGAATCCTTAGCCCCCAATGTAAAAAGTTGAAATTACAGATATTTGCCAAAAGAACAAGGATCTTTGTATCAGTATAAAACTGTTACTGAAGAATTGTTTTGCTTTTATTGCAAACTATTTCTGTATAAGATTCAAATAATAGAAATAATAGAAAATAATCAAAACTCATGATTACATTTATACAGCAGACATGCAGACTGCATATCTTGAGAAGTCTTGAGGAACATACTCTGGATCCTTGTTCTAATCTTGATGAACGTACAGTAGATCCTAATCTTAAAGAACATACAATAAATACTAGTCCTAATATTGAGGAACGTACAGGAGATCCTAGTCCTAATCCTGAGGAAAGTATAATATATACCAGTTCCTAATCCTGAGGAAGGTATATGAGATCCTAGTCCTAAACTATCTCTGCTGTCTGATTCCAGTGTGCAGTTATGTTGCTGGCTTCTGTCTATTACTGTATTGGCTTCTGTTTATTCCTTTTACTAATAGTTACAGTTATAAAGACTGTGGCTAACCCGTTCCCACGATACTACACTGAGAAACTCCTTATTTCTCTGCTTTAAAGAATAGTTACCTTCAAAATGACTTTTAATATGATATAGAGAAATGACTTTTAATATGATATAGAGAAAATTTGCAATTGGTCTTGTTTTTTAAAAATATTTACTATTTTGGTTAGTAGCTTTCCAGTTTGAAATTTTAGCAGCTATCTGGTTGCTAGGGCCCAAATTACCCTCGCAGCCAGGCAGTGGTTTAAATGAGAAACTGGAATTTGAATAGGAGAGGATCTGAAAAATAAGTAATAAAAAGTAATAACAATAATAAAACTGTAGAGCAATAGTTTTTTTTTTTTGCTTGCCAAGGTCAGTGACTACCCCGTTTGAAAGCTTGAAAGAGTCAGAAGAGAGCAGCTGTTCATTAAAAAAAAAACCATCAAATATAGAAAGGAAGAAGTGAAAAAGGGTATGGGATCCCTTATCCGGAAACGCCTTATCCAGAAAGCACTGAATTACAATTATAATTGTAATTATTTATAATTTAAAACAAATAACCCAAAAATTATTTCCCTTTTCTCTGTAATAATGAAACAGTTCCTTGTACTTGATCCAAATAATTATTATAATCCTTATTGGTAGCAAAACCAGCCTATAGGCTTTATTTAATGTTTACATGAATTTCTAGTAGACTTAAGGTAAGAAGGTCCAAATCCGAAAAACCCCAGGTCCCAAGCAATCAGGATAACAGGTCCCATACCTGTACTAAAAGTTAATTTAATGGTAAACCATCCCTTAAATATAAGGACACGTTTAGTTCCTCATTAAAGGGGTGGTTCACCTTTACTTTAACTTTTAATCTGCTATAGAACGGCTAATTCTAAGCAACTTTTCAATTGGTCTTCATTTTTTTCATTTTTTTATAGTTTTTAAATGATTGAAAAACAAATGCTCTGTAAGGCTACCAATTTATTGTTATTGCTGCTTTTTATTACTCATCTTTTCATCCAGGCCTCCTCCTATTCATATTTCAGTCTCTTATTCACAGTTATGCATGGTTGCTAGGGGAATTTGAACCCTAGCAAGCAAATTGCTGAAATTGCAAACTTGAGAGCTGCTGAATAAAAAGCTAAAACCACAAATAATAAAAAATAAAATGAATATCACTCTCTACATCATACTAAAAGTTAATTTAAAAGTGAACAACCCATTTAAACCAATCAAATTGTTGCATTCATTTTTGGCAACAAACATGGCTTCTCTGTATCATGGAGCATCTGTACATAGGGCATGTATGTATACTTTTATAAATCCAGCTGCTGTAGACGTAACTATATGGCGACCTGAGGTCCATTGCTATTAAATCCTGCGAAAGCAGAAGGTTTGCTGTAGACCTAGCCTTGGGGGTTATTTATCAAAGTCCGATTTTATCTCAACTATTTCTTCTACAAACTCTGATCAAATCCATTTGGGTTTTTTATGCTTATTTATTTATGTAAATTTTCCAGAAAATTTGCTTTGCGGGAAAAAAAAATCAGATTTTCATGATTTTTTCTGATTTTTGACCCGCAAACTCGGATTTGTTATGCTTTTTGCTCGAAAACTTTGTGCTATTGCACAAAACCCAGCTCGCATCAAAAAAATCATTGGGACTTCTCCCATTGACTTATATGCAACCTTGGAACCTTATATGCAACCTTGTTTCTTATATGCAACCTAGACAGGTCTGAGATGCCGGATTTTCTGATTCTGACTTTTCCATGCTCGGGGTTTAATAAATTCCGAAAAATTTGTGATTTGAAAGTCCGGTTTTATTAAAAAAAAAAATCTGGATTTTTGCATTGTTAGTTTAGTAAATAACCCCCCTAGTAAATGGCAGAAACCAATCAGATTAATGCATAAAAAGAACACAAGTGCACACTACCTATTAATTGGTTTCCGTTGCAGCAAGATATAAAGTACAGAGATAGACTTCTGTAGAACTGGATGTTCCAGAAAGTTCTTGAAATCCAGGCTGGGAGCATAACTGTTTTCATTTTATAGCCTTATTTTAATGTGAGCCTTTCTGCGAGTGCCAGGTCTGCAGGACACATTTTGACATGTTGTTTTCCTTGTATGAGTTTATTCCGCTGAGGTAACCAGGAGCATACAGTAATTAACAACTCACCACCTCTCCGAGTAACATTTGGACAGGGTGCACCAAGCTAGATCTGCCTCTTGAATAGATCCCCTGGTTTCCAAAAACAGAAGTACCAGTTAATCACACTGCTGCTTAATTAAAGTTAAATGTGGAATCCTATGCTGATGTTGCAAGAGCTGAGAAGTCTCCTGAAACCAGAGCCATTTGCAGAGCAGGAGGAGGGGGGCATTTTTGTTTGGGGATGCGACCAACTAAGGCTGCAGTTAGAGAAAAGAAGCACCCTAATAGTACAAGGAAGCAAGGTGCCCCAATCTTGATGTTGGGGAAAAATATAGATATAGAGATATAGAGATAGATATGAATATATATATATATATATATATATGTCATATATATATGACATATCCAGCTTTCAGCCCTCTAGCTTTGTTCAAATACAACAACAGCAGGGATGAAGTTGCGGGCCCTTAGAGGCCCATTTATCAACATTCTCATTGTAGTGGTTTTAGAGCTTTTTCTTAAAACTAAGATTAAACTCTATTTCTCCAAAGTCACGAATGCCTTGTCATTTATTAAAAAAAAATCTTAATATAAAGAGCAGGAACGGGAAAAAAAATCTCAATAATGCTCTAAAAAAATTTTTTAAAAAGGGATACTGTCATGGGAAAAAAATATTTTTTTCAAAATGAATCAGTTAATAGTGCTGCTCCAGTAGAATTCTGCACTGAAATCCATTTCTCAAAAGAGAAAACAGATTTTTTTTATATTCAATTTTGAAATCTGACATGGGGCTAGACATATTGTCAATTTCCCAGATGCCCCAAGTCATGTGACTTGTGCTCTGATAACCTTTAAATTCTTTACTGTTGTACTGCAAGTTGGAGTGATATCACCCCCCTCCCTTTTTTCCCCCAGCAGCCAAACAAAAGAACAATGGGAAGGTAACCAGATAGCAGCTCCCTAGCACAAGATAACAGCTGCCTGGTAGATCTAAGAACAGCACGACTGGGGGCAGCTGGGAAATTGACAAAATGTCTAGCCCCATGTCAGAATTCAAAATTGAATATAAAAAAATCTGCTTGCTCTTTTGAGAAATGGATTTCAGTGCAGAATTCTGCTGGAGTAGCACTATTAACTGATGCGTTTTGGAAAAAAAAACATGTTTTCCCATGACAGTATCCCTTTAACAATTCCTTGCGAAAAAAATCTGAAAACCTCTAAAACTCTGAATGGCTAAATAAAGGTTCAATAGTATCATCACAAGCTCCCACTGACTTCTGTAGGACCTCGACTGCTTTTACTTGGCAACTTTTTGTATTACAGTTTTACGTGGTTTTTTTGGAGACATTGAAAAAAAAAAACACGCTTTTTTGGAAAAATTATTTGATTTGTTTAAAACAATAGAAATTTGAATATTTGTAGAAAGGAGAGATATATATATATATATCGCAAAATGATATGGTTAAAAATTGGCAGTAGAACTTAGGGGTTCGATATTTACATAAGTGTTGGGGGGGGGTTTATTTTGTAAGCGTTTTTTTCTATTTATTGTAAATACACCCCTGCAAACTAATGCTTTTTTGGGTTGTAGTGTGTATCAGCAGCATGATTGCTTAGTATTATTGTTGTTATTATTATTAATAAAAACATATTTTATAAAGCGCCAACCTGTTCCGCAGAACTGCGCTATATAATTTCCATCCACATCATGTGCAAGTGACTGTATGCATGCATTGTGGGGCAAAACATGGCGTTTCGATCACTGCGTCAGCTAAGCCTTCATAATGCCTTCACCTATAGCACTGTGTGAATCAAAATGACTGCTGATTTTTTTTTCCTTTATATAACCGACATCTTTCATATCCACTTCCATACTTCCATTATGCTGACTTTGCACATTTTATGGGATATACACCTTGAATTTACTGCAATAAGTCCTTGCACAAACTGTTTGCAGATTCCCAGGGTGTGATGCTTTAGTGCTTTGTCCTGAATTGGAAACAGCTTTTAAGAACCGAGCTCTGGAACTCAAGCTCTAAACCCACAAACTGATGCCAATTTTTCCCCAAGTTATCCTGTGTTCAGCTTTCTGCTTTTCATATGCCTTGTTTTAATCTATTATTGTGCTTTATTTGATAGAAGTTCTTCAGGCATATTTATTTATGGCAGCATAACTTTTTTTTTTTTCCTCTACTTTTTTTTCTTGGATGCTTGAAACACCAATATTAAAGGAGAACTAAAGCTAAAAAAAGAATTAGTCTAGAATTGCTTGACATTTGATTTTGAGATTTATGTACCAGCCCAAAGACAGCACAGTCCTTGCACAGTAAAGATCCATGCCTTTGAAAATGCCCACAGTTAATCCTCATCTTTTTTGATGACTGTGTCAGTTACCTGAACTTAATGACTGACTTAAAGGACCAGTAACATCAAAAAAAAAATTCGTTAAAATACATTGAAGAAAAAAAACCCACAGACAAATTAAACTTTCAGATAGCAATGTCTTTATTAAGAAATAACTTAACGTAACTCCACTTGCGCTCCTCTTCAGGAAGCGATCGGGTGATCCATCACACTGCGCTCTATTTCTCCTCCCTGGGAGGTAGCCAGGGAGGAGAAATCGTGCGCAGCACGGTGGATCGTTGCCGTGTCGCCTTTTCGGAGACGAGCGCAAGCGGAGTTTAGGTAAGTTATTTCTTAATGAAGACTATGCGATTTGAAAGTTTCATTTGTCTTGGTGGTTTTTTTTATGTATTCTAACAAATTTCTTTTTTAAAAAATTTGGTAACCGGTCCTTTAAAATATACTGTATGGGTCCTGTTCGGTCCATTTTTTGGGACCCGTATCTGACCCATCCCTGCAACGTGCAATCCGCAACCTGCATTCTTACCCGCTTGGACCTGCTACCCGACCCGCAAGTACCTTATCCACAACCGGGACCCACGACCCACTGACCATCAAGAATCAGGAAGTGCTGTCATTGTAAAATGGAGGTGACATCATCGGAAGTAGGCGTGATCAGAAAAAAGGAGTAAAAATCGCTATTGATAAGACCCGCGGCCCGCAAACCCGCAGAACCGCCGACCCGCATCTATACTCGCACCTGGAACTTCAATCCGCAGTGTAGCGCAGGTTTATATATATATATGGGGCTTATTGCACCCAGGCAACTTTGACTTATTGACGTGCTGTGCCGGCTTCCACACTAATTTATATATATATATAACTAACAAGGGAAAGTTGTGCTCACCACTATTTTTTAAAACCATTAGGCGGGGGTGCAATGAGGCTGTGACCACAAAATACATATAGTCAAATACAAGAGTCGTCTGCACTCAACCCTATTATCAATATATTTAAGACAGCGACATTTTGTGCATACTGCTACTAAAAATGCAGTAAAAAATGACTATATATATATATATATATATATATATATATATATATATATATGTGTATATATATATATGTGTATATATATATATATATGTGTATATATATATATATATGTGTATATATGTATATATATGTATATATGTGTATATATATATATATGTGTATATATATATATAAATATGTGTGTGTATATATATATATGTATGTATATATATATATATATATATACACATATATATACACATACATATGTAAACGGATATGGGATCCATTATCCGGAAACCTGTTAACCAGTAAGTTCTGTTATTACTTCCACAGACGTAAATACACCCCTGCAAACTAATGCATTTGCTTATTCCTAGCTGTTACACATTGTAGCATTAACATATAGACAAAATCAAAACGCATTTCCATGTGGACATATTTATAATAGGGCCTTATATTACCAACCCATTTCATTGGGCATTTGATTAATATGTGTGAAAAGCTAAAATACCAGACCAGAGTAAAGGCTATTTTTGTAGGGCTTTTTTAAATTCGGTGCAGAATGATGCATTCATGTCCTCATGAATTTAAAATAACGTTTTTCAACGGAAGATGCCAAAATACTTCATCTGGACCAAAAACATTTATCTTGGGCTAATTATGCCAAGTCACAGGAGAGCACCTGATTGCTGCTTTTTATAATCCCCCCACATGTTTCTGCTCTGGTTCTAAACGTTCACTCTATTGGAATTTGGTCACTGGCATTGGTAGCTTGCGTGTAAACTTAGTGAATGCTTGTGCCTCCTGCCTTAGAGAGCTGTCGTTACCATGCCAGATTGTGTCAGTAAAATGGAATCTTTATACTTGTGCCGTACTACTGGTTTTATGCATCGTGGCACACATACTACGTTTTGGACACAGAAAGGGGCATGTGACTGGAGTATTGTATTATAAGGTGAGATGCTTACATATTAAAAATAAAGATTATTAGGAGTTTGCGGCTCTACTAGAAGAAGAATTTTGCTTTAAAAAGTAGTGTTTCAGGCTGATTTATTGAATATTTCTGCAAAAACCCTAATAATCCCTCTCTTCTCTTCCACTTCCTGCTCCCTGAATTCCCAGGCTGTGCAAGGGAGCTGGTGTTACTCAGCTCACTGCGTCTGTAGGACAGGAACCAATCAGCAGCTAGCAGGACCTGATAGGGAACTGAAGCATCTCTGTGTGACTGCAGGGCTGTGATTGGTTGTCCCCCTTCTACTGTGCTTCTGGCAGGGACCGTTAGGACACGCCCACCCCTCATTTGAAAAACAGACCAGGGAACATCTATAGCAGTGATCCCCAACCAGTAGCTCCTGAGCAACATGTTGCTCTCCAACCCCTTGGATTTTGCTCCCAGTGGCCTCAAAGCAGGTGCCTATTTTTGAATTCCAGGCTTGGAGGCAAGTTTTGGTTGTATAAAAAACAGGTGTACTATCAAACAGAGCATCAATGTATGTTGACAATCCACATAAGGCTACCAAAAGCCAATCACAGCCTTTATTTGGCTCACCAAGAACATTTTTCATGCTTGTGTTGCTCCCCAAATTCTTTAACTTCTCAGTGTTGCTCAAGGGTTCAAAAGGTTGGGGTTCCCTGATCTATAGGGAGCTCCAATAAAGGGGCTATTTTTAAAGATAATATTAATTTTTAGCACCATGTAAAAGCAACACCATATATTACTCTTAGTTGCCTACAAAATTAGTTTTTTTTTTCATTTATCCTATGTCTCCTTTAAGCCCTGTCTGTCCTGGTACAGAGCCTACACACTATTGGGCAGATTTGTTAAGGTTCGAATTGAAAATTCTAATTCAAATTTTCAGAATTTTTTTTATGGTCCATTTCAGCTAGGGAATTAGACAAACTCGATATTGAATTTTTAAAAAAATTCTAATTTGATTTTTGAGATTTCTCATACTCTGGCCCCTTAAAAATTCGAATTTCACTATTCACCACCTAAAACCTGCCGAATTGATGTATGTCAATGGGAGAGGTCCAGTGACCAATCTGGAGTTGTTTGTAGCCTTCCTGACATTCTGAGTTTTTTTCGGAGAAAAAATAAATACCAAAATACCTAATAATAACATTGACTGTAAGCATTATGTTTAATCGACAGGTGGAAACCCTAGTAGTCATTTGAGAGAGACTAGGACAGGTTTTGATTGGCCCAAGATCAAAACAAAACATGTGGCACAAATCAGTCACCAACCACACCTGTAAGGACACCATCCTTAGAGTAAAGTAAGGCCGAGGTAACATCGGTGAGGGTTCTATTCCTCGGGTTTCAGTTAAATATCAAGGCTTGGCTTGAACTTCTATATGACATTGATCCCAAGCACAAGGCCAAAGTAACCTTAGCTTGAAGCAACAAACAGTGAAATCTCAATTTTACATACCCTCATTTTCAGGTTTCCCATATTTAAAAAGATTGTTGTGGTCCCACCAATATATAATACATTTCCCTCATTTTACATTTTCCCACATTTACATCATTTTCTGGTCCCTTGAAAAATGTAAAAAAGTGGGCTTTACTGTATATCAAATTTTGTATCACAGACCGCACAATTCACCGATTTCTTTTCTTTAAAATGGCTTTATTGAGACATGGGCTCTGACCCAAATAATCGGCCATGTCTCAATATATGCGTTTTAAAGAAAAGAAATCGGTGAATGGTGCTGTCTAAGATACAAAATTTGGTGTAACAAGTTGGAGGTGGAAACTGTTGGACGTGCACCAGGGTAAAGCAATTTAGAGGGGACAAGTGCTGACTTTGAAGGAACCGGTTGGCTTTACTGTATATAACTGAAAGCTTTTGTCAATATTTGAAAATTGACAAAGGGTAAGGAGGGCATCAGTATTGCACCTGGAGAAGTTGGGCCCTCCAGTTGGCAGCCTTGGTGGGCCTATTACACCCCAGTACTCACTGGATGTAAATGTAAAGCAGACCCCACAGGTGGAGGGGCCTGGACCACAGGGTCTGCTTTCTCTACAGTATAGCAATAATCCCCCCTCCACAGCCACTCTCCTACCTTAAAGGGATTCTGTCATGCTTTTTCTGATGTCTTTTTTCTTATTTCTACACTGTTTACACTGCAAATAATTTACACTACAATATAAAATGTAATTCCTCAACCAGCAAGTGTATTTTTTTCAAGTTGTAATATTTGTATGTAGGCACCATCTCAGGTCATTTTCTTACCTCCCAACTGTCCCGTTTTTAGAGGGAGAGTCCCTCTTTTGACAGCTCAACTCTAGTCCCTCGTTTGTACTGGTAAGTCGTGTTTTTCTATGCACTGAACAGCCAGAAAATGGAACAACGTTTCTAATTTAATTGGCTTTTGGCAGAGAGCCCAGAACAGCCACAGCTGCATATAAGATACTTTTGTAACAATTTTGAGATAAGTAACAATATAAGATAACAGGTCTCTTGGGAGAATTTAGATGCACAGCTTAAAGGACAATTCCCCTGCATTTGCAAAACTGTAATAACTGGAAAAAAAACACAGAAAATGTTCAAACTTTCATAACCTGCGAAATTTTGTAAAATGAACATTGCAATTAAGGGGTGTGGCCACAAAAACGGGCGCATTCAAAAAAAAAAAATGTCGCCACACTACAAGCGACAACTTTTTGGTCCCTCTTTTTATTTCCAAAATGTTGGGAGGTATATACGCATTTTGCCTGGTCATGTGCTTTTAAAAAGAGCCAACACTTTAGGATGGAACTGCTTTTTTGTAGGCTGTTGTTTCTCCTACTCAATGTAGCTGAATGTGTCTCAGTGGGACATGGATTTTACTATTGTGCTGTTCTTAGATCTACCAGGCAGCTGTTATCTTGTTGTAGGGAGCTGCTATCTGGTTACCTTCCCATTGTTCTGTTGTTTAGCTGCTGGTGGGGAAAGGGAGGGGGTTGATATCACTCCAACTTGCAGTACAGCAGTAAAGAGTGACTGAAGTTTATCAGAGCACAAGCCACATGACTGGTGGCAGCAAGGAAACTGACAATATATCTAGCCCCATGTCATATTTCAAAATAAAATATAAAAAAAAAAATCAGTTTGCTCTTTTGAGAAACGGATTTCAGCACAGAATTCTGCTGGAGCAGCACCATAAACTGATGCATTTTGAAAAAAAAATTTTCCCATGACAGTGTCCCTTTAAAACTGGTGGGGAGCTGTGGATGTGAGCTGGTGGTGGGCGTATGGGTTCTTGTTAAAGTTGGCAAATTACGCCAGGCCCCTCCAAAGATATATTTATGGGGGGGTCCGGCACCCTTCGTTACACCACTGCCTCCAGCTGCCACATTGTTTCAAAAGTAAATGCCACCAGGGGAGGGGATAGCAAAGGGCAAACAGATACTGCTTTCAATAGCAATTACATTTGAAGAGAATAAGTCCTATAAAGAGCTGAAACAAGACTTCTTTCATATGCCAGGATGCTGCCTGAATGGAACAGACACCTCTAGCAATGTTATACCTTTTGTAGTTTGGAGCCCATTCAAGCAATCCTTGTATAAATTCTATCATAAGATAATTTTTATCTCTGCCCCTTTCTGGCACCCGTGTCTGGCTAGCACAGCTCCTGCTTGAGAATGAGCCACAATCCCCAGCACCATTGCCTGACTTAACCAAAACAAAATGGGGCAGTCACAAGCCCTGCTGAACCAGTGTAAATTAGGGAGAATATTTCATGTTTTAAGAAGCTGTCAAGCACTGGGTGGTCTTTGCAAATGCTCCTGTGGTAACATTTTAAAGGGGAGTTTGTTTGACATGCAATAACCTTAATCTTTTGTGTTATTTCCTTTTAGCATAAGGCTGTATATCTTTAGAATTTCATTGATTGTTTTGAGAGTGGTTCATGCGAACAAGTTAATTAAGGCACATGGAGGAGCCCTTTGCTTTGTAGTATGCTGCACGTTGCTGCCCCCTAATGGGGAACACCAGCCGATGCGCCACCCTGCTTCTGACTGATCACCAGCTTCAGAAAATGAGATAAAATCCTAACATGCTGCTTTATTTCAAGCTGTTTCAGGCCTTGCGGCTCTTGATGGGTTTTCTCCAGATAATTTATAATGATTTATTTTAGTTGTATGGATACATGCATGTTAGTGAATTGTGAAATACACTTAATAGAAAACAAATGTTAGCATCCGCATCACGGTAAGCTGATAGCGCTCAGTGATTACAACAGGATATCAGACTTCTGTACAGTATAGAACAACAAATCCCAGCAAGCCAAAAAAAGTACTAAGGGTCTAGCCAGGCGATAAATCTCCTCTTCTTCGTGGCGACTAATCTCCCCGATCTGCCTTCCACCGGCTAAATTGTAAATCACCTGAAGGCAGGCACACGGAACACTTTGTTTTCCGAAACCTCCCATAATTGCCTCACTAGGAAACTTCGGGCGACTTCAGAAAACAAAGTGTTCCATGTGCCTGCCCCCAGGCGATTTACATTTTAGCCAGCAGAAGGCAGATCCGGGAGATTAGTCGCCACGAAGAAGAGGAGATTTATCGCCGTGAAGAAGAGGAGATTTGTTGCATGGCGACTAATCTCCCCGAATCTGCCTGTGTGGCCAGACCCTAAGGGTAGGACTACACGGACGTTTTCGGCACGATCAGGCGCGCAGCGTCAAAATGCATGCGACAAATCACATGATACGGAAATAAGGTAAGAGATAGAAATGTCGGATGAAGTTGCATCGCATCGGTGATCCGGCGCGACTGTCGGATGCAGTAACGGCGTGCAGCGTCTGCATGCGACAGTATTTCTATCTCTTACCTTACTTCCGTCGCATTCAATTTGTCTCATGCATTTTGACACAGCGCGTCGGATCGTGCCGAAAACGTCCGTGTAATCCTATCGTAAGGCTTCAGACTTATGCAACAGACTGGATGATACTCTCAAGAGGCACAGTGTCTCAGAACAGTCATTATTATTTTCTTACATAGATGTTGTACTGCCTCTACTAGTAACTTACCAACTGCTGAAATGCTTTTGGGTGGTGCTGGGAGTTGTAGTTAAACAATAAAATTGGGCCAACAAGTCCCAAACCTTTCTAACTATACCCAGTTTGGCTATACATATGCGTATTGTATATACATTTATTTATAGACATATAATTATTATTTAAAGTAAGCTGTTAAAAAATGAATAGTTTTTATCTTAAACCCTAAAAATGAATATGGCTAAAAATGCCATATTTTATATAGTGAATTTATTGCACCAGCCTAAAGTTCCAGCTTGTCAATAGCAGCAATGATCCAGGACTTCAAACTTGTCACAGGGGGTCACCATCTTGGAAAGTGTCTGTGACACTCACATGCTCAGTGGGCTCTGAGCAGCTGTTGAGAAGCTAAGCTTAGGGCTCGTCACTAATTATCCAGCAGAAAAGGAGGTTTGTCTGTAATATAAGATGATGCTACAGGGCTGATTATTAAATTCTGATGCTAATTGCACTGGTTTCTGTGCTGTCATGTAGTAATTATCTGTATTAATTACTAATCAGCCTTATATTGTGACATTTCTATTCTATGTGTACTTTATATTGTGAGTGGGTCCCTAAACTCAGTAAGTGACAGCAGCACAGAGCATGTGCAGTGAATCAGCAGAAAAGAAGATGGGGAGCTACTGGGGCATCTTTGGAGACACAGATCTTTACTGCTAAAGGGCTGTGGTTGCCTTGGGCTGGTACAGAAGCACAAAACATAATGTAAAATATTTCTAGCTACTTCTTTAGTTAATCTTTAGTTCTCCTTTAAAAATGGGAATTCAGCACAGGTAACAATAACAACAGAATGCATACTGCTAATAAATATGGCAACGACTACCTTAAGGCTAATAAAAATATAGTTAAATTATAATTATTAAAGTATTGTTATTATCAAGTGCAAGGTTTTGTCTCTTTACAGAAAAAGAAAAATTATTTGTTTAAATAGGACGTTATGGAAAATGTTGCTGTAGTATTTCAGAGCTCTGTCTATTAGGTTCCAGATAATGGATTTTATACCTTTAAACACAATATTTTATATTATACACTGATCTGAATTCCCTATAATTGTGTCCTTTATTTAGCACATGTCCATTTCCATTCGTGTTCCAAGGAATAATTTGACACTATTGTACAGTGGTTTTTAAACAGTGTTTTTGCCAAAGTTCTAAATTCTGTTTTTCAGCACAAAAGTGCATATTTAAAACAAAGAGGGAAATCTTTTTATTAAGGAATTTCTCTCTATCCTGCTAGCTGGTTCAGTTCAAATGAACTTTCTAACGTCTTGGCTTCCAGAAGAGAATGACATGACTTATGTTTTTCTAGAAATTGCTTGTGGTTCCCAGGACCGGCACAGCATTCCCATTTTTGGAATACTTAGATTCAAAAGATTACCTTTAACAAGGCTCATGTATGTGCAAGGAAATCCAATAATAGCCCATTAATAAAGCCCAGCTTTACTGTGACCACATCAGCCTGTGTTCCTATAAACTCACATGCATATGGGGAAAGACTATTTTGCTGCGTTTTTCTTAGGCAAAATGAGATCTTTTCCGAATTCTAAGTACTTCCTTTGCGTAATTCTTTTAATATTCCTGAGGACTTTGTAGGAAGAGGGTAGGGCTTAAGTGCAGAAAGCAGGGGAGGATTGCATAGTCATCCTATATACTAACCGAAGGCCTATCTATGTCCCGAGTGGAGGGGAGGCAGATGCGCACGCAACTTCGGTTAGGATCTATGAGATGCGCGCGCAACTTCAGCCGAAAGACATAGATGCGGCCTTCGATTAGCAGATGTGCTGGAAGGTTAGGATCAGAACAGGTTAGGATCGGGGAGGCAGATGCGCTGGAAGGTTAGGATCTAGGGAGGCAGATGCGCTCACCGTCTCCTTCTGCCTCCCGCCGCCTCTTCTTTCCTGCTCACTCAGGCGGCGACCGCTGGAAGGTTAGGATCTAGGGAGGCAGATGCGCTCACCGTCACACTAGGGGAACCGGTTGCGTACCTGCACGAAAGTCTGTATAAGCGTCGGCCATCTTGCTACTCCTCTGCGACTTTGTCATCCGCCCACTGCCAAATCCGCCCACTAAAGTCTGTATAAGCGTCGGCCATCTTGCTACTCCTCTGCGAGTTTGTCATCCGCCCACTAAAGTCTGTATAAGCATCGGCCATCTTGCTACTCCTTTGCAAGTTTGTCTAATGGCGGCGCTAGCGTCACTCTAGGAGGGGAACCGGTTGCGTACCTGCACGAAAGTCTGTATAAGCGTCGGCCATCTTGCTACTCCTCTGCGACTTTGTCATCCGCCCACTGCCAAATCCGCCCACTAAAGTCTGTATAAGCGTCGGCCATCTTGCTACTCCTTTGCAAGTTTGTCTAATGGCGGCGCTAGCGTCACTCTAGGAGGGGAACCGGTTGCGTACCTGCGTGGGTGGCCATTTTTAGCAAAACGGGCTATATTATCTCCAAAAAATATTGATGTTGACATGATAAACAACCAAGTGATTGCATTACTTCCTGGACAAAGCTGTGTCTTTCTGAGTACTGACTGTATTGATTCTGAAGACGAAAGTGAGAAACTTAACTTCCCATTAGAATATTTAAACACTATCAACAATGCTGGATTACCACAACACAATCTTATACTCAAAGTAGGAACAATAGTCATGCTGTTAAGAAACCTTAAGGGTAGGGGCACACGGCGCGATTTCGCCGCGATTCTGCGCTAAGCGAGTTGTCGCTGCGTTTTTTAAGCCGAAATAGCTTTGCTAACTTTGGCGCTGGCGTCAATGCAAATCGCGGCGAAATCGCTGCGCTAATTCACACGCGGCGATTCGTTTTCTATTGTCGTCCGAAGTTGCCTCGCTGAGCGTTTCCGGGCGACAGTAGAAAAAGAATCGCCGCGTGTGAATTAGCGCAGCGATTTCGCCGCGATTTGCATTGACGCCAGCGCCAAAGTTAGCAAAGCTATTTCGGCTTAAAAAACGCAGCGACAACTCGCCCAGCGCAGAATCGCGGCGAAATCGCGCCGTGTGCCCCTACCCTAACACTAAGCAAGGTTTATGTAACGGTACACGGTTGGTTGTGAAGAGCATGAGACAAAATGTTATCAAGGCAGAAGTGCTTACAGGATCCCATAGCGGTGATACTGTTTTGATTCCCAGAATTGACCTTACCAGTTCTGACCAGGAATTACCTTTTAAACTTAAACGACGACAATTCCCCATTAAGGCTGCATTTGCCATGACAATCAACAAATCACAAGGACAAACATTGGATAAAGTCGGCATTTACCTATCTGAGCCTGTGTTTGGTCATGGTCAACTTTATGTTGCATTTTCAAGAGTGCAGCGTTCATCTGATGTTAAAGTCAAGATTTTAAGTACAGCTCACCAGGGAGAACTCATTCAAGGACAGGAGAACATTTTCACAAAAAATGTTGTTTATAAAGAAATTTTTCAGTAACACTTTACTACCAATAAACTCAAAATTTAAGAATTCTAATAGCAGATAGGTAATAACAAGCAATAGGCACAGATTCACTCTACATCCCCACAAATTAGCGTCGCCAGTTGCTGCCTGGGGATGCCGAGTGAATCAGCACCCATCGCATTTTGCTGCCTCACTGTTGTTACCATTCTTTCATTAACGATTCTTTAGAGAATCGGGGGTTTACTGGTTCTTAACTAAAAGGCTGTTTATCACAATGAATTTCTTTCTTGATTTCTACAGCCCCCTTTCCTTTTATTAATTGAACTTTGTCTGTCTGTGATATACTATGGTGTGTGTACAAGTGTTTCAAAGTGTCTAAAGTCCATATATGATACACACACACAGAAATGGAGTATTTCGTTACATTATAGATCTTTTGGTGCAGTCTAGAGTCCTGCAGCGGGTCAGGTACCCGTGGGTTACCCACAAAAACCTGTTGTACCCTGTGGGTTGCGGGTAGAGGTTCCGGGTGCGGGTTTAGACGCGGTTCGACAGTTCTGCGGGTCGCAGGTTGGGCCGCAGGTCTTCTCAATATCCATTTTTACTCATTTTTTCTGATCACGCCTACTTCTGATGATGTCACTTCCGCTTTACAATGACAGCACTTCCTGTTTTACTACTTTTTTTCTGATCACGCCTACTTCCGATGTTGTCACTTCCAGTTTACAATGACAGCACTTCCTGATTCTTGTTGGTCAGCAGGTCGCGGGTCCAGGTTGCGGATAAGGTACTTGCGGTTCGGGTAGCGGGTCCAAGCAGGTAAGAATGCGGGTTGCGGATTGAAGTTTGCGGGTACCGGTCGGATATGGGTTCCAAAAAACGGACCCGTGCAGGACTCTAGTGCAGTCCACATTAAGTTGTATTGAAATAACTGTAAGAAGTCGGACTCAAAGGACTTATAAATAATCAATCTGATTTTATCGTTGGCAGATAACTTACTGCTCGTCTGGTAAACCAGCGTTTATCAAAAAAATACTTTTGATAAAGGCTGGCATACCAGCCGAAACGTCCGTCTGAACCTATAGTGTGATAGTAAATAACTAAGTGTCATTCAATCTAACATCAAACATTATAATACTAATTAATTATGGGATAACTGTATCCATTCAATGGTTTGATATGAGATCGTTATTTCAATTTAGCCTACCTTTTGCCTCCATACATATGAAATTCTTTATGAACCTCCTGCTATCACTAAAAGAACTGGGATTCTGGGAATTACAGTTTCATTATAGCAGGATGTATGTAGGCTAAAAACAGCGTGTGTGAAAGAAGAACCCTACACACACACACTCCGTTTTTTGCGGGACATTTCCGATTTTGACAGCTCAACCGGCAGTCCCGGGTTTGCTACTGAAATGTCCCGACTTTCTCTTTGATCTCCTGCACTGAACAGCCAGAAAAAGATACAAAGTTTCTAACTTAATTGGCTTTTGGCAGAGAGCCCAGAATAGATACACAGATACTTTAATAACATTTTAAGATAAACAGGTCTCTTGGGGAAACTGATTTGCACCTTAAAGGGCAATTAATCTTCATTAGCAAACCTGTAATAACATATAAAAACCACAGAAATGTGTTCAAAATTTCATAACCTGCCAAATTTTGTAAAATTAACATTGGAATTAGGTGGTGAGGCCACAAAATGTGTGTGGTCAAAAAATGTTCTATGCGCTCCACGCTGCAAATCTTTTTGTCCCTCTTTCTATTTCCAAAATGTTGGGAGGTATGCATACATCCTTATTAGTTTGAATGAAAATTAGAGCATTGTTCCACCCTTTTAAAATGTTTCCATTTGCTTTCCCAAGTACAATGTACAAGTCCTAAACCTATACCTTAAGAATAATTTTTTTTTTGGGGGGGGGGGGGGGGTATTCCCGGCATCAAGATAATTCAAGCAACCTATGATAAAAATCTGAGAACTGAAAAATGTGAGAACATCCCTGCCATATTTCTTTCACTCGAACTTTGGCTAGGAGATTGAGAAACGTTTTGACTAATAACCCCATTAAACTTGGTGTTTAAAGTGGACCTGTCACCTACACATAAAAAGCTGCATAATGAAAGTCCTTTGCAAATTAAATATGAAACCCCAAAATTGTTTTCATTAAAACATCCATAAAGGTGTTTAAATATCTAAACTGTCAATCAAATATTACCTGCCCCGCCTCTATGCCCATGGCATAGAGGAGGGGCAGTCAATTACTTTCACTTTCCATTCAGCACTTCCTACATGTCACTTCACTCCTTACATTCCCCCTTTCCTCCTCAGGCTCTATAATTGTGTAGGGCACTGCACATGGACATCAGGTCCCCCATTCTGGTGCATACACAAGATTTTGGGGTGATACAAAATTTCTCTTAATAACCGTGTCCACAAAATGGCTGCTGCCTGCTTGCTGTGATTGTATAATTCCAAGACAGAAGGAAACAAAATTTAAATAATAAATACAGTGTAAGTAAAGTTTATTTTGCCCACTAACATGATAGAAAAGAATTTGAAATTATTTCTTAGGGTGACAGGTCCCCTTTAAGGTATTTGCATTCTCTAGAAGCAAAAGGAGGAATTATTGGAACTGTGAGTTCCTTATCTACTCCATACTTGCTTCTTTGTCACTGAAGCTACTGACAGCGATGAGAGCCCTGGAAAATTCCCAAAAACATATTTGTGTTGCTTTTACAGTATTACAAATAGATTTTTCCAGCTTTGGCATATCAGTCAAAAGCATACGCAGATAAAAACCAGATGCACAATGGTGGCTGTATGGCTAAATGTAATGGTCCACAGAAAGAATGTTCAGGATTAGCCACAGCCCTGACACATTATATTTTTGTGCTCTTATTCACGTCATATACCTATATCTCTAATAATAACCTGTCTTTTGTAATCTGACTTGTTATAAACATGAAAACTGCAATATAGCCATTATACTGGAGCAACAGTAATAGCTCAACAGGCGGCCAAGAACTACAGGGTTTTAGATCACAAACGTTACACGGACTGCAGCCAGAACATTTTATGTTGTGATACTTAAAGAGCAGATCTGTCTAAGATGCAAACAGTCTGTCCAAAAAGGACATCATTTAAATAGAAAGCATTTTTTACTGTATTGTGTTAGCTGAGCAACTCTGACTTTCCAGCATTAAGTAGGAATATCATTCTAACCCATTTTGGGCTTCAAATAATAGAATCAGCTACACACACACACACACACACACACACACACACTCAGCAAAATATTTTTTAGATGCTTTAATATGATTCCATAAGGATCAATAACAAAGTACAGATGTACCTGGAGTGATGCACATGGGAATCACTTGTTGTAGTTGTAAGTTGCTGAACTTGAACTTCAGGGTAGAGAAATGGCTGATTTCATTTTCATGTAATTGGGAGTTGTCTTTCTATGTATAGTCCTGTCTAGCTGCAGATATATCAAGTAGGGCTGAGGAGTAGGAGGAATCTATTTATCCATTTACATGGCTGTCTCAATAAATATTTGATTATTAAAGGTCTGTGAGTTCGATACATTGATCTTTTGATGTCCCATTTATGATTGCTTCATCAAGGAAACCTGCCATGACTTTCCATACTCATGCTGAGCAGCTTTTAGGTGCTGAAGTTTTTGGTAGTTTGAGGAAGATTCTGGAAATTGCTGAGTTTTTTCAGGCTGGAGCCCAGCGTGAGTGAAACTCACAGTAGGTTTCCTTGATGATTGCTCGAGGCGAAAAGTAATTGTAGATTGGCCGCTAAGAGTTTATATAAAACATTGTGTTTGTCTGGACATAGCTCTAGGTTTGCTCTCTTACACGTGTTTCTTTTTCTTCTTTAATCCTTTATTCTTTGCTTCTATAAAGGATGTTGCTTTTCTACTTTATTAGTTTTTGCAATTTTTCAATTCCAGTTCCTGTCCTATCATTAATGGAATATGTTTTGGGCCTGGCAACTTATGGCTCTAGAGGTATAATGACAGGGAAATCTCAAAGCTCAGTCAATGTGGGCTGTTCCTAACAACCTAAGAGCCACTGATTGCAAATTAAAACTGTCAACATTTGTTGGAGCTTAATAGGAAAGAATTTCAACACCCACCCTACTACAGTTGTCAGATAAGTCCTAAGTCACACTTTTGGACATCTCCATCTGACTGTTCTAGATGAATCTATTCTACAGCCATGATATGGGGTATAGCCGCAATTCCCAATCCAACTCACGTCCTACGAAGAACCAGAGATATACATCAGATGATTAAACCAATCTGAAAAGGAACAACGGGCCAATCTAATAAGCCCAACTATGTACCTTCAGATTTTAAAAAGATTAGTGGAGTGTCCATGGACCATCAAGTTCTAAGTTCTGATATTCCTTATCCAGAATTATGATTGGTCTTTGCTCTAACCTGCCTTTGTATGTGAATGTTGTATCAGCTGCTCTTGGCCACTTTTATCAACCATCTGTTTCCAAGCATGATGCTTTTGTGGGCTAGAGGTTTCCTCGTGAGGCGACTTCGGAAAAACAAAGCAATCCGAGTGCAATCCCCCCGACAATTTACATTCTAGCCGGCAGGAAGGCATTTAAGGGAGATTAGTCGCCCGAAGAAGAGCCAATTTGCCGCTGGGCAGTAATTTATTACTTTGGGTGCTTCTATGCTTGAACTTCTGTTTTTACATTTGCGTCTTTTTAGACATTTAAACAGTCCTTTTAAAGACTTCAACACATTTTACATTTAGACACTCACCAATTATATACTGTGGTTTAGGCGCTTTAGCCCCGAACCCGACACATTTAGCCAACATGGTTTAAAAGGCAACCGGAGCTTACATCACTCCTGACGTACAGTAGCTCCGTATTTTCACATTTCTAGAACCTTTAGTGGGCTAAAACGCTATATTATACATTATATTTATATATATATATTATACATTATTACAACATTTGTTTCTACTCCAGTTGTGGTTGTCGCTGTGCGGCATCTGCCGCCACCCTAAGTGTATGAGACAAGTGGATAATTTGTTGACACTCTAGTAATGATGTTACTTAGTTCCTTATACCCTCATACCTGTGCATTTGATGTCCTCACCATGTGCAAAAAAAATGTTCAAAAGTTTTAAAGGAGAAGGAAAGGTTAAAACTAAGTAAGCTTTATCAGAAAGGTCCATCAAAATATACCAGTAAACTCCCAAAGTAGTGCTGCTCTGAGTCCCTTGTTAAAAGAAACACTGTATTTCTTTCCTTCTATTGTGTACACATGGGCTTCTGCATCAGACTTCCTGCCTTCAGCTTAAACATCATTGCCCTGGGCTTGAGCATGCTCAGTTTGCTCCTCTTCCCCCCCTCCCTTCTCTACTGTAATCTGAGCCCAGAGCAGGGAGAGACTCAGGTAGGAAGTGATGTCACACCATGTTAATACTGCAGCTGCTATCCTAAACAAACAGAGAGTTTCTAGAGCTTTTTACTCAGGTATGGTAAAACATTCTACAGAATAAATATAGCATTCTAGCTTGCACTATTGCAGCTAATCTATTGGCAATAAAATGCCTCCGTAGCTTTCCTTCTCCTCCTTTAAACTGTTTTGTCTTGTCCATTGGCCTTCGATTGTTCCCATACACACACACAGTTTATTGGTACTTGCTTCGAAGAGCATTTTCAGCACATGCAATGCTGTGGCCAACAGCCTAGCAAATGACAAATTAGTGTGCCTAATAAAAGTGACACTCTTTGATTGCACTGCCGTTTTGTTGGGAGAAGCAGTGATGTGATATAAAATCATTTCACCGATAGAGGTGACCTTACCTTCATGGTTTCTTATTTTGAATGGGAATGAAATTTGTAAGGTAATACTATATTTAGAGAGTTTCCATGTTGCCTCGTCCCTTTCTGTTACAGGTTTTTGAGTAGTGTTTTAAAGAACAAACATAGACGGATATGCCAAAAAAGATCGAAAAAGTTTACAGTGATTTCTGTTTGCTTTTAAAAAAAATTCCTGGAGAATCCAATACAGAATTAGAAGCTGTTTTCACTTAAACTTTCTCTTTCTGTCCTTTTTTTGTGTTTTTTTTCCTTTTCCCAACCTTGTATATTTAAGAACTTCCATTGTAGCCTAGGGGCAGTGAGCAAGTCCGTGTTGTTTGAATGCTTGGGATGAACATTTGCTGTGATTTCCTGCATTTCTGAGGTATTCGGCTTGGGCAGACTCTCATTAGAATTGTATGAAGTGAGATACCATAAAAATGTGTAGAAACAAGATATGCTTGAGGTACTGAATATTGTATTTGTTTATTTCATAGTCCTTATTACGACACTCACATATTCTGTGTAACTGAACTTGCAGCCATTTTTTTAATCAAATGTGCAGTCGTTTGTAGTGTAGAATGTTGGTCTGTGAAACTGATCTGTGCCCTTATCACATACCCTACTGTAGTGTTGTGATCTAAATTGTGGATCCCAACTGTGGAATTCATGCACTAACCTCTGCTACACATCTTTAATGACATTGCTGCTTTTTACCTCTTGGGGTTCCTGTCACCCATTTTACCTCCAAAACTATGTCTTCATAATCATGTGCTAGCAGGTATAGGGTGACTATGGCAGTTCTTATTCTGATGAGACAGTGGTTTATTTCAAGTTCTTGTAAACGCATAACCCAGGTTTAGTTCATGCCTAGCTCTTCTACAAGTTGTAGGTTATGGAGTGATGCCAGTCCATCTTATATTTCACATGTTCTTTACACAATGCTTCCATATCTATGTGCTTTATGCAAATGTCTCCAGTGTTTTCTTCTTCTGGTTATTCCTATGCATTCTCACTCTTCCCCTCTCCAATCCTTAGAATTTATTTCTGTAGACACTTCAACGTATTGGCACCTTTTATGGAATCCCCATTTTTAGTAGACATTACCCATCTTTCATTTCTCTTCACCTTTCCTCTCTTAATTTTTAAATTATAGTTTCTGCCTATTCCATCCAATCCTTTCCGTCCCACTCTCTTAGTAACTTTACCTATGCTGGCATACATTTATAAAAGTAGGTAGAAAACCTAGGGAGCTCTCTGTGCCATTCAGTGCAGTGGAATGTTCAGTTTTCTGCCCTATTCATCCAGTCTTGACCCCACTGAGGTAAGTCATGATGCTTTTTTTTGTTTGGGGACAATGTTTGGGAAACATAGTAACATATTAAGTTAGGTTGAAAAAAGACACACGTCCATCAAGTTCAACCTTTAAACTTTTTTTAAACGTGCCTAACTGACACTTGATCTAGAGGAAAGCAAACAAACACATCTGAAGCCTCTCCAATTTGCCTCAGAGGGGGAAAAAATTCTTCCTGATTCCAAAATGGCAATGGGACCAGTCCCTGGATCAACTTGTACTATGAGCTATCTCCCATAACCCTGTATTCCCTCACTTGCTAAACACCATCCAACCCCTTCTTAAAGCTATCTAATGTATCAGCCTGTACAACTGATTCAGGGAGACAATTCCACATCTTCACAGCTCTCACTGTAAAAAAAACCCCTTCCCAATATTTAGGCAGAACCTCTTTTCTTCTAATCAGAATGAGTGACCTTGTGTCAGCTGGAAAGACCTACTGGTAAATAAAGCATTAGAGAGATTATTATATGATCCCCTTATATATTTATACATAGTTATCATTATCACCCCTTACGCGACTCTTCTCCAGTCTTTCCTCAAATAAATAAGGAAGTTTTTTTTCCTCCTACCAGTCTATGGCAATGGCTGCTTTGGTAAGACTAGTATGACAAACAGAGCTTGCTGGGGGTGCAAATACAAATTAAACATGCTTATACAGTCACCCCTTATAAGCTTTGTA
The DNA here is from genome assembly GCF_017654675.1 of Xenopus laevis. Classification (NCBI taxonomy): domain Eukaryota; kingdom Metazoa; phylum Chordata; class Amphibia; order Anura; family Pipidae; genus Xenopus; species Xenopus laevis. The sequence goes on along the minus strand of NC_054381.1, from coordinate 138,848,709 downwards.
ATATAAACATGAAATGAAGATTACAATTAGTAGTAGCCCTGTAAACTGAGACATCACTTTGTTCAGAGTGTCTTTTTGTTTATAAATGTTGTTTTGGTTATCCAGTCATAGAATACAGTGCAGTTGGCTGAACAATTGATCTGGAAAATAGCCTCAGTGCCCAGTACCCATTGAACTGTGACTAACTAATACTGCACTGACTAGTATATCTCAAAGCTAGGGACATTTTTCCTTGCCTCACCAATAACCAAACTCTATGATCGTCACCCCAAGCCATGCCAAGTGACACCCAAAGGGGCCCATCTCCTCACTTCACTTCTACATTAACTCTGCCTTTGGGACTCTCCTGAACATTGACTCTCTTTTTCTCTACTTCTTTCTCTCTACCTCTGTTTCTTTAACTGATTTGAAAAAAGCAATAAAGAAAACCTTACAAAAAAAATAAACCCATTGCCTTTTTTTTTTAGCAATAACTCTTCCAGCTAGCTTTTGTTCTAATAATTTAAGAGAAAGGCTCTCTCGTATTGTCAAGCTGTGTTTTCACACATGGGACCATTTTTCTCATTTTTCTAAACCCTAAACCATTTTACATACATAATAATAAAGAGTTATAGGGGAATTGGACTTTCCAAAACATTAAGAGGCAGATTTATTAAGAGTCAAAGTGAAAATTAGAATTTGATTTTTCAAAAAGTTTTTTTGGTCAAAACTCTCAAATTCGAATTGTGAATTATCCAATTCTAATTTCAAGATTTATCATACTCTGGCCCTTTAAGAACTCAATTTCAATTTTTTGCCACCCACAACCTGCCGAATTACTGTATAGGTCAATGGGAGAGGTCCAGGGATCAATTTGGTGATGTTTGTAGCCTTTTGGAGAAAAATGTTTGTAGCCTTTTGGAGAAAAAAAAACTCGAATTGAGTTTTCATAATTCTATCGAATTTGATTCGAGTTTTTGGTTGTTTAAATTTGTTCGAGTTTAAAAAATTCAATGTTATTATTGAATTTAGAGGAGTCCGATTTCGAGTTTAGGGGAGCTTAAAAAAACTCACATGAATTCGAAATTTGACCATTGGTAAATGTGCCTCTAAGTATGAGAACAATATATATCGCATTATCAGTCTACACCCCAAATATGCCACCCTCCTCCTTAGTCAAATAAACGTGACCAGGCTGCAGATACAGGACAGATACAAATGTTTGTTGTGGTCCTTCTTCCAAAGGAGCTTTTGTTCTTTTTAAGAACAACCACCATTAATATAATCTACCTCTCTGTTATCGATATGCGATGGTGGGTCCAGCGTTCCTCTAACCATTTCTGCAATGATGACTGCAGTGGTGCATTCTTAACTGTTCTCACAACAGGAAAGTAAATATAATTTTAGGGAGAGAACATAAAATCTTTGAACTCTGATTGCCAACACATTCCTCATCTGCACTGGCTTCCATCTCTTGAGTATGAAGGTGTTTTTTTAATTGGGTTGTAAATGTTTCTTTGCAGAGCTCAGAAGAAAATGTAGAAGTAAAAGACTTGCGGTTCTACATTAATGTAAATTATTCAGGCACACGTGCGCTTGTTGTTCCTGAGTGGCAAGAAGTGCATCTTTATGTCTTATAAATGTGAGTGTCTGTTATGAGTCCAAGGTAAATGTTACTGCATCTGTAGCCAGTACTCAGTACAAACCTAAAGGATGAACGGCGGGGCCTGTGAGGCAGGAAATCCGCACACTTTCAATGTTGACAGTGCTTTATAACTACACACAAGCGTGTTCTCGGGGAACGTCTGTGCCGCAGATAAATAGCCAAGGCCATTCTGTCATGTTTAATGGCTGGAATGGGGAACCTTGAGCACCGCAGTTGTCTAATTCTGCTTGCCTCTTTCTTCATGATTTATGTGATCCTCGAGTAGCCTTGATCTCATTTTACTTCAGAAAATTATTAGCACATTCTGTCTACACAAATTCAAGGAGAACACACGCATTTCTTCCTAGGTTTCATCATCCATATGGCAGTTGGTGTTAAAGTATGTGTTTTGTCTGTCCTTTTATTAGGCCTTGTGTGGCTCTTCTTAGATAACCTTTGGTTTTAAGGGAGAATTAAAGCCTAAAAATCAATATGGCTAAAAATGCCATATTTTATATACTGAACTTGCTGCACCAGCCTAAAGTTTCAGCTTGTCAATAGCAGCAATGATCCAGGACTTCAAACCTGTCACAGGGGGTCACCATCTTGGAAAGTGTCTGTGACACTCACATGCTCAGTGGGCTCTGAGCAGCTGTTGAGAAGCTAAGCTTAGGGGTCGTCACGAATTATCCAGCAGAAAACGAGTATTTGTCTGTAAATTAAGCTGATGCTACAGGGCTGATTATTACATTTCCATGCTAGTTGCTCTGGTTTCTGAGTTGCCATGTAGTAATTATTTGTATTAATTACAAATCAGCTTTATATTGTGACATTTCTATGTGTACTGTATATTGTGAGTGGGTCCCTAAGCTCAGTAAGTGACAGCAGCACAGAGCATGTGCAGTGAATCAGCAGAAAAGAAGATGGGGAGCTACTGGGGCATCTTTGGTGACACAGATCTTTACTGCTAAAGGCTGTGGTTGCCTTGGGCTGGTACAGAAGCCCAAAACATCATGTACAACATTTCTAGCTACTAGAAATTTCTAGTTAATCTTTAGTTCTCTGTTAAAGCAGGGCCTACACTTTCGAATGTGTGCTGGTAGTCTCAATAATTACATAGTCTTGAAACCTTGTAGAGATGACAGCACAATCGAGGTCACAATCAAAAGTGTGTTCCCCAAAGTATTGAGAAGTGGATTCCTAGTGGATGGAAAATGCAACCTCTGGCAAATCATGCACAACGGGCATTCTTTTCCCTAACAACATGTCCTTCTAGATGATCATTATATGTAGTTAAAGATGATTTAACTCAAAATTAGAGATTATAAAGCAGTTTTTATTTTACAGCTACAGAGCTATGGTATTTGCAAAAAGTACGGGGACATGCAATGCATGTACTCATGCACATTACATATCCAGAATGCTCTGTACCTGGGGTTTTCCGGATGACAGATCTTTCTGTGATTTGGATTTTCATGCCTGAAGTCTACTAGAAAATCATGTAATAACCCAATAGGCTGGTTTTGCTTCCAACAATGATTAATTATATATTAGTTGGGATCAAGTACAAGGTACTGTTTTATCATTACAGAGAAAAAGGAAATAATTTTGAAAAATGTGTATTATTTGGATAAAATGAAATCTATGGGAGATTGCCTTCCTGTTAATTCGGAGCTTTCTGGATAACGGTTAACATATAATGCCATCCCATCCCTGTACACTGTGCTGAGCGTTAAATAATGATAGCTATTTCTTGCTGCTGTACATAATCACGCATTTTCACTGCTACTTTTAATTTAGGTGCCGTAGGTTTTTCCTTCATTGAGCACATCAAAAAAGTGTATACGTAGTATAAATTAAAAGCCATATTTATCGGGGTCTAAAAATAACTTTTAGGCAATTGTCATAGCGGCAATTGGACATTATTTGGAGCATAGTCCTGTTAGGAATTAAAAACAAACAAATCAAAGGGACAACATTAAAGTGGTGTTGCTTTAAAAAGTCACGGAGAAAATACTCAAGGTATTATGGTTTATATAAAAGGTTAATAAAAACACTAAAAAGGCTGGTTTTATTGTTATCTGGGGCCTTTGCAACAGTGTGACTTTCCAAATATTCCCAAAGTCTCTACAGAATACAGAATCTGCTTACATTTTGGACTTGGTTTTAATGTATATATAATTAATATAGAGCATGAAACAAAACAACCAGATATATGATCATGTCCCATCCAGTCTTTTCTTACCAGATAAATCTATCACATAATGCCCATCAGTGAAAAGAGGTAATTTCCAATTGTAAAACTCACATATACTATAGGTACAGCTTAAAGGGGTGGTAAACCTTTCAGTTAACTTTTAATAACTTATAGAATGGCCAATTCTAAGCAACTTTTCAATTGGTCTTCAGGGTCACTGACCCCATCTAAAACAAATGATCTGTAAAAGCTACAAATGTGTTGTTATTGCTACTGGAGAGCTGTTTAATAAAAAGCTAAATAACTCAAAAACCATCATAACCATCATACTAATAATTAACTCAAAATAATTAACAATCCCTTTAAAAGGACAATAAAATAAAAAAACAGCCTACTGGGTTTATTAAATTAACTGAAGGTTTGGAGATTCAAATTATGGAAAGATCCCTTATCCAGAAAATCTCCGGTCCCAAGCATTTTGGATAGCATGTCCCATACTGGAAGATTGATACAGTACAATAGACTTCTTGACAATATTGTGTACAGTGGACATTGAAGTAGAAACAGCTTATCCGTTACCAAAGACTGCTTAAAAACGTAGCACCCCACACGCGCTTTTTACCTTTCCTTTTCCTTTGAGCTGGACTTTGCAAAGGAAGAACGTTACCCATTACAATACTTCCTTTATACTATTTAGGTGATGGAAATCATCTTACTGTATCCTATACAGACAATTTAAACCAAATATGTGCAGCACTCTATGTAATTTGTGTATTCTGTTTAACAATACAGTCAATTTAATGTTGATACCAGTATAATTTAGTTTGATGATGTTGATTTAATTTAGTAAATTTGCAGGAGAAATTCAGCAAGGTACAGTTCAACTTCACCATTCTCGTAATGCTAAAATAAAAATACAGAGATAGGGTTCCAATGAGCTTCAAGTCCCCTACAAAAATAAAAATACAGAGATATAGGGTTCCAATGAGCTTCAAGTCTTCTACAAAAATAAAAATACAGAGATATAGGGTTCCAATGAGCTTCAAGTCTTCTACAAAAATAAAAATACAGAGATATAGGGTTTCAATGAGCTTCAAGTCCCCAAAAAAATAAAAATACAAAGATATAGGGTTCCAATGAGCTTCAAGTCTTCTACAAAAATAAAAATACAGAGATATAGGGTTTCAATGAGCTTCAAGTCCCCAAAAAAATAAAAATACAAAGATATAGGGTTCCAATGAGCTTCAAGTCTTCTACAAAAATAAAAATACAGAGATATAGGGTTCCAATGAGCTTCAAGTCCCCAACAAAAATAAAAATAGAGATATAGGGTTCCAATGAGCTTCAAGTCTTCTATAAAAATACAGAGCTATAGGGTTCCAATGAGCTTCAAGTCCCCTACAAAAATAAAAATACAGAGATATAGGGTTCCAATGAGCTTCAAGTCCCCTAAAAAATTAAAATACAGAGATATATGGTTCAAATGAACTTCAAGTCCCCTACTCCCTGCCCCCTCTTTTCCACTCTTCTCCCTTCAATTAAATACCTCAACCCTTATGTTGAAGTAATGGACTTGGCAGATTTGCAGCTTGTCAGCAACAGAGAGAGTATTTGTCTCTGGCTAAAAGAGCTGAATAGCAAAATGTTTGCCAAGTTGCTGTCAATACGAAAATCATTTTTATAGAAATATTTACCTGGATTCACTTACTTTGCACATTTCTTATCTTTTATATTTTGCATTAGACGAGAAGGACTTCCACATCAATTCTCTTTTGAAATCAGCTATACAGGAATGGGATCCGTTATCCGGAAACCGGTTAACCAGAAAGCTCTGAATTACTGAAAGACTCCATTTCATCCAAATAATCATTTTTTAATGATTTGTTGTACTTTATCCAAACTAAGATATAACAAATCCTTATTGGAAGCAAAACAAGCCTATTGTTTTTTTTAATGTTTACATGAATTTCTAGAAGATTTAAGTTATGAAGATCCAAATTACGGAAAGATCCGTTATGCAGAAAACCCCAGGTCCCAAACATTCTGGATAACAGGTCTCATACCTGTATATTCATTTGATTCCAGAATATCATCTATGCACAAGGTATCATTACTATTCAGTCTACAATATTTGTATTCAGTATTTTAATCTGAGAACATGACCTTTTTATTTTCATGAGTTAAACAGAGAATATTGGAAAATTTGTCTCAGTTTTTCTCACCGAATCTTGTGCACGAGACATTTTTTACCATGTTTCTCTCCTTTTTCATTATCGGAAACAGTTTAATCCTTTTCCTTTCTGTCTTAAAAGCTACACACACTGAAGTGGGCAATAGATGGACCTTGGCAACAAATGCTCAAGCAATAGTTTTTACACCGATCAGGCCCAGATTTCCTTATTTGGTGCCCCTAGGCTGCCAGGTCCTAGAGCCCTTCAGCTTTAATGCCCTAGGCCTGAGACCAATGTCCACCTGTCACAGTAGACAGGGGTGTTTTGACTGGCCGCAGCTATTCTCCAATTCAACGCAGTGTGGTCCTTTCATTTTATTAGTTCTCTAACGTCTCTTTTGTATATGGTGCCCTTTAACTTTGGTTCTTTTCTTTAAAATACTTTTAATACTGGTAAAATGGTGTCTACATTGGAATTTTCTAGTTCAATTCTAACCCGAGACCCTAAAATTTAAATGGATAACTTCAGGCAGTTCTAAATACAGAAGATCAAAAATATAAAGTATAATTAAAGTCCCAAACCGAATGTGCGCTCCAGTTCAGTAGCGGCAAAGGGCCTCTCCAACCTCTAATAAAATTCAAATGTTCCAAAAGTGCTACCGATCGTACATCAAAAAAAAAAAGGAAAATTGAGAAAAAAAACAAGATAAAATATAGTGTAGCGTTGTTGATAAAGTTATGCCTCAAAGTGGTTACATTCACACATTATCAGTGTTTTAACACTAGCCTGCCAGGAAGCACAATGAATAAATTATTAATAAATATGCATAGAAATAAATCCAGGTGGGTAATCAATTTTCCTCTAAAAAAATATGCATAGTAAATGTTCTTTGGTTGTAGTGTATGCTTGTATATTAACAAAAAAAGCTGTGAGTTGTAGTTCAGTAAGATGGAAAAATTATTTCAAAATGGGGATATGGATCAAAATTTTCCCATATGGTGAAGCAGTGAATAAAGCAGGGTGCTTTTCTTAGTGAATTAACAGGCAGATAGATGGATGGCTATAGATAGAAAGTCAATTTCCTAGGAGATGTATTGGGGGCGTCCCCTAGTCCCTCCTCCTTTCCAGCCATAAGAGCCCCCCAAAAATAATTGGATTGATCTCATCAGATTCTCTGTTCCGGGTTTTCCTCGAGGGCACAGCCGGGTTTGAACTCTCAGCAGTCTCAAGCCTGTTTTACGATTTCACCACTCCGCAGATGTCCTTTTCACGAAGATCCAAGATGGCACTCAGTCCGTTATAGTGCGTGTGTTTCACAGCGGAACACAACCTCCGGATCTTTTTTGCGATTTTGCACTGCTTCAGCAATTTCACGATCTTCACGATCTTCACGAACTAGCGGATCATAAAGTACCGGCAAGGTACAGATTTTCACGATTTTTTCATTGTTTGAAGTAAAATAAAAGTCCAACCTAAGGAGTGATCCCACCTGGGTACTGCAACGCGTTTCGCCACACTAGGGCTTTCTCAAGCACTGGGACAACACTTTGGCATGTATTTATTAACATTGGAGACAAAGCAACCAATCAGCAATTCGACAAACAGTTGCCTACAAGTTATAAAACAAAGGCAAAGATCTAGTCTGAATAATTTGTCTCCAATGTTAATAAATATTCCCCTTTCTATTGGGCTTACCCCTGACCTTGTGAAAGTGGAGACACCAGCAAAGCAACGCACGTCCATGTCTTGTATTCAGCCCCCACCTACTTGCAGACCTTCTGTACCTATTTCCGAATGAAATCAAAGCGTTTTAGCACATTTGTTGTGTACTTTGGCAGCCTGTCTGTGTTAATGTATATTTGGGTTAATTAAACAGTGCCCATAGTTACTGCTAACACAGACTGCTCCTTACACATTGGCGGTTTGTTCATTCCCTCTTGTAATCGGGCTTTCAGTGCTACAACACCTGTGTCTCTGTTACAGTCTCCCAAACACCTCGAAGTCACTAGGTTATTGCTTGCCAAATTAATGATGCAGCACATTGAACATGTAGGTGTGATGTTTAGTCTTGCTACCTGCTTACTTCTATAAAAAAGGGAAGCAAAATACTAGAAATACAAATCTTTTTTAAAATGAGCTTTCATTGGATGACTGTGTTTGCTCACCTGGGTCGTTGCTCTTGTGCATTGTTCTTACAGCCGACAGAGGACAGTTTATGTTTTGGCGGCTTGTTAAGTATCCGTATATTTTGGTTTTATTTTTCTTTGCTGTGTATGTTTAGGAATGACAAACAGATACCTTATAAACCCTTATGAAACTGAAAGTGATTGCACAGCCATGAGGATTTTAAATATAGGATTTTAATTATAGTTCTGCCAAGATAGAATTGATTACGGGCTTATTATTACGTATCCAATACCAGCTCTATACTAAGGCTTAAAGGAGACATGTAGCATAACAAAATACCTCTCTAATCTTGTAAGAAATAATACATTTTTTTTTTGGGCTAATGAATAATTTATGTGGGCTAAAACTTAATATTTATATTGAAAAATGGGCCCTTTATTGGAGCTCCCCATAGATCTACTATGGCCCTTGTCTGTGTTTCAAATGAGGGTGGGCGTGTCCTAACAGTCCCACAGTGTGATTCGACCTGCTGCGTTTAATTGCAAACATATTCCCAGATAAGGAGGCACAGAGATTAAGGGGGTTATTTAGCAAAGGTTGAATTTTAGAGCTTTGTGAGCTTTTTTTTAGACCTCAAACAAAAACAACAAAGCGCTAATCTGAAAAACTCGAATCAGTGTAGTCAAGGTGAAAAACTGGAATTGATCGAGTTTTCAGCGATAAAAAAACTTCAATCACTCGAATTGATTGATTTTTTCAGGGAAAACCACCGATGTTTTGAAGGACCTCTGCCATTGACTTCTACATGACCTCAACAGGTTTTAGATGGTGGATTTTCAGATTTCAGCTATTGGGGATAATACATTTTGAAAAATTTTGTTTTTTAATCTGAAAATTTGAGTTTTTACTTGAAAACTCAAAATTGTCGTGGCAAAAAGAACTCAACCTTTAATAAATCTGCCCCTAACAGTGGTTGTCACACAGCCAGGACATGGACATATACTTACATGCTCTTTAGTTGAGTTTAATTCACTAGGTGGAACATTGAGCGCTTATACAGTAGGTGCAACATGAAAATATTGCTTGGCCAGGGCAGGTGTTATTATAGGGCTTGAACAAGAGTTTTCTTGTGCCTTGTTAATCAATAGTATAAATTTGCCCCACAAGTGTGATTGTGTATGGCATTATAATTACCATAATTCTGCAACTATTTTTGCGCCTAGCGATTGTAAATGAACCCAGAAGTTCATATTGTACCGGCTTAGTCAAGAAAATGCAACTGATGCCAAATTTTTTGCTTTGAATCGCCTTCACTGTGTTCATCTAACAGCCTTTGTGCAAATGTGCTGGCACCTGGGCTAGAACGTCAAAGAGAACGGTTTTGATATGCTTTACATGGCAATCTACGAGGACTTCATGCTATGGAAATCTTTTAGTGCTGTGACGGCATTGGCAAGTCTAGAAGAGATCAGTCTTGTAGCCAAGAAACTAAAGTGATAGAACTGCCCAGATTCTTATCATGAGCTGCGTACCATGCCAACACAAAGTGCAAGTTGACATGTAACCAGTTGGAAAAATGAAGCATTTTAACCTTCCTTAATGCTTGTTAAAAGGTTTCAACGATTTTTTTTAGATCTTCAATTGCATTTTCGTGTATTGGATTCAGGGGCGATCCTGGCCCCTCCGCCGTCTGAGCCCCCCTCCCCCGTAAATTCGCTCTTAAAGTACCAGGAGCAGCATTTTTGCTGCCCCTGGTACCTAGTGGGGCGCTGCTGTCTGAGGCGACAGCCTCAATTTGCCTCATTGGCGAAGCACCCCTGATTGGATTTATACTCTTGCTGTATTGTTTTTGTTTTGGCATCAAGTAAATAAAGTGATTATCATGTATACTTCCGGTCCTGCATGTAAATAAATTGTCTACGTAGTTTAGACTTTCCAAATTTCCCGAGGAAGCTGCAGTGTTGAAAGGCTTAGCAGATAGAATTAAAAAAGAAAATAAACATTAGCAATATTATCAATATAATGATTTTGGTATCCCAAAATGTATCTGGTTATTTGTTTTTTTCTTACTGATAAACTGCTTGTCATATATATTTTACTATAATTCTTTAAGATGCATGGGATGTTTGGGCTGCATCATGCAACTCAGGAAAAAGCTGCTGTCAGGACCAGAAAGAAGCATGTATTTATGAGCGTGGTGGCCGGCCAGGTTGCCTAGGACACCCGTCTGCTTGTCCCGACGCTGGCAGCAGTTTCTCTAGTGGTGCATGATCTCTCAAAGTGGGGTGTACCCTACCAGTAGAGCTAACTACAAACACATGCATATTATTTTATATCAGGTCTCACAAACCACCTGTCTCACGAAACACCTGTCTACTACTTGAGTACTTAAAGGGAAACTATTCTCCCGAACAATTTAGGTTTCTATAAAAATATATTGTATAAAATATTTCATATGTAAAACCCTGCTTCATGTAAATGTAGTGCCATTGGGTAATCATAAATAGGAAATTGCCATTTTAAAAATGAAGGGCCACCCCCTGGAATCCTAGGATTCACGGTGCACACAAACTAACCATACATGAGGTCATATGAGCCAATTAACAGAGAGCGTTCTGTCTTTTGCTTCCACACTTCTTCCTGTTACAGTTAGAACTGCAGTATTTCTGGTCAGGTGATCTCTGAGGAAGTGCAGAGACCATCACAAAATGGTGGTCCAAGGCAAGAAATGTTAATGGACAATATTAACATAAATATATATACTAGTTTGGTAAGATTTTTTAATAGGCCACTTACTTTGATATAAACTATCTGTTGCTTAAAGGAGAAGGAAAGGTTAAAACTAAGTAAGCCTTATCAGAAAGGTCCACCTAAGGGCTAGTCCACACGGGGAGATAGCGACGCGTTTGTGGTCGCGGCGACAAAGCGCCGCGACAGTCGCCGCGACCGGCGCAGGCGACAGTTTTGTATGGACGCCTATGTAAAAACGCCTGTGCTAACCACACGAGGCGATGCGCTTTTCAACAGTCGCCTGAAATAGCCTGGCGAGGCATTTTCAGGCGACTGTTGAAAAGCGCATCGCCTCGTGTCGCCGCGACCGCAAACGCGTCGCTATCTCCCCGTGTGGAATAGCCCTTAATATACCAGTAAACCCTCAAACTAATGCTGCTCTGAGTCCTCTGTCAAAAGAAACACCACATTTCTTTCCTTCTATTGTGTACACATGGGCTTCTATATCAGACTTCCTGTCTTCAGGATAAACCTCCTTGCCCCGGGCGTGAGCATGCTCAGTTTGCTCCTCTCCCCCCTCCCTTCTCTGCTGTCAGGGTTATACATCTCAAGGCTCATGGACTAGATGTTGACCTCCTAATTATATTTATGGCGCCCAGTTAGTTCATCATCTCCAAATATTTTTATTTATCAATCATGTTATCATTTTAGTAAACTCTGGCTGACAAACATGTTATCTAAAATATATCTGGCCCACCACTTGGAAAAGTTTGGCAACACTTACTTAAACATTGGTGGTTTCAATTAGAACTGGCAAGTTGCTTGAAATTTTGTGTGGAGCTAAATTTCCCAATAAAATAATATTTTATTGAAAACTACATATAGTTAACTATTAATGAGTCCAGAACAGTGCAGTAAATAGATATTACTGGGCCCGATAGCAAATTATTTTTCAGGCCCCCAAAATGTTTAGCGGTTGACTTGTTTTTCCAATATTTATTGAAACTGTATATGAATTAGGGCTTTGTGGAGCCCCTATACCTCTCGGGCCCCCCTACAGCCGCAGGGTCTGTATATACACCCTGATCCAGTAGGTGCTTTCACTATTAAATGTGTGAATGATTGTTTTTATACATTGTTAAAGAGAAAATACCTGAGGCCCTGGATATTTTAAAGATGAAGGAAAGTCGTCTTGCACTTGGGGGTGCCAAATGTTAGGCAACCCCAAGTGATTGCAGTTATTTACCTGAAACCCCCAGGCCGGTGAAAACTGCACTGGCCCGGGGTTCTTCCACTGAGCACCACGGAGCGATCCTCTTCCATCTTCCTCTTTCTTCGAGCAGCTGCGCAAGCGTAACTTTAACTAAGAAGTCGACTATTTTGTTCTACTGTGCGTGCGTCTGCCCCGGGAAGAAGCCGATCCGTGGTGCTCGCTGGAATAACCCTGGGCCGGTGCAGTTTTCTACTGATAGGAGCACCAGTCCAGGTTTCAGGTAAGTAAATACTTTCACTTGGGGGTGCCTAACATTTGGCACCCCCAAGTGCAAGACGACTTTCCTTCTCCTTTAAAGGAAAACTATACCCCAAAATGAATACTTAAGCAACAGATAGTTTATATAAAATTAAGTGGCATATTAAAGAATCTTACCAAACTGAAATATATATTTAAGTAAATATTGCCCTTTTACATCTCTTGCCTTGAACCACCATTTCGTGATGGTCTCTGTGCTGTCTCAGAGATCACCTGACCAGAAATACTACAACTCTAACTGTAACAGGAAGAAGTGTTGAAGCAAAAGACACAACTCTGTCTGTTAATTGGCTCATGTGACCTAACATGTATAGTTTGTTAAGTGTGTTTGTGTGCACAGTGAATCATACGATCCCAGGGGGTGGCCCTTATTTTTTAAAATGACAATTTCCTATTTATGATTACCCAATGGCACATACTGCTAGAAAAGTATATTATTATGAAAATGGTTTATATACATGAAGCAGGGTTTTACAAATGAGCTGTGTTATGCAATATCTTTTTATAGAGACCTACATTGTTTGGGGGTATAGTTTACCTTTAAGGCCCCTAGAGTTTAGCTGTTGGAAGCAATAGGTGTATGTGAAGTTCTACCACCGATCTGAAAATTACCTTTTGGCTATGCATACAATACAGCCTCAGTACCAGTGTGGGGAAAATAGCCTAAGTACGGGGATTTGGGAATTGTGTGTACAACACTTTATATATGATGGGGCCCCTTGCCTTCTGGTTAGCGATGGACCTCTTTATCACTAAAGTCTATTCTGACAGATCTTAACATTAAGCTGTTTCAGGAGGTAAGGATAGAAAAAGAATCATGATTTATAATGTGATTACCAGAGCCAGGAACATTTTCCCTACTTTAGCTGTACTACTCCCCATACTTATATATGTGTCCATGTATATAATATATATGTATATACACACAACATTTATGGAAGCCTTAGGGTTTAATTTGTGTGTGCAAATGCTTCGTGTTTTCGGAATTTTGGCATGGAATGAATTTTTGAAGACCTGGTATTGTCATCTTCCAAATATGGAAATCATTATCGGCTAAATCCCCGTGCATTCGCCCCAGCTTGCATGAATTTACTGAAGATTAATATTTCTTAGGAAGCCAATCCCAGATAAAGTCCAGAGCTTAATCAAGATTTATCAAATGAAAATATTTGCATTGGCAATGATTAGTAAAAGCCTTGTATATCTCATCTTATAGTGATGGCTTTTCTTGCCCTTTGTGGTTTCATATGGTCACCTGTTGAGCGTTGTGTGGAAATTTCACACGCACTACTATTCTTAGACTTCTTCTGGAAAGTGTGAGTATTGAATATGCCTGGGAAAAGTGAAATTTTGGTCTTAATACTCTTCAGGACTTCAGGACAAGTGCAGTGTGTTTGTTCATAATGCTTTTAAGCAGAATCTGATACTTGTTAGATTGAACATTTATGGTTTTCTGTAACATAGGGAACTGATGAGCCAAAACAACTTTGCCCGATCGCAAGTAAATAAACCTCTTTCAACCTGTTTGTAGAAGTGTAATGTTGTATATCACTACTACAAACCCAATGCTCACATTTGTTAACACAAAACAATGAATTGAAATATTAAGTGAAGAGTATAGGCCATTTATAGACTACATACTTGAACCAGGAAATTTTGGCAAGAGCATTTGCAAATTATTGAAATCCAGTTACTTGTATAGCATTCTGATAATTGTGATAATGTTAAAGGGCCTATTTAATAACATTCACATTTCTATTTTTTTCTCTAAAAATTTGTGCTTTCTAAAATTTCTCTAAAATGCGGAAAAAATTGGGATTTAAGAGGTGTAAAAGCCATGAAAAAGTCTAATATAAAATTTCAGCAAGTGAAAGCAGTCAAAGTCCTATAGAAGTCAATGGGAGCTGTGCTGATCCTATCAGACCTTTTTAGCCATTCAGACTTTTATAGGTTTTCTGATTTTTTTGTTCTGCTAGTAACTCATATTAATAGAGGTTTTCAAGGTTTTTGTCTACTTTAGTGCATTATTGAGTTTTTTTTTTCGTTCTGTATTTTTTAATAAATTACTTGGCATTTGGGGTTTTGGAGAAAATGACTTTATTCATGGTTTCAAAAACCTCTAAAACCACTAAAATGAGAATTTTAATAAATGGGCCAACCCATTGTCCTGTTCAAAAATGGTTTCTCTCACTTTGGTAAAGGCAAAGTTTGTAGGGATCCATGGGGGTGTGGGGGGGGGGAGATATTTTACCAGCCCATGTATATAAAAAAAAATCAGAAATTCTCAGAATCATCAGAAATTCTGCCCTAAATAGATTACAATAAGAAATGAATTGTTGACCGTTAATGTGCTGCCTACTCTATTTGTACAAAGTTGACTTGTTTTGGGTTTAATAAATAGGCCACTAAGAGTAAATTTCTTTTAATGTCACAGACATAGTGTTAACAGCAATAGTCCCATGCAGATGGCTTCCAAGGAATGTGGGGGTACTAAACACAGAGGCCACATTCTTACCTTTTTCAGGTCATCCTTTGTTCAATGCTCCCTGTATAGACTACATCTCAGCATTTTATACATCGGTATACCCTTTTCTGGAGCCACTAGAGTAATGTTGCACCTGGAACTATGTATCTTCCTCAGCTTGTTTTCTCCCTGCCTTGTTCCCATAAACACAAACAGACATATATTTCAGTAGCTTGATTTATTAATCCTAGCCCAGGAGTATTTCCTGGGGCAATGAAGTGGCAACTGACCACTTTTGGTTAGAATAAATATTATCTTTAATAATTGTTCTGAAATAAGCAAATGCTGCAGTCAGTTGCCTTTTTAGCCTTATGTCTTTCAATGGAAGGAGTTTTCAGGCCCCATGCAGTAGTGCTTTGTTTTAATTATTGCCTATATTAAAACCGTGAGTGACTGTGAGTAGGACGAACTATGGCAAAACAATGGTCTCCTGCTTAAACAATGAACAGTTTAGCTTTGCCTTAATATTTACTCCTTGGGGCTTTGTGTGAAGAAGGAACCTGTGTGTGGTTTTAAGGTTTTGTCTATGATCAGCTATTACAGTATGTGGGCAATGGTTTGTAAACTACAGAGAATGAAATAATTACATCTGCAACTCTCCATCTGCTCCTAAGCTGCGGAAGTGTAGCAGGACAGCGGCTCCAGAACCAGAATACTTGCAATTCTTTAATAAAGAGGTTTTCTGTTGGTTCTGTTACATTTCTGACATACTTTTACTGTTGATGAGATATTTTTTCTTGGGGCAGCACATTGGGGCATTTGTTAGCATTTGTTCTGGCTTCAATTGTAACGCTAGTAAGGCATGGTGAGTATGTTCATCTCATGACTGGGTTTCCTCTAGGTACTTTGGTTTCCCACATGCTAATAGACTACAAGCAGTTTAATTGGCTCCTGATGAAATTGTTAATAGAGATATTGTGAATGTTTGTCTGTGTGTACAGTATGTGTTAGGGACAGTGTATTGTAAGGTCAACTTATATGAATGATCTAAATAAAGCACTGGGTAACATGTTGGGACTATCCTGTCAACATAATGAATCTAATACTGTCCGTTCTTTATCTTGCTGTAGGTGCTGTTCTTCTGGCGAGTATTCAAGGTCTAGCAGTCAGTGTGGACCCCGTACTGTACACATGGCTCACTTACTATCCACAGAAACGGAGCAACAGGCAATCCCAGCAGGTTAGTATTGTTCTATTGCTGCTTGATAAATGGGGGTTCTCATAATTGCTGTGCACCGGATGTAGGGCCTTGTGACATGCAAAATTTTACAGTATAATAAATAATCATTATATAAAGCACCAAGTGCATTTTAACTTTTTTAACTTTTCATCTCTTGTTCATACCTTATCTTGTAACCAAAATAGTCCCATATTACAGTTTATGATTAAAAGGCCATGATTATCCAATATTTTACAGAAGGTTGGCTTTTACTACCTGCATTTAAGCAGCTATTTCTTTATGCATGTAGTTGTTCGTCGCCAAAATCATTTACCACTCATGTTGGTTTTACTTGATAGAATAGAATAGAAATGTCACAATATAAGGTTGAATAGTAATTAATACAGAGAATTACTACATGGCGGTATAGATAGATAGATTAGTCTATCTATCTATCTATCTATCTATCTATCTATCCCCTTGAAAGATATCCCAGCAGGGACAGAAACGTTACTTTGGCTATATATGCTTTACTAAATATATTTTTTCACTACTTAAAATAACCTGGTGTTGCTGGTTGTTTTTGAAATTATACTAAACCTTCACCATGCAACTGGGTACAGCTGAAAAGCGGAGTGCCACCCATCTTACAATTAAATATATATATATATATATATATATATATATATATATATATATATATATATATATATATATATATATATATATATATTACCGTATATATATATGTATATCATCTGTCTTTAAGTACTCCATTATTCATTAAGAATGCAGAATTACTCAGATTATTTTATTGCAAAAGGAATGGTGTGCATGTACATAACCACTAATGGGGCCACCCCCCAAATTAATCATTAATATAAATCCTGATAGCGACATAATAAATTGGTAATTTGCACAAAACGAAATGTATATTTAGCTTTAGAGCAACAAAATAATTAGCTACAACATTACGAGGCTTCACTCACATATAGATTTAACATTTCTAATATTCTAGAGCTAATTTCATTGTGGAGTTATGTCCATTGTGCCAGGATTATACAGAAATTAAAAAATATAAATGGCACCTTGAAAAACAATATATGGATAAGTCTCACTAAACTGTTCATAGTTTCTCAGTTCAGTGAAACACATTTTGCTTTGTGGTAATGCTGTCGACAGTAGTCTCGAGAAGAGACTTAATGGTTTTGCCAAGTTAACTGCTCTACGTTTTTCATTTCATACACGTAATGGTTGAGATAACTTGGCTCAAGAATGTGTTTGATTCATCAACATTAAGTAATCATTGTCCAGTAAATCTGGTCCTGAGAATTGGGCAATAATGTTCTAATGTAATTTTAAAGGAATTTGCCAAACCTTAATGTTGCTACTTGGAAAATAAGCATGTAAGGGTGAGAGAAAGGGAGAGAAAGAGAGAGGACATGAGTTCAAGTAGCACTTCATGTCCACAATGGATTATGTTTTCCCATTGTCTTTACTTTGCCGATATTAACACACATAGGTCTCATTCCTCTTTACATATTTTTAGAAAAATGTTGCGAGATATTTGGCATGGTATAGCTATGGTTACGTTTGTTAAGCCCATACTCCCATTCCATACGATTATAATTGTTTTGGTAATTGATGTGAGAAACTCAAATATACAATTGACAGATCTAGCTTTAGGGTAGGGTAGAATGGTTAATTATCATGGCCCCAACCATCACAGGGTAAAAACACATACAGTAAAGCACATAGAATGTACTGTGCAAACAGCAGCCCTGTAGCTCTTGCTGGGTTTTGCAGTCCATCAAGCCAGGACTCCTCTTTGATATCTCCAGCCCTGCTCATATAAACCTATCATATCATAGGAAGGTACCTATCATTGCACAGGAAGGAACCTATCATTGCACAGGAAGGAACACTCATATAAACCTATCATTGCACAGGAAGGAACCTATCATTGCACTTGAAGGAACACTCATATAAATCTATCATTTTACCGGAAGGAAAATTGGCTTATTTGTGTTAAATGTGTATAAATCCCCACCCGTTACCTCTTATTTCATGGTAACACTGAGCTCTTACCTCCATCATTCATGTCTGTGCAATGATTTAAGGAAACCATTAACTATAAGTCATATGCCACCTGCATGGAACTAAAGCTTAGGGATTCAGAAAAGTGTTTTTCTGCTGCCATTCAAACCACTCACCTGCCTACTTGCACTTATTTTCTTTTTTTTTATTGCTTCCACAGCCCCTGGGATCTGCTCCTCTTGCTGTGCCACTGTCAAGGAAGAAAGAGGACGAGGTGTCAATTGGCAGCGCGCCTTTAGTAAAGCAGCCGTCCAATCAGCCCTCTGATTATGCCAGCAGTCCTGTCAAAACAAAAACTGTAACAGGTATGTGCACTCCTTTAACTAAAGAAACCCATGTCAGAGGCTTTGCGTGGATCAGCTGTACAAACAGGGCTTTGTACCTCTGGGCTTTCCACAAATAGTCCCTCTGTTAGCTATTTAATGTACTCCTAATTAAAAGCCGTCCGTTTTTATTATTTCTACTGCTCAGGTTCTGTTTATTATCCAAGCTTCTTTTTTTTTTTCTTGCTCATTTCGTTGTAAAGTAGTACATAGATTTATCCTCTGTTTTACATTGTGTGCTCAGCCGGGGCCAACATTTAATAACGCAAGAACATAATTTTTCAGCAATGCCAAAGTTATGCTAAGGACTTGCCCATGAAAGAAATCTAGTTTATTCATCGTTCAGAGGTTTAAGTGAGGCTTCACTTTGGCAGGAAATTGAAAAGCTATAGAGGATTTTCGGCTGTAATATCTGATATTGATAATAACATCATGCTGATATTTTATGCAAACATATATTGACATTCTGACTCTCACAGAAGAATTTCAGTGCTTTTAGGGCAAAAATCACTTCTCAGTGTGACTATAGAAGAAGCAGACCCTGTGACTGCCAATGGGAACTGGAAGTCTAGGATAAGCAGTTTCAATATTTGTTTATGAAAAATGTCTTATTCCCAAGGCTGTCTGGATACAGGCACAACTCGTGTAGAGGTGTAAGTTGCCGGGGTGCAAATAATGGCCAAAAAGATAAGTATATACCAGAAGGAGGCTCGCACTCACAGGTCTTACAAAGAAATAAGTTGTATATTAGTCTAAAATAAGAACTTACTTCTTAGTTCTTATTTTTGACTAATAAACACCGTTATTTCTTTGTAAGACCTGTGAGTGTGAGCCTCCTTCAGATATATATATATATATATATATATATATATATATATATATATATATATATATATATATATATATATATATATATATATATATATATATATATATATATATATATATATATATATATAGTAGAACCCCCATTTTATGTTTTTCAGGGGACCAGGAAAAAATTATGTAAAATCCGGGAAAATGTAAAATCCGGGAAAATGTGTTAATGTAAATTTTTCTTCAAGTACTGAAAGGATATAAGCACAGGAGTCCATTTTACTTTGAGATACAATATTTACTGTGTTAATAACAAGGATTAAACATGCAGTGTTAATGTTACACAATGTGCAACACTGTCATATACACAACCTAAAGCAATAAGTGATTGGTGCAGATCTGTATAAGGGGCAGACTAATTGGAATTGACCATTTACAGGCAGAACCATGGCAAAATATACATCTGGTTAGTATTGTAAACCTCTTTATTTCGCTGTCATTCATAGAGGAAAAAAAACAGTTTTTGGGAACATCAGGACACCATTTTGATGTAAAATCCAGGAAAACATTATTTAAAATCAGGGAAATGCACCCATTGAAATGGATTATAAATTGGCGGGACAACAAATAAAAAATGTAAAATGCGGAAAAACTTAAAATCAGGGTACTCAAAATCGAGGGTCTCTTTTTCTGCATAATTCTTCCATAGAAAACTTGCCCCAAAGCAAAATATCCTTGGAAATTATTTGGAAAAGTGAAATTGCAGGAAAAAAAAGGGAAATATCCACTATTGTATATTGTTATCCCTAAATGCTAATGAATAGTTTGAAATATTTTCAGCTGCATCTCATTGAGGAATATCTTTTTCTACATTGCCTTTTTGTCAGAATTTCAGCCCAATTCTATTTCTATCACTTTCTCTACTTTAGGAGAAGGCTCAGCTTTTCCTTTTACTTTAATGTGTTCCATGTTACTCTATAGGAATTGGGCAGGTGTGCCATGCAAGGCTTTCTCTAATAGGGCAAGTGTTTTCAACAGGGTTTTTTCTGTTATATTAGAGACTTCCTTTTCCATTGCCCCCATCAAAACACAATACGAGTGACATTACTAGTAATGAGGAAATCTGTCCTGTTTCGCTTTGCCGAAAAATTTCCAAAACAAATCACGAAATGGCGGAAAATTTCCGAAGCATATCCCAAAATTGCGAAAAATTTGCTAAACGCATTGAAGTAAATGGGTGTCAAATTTTTTTTTACACACGCAACAATTTTTCCCGCTCCAAATGCAATGGGAGTTTTTTCTTGTGGCCCTGGGTTATTCCATCGATCACCACGGATCGATCGGCTTCCTGCTTCTTCTTACATCTTGTGGCTGCGTATTCGCAGTAGAGCAAAAGACCGAATTGTAAAGAAAAAGCCAACTATTTCGGTCTACTGTGCATGTGACAGCCCCCTGAAATTTTAAGAAAGTAGAAGCCAGAAGACTATCACTTTGTGGCACTTGCTAGAATAACCCTGGGCCGGTGCAGTTTTCTCCTGATAGTTGTACTGGCCCAGAGTGTGAGGTAAGTAGATACAATCACTTGGGGGAGCCTAACATTTGGCAATCCCAAGTAAAAATGCCTTTCCTTCTCCTTTAAGCTTTTTCCCAGTAGGGCGGGAGAGTGGCAGATCCCAAAGAAACCAAGTGAGTATGATAGAGAAGACAAAAACAGTAGAAGCTCTTCTATCTGACAGTCCCTCCACCCATAGTGATCAGTAGAAGCAGACCCGGATTTGTGGAAAGGGCACCAAGGACTGGGCCTAGGGTGCCAGGATTTCAGGGGGCGGAATGCTGCCAAACCACACCCACATTGGATCAGAGATACTGGGGATGCACAGTAGATTCAATAGTTTTTTTTAAACTTCCCATGTGCCAATCCCCATTGCTCTTAAAATTTGAGTGAATAAAGGGGAGGGGACAGGGGCACGAAACGACAGCAGGCCTAGGGGCACCCGCTATGTAAATCCAGCCCTGAGTAGAAGTTGCTGTGAACTTTAGTTCTGCAGAATGTGAGAGTTATAGGTTTCCTCTCCCTGGGGAGCAATGCGCCATTATTCATGGCCTTTAATGATTTTATGATAGATACTTTGCCTCTCTGCTGGATGTCTCTAATGATGTAACCTTTGGCATTGATTCACATGTACTTTTATTTCATTACATATGAGTAATGCGATCAACATAAGCAAGCTGGAAGCTTCGCAAATACCCTCTCATCTCAACCAAACCCTTTTATATCTGTATTTTGTGCACTGATTATGCCTGTCTACTCCATGCACTGGCATTTTGTGTTTCATGTGCAGCCTTTATCATCATCATCATCATTTAAAATAAAACCGTGAAATATTTGCTAATGAATAAAATCTTTCCATTTAACCTGACACGCTAGAACTTTCTTTTGAGCCAAAAATAATTTTTTTTAAAACAATATTAAAATTAGTTACAAAGTGATTCTGAATGAGTTTAAGCAGCCTGGCCTGATGGGATCTTCCCAGAAGCATTTAAATAGTGGCCGCCTACAGACCCTGAGAATTCAGTGATCTTCCCAGAAATTGCTTGTTCTGAAGCTGACCTTACAGAATCATGGTTCTTCCTTGGAACACTCTGTGTGCCCCCAGGCAAGTTTATCTTTCATTCGGACATTTACACATAATAGTATAGTACCATCACATTGACCATAGCTTTTCCCTAACAAATGAGAATGAGGCAGTGGAACAATTTGAAATACAACTGTGAAATGGTTACCACTTAAAGGAGAACTAAACCTTAAAAATGAATATAGCTAAAAATGCCATATTTTATAAACTGAACTTATTGCAGCAGCCTAAAGTTTCCGCTTCACAATAGCAGCAATGATCCAGAACATCGGCTTGTCACAGGGGGTCATCATCTGTGACACTCACATGCTCAGTGGGCTCTGAGCAGCTGTTGAGAAGCTAAGCTTAGGGCTCGTCACTAATTATCCAGCAGAAAATGAGATTGATCTATAATATAAGCTGATGCTATAGGGCTGATTATTAAATTCTGATGCTAATTGAACTGGTTTCTGTGCTGCCATGTAGTAATTATCTGTATTAATTACTAATCAGCCTTATATTGTGACATATCTATTCTATGTGTACTGTATATTGTGAGTGGGTCCCTAAGCTCAGTAAGTGACAGCAGCACAGAGCATGTGCAGTGAATCAGCAGAAAAGAAGATGGGGAGCTACTAGGGCATCTTTGGAGACACAGATCTTTACTGCTAAAGGGCTGTGGTTGCCTTGGGCTGGTACAGAAGCACAAAACATAATGTACAACATTTCTACCTACTTCTTTAGTTAAGTTTTAGATCTCCTTTAAACAGGATTAAGCTAAATTCAGAGGAATAATATATATAACATATAATTATTTTTCATAATGTTCCCAGCTCATATATTGTAATGATATATCATTTTACAGTACTGTGGGCTTGTTTGCAGGTTTAAATTAGTAACAATTACTACTTGCATGGGGAACTATATTGGTATTTGATTGACTGTCAATATCCTATCTGCTGTATTCGCTGGCAGACTAAATGTTGATGTGTTGTATGCACTTACAGGCATGGCATTATACGCCAACAACAAAAACACCTTTTGCGACATTACCCTAAGGGTAATCTGAAATAAGTGCTCCCTTAAAGGAACTTTAGCACCAAAAAATGAAAGTTTATTAAAGTTATTAAAATATAATTTTCTGTTGCCCTGCACTGGTAAAACTGGTGTGTTTGCTTCAGAAACACTACTTTAGTTTATATAAATAAGCTGCTGTGTAGCCATGGGGGAAGCCATTCAAGCTGGACAAAATGGGGGAAAGACACAGGTTGCATAGTAGATAACAGATAAAACAGCATTTTATTGGACAGGGCTTATCTATTATGTTCTATGTATCTGTGCCTTTTCTCCTTTTTTACACCTTGAATGGCTGGCCCCCATGGCTACACAGCAACTTATTTATATATACATGTATAGGATCCAATTAATCCTTATTGAAGGCAAAACCAGCCTATTGGGTTTATTTAATGTTTCATGATTTTCTAATAGACTTACAGTATGAAGATCCAGATAACGGAAAGATACTTTATCCGGAAAACCCCAGGTCCTGAGCATTCTGGATAACAGGTCTCATACCTGTACTATAGTAGCCTTTCTGAAGCAAGCACACAGCTTTTACTAGTGCAACAGTACTAACAGTATATTATATATACAGTGCAACTATTAAGTACTCTGGTTTTAAGTTTTCCCGCATTTTACATTTTTTATTTGTGATCCCACCAATTTATAATGCATTGCCCTGATTTTAAGTAATGTTTTTCCCAGATTTTACATCAAAATTTGTCCTAATTTAACCAAAAATGGCCCCCATCCATACAGTTTGCCATAGCCTACATAGAGCATGCTCTGCTGCTCCCTACTTGTGCATCTAGATGACATGCCAGGAATGGTGGGGGGGGCACCCTTCCCTCACCAGGACAGCTCTTACTAACACAGGCTAGAGTTCTGTGCGGGTCCATTTTTTGGAACCCGTACCCACAACCTGCAGTCTGCATCCCGGACCCGCAACCCGCATTCTTACCTGCTTGGACCTGCTACCTGACCCGCAAGTACCTTATCCACAAACTGGACCTGCGACCCGCTGCCCATCAAGAATCAGGAAGTGCTGTCGTAAACTCTGACATCATCAGAAGTAGGCGTGCTCAGAAAAAAGGAGTAAAAATCGCTATTGAGAAGCTCCGTGGCCGACCCGTGACCTGCAGAACCACTGTCCCGTGTCTATACCGGCACCTGGAAACCACAGGTTTTTGTGGGTAACCCGCGGGTACCCGACCCGCTTCAGGACTCAGGCAGTGCTATATTTATCTGGAAAGTAGCACCAGAGGAGTGAGAACCAGGAGGACCATACAAACCAGAGATCCAGAGAGTGATGTGAGGATTGATTGGCTAGTGGGCAGGCATGGAACTGGAGCAAGATATATAGCCTTGGCTCTAACACCAGAACTACTTGGCTCTACCAACAACATGTCTGGATACTGCGAAATATGTTGGTGCTCTAAAAATATGTTCATAAATACTGTGCAATGGCATTGTCATCTAAAAGGCAGCCATCCTCTTTAGCATGAGAAACATGCATTCATAACACCCAGAGAATGGGCCTTTGGTCTAAAAGCCCAGCAATGCCGCTCTCTGTAAACGCCACATATAATTGAATACTCATGCTTTAGTTATTATAGGGGTGGGCGTCTCATATAATCTTGCACTGATGAAATTTTAATTTCCTAATAAGTGTTTTAGCTGAATAAATGTCTTTCTAATGCCTTTCCTCCTCCACACCATGCTGTATATACATTTTATTTATATTACTAACGTAAGCCTTTTAGACCTCAGTCGAGTTTTTGTAGGTATTGGAGTAAATCCTGTCAAAAAAACGGAAATCCTATAGGCTTACTCGCCACAGATCCCTAATTGAACAACGAATAAAGTCATACATTTGTGTGCACGTTCATTGTTAATGACAGCTCGATGGAATTACTTCTAGCTCCAAATCCGCCCTTCTCTATTCCTCTTCTCCAAGATTCACAATTGACATTGTTTTCTTTGGATTACTGGTTGCAAGTGAAATGTTATGATTTAACAGTTATTTTTAGTATTGGGCAAAAGCCACTTCTCTGCGCTTACACAAAGCAGAGGTGTGAGTCCCTCGGAATGAACGCATCTGAAATGAATATGCACCCTGCGAATCTGGAAATTTTACAGTGTTTTTCATGCAGAGCACAGTTCACTCATTGTTAGTATCACACAGAAAAATAATTTATACCCTTCTCCCTATAATAAGGCTATAAATTCCAGTTGGGGGGCTCTGGTGATATCATAAACCACAAAAGCAAAAACGCGAGCGGTTTAATAATGTCACCGGAACTCTTAGATGGAATTACAGTCTGATTTTTATGAAGCATTTGGGTGTATTTTATTTAGTGCAATACATGGTAACCAAAAATAACACACACCAATTTGTGCATCTTGGGATCTGTTTACAGCTATAAATGTGACGAATTAAATGAGATATTGTGAGGAAAATCTCAAAGCTGTGTTAAAGCTGGGCTTGGTTTTGATAACCCCAGTCAAGGTCTCTTACTCATTAAAAGAGAATGACCTGGCATCATCTCATAGCACACTAGGAGTGTTTAAACAATTGCATGTGCAGCTTCCATACGAATAAGTACTACTCTGTGGCTACCCCAACCCACTCATTATCTTGTAGGATTTAACCATAATGCACTTTGTACTTACCAGGGTTCAGTCAACTGGGGAGTTATGGGATGTTGAGGCTTTTGGAGGTCTGTTGTGCTTATTACTGAAAAGTAAATCAGCAGAACTGGTGGTGGGCAAATGCAAAATATTTTCATGGCTAATTTCCTTCAATAATGTCCGTAAGTTTTGAAAATAAGAATCTCGTTGATATTTTAAGTAACAGTTGGTTGTTATTGTTGGACTCAATAACCTATATAAATTATCACAGTGAGTTTTAAGTTGTTTCATTTAAAATTCATTGTGGTAATGTACAGAACCAAAATCAGAAAAAAAGTTGTCTATCCATAAAAACCCTTTGGAGGGCCACCTCCAGCCCATGATCCTCCAGCTGGACAGCCCTGATCTTAAATAATTGCAATTCTTGACATTCATCTTTTAAATGTGAGCCTTAAAGTAGAACTAAACCCCCCTGCAATGTTAAGTCCCCACTGGCCCCCTCCCTGCCTCCCCGGGACAGTCTTACCCCAGAATTCTGTCCCCTCTTGAAATAGTGACCTCCAGTGTTGGACTGGCCCACCGGGATACCAGGAAAACTCCCGGTGGGCCCAGGTCAGGTCAGTGGGCCTCTTGCTTTTAACCATTTAGCTTATTTCATGGTCATTCCCTATTTTGTTATGGAGAAAAATACTTAATAATTGGAAGAATATAGAAAGTACATATAAAAGACTAGGAGAATAAAGAGGTAGAGTGTGGAGAGGAGGAATAGGAGTTTGGAAAGTGGGCCCACAGTCTAAGGTTTTCTGGTGGGCCCCTGACATCCCAGTCTGACACTGGTGACCGCACAAGAGGGGACAGATTTCTGGGGTCAAACTGTGCAGGGGGAAGCAGGGAGGGGGGACAGTGGGGACTTACGGGGGGGGGGTTAGTTCTCCTTTAAATACGTTTAAATAAGTTTTTCTTACCCAGTCCTATATCTTGGCTAAATGTCAGTGCAGAAAAAATATTCTTCCTGAAGATTTGTGCCGTTGGCAACTACTGAGGGGATGCTTTCAATAATAAGTGGCCATATAATAAAAACCAATGTGCTTTTATTTAGTGAATCATTTTTGTGATCTGCTTCAACCATTTCCAAGAGTCGGTATTTGTTGATCTTCCTCTATTCCTTAATTTATTCACTGTAGGAAAAATATAGAAAAACATGCAAAAAAAATTGATGACCTAATTCTCTGTATGAACCTTTTTTATTCTGCTTGGTTAACATTGCAGTGTCTCTATTTTACTAATCTAGTTTTTTTTTCTTGGGCTCCACATTTGCTTTGCTGAGAACTATTTGGCCTATTTAAAATATTTCTCATTATCACATCACAGATTAACGATCAGTGACCTGGATAGTTATCCTTTATTAATGCCTGCTGTGTAATGCCTGACCACTCATTAAAATGAGCGAAATCAGTAGGGAAATCTGACTTAGGTCAATCAGCCACGCATGGAGATAAAGAGTCAGTTGTGCTAAGCCTTTCAGCGTGGTGTTATAATGGGCTCCACCATCTAAAGAATGTAAAAAAGAAAGCTCCGCTCACCTTTAGAAATCAGATAAATTACAATCATGATGACAGTTTGGAAAGGAAGGAGAGGCAAATAGAATTAATGCCAGCATCTCTGTTTAGTTGTGATGGGTCATAATCTTAACTTTTAAGCTTTTTGGGGCAAAACTCAAAATTTTCAGTTTTTTTTTTTTTTAAAAAAAAAACCAACTTACATTTTTCTAGATTTATTAAAGCCCTATGCTGCCAAAAAGCCTGACTCCGAAAATCCGTCATCTAAGACCTGCTCAGGTTGTGTATAAGTCAGTGGCAGAGGTCCCCATACTATTTGGACGTTTCTGTGGTCTGAGCTAGAATTAGCCAAAAAATCCGACCATTTTAGGCAAACATCTGAAAAATTAGGGTTTTTCGGAAAAACCCCAGAAAAAATTGTAACATTCAGGTTTTTGCTCGATTTTATCCGGTTTTTACGCGGACTGATTAAATCAAACTTTTTAAATAATAAATAAGGTAAAATCGGGTCTGGGAATTTGGTCATGTCTTTTTAATTAAATAATGACATGAATTCCGATTTTTGGAAATAACCCCTTCCACATTGACATTATTACTTTTCAGACTAAAACCTGTGTTTTATGGGTAGGCTGCATATTGTGCCTACAACCTGAAGCTAGGATGTTGGACTGTTCAATATTTCTAATTGTAATTTATTTTTCAAAAACCAGCAGAAAATCTTTCAGCTATAATTTTTTTAGTAGACAGTGGTTTTGACTCCTCCTCATCCTCTTTTTCTGCTGCAAATGCCAATTATTAGCGCACTGAATTATATTTGCTGTGGTAGACATTGTGTCATATATAGGGGTGTTGTTCTATTATACTAGCAGACTTTTACCCTTATTTGAATTTCTCCAGACATCGACAATTGTTTACATATATATTTGATGAATAAATCGTGTTTGGAACTCGATTTCTCTCTTGAAAAATGTCTTCACTGTTCTACCTGCAAATCATGCTTCATACCTATCATTTGTGATGAAACTAGCATTTATTCTATGGTTCCAAAACTTACAAACTTCAAAATAAAATTATTTTCAAAAAAATCATCAAACAATACAACGTTTTTTTGCCAATGGGTATACCCATTTCTAATGTATAGCAATTTTCTCATTTGTTGCTTTATAATGTAATATGTTGAAGCACTTTCTTAAAGGGGAACTCCACACAAACATAACTTAAGCTTTTTGAAAACTAAACATTGTTTCAAGCAACTTTGCATTATACATCAATTAAAAAATATGCAGACTTTTCGTGATATTTAATGGTTTAGAACAGTTCCCTAAGCTTAGCCCTCTGCTCTCCTACTGATCTCTCTGACTACTTTGCTGAGCTGGCTGACTACTGTTACTTTGTATCAGCAGCCAGCTGTCCTCAGCCTGCATCCTCCAAACCCCACAATTCCCTGTACACATGATTTCAATAAGGAACAGAACATCACAGTGCAATGCATTGGGGGTTATGTAGTTCCTGTATGCTGTCTGTAAGTCTTGTAAGATCAGTCTTTAGTCTCTCCTTCCCTGCCAGGATTTCAAATGATGGAGAAAGAGAAGAACTGTTAAGATTTCAGCATAGAAAATGGCATTTATTCATACCTTTTGAAAAAACAGGTAACTGTGATGGGTATATTAGGGGTTTCTGTGTTATGTGGCCTCTTTATCAAATTTTGGTTTGGAAGCCACAGTTCCCATTTAATAATCACAACAGAAATGTTCTGCATTAATAATGATTTAAAATATTATATTTATCATTTGGATACCATTTTCAAAAACATCTTCAAACACAGAAAACATAGGGGAAGGACAGGACATATGAAAGTTATGCCGTAGCCATACAGCAAGAAGGGTTAAAGTAGGTATAAATTAACATGAACATGGTATAGCAAGTATAACTTTTCCATTTGTGATATATAAAAATAAGATTGTTCATTATTGTAAGGGGGTGTATGATGAAATTTTTATCAATGCAAGGAATTATTTATTTTGAATTATAAAATTATCATTGTTAAACAAGAGTTTCTGAATTTGAGGTGGAGTTACAGGTTCTGCTCACAAGAGCAGACATGGGTTGCTGAGCTGTTGGCTGAGCTGTTATATCAATAAACTATTTCAATCATATCTGGTAAACAGGTGAGTCGTAAAGTTAGCCCTTTGCTTGGAAAACACCACAATCTTGGAAAGATTGGGCTCTCAATCGCAAGTAACGTTTTTGAAGCAAGCTATATCTCTGCAACTTGCACCACATGAAAAAAATATGCCGAAAGTTGAAGTTTGTAGCACTGTTGGCCACAGAGGAGCCCTGTACTGGCATTATATAAAGAGCCCCCAGCATTTTGTATCTCCATGAACTCTTTATCTTGCACAAGTTACAGTATGGTGTCTTCTAGAAAAAAAATTTTTGTGATGTCCAACCCATGCTCCTTCAGGATGCAGCACTGCAGTGCCTTTTGGGTGCAAGAATCGAGGCCATCTGCAAAGTTCGACAATGGGCACTTTGCACCAGCTTTTTGCCTACTGCCCATTATTTATAAGGAAGCTCTTTTTCTGCTATTATTACTAGAGGTTGCAAGACATGCAAGAGCCCTATTAAAGGGATACTGTCATGGGAAAACATGTTTTTTCCAAAATGCATCAGTTAATAATGCTGCTCTAGCAGAAAATCCATTTCTCAAAAGAGCAAACAGATTTTTTTATATTTAATTTTGAAATATGATATAATGGGCTTGACATAATGTCAGTTTTCCAGCTGCCCCCAGCCATGTGACTTGTGCTCTGATAAACTTCAGTCACTATTTACTGCTGTACTGCAAGTTGGAGTGATATCGCTCCC
This sequence comes from Xenopus laevis, assembly GCF_017654675.1. NCBI lineage: Eukaryota > Metazoa > Chordata > Amphibia > Anura > Pipidae > Xenopus > Xenopus laevis. Next base: position 138,818,678 of record NC_054381.1, on the reverse strand, counting down.
CCCCTTGCCCCCCAGCAGCCTAACAACAGAACAATGGGAAGGTAACCAGATAACAGCTCCCTAACACCAGATAACAGCTTCCTGGTAGATCTAAGAACAACACTCAATAGTAAAATCCAGGTCCTGCTGTGACACATTCAGTTACATTGAGTAGGAGAATCAACAGCCTTTCAGAAAGCAGTTCTATCCTGGCTGGCTCTTTCTGAAAGCACATGACCAGGCAAATGACCTGAAATGGCTGCCTACACACCAATATTACAAATTTAAAAAAAATACAGGAATGACATTTTTTATTGTAGAGTCAATTAATTGCAGTGTAAACTATGTAACTAAAAATAAAAACGACACCATAACAATCATGACAGGATCCCTTAAAGTTGTCTTTCTGAACATGTATTAAATATAACTTAATTTAAACCAATAGCACTCGCCATTAATTGGTATAATGGGCGTTTAAAAATAAGCCTGCCATAACATAGCTATGATCTGCTCCCCCAAATACAGGGGCTGCATCGTCCACAATAAAAATTTATTGCTTGTTTGCAGTGATCCGTTACTGACCTTACAGGACATTATGGGTGATGATGACTGAAATGTTTGTGAAAGCTATCCAGAACGCACAGCCGTGTAATTGTAGCAAAAGGAAAATCTTCCATAGGCATACATTTTACATTTTCACTCTATTTTCATTTATATGGAAAGATTACTCATGCTTAATGATGAGATCTGCTTTAGCAGTGCTCTGTAATTTCCAGCTGCAACACGTAATTTATTGCTGTGCAGATATTAATAAAAACAGAAGCAAGGAAACGCACCTGCATCAAACTATACCTACAGGACCAGTGGCTGCTATGAGAAAAAAAAATACACGCATATATATTTTACACTAGGAATGTATTACCTTGTGTTTGTGTGCCTGTCTCCTTGGCTACACAGTAAGCTGCTAGATAGATATGGGAGTCTATGTGCATAAGGCATTTCTGGATAGAAATTACATCATTTTTGCTCAATACAAAGGGTCTTTACATAGAAACTCCATCTTTTAGGAGTAAATCTGTTTTCTTTCTGTGATGTCACTTTTATTTACTATCTCATATGACTTCATTTTTCTCTATCATTGAAAGTACAACCGTCACACATATGACGTATCATGTGCCAATCATCTCCTGTAATCTACATAGTAATAGTTTGAGGTCGCACCCTATTCTTACATATATTAATGTGTTATTAATTCTAGAGCGTGGGTCATTAAAAGAGAAAATCGCCTAAAAATCGACTCTTTCATGATGGTATGGCCAATGATGCTAGAGACAGTGAGTCAAGCCGTCTGGCACTGGATTGAAACAAGTTATTTTTAGGAATATTTATCAGTCTACCAGTAACTGTTAATTGAAAATCTCCCATAAACAAGTGAAATTGAGCCCAGTTTATTTTACAATCTTGTAATATGTGTAGTCATTTGGAATGTTTGTATTGATGAAGTTTAGGGCGATGACACACTTGATGTTTTGACCATTTTGGTTCTCTTGTGGTAAACCATGAAAGTCAAAATATCATAAATTGCCTGTCACCCTTTCCCATGCACGAACTTGATAGGTTTCTACCTTTTATTCTGCATAGGGAAACATTCTTGGGTGTATAATGTTGCCTTCCAAACCCAACGTTGTACCCTTAAGAATTGCTATTAAGGCTTATGAGACAGACTAGCGTGTAAGATCTTGGGTTATTGGTAGTAATTTCTCAGGGGATCCAAAGGTGATTTTATTTTCCATATGATAAACTATTAAAGGAAGAGTAACACCAAAAAATGAAAGTGTTTTAAAATAATGAAAATATCATGTAGTGTTTCCTTGCACTGGTAAAACTAATCTGTTTGCTACAGAAACACTACTATAGTTTATATAAACAAGTTGCTGAATAGCAATGGTGTATGACACAGGATAAATTGTGGATAATAGAAAACATGTTCTACAGAGTTTATCTGTTATCTGCTGTGTAATTTGAGCCTTTTCTCCTTTGAATGGCTGCCCCCATGGCTACACAGCAGCTTATTTATATAAACTATAGTAGTGTTTCTGAAGCAAACAAATCAGTTACCAGTGCAGGTTAACACTGCATTATACTTGCATTACTTTAAAACAATTTAATTTTTTAATGGTACTGTTCCTTTAAGTAGGTCTGATAGTGATTATGGAGAACTCAAAGACTCCCACCACTTTATTCCTTGTGCTATTGTCATCTTGAAGATCCCTTCTAGTCTAGAAGCATCTTCAATAAGTGTCTTGGTGTATAGCACCTTGCAACATATTAAGGTAAGAGGCAGCTTTCCAGTATGGCATTAGCTTACAGATTTAAACTTAAATATCTTATGGATTACTTTTACTGCAACTTTTTCTTGGTGGGAAAATTTTGTTGCAAAAAATGAATACATTTCCAGGATAGTTAATGTTCCACCAGTTGCAGTTGTTACTGTTAAGACTGTAGTAAAATGCTACTATAGCCCTAGTAGGCATGTTAGGGGAGTGCATTGAGGTGCATTCAAGGGTTCTAATCGGTGGCAAACTATAGAGAAAGCTGCTTTCTCTATAGTTAACAAGAACCCCCTCCCCAGTCTCTCTCTTACCTGCGGTGGGGAAGCAGAGACACAGGGTGGAGTCTTGGCGGAGTCTGGGTGGAGAGTGGGCGGAGGCAGGAGGATGGGGATCAGATGAAGTAGTGCGCTGGGCCCCTCTGAAGATTCTTGTTACGCCACTGGTTCTAATATTCTGTGTGCCATTGTTCACTTAGTAATAATGTTAAAACTTAGTCATGATTTATACTTTATTCACAGTGCTACTCTTTTTTACTACAAACAATTACTCAGTTTCACACTTTAGGAGCTGGTCAAAAACTGGAGAACAGTTAAAATGATATAATTAAAGAAGGGTTTAAAAATTCTACAAATGTGCACATCTGTAAAGTAATGCACATGGCCTTTAATGTTTCTAGATCTTCAAATGTAGGTTCACAGATAAATCTGCCTACTGAGCCATGTAATGTTTTTCTGACTGATCTGTCAAATTATTTGTGACATCGCTGGATTACTGTTCATTAGCAAAGGAAAAAAAATCAAATACACCAAATTTTCCTTACTCTAGAAAAAGGGGTTTTGAAGCAGCCCAGGAATGTATCCAGCCTACTAAATTGTCAGCAATATTTAGTCACTGTTTTAATAATACGGATCAAACGCTACTCTCTGGAGCATTAGCATTGCGTATTTGCTCCCGCTAGCCTAGTGGTAATTGCTGTTTCATGTTAAAATAGGTTGATTATGTTAAGCCTTTGATCATGTGTAATATGATTTCATTTGCTTTTAACAAAACATTCCATGGGAATGTCGTTCAGCTCAGAAACCTGCTTTGTTTTGAGTAGGAACTAATAATTAGCTCCCAGCCTGCTTGGGCGCAGTTAATGTGTTACACTACGGACATTATGCATATTCAGCATGTGATACAGCAGCCAGCTGGTGTATTGTTCACAGTCTCAATTGCTCACTGCTACCGTGCAGTAGAAACCAGTAAATAACTCCATGGTGGTCAAAGCACTCATGAGATCTAGAGGATAGGATCTTGGTTATATGAGCAAGTAGAAAAGAAAAGGAATATAAAGTCAGCTCTGATTGACTACATATATAAGATACCTCCCAAGATTCAACCCACAAGTCATTTTTGAATGAGCTGAGTGCACCAGCCTCAATCCCTCCACGTTCGGCTTTCAACTAAACACCAACAATCAACATTCTTATGCAGGGATAGATGCCAATACTCGTTTTTGAGATAGATGCCAATACTCGCCTGCTTATGTCCAGGACTCCAGAGTATTACAAGGACCTTAGGATTGCAGAAAATATGGAAGATTTAAACAGGAAAACTCACCAGTGAAGTGTGATCCAGATGCTTAAGTCCCAATCTCATAGCTGGAGGGGATTCTCATAATAATAATGAAAAAAAAAACACCGGAGCAGAAATAAAAATGAAGACTTTATTTCATATATAAAGGGGACCAGTCATCCTAAGAAATAATGCCAAATTCTATGCCATCATGTTGAGCAAAATTAACTTATAATCATTTTTCCTTCATCCACAATTAAAGTATACAGACGGTTCCCATCATGAGGAAGGCAGGCTTTGTATGATGCCAAAATCTATGGTATCCTCCAAAAATAGAGGAGTGCATGTGCCCATGAATAAGCTACTTATAATTATAGACAGTAAGGAGGTCAGTGCCATCTAGGAAGTGTAGGAATGAAAGTGAAAGAGTCATGGGGAGTGGAAGGCAAAATATGATTGTCAGGGGATTTTTTGAATTAGGTATGGAAGTTTTAATATTGATAATCCAATATATGTGGAAGTAAGTGCTGAAATTTCTATACTCGATTTTGAAACACTGAAAATGATCTGTTTCCAGAGCATGACAGTTTGTGTGTGGGTCTTCAGTTATAGGTTTGTCTGTAGCACTTGCCTTTTAAATAGAAAAACTTTGGTAGAGAGTTTTAGAATTCAAGACGTTGACACACAGGGCAATTCCCTAATTCCCATAGATCATATTTTATACTTGTTTCTTAGGGGTCGACGCATTTTGGTTAGCATGTTATATTATTATTATGAACTGGACCACCCTGTAAAACTATGGGTTTTGACAAAAAACATGTTTCTCAAGCATAATGTTTAAAGTACACCTATATCTAAAAATATTTAATTAATGAATTTTTTCATCTGAAGTCTAAAGATGAAGAAAATATGTTTGAGTGTTTGGTGACTGGCCGAGCAATGATTAATAACAAAAGTTATGAGAAACTATAATCATATGGGCCCCCTTCTTTCAAGAGCAAAATTATATGTATGGTAATGGAATGCTTGGTGTTCCTAGACAAAACTAGACAAAATGACCTGTCTTTAACATTTAGGGGGATATTTACTAAACCATGATTTTTTCTGGTTGGGGTACTTCCCCATATATAAATCAATGGGAGATGTCCCTTTTATAGTTTGAAGATATCATGGTCTGCACTGGGGTTTGTCCAGTAATAAGAAAAATTCTGGGTTTTCGGCCGATAACCCAAAAAAGATTCAGGTTTTTGCTCAATTTTATCCAGATCTTTCCAGACTTGACCTTTTCAAGTTATTTTATTGAGAAATAAGATAAAATCGTGGATGGGAGTTTGGTCGAGCTTGGTTTAATAAAAATATGCGATAAATTTGAGTTTCAGTAAATAACCCCCTAAAGGTGGCCATACACAGGGAGATCCGTTTGTTTGTCAATGAGGTGGGCGATTACATGCTGATCCGATCGTGGGCCCTTAGGTCCAACAATCAGATCATAATGCTGGCAACAAGGCTGGTCAGATCGCGGGACCGCATCAATGCACAGATGCAATCCAACGGGATTTTCTACCCTGCCCGATCGTCATCTGCCCGACTTTCGGCCAGATATCGATCAGAGAAGCCCAATGGATGGCCCCAAACACGCCCAATAAGCTTCCTACTCGGTCTGTCGGCAGCTTTTATCGGCCCATGTATGAGCGCCTTCGATGTGGGAATTCTATCTGTGTGTCTGTTACAACAGTATCAGATGTAAAAGGTGCCGATGTGCTTTAATATTAACACAGTTTTTAGTAATAACCTTTTTGAGGATGTGGAGCTGTTTAGGTAGGTTTTAAATTATTTATTTATTATGGATTATCATGGATTTCCAACTTGTGAGTCTTGGTACAGCTGTATATGTTAAAAATATAGGGTATCTGGGATGTAGGTACAAGTTCTGCTGTTGCTATGAATACCCCATGGGCACAAAAATGATGCTTATTGCACAGGCATTTTGACCACCATTGTTATTAGGCAGGACCCGTTTAAAGTCAGAAGATTATTTTCTGTCTATCCATCCTTCCAATATTGATACTGTATATAAGAAATGCACCGTTTAACGCTTTGGGCTTTCTAGAAAGAGTCTTAAGGGGGATGCATCTGAGGGATTTTAGTTTTGGCTGTTTCCATACCTGTGAATTTATTTATACATTTCCCTCTAAGCACTGGTAAAGATCGCTGGAGTGTGTGAATGGGATTGTGGTGAATGAACAGTAGATATTTTATGAATTTGGTTTAATTCGCTTAAAGCCGTGTTAAGATATAACTTATTATCTTATTATCATGCAAAATGCTATTGAAAAGATCTACAGCAAGCAAGTCTACAGCATAGGTAAATAATAAGTATAAGGCAAATGATAAAATAGCATGGCATGCTTGGGCATAGTATGTGCTTTGAATTATATTTGCATCCCAGTAATTCCATTTATCTATTTTTTCTAACTCGTATCTTTCATTGCTGTAGAATCCCGCCCTTTGTCTGTGCCTGCAAAAGTATTGCCTACATCTAGAGAAGCAAAAATATCTTCTGAGGAGCGAATGAAAGAAATTATTGGCACTGTGTGGAATGCAGTAAAGCGACTTACACTGCAGGTAAGGTAGAACAAAAAGTGGTTTATAAACAAGATAACTGTACGACTAAGTGTCATTCTTTTCATTTCTTTTATACGTTCTGTCATTCAGTTACGGACTTCTGATGTCACATGCTTACAATGACATTTAGAACCATATTTACCAATATGTAGATTTTCAAAGTATAATAACAGTGTCCAAGAATGGCGATTACTTTGGCAAATCTCACAATTTTAATAACGCCCTTGCCCCTGTTCTTCAAATACTAAGCACTTAGATCTTGAATCATGCAACAGCATCATTACAACTATGTAATGCAATGAATAATATTGAACCTTTAATTATTTAGTTAATTTTTTTAGCTAGCATCATCACATTACTTTGCTTTAAAATTATGCTGTTGAAAAACATGGATATACAGTATGTTTCAGAATACCCCTTTAATTCTTGCAGATCGCTGCCTTGCAGGAAGAACAGAGACTTTAATATTTGTCAGGATCTGCAGTTTCTATTCATAGAAATAGAGTTTTGTTGAGTAAATTAATTGATTAATTGACAAATTATGCAAATAATTGAATACCATCACCATATTCAATCAAAAAACACAACATGAAAACATTTGAGGGGGTTATTTATTAAAATCTGGATGTTAAAATCTTGAAAAATCCACTAGAAAACTTGGATTTTTAGAGGGAAAAAAAGATTTATTATACCCGATGCTGCAAAAAGACGGAATCTGAAAATCTGCCATCTCAGACCTGTCGAGCTTCTGTATAAGTCGATGTATAAGTCGATGGGAGAGGCACCTATCTTAATTTGACGTTTTCGTGGTCTGCACTGAGTTTAACCCAAAACTCCAACTTTTCCTGGGTTTCAGGCAAAAACTCGAAATATTAGAGCGATTCAGGAAAAAACCCGAAAAATTTGAGTGTTTCTGGTTTTTGCTCGATTTTGAATTTTTCCACTATCTGATCAAATTGAGTTTTTTCATTAATAAATAAGTCAAAATCGGGCATGGGAGTTTGGTTGTGGTGTTTTTTAATAAAATATGAGATAAATTTGGATTCTAGTAAATAATCCCTTTAATCATTTCAAAGTTTTAAAATATTTCAATTATCGCTACAAATCTATGAATTGTATTACTCCTTCTGGCCAATATATATGGGGTATCATTTCTTAACCTTCAAAAGATATTTACAATTTTTTGCTCAGCTCTGATTTTGACATCGGCATTTTGTCAATATCCCGATTTTTTTTCAAGTTTTAAGGAAAAACACTTATGTCAGCAAGGTTGTTTAACTTGCATATTTGTACTATTAACCACATTACTATTACTTGTATGGCTGCCTCAAATCATTCATTCCTGCCATATTTATTGTAACATTATGGTGGAAGATGGGCAGTTCATGCCTTTCTAGAAGGTCATTAACAAAGACGAGAGTATGCTGAGTATTTTCTGCTGAGTGCCTTCATCTACATTTCATAGACACATGTAAAACCAAAATGAAAATAGTTCATTGAGATAAAGGGTTTGGTACCGATGTGTTAACACATGAGATATTTAACTTAAACTATTAAACTAGGTAGGGCATGTTTAAGGGGCAGATTTATCAAGGGTCTAAGTGAATTCGAGGGAATTTTCGAAGTAAAAAAATTCAAAATTCGAAGTAATTTTTTGGATAGTTCGACCATCGAATAGGATACTTCGAATTTACTATGAATTTGATTTGAAGTAAAAATAGTTCGAATATTTGACCATTCGATAATCGAAGATAGTCTCTTTAAAAAAACTTCGACTTCAATACTTCCCCAAATTCGCCAAATCTTTCATAGTTCTTAGGGAGTACTTGACCATGTTTTTACTTAGGAGTAACCCATAAGTACCATATATTGTTTTTAGATATCCCCACTTGGTAAAGAAAATTCTCGTTTTTAAATGGGGGAGACCAAGGATATGTGCTATCTGCGGTCTATGGCACACTTGGCCTTGCAATCACTGCTTCTTGTACTTATGCTTGAACATGTTCACACATCTTTGTGGGCTTTGAGATGCCCTTCTGTAAAGATTCCACTCTGATGCCACAGTGCTAATTTTGGTTTGGAACTAAATTTGGGTTTCATGATGAAATTGCAATTTGAAATCGACTTTAAAGTTAAAAGTGTTTTTTTAAGCCACTGTGAAAATTCTATAAAGCTCCTATGTTACAGCTAGACATTAAAGGCTCTATTCAGGGGAAATATTATGCATCTATTTCTTGCCCGCAACTTAGCAGAGCCGCCTGCTAAACTAAACTGATATTCACTCGAAACTTGGCTCCTGTGCAGGATTCATGTTTTGATAGAGCGAAAACATGATGAAAGTTTAATTAGAATACACCATCTTGTTCATTTGATTTAAACAGACTCATCTTTTGTCTTAATCAGCACAACCTGTTTTATGGTTATTCAATGCCGAAAAAAAAGGTGATTTTTCATAACTAACTTTAATTCCGTGATCTCAGACCAACAAGAATTACGGGCACGAGAGTTTTTTTGGAATTCTAAACTTGGAATCTTGCCATTTACTCCCACAAGTAATGCTTTCAGTAAACCGCAGGCCAACGAGTGCTTGCTATTGTATGATTCCTTGAGATGGGGTATGAAATGACTCACTCGTACAGTGCCAGGAGTCATCAAATTGAAATGAAAACTCTACTGGGCATATGGAATAGTTTTTTTCATGCTTCGGTGAATACTGTTAACCCTAATGCCACAACACAATCTTCCATTTGGGATTATTTTAGAATTAGCTGTGCCACTCCAGATATTTAAATGGCTTACTATCTAGTCTTATGACACTGGATTCACTTGGCTTCTGCACTCACAAAATCATATTCATAATACACATAGGGGCACATTTACCTAGGGTCAAATATCTAAGGGTTAATTAACCCTCGATATTCGACCGTCGAATTAAAATCCTTCGACATCGAAGTCAATGGATTTTGCGCTATCATATTCATAATAGACATAGGGGCACATTTACCTAGGGTCGAATATCTAAGGGTTAATTAACCCTCGATATTCGACCGTCGAAGTAAAATCCTTCGACATCGAAGTCAATGGATTTTGCGCTATTCCTTCGATCGTCCGTTCTTCCTTCGATCAGGAAATTGTTAGGAAGCCTATGGGGACCTTGGCCTCGGTAGGTTTTAGGTGGCGAACTAGGGGGTCGAAGAATTTTTTAAAGAGACAGTACTTTGACTATCGAATGGTCGAATGATTTTTAGTTCGAATCGGTCGAAGTAGCCCATTCGATGGTCGAAGTAAATGGGCCCCATAATATTATTAAGGGCTTTCAAATGTATGTTTTTTTTTGGCTGTCAAGGGCAGTTGACTAGAGGGTGTTTCAACAGGTAGGACCAGCAAGAGCAAAGTTAACTATTTCCAATTTAATATTATGTTTTTGATGTTGGAGCTCCCATCCCATCTTGGGTACTCTCTTCTATACTTTGTATTGGTATCCTTGCATTTAAGAGTCAACGCTGGAATCAAATAGGGACCTTCCTATCGCTTATTGCCTTCTTATTGCCCCAACTAATGAGCCATTCAGATGAATTGTAATATATCTTATCATCATCTTATTGAATACACCGTGAATACAGAGACTGTTGGAGCTCCCATCCCATCTTGGGTACTCTCTTCTATACTTTGTATTGGTATCCTTGCATTTAAGAGTCAACGTTGGAATCAAATAGGGACCTTCCTATCGCTTATTGCCTTCTTATTGCCCCAACTAATGAGCCATTCAGATGAATTGTAATATATCTTATCATCATCTTATTGAATACACCGTGAATACAGAGACTGAGATTCAAAATAGGCCCTGTTATTTGCAGTACACAACAGGCCCAATATAGTGACTGTTATGGCATCTTACAGCAGCTACTCTGGCTTTTACCAGAAGCTACAGAAAGCCAATCTGGACCTGTTGTCTTCCATGCTATTGTCATCTATCTATTTTACAGACATTCCGTGTTTCCCTTAACTGTTTTACTGCTTTTGAACCCTTGGTGTGTAACTCAAAAACAAATCTGTCATTATAAATCTTATTATAGCGGCCAAATCTAGGCAGTCAGCTGCCCTTTGTTAGCCTTATGTTGTGCCATCCGCTGGCCTCGTTTTATGTTTCTTCTAAGCATTTTCTCAGATAAAATTAATAGGGGTGAGTGAAATTTTAGTTTGCGAAGGCTAGGATTAAAAGACTTTCCTTTGGACAATTCATAATTGCATACACTCAGATGCCAACCCGGATCTAAAAGGATCCAGGTGCGTCTGGAGCAGCTTTTTTTTCACAATTTTTTTTCTGAACCAGACAGAAATATAGACATCAATAATTTGTGCCTTTAAGTGAGTATGGAAAATTGGATGAACATAGTTTTCAGATCAGTAAAACATATTCTGGCAGAGTTCTGATATAAATACTGTACATGTTCTAGCACATGTATGATCTGGAGTTCTACATAGTTAACTAAATATCAATGGAATACATTACATGGCATTCATGCCATCATGAAAGTTCTCTCTCTCTTAAATAATTTTTTTTTATTCAGAGTTCAGTCAGCAATTACATACAGATAGTTCCTTAGACAGCCCCCTTAATGGCATTTCACAGGAAATTCGCTTTATTTTCCTCTAAATGTTGCCTAAAATTAGCATCTCAGGGCTGTCGAACTGAAGGAATTTAGCATGGTTTTCACGCTTTGCCCAAGATATCCATGGACTTATTCTTCACCATTGTAATACAATTTAGGTGTATAGGATATTTGTATGATTGGCAGCTTTCAGAACAATCATGGCTGCTCTCACTGAAAAGATTTAATCCGGTAATATTTATTAATAGATTTATGGGGGAAATTACCTATCCCCTAAGGTTTTATTGAACAAAACTTGTAATAAAACTTCTCTAAAGAAATCATTTAATACTTGCTCAGAAAAACCTTTTGGAATGGGAGTAGCTTCTATTCTAAGTATGCTTTAGCGATGATGGGAAAAGTAAACAAAATGGTTCTGCTCCAATATTCCCCTTGGTTTGTATTTTTTTTCTAAATGGCGCATTGCCATTAATCTACTTAACTTTTGAAGTGCATGGTACTTTGACCAAACTCCAAAATATGGCTTGATATTACCAATGACTTAAAAACTATATTTAAAAAAAAAAGTGCAATGGCCCAAGGAAAAAACTTGGTGATAGAATTTACTGGTGGGTGTTTAACAAATTCGCATCACAGTGAATCAAGGTTCCCATTACATATTTTCATATACACTGACCACCCCCTAGAAAATCCTGGCAGGTAATCTTCTCTTAAAAGGTGGCAACCCAAACACCATGGAGTCAACTGGTAGGACTAATGCTGCAGAAAGCTCAACATGCTGTAAAACCACTTTAACCACAAGGATGGTGGTGCGAGGCAAGTGAGTGGCGTGGTGCAAATAAAACTTTACTAGAAAATACCCCACACCCCTTTAAAGGGTTGTGTATCCTAAAATGTATAGATTGGCACCATTATCAAAACACAGTATTTTGTCAGAAAAAAAATGTCTAATAAAGAGTAGTTCTTGACAAAAAAATAAGTTAAGTCCACCTTCCTCTCATAAAGCAGCGTTTATTTCATGCTTCATGGCTGGGTTTCTGCCTGTCTTTAAAACATAACATTAATACCTCAATTGCTTGTGCCTCCATATCCATTGCTTTCAATGATGCAGGCATTTGAGCCCTAAACATGGTTAATTTGTGGAGCAATTGAAATAAAGGCAAAGTATTTTAGTAACACTGGAAAGCTGCCCAGCCTTATTAGACATGCCTACCAAATGGAATAGAAATATTTAAATACAAGAAAAAGTCCTTTATAACATGCCTTTTCTTTGACTACACAATATTTAAAAAAAAAAAAAAAACATTTTTTGATTGATTATAAAAACATTTCAAATGTGATAATTATGCATATACCTTTAAGGAAGCTCTTCATGAAATTCTTGGCAAGGACACAGTATGTCCGTATGGCTAATGCAGGCATGCTGCAAGAGTACAGCAACAAGTAAACCACCCAAAATGATCAAATGCTAAACACATAGAAGATTAAAGCATACACTACTTTGTAATCCTCCCCACATATCTTTGGATGGTATTATTGTTTGTTGGGCACCATTTTCTAAATTCTCATGAAAAAATATTATTATTATAATTATTTGATTCCTTTCACTGGGCTAAGGGAAAAGACAGCCGTACTTCACCCAAAGCCCTTTAGCCATTTACTAGCAAATTGAGCTTTTCTAAATACTTCTCAAGCGTAAAAATTAAAGCAAATGCATCCTTTCAAAAAGCCCTTTTTGATTATCACACAACTTGAGTAGGAATTGCCTCTTAGTACATAACATAGAAGTTGACTTCTAGGGCATTGGCTATGAACATCTGGCCACACATGGGCTGATATTACCTGCCAAATGACTCCTGGTGAAGTTGGTATCTTTTGTCAGGTCCTCTTCAAAGAGGATGTCTCCATGCTCCTCTTCAGAAATACAATACTCCCTCATGAATAATGATCATTGGGCCAATCAGACTGTTTGGCCCACTACCTAGGTGACATTACCAGGCCAATATAAGACATCTCTGTGGCTCAATGATTAGCACTGCTGCCTTATAGTGGTGGGTTCAATTCCACCTAGGGCATTAACTGCAAGGAGTTTCTATTTGCCTGTTTGGGTATCCTCTGGGACCTCTGTCTTCCTCCCACACTCAAGGCTTGTACTTCACACTTACAGGCTGGTTTATTGTCCCTTGTATGTGAATGTGATAGGGACTTTAGATTGTATGCTCTTCTGGGGCAGAGACTGAGGTTTAAATTTGTAGATGACTGGCACTTTTAGGTAGAACAAAACTGCTGCTTTGATCATTAACAGACATTTAAAGTAGAACCTAGGCTCAAAAATAAAAGGCTAGAAATGCTACACCTTGGGGCAAATTCACTAAAGCGAAAAGCAGCTAACGCTAGCGCAAATTCGCCAGTGTGATGTCATTTCATTACTTCGCCGATTTACTAACGTGTGCTGGCGTAACTTCGCTAACTAAGTGGGCCTACTCTAGCGCTACTTCGCACACTTACGCCAGGCAAGTTGCGCTATGGTGAAGGGACGTAACTACACTAATTCACTAACTTGCGGATTTTACTGAACGTTACCTCTTGCGCCAGACTTGCCTTCGACACCTCAGACCAGGTGAAGTGCAATAGAGTAGATAGGGCTTGCTTCAACTAAGCTAAAAAAAGCTAAAGTCCCAAAAAACGCTGGCGTCTTTTACTTTTTTAAGGGTGATAGGCTGAAAAAGATCGTACATTTTTTGGGGGTACCCTCCTTCCCCCCTATATTTTCTAACATATGGCACCTAAACTATACAGTGAGCACATGGGTAGGTCAAAATAACAACTCTAGTTTATTTTATGAAGATTTCCCAAGCTTGTGCAGTGTAATGTATTTGCTGCTACATATACGTTCATTGTACTTTAACTTGGCGCCGTATGCAAATTAGGCATCGCTAGCGCAACTTTGCTTGACTAATTAATGGTAGTGCAAGTTAGCTATCTTTCGCCTCCCTGGGCGCAATTTCGGATTTTAGTGAATTAGCGGCACCCTGACGAAGTGCGGCGAAGTCAACGCTGGCGCAACTTCGGAGGTAAGTAAATTTGAGCTTCAGCACCAGCCCAAATCCACTGCAACCTTTTATCATTGAAGATATATAAAATCAGCACATGTAGCACGTGCAATGCCACTGACACTCAAAAGATAGCTTAACTGTGTCTAAATATGGGAAGCTCCAAAGAATAGTAATTTTAGAATAGCAATTCTAGAATGATATAAAATAAAGCCATTTTGGCATCTGTTCATGTACATTTTTTTAAACTGTAGTTCTTCACTCTCTTCAATAAAGACCTTTATCGACATATGCTTCACACAGGCTCTTTCCTTTAGAGTGACTTTATTTTCATCTTGGGCTGCAGATTCCAGAAGCGCTGTATGACAAGCCCCAGTATAAAATAGTCCCAGGAAAGCGTTGGTATAGCAGTATGTTTATAGTACATCTGATTCATGGTTGCTAATATTTTAGTGACCAACAGTACTAAGATTGCATGGCAAATTATATTCCTCCATGGATTTAATAGCATTTTACCAGCCAACACATTTCATAGCTCTTCAGACTGGTCCTGTACAAACTACATATGAAGTGGGCATATTTTGTATATTCAGCAGATCTTTGCCGGCAGGTGCTTATACAGTTGTAGTCATGCCCCTGGCTTGCGCTCCTGGATACCACTGTCGGAGAAATAAATACACTGTAAAATATGTTGCTCACCTCTTCACAGCTGCCAAATGGGCAACAGCAGTGCTTTGAAATAACTCTCTGTCTCAAAACAGGATGTTTTGGTTCATTAATGTTTCAAACACCAAGTGGAGTGAAACCAAGGAATATCTACAACCATTTGCTTTAGGTTGCCATGGAATACAGAGTTAGTCATTTAACAGTTTTTTTCCCTCTTAAGTGAGACATATAGTTCTCTAGCATTTGTATGCACAGGGAATTGTATACAGGTAAAGTGTAAAGGGGAAATAAAACTCATGTAATGCACTGCTATATGTCCTTATATACAACAGCCATAAATATCAAAGCCTAAAGATGGTCATGTGCATCTCTACATATAATGGTTTTTACATGTTATTCATCAGCCTTCTTCTTGTATGAGTTCTTCATATTGCATAAACTTAAATGCCCAATGCATGTGCACCCATGCTGTTAAATTGTGACTTTATGGGGATTTACCAACCCATCGACAGTGGCCAAGTTTAAAGGCACAGTTCTATACATTCATGGTCTTGTGGTAGTAGCGGGCTTATACAATCAGAGTAATGACCAAGGGACAATGAATGGTTTTTATTATGTTAATGGGGCTTTAATTTATCTTTGACTTTCTTTCTTTTTATAGTAAAGATAAAAGTACAAGTTCGGTAGTTGAGCTACAAATGAGTGTTGCCTCCAAACCTAATTATAGGTAAAAAAAAAAAACATGGATGACTAAAATGTTTCAGTAGAAATCAAATCATAATTTATTCCAATTGCACATTTTTTGCTTCAGCTATTGACACCAAAACCACACTATTTTCATACTGTGGTCCTTGGATCAATTATCGGTTGAATCAGGTTAACTCGGTTTTACAGTGTAGATTTAACTAAAAGACTGTAAAAGAGGTTCATCTTCCTTGTTGTGTTTGTGTTAAATTTATGGACCAGTTGTTGGAGGCTTTTTGATTAATAATGCCTACAGTAAATGAAACAATCCAAAGAAACGCAGGCATGAGGCAGCAAGTTATACGCAGTTTTGTTTCTGAGTTATTTTATCATCTTTAAAGGTTCATAATTCAGGACATTGCTGGAATGAGTAACAATTGAGGTTCTAGAATGATTTAGCGAAACTCCGGTGAGCACTTTTTGCTACTTTTTGTGTAATCTAGTTTGGCATAAGTGCCCTAACTATGTAAGACTGTTCACAGTTATTAGTTTACTGCTTCCCATGACCTTATGTAATCAGCTTTATCTGATGACAGAAGATTGATTTTGTAGTGAAAAAAACTCAAGTGATTTCACTCACCAAATAAAGGAAGTATTGGTTGAATGGTATGTTTACTGTTCTTCTGCTTCAAACTTTCTTATATCTTAGCGGCCAACACTGGTAAAATTGCCAGGAATGGGAACTTTCTGGGGTATTTCCTATAACCCATAATGCCCAGCTTTTTTCTGCATCTTCTGATAAGTTAATGGTGGTTTTGCACTCGTGTGTGCTACTTGTCTTAGGTTCATAATTCCGGGCATTGCTAGAATGAGTAACAATTGAGGTTCTAGATTGAGTTGGGGAAATGTTGTATGTATATTTTCCATAGGCTAAGGAGCCCAAGGTTTTGATAACAACCTATGAAACATCAAGTTATAAATACTAGTTCTTTCTGAGGAAGCATCTTGAAATAGAGGCCTGTAGTGCCCAGCCTCCTTGCTATGCGGGAAACTGAGGAGGCCGTGCAACTCTGAGCTGGAGTACAGAAAGGAGACACAGAATTATCAGAATTATCTGGTAAGCAGTATTTACTGCAGTCCCTTGACAAGGAAGTTCTGAGGATACCAATACTATCCAAAGGACCTTCAGCCTAGATTTTCTAGATTTTTTAACAGTGTGCACTATACTTGGGAACTCTCCCTTCCCCTAGGGTCTTATTATTTTGATGAACCTGCCACACTAAGACAGTTTCATTTTCATGATGTATCACCTTTTCAATGGTAAGCGAATTAAACAAACGAAATATCCTGCTGTAACCAGTTACCTAATGGAAAGAATGCAGAACTTGATCGTAACTGAATCTTGCGATACTCAAGAAAGCTCTTTTCCCACAGAGCAGGTGTTTTTGCTTGCTCATTGAGCCAACTAGACCAAAAACCACAAGCCGTTCAGTACGTTCCAACAGATCTCTACCTAACATTCTATGTTCCAGAGCATAACGTTAACCCAACTCTCCAGAGCAACAAGCCAATGTCTTTATTTATTGTTTGTGCAGAATGTAGCGATGACGTTCAACATATTAATCCAGCGAAACCATGTTGACAACCCTATTCATACAATTGACTTTTTTTCATCATTAGAAATTGATCGTTTTCGCCCGTAGCACTTGACATAACAGGAATTAAAATAGGAGGTGATTCTATTTCAAGAATTTGCAATAATTCCCTCTCTTTAACACATAAATGTGTTCAGTATTGGCCAGAGAACACGTTGCTACCAAAACCGTAACTTGATCTCTGAAACAGAAACGCCGTTGCCATGGAAAGATGAAGTAACGCTTACTGCAGCTGTGATGCATTAATGAATAGGATATTTTTTTTAAGATCATTTGTGTTTGGTGTGGCTCAGAGGGTCCCAACCAGATGGTTTCCATGAACAGGATCTGACCCTCAGCTCGAGGACTTTTTTTTTTTTTCTTCGCTAGCAGATTACTTCACTTTCTTTCCCTTGGTGTGTCAGATCCTTACATTTATGCACAATTTACTGTTGCAGGTTTACATCCAACTGCATAAATCACTCCAGATTTCCCATTTAAAACAAGTTTTTGACAGGTAGTTTTGATTTGTTTAGAAAGTTGCTCGAAATAGTTTCTTTCTTTCGTCCTCTCGCTGCTTCTGTCCGTTCCCTTTTCTTGATGTGAGAATTTTGATTTTTCTTGTTGTGGTGAAAAGCACATTGTTAACAATTATCATAAATACCCACCAAAATGAGACAGATTAGCCACTTTTTATATAAAAAGAAAATACACACTTTTGGTGTTGCCTTAAATGTAATACTTACAGTTAGGAGCCTGGGTGGTCTATTCCAAATTTGTCCGACACATATTAGAGTAAACATCTCAAACAACTGGAGAGAATGTAGTTCTATCACAAAAAAGGTGTTAGTGACAAATCTGTTTGTGTATCATGCTAATTGATACCACATTTTACAGGAGGAGTGTCCAAGCTGTGGTCTTCCAGCTGCTGTTCGACTACCATTCCCAACTCAGGCACCTAATGGTGAAATCACACCAAAGAGATGAATGGGGACAGTTACAGTAGGGAAATATTCACATGAAGGCCATGTGATGTACATCCTATGTTTGTTTGAGGAAAGCATTCAAACATATTTTGCTGTAGCACCAATTAAGCTTAAATGTCTTTCTAGCAACCACAACCCGATTATTGCATTCTCCTTAGTGTGTCATATGCCATTTTTTAGTTTTTCCACATGCTTCTTATTACAGGCATGGGATCTGTTATCTGAAAACCCGTTATCCAGAGAGCATCTCCCATAGACTTCATTTTAATCAAATAATTCAAAATTGTAAAAAGGATTTCCTTTTTCACTGCAATGAGAAAACAGTTCCTTATTCTGGATCCAAACTAAAATAGAATTAAGCCTTATTGGAGGCAAAATCCTATTGAGTTTAATGTATACATTTTTTTTTAGCAGACTGAAGGTATGGAGATCCATATTACAGAAAGACCCTTATTCGGGAAACCCCAGGTCCAGAGCTTTCTGGATAATAGGTCCCATACCTGTATATGTGGCACTTCCCAGCACAATGTTCAAATAACTGCGTAGAGAGCAGACCCCAGAGCTACACGGGAACCCAGAGTTAAGCTCATTTATTATATTGTAATGTTTTTTCTTGGCGTTGTTTTTCTGGGCTATTCAAGTTATGTTGAAATCACGTTTTTACATTTGTCTAAGTAGGGGTGGTAGGTTAATAAACCCCTGTACAGGCATGGGGTCGGTTATGCTTAAGACCAGGGGTTATCTATCATCCTCTCCATAATTTGGATAACCATGACATAAATATACAAAAAAAATGTAATTGTATAGCCACCAACATTGGTTTATATAATTTAGTTACCATCAAGTACAAGGTACTGTCTCATTATTATAGACAAAAAGGTAATCATTGAAAAAAAATTGCTAGAAAATTGACCTTCCAGTATCATAACTATAACATTTTATTGTGCTAACTGAATGTTTCACATTTTTACAGGGTCTAAAATGAATTTTAGGGGAAATTAATTAAATCTTATCAAATCATATGTATGTATGAAATAACAGTGTTTGAGCACATTTGTACTGGTCAGAATTACAAGGTGAATTACATGCTTGTATTATTTGCAGGTTCATGTTTCATATACGTGCATGGGATCGGTTGTCTAAAAACCCGTTATCCGCAAAGCTCCGAATTACGGAAAGGCCATCTCCCATAGACAACATTTTATCAAAAAAATCCATATTTGTAAAAGTGATTTCCTTTTTCTGTGTTATAATAAAACAGTAGCTTTTACTTGATCCCAACTAAGATATAATTAATCCTTATTGGAGGCAAAACTAGCCTATTGTTTTTTTTTAATGTTTAAATTATTTTTAGTAGATCCAAATTATGGAAAAATCTGTTATCCGGAGAAAACCCCAGGCCCCAAGCATTCTGGATAACAGGTCCCATAGTTGTACTTGTTTTTTAAGTGCTGGCACTGGTATCAGGCGCTAAAGCC
Source organism: Xenopus laevis (assembly GCF_017654675.1). Taxonomy (NCBI): domain Eukaryota; kingdom Metazoa; phylum Chordata; class Amphibia; order Anura; family Pipidae; genus Xenopus; species Xenopus laevis. The sequence goes on along the minus strand of NC_054381.1, from coordinate 138,799,070 downwards.
AAGGACATAGTAGGAAACAACTTTTTGTAGGACTGACAATTATAAGAAATATATTTTCTGTCTACTGCTTACACTAATATACTGCAAAATGTCTTTTTACTTGATCATGTCGTAGTCAAATACCCATGCACTTGTTACTGACTCTGGTTAGCACTTTTTGCTACCTTAAACATTTGGGGGCCCATTTACTTAGCTCGAGTGAAGGATTAGAAGAAAAAATACTTTGAATTTCTAATGGTCGAATATGGCTACTTCGACCATCGAATAGGCTACGTCGACCTTCGACTACGACTTCGAATCGAACGTTTCGAAGTAAAAATCGTTTGAATATTCGACCATTCGATAGTCGAAGTACTGTCTCTTTAAAAAAAACTTTGACCCCCTAGTTCGCCACCTAAAACCTACCGAGGCCAATGTTAGCCTATGGGAAAGGTCCCCATAGGCTTCCTAACAATTTTCTGATCGAAGGAAAATCCTTTGATCGATGGATTAAAATCCTTCAAATCGTTCAAATCGAAAGATTTAATTGTTCGATCGAACGACTATTCCTTGGATTGCAGGAATAGCGCTAAATCTTTCGACTTCGCTATTCGAAGTCGAAGGATTTCAATTCGGCAGTCGAATAGTTAATCAACCCTCGATATTCGACCCTAGGTAAATCTGCCCCCACGTGTAATCTAGTTTGGCATAAGTGCCCTAACTCTGTAAGACTGTTCATAGTTCTTAGTTTACCACTTCCCGTGACCTTATGAAATCAGCTTTATCTCCGTCAGAAAATGACAGAAGATTTATTTTGTAGTGAAAAAACCCTCAAGTGATTTTACTCGCCAAATAAAGGAAGTATTGGTTGAATGGTATGTTTACTGTTCTTCTGCTTCAAACTTGCTTATATTTTAGCGGCCAACACTGGTAAAATTGCCAGGAATGGGAACTTTCCGAGGCATTTCCTATAACCCATAATGCCACATCTTCTGACAAGTTAATGATGAGTTTGCACTCATGTGGGCTACATGTCTAATAACAGCTTACTAATAATGTTCTATTTTGTCATCTTTTAATACTGTTCCCCTTGTGAAGGCCTCCTCACTGTACTTTAATTGATATATAGAGAGTGTTCACCTTAAAAACTTTTTAATATGATGGAGACAGTATTCTAACTTCAGTTAATTTCTTTCACTTCAATGAAAGACTCGTTTCCCAGAATTAGCTTGGATTTACCTAATTATTTGTTAACGTATTTATAGTATTAGCACATTCAACAAAGCTGTACAATCAATGAGTGTATATATTGAACTTACAGACTGGATACAAAAATATAACTGATACAAGAGGTAAAGAGGGCCTTGCTCAAATAATCTATAATTCTAGCAACCAGGCGGCATTTTGAAAGTCATTAAAGGAGTTTTTCACCTTTGAGTTAACTTTTAGTATGATGTAGAGCAGAGGTTCCCAAACTTTTTTACCCATGAGCCACATTCCAATATAAAAAGAGTTGGGGAGCAAAACAAGTATGAAAAAAGTCACTGGGTGTCAAATAAGTGCTGTGATTGGCTATTTGGTAGCCCCTATGGGTACTGGCAGCCTACAGGAGGTTCTGTTTGGCAGTACACCTGGTTCTTATGCACCCAAACCTAGCACCCAGGCCAGGAATTTAAAAACAAGCACCTGCTTTGAGGCCACTGGGAACAATATCCAAGGGGTTGGGGAGCAACATGTTGCTCATGAGCCACTGGTTGGGGATTACTGATGTAGAACGTGATATTCTGAAACACTTTGTAATTGGTTTTCATTTTGTATTATTTGTGATTTTTCAACTATTTCGCTTTTTATTCCTCAGTTCCCCAGTTTGCCGAATGGAAAGATGAGTAATAAAAAGTAGCAAAAACAATAAATTTGTTTTAGAAAATCAGAGCATAGTAAAAAGATATGCCACAGAGTAATCTTTACTGTTTTCCTCTGTGATAAAAATAAAATGCATTAAATGTTAAAAGTTCCTTTGAGGGAACAATGCACCCTTTTTCACAAGTAGCGTTTATATCCAACTTAGTTATCTATAAATGTTTGCTAAAACATGTTGACAGGCTATTCATAATATTTATTGGTGCATTTGGGCTTTTTAGTTATGATTGCTATGATGAGTTTACCTAATCTACGGATAGTAGTGCAGTGGCTCCCAAACTGTAAAGCAGACCCCAATGCGACCAGATGCAGTGAAAAGTGGGACCAAATCCAATCAGTGTGATTATTAATTGTTAAGGAAAATCTTATACCTCAGTCAACCTAAGGGTCGACTGCCGAGAGTACCAGGCAATCTCTTGGGGACTTTGTAAGAAAGGGTTGCCGAAAATTGTCCTTGGCTGGGCCAGCTGCATGCCATAGTCCCTCAATGTTATGTTGGGTTCTGTGGTGGGATGTAGAAGATCCAATCTGACACTGAGCGTGTGTGAGAGAGTCTACTAGGCCACATTTGTGCTGGAGGATATTGTGCTCTCTTTAGGGGGCAGTTTATGCACATGCATTGCAGTTTCATAATTACTGACTATTGATAGTTTGGAGATAATAATGGGTGTAATGCTTCAACTGTGGAGCCGTACATACAAATACATGTAAAAGTCTTAAGAAAATAAGTCTAGCTGTCTGCCAAAAAGCCTCAATTTTCATATATTCGAAAGTTTATATAGAGTCCAAAGTGTGAAATGCCATATGCGATTCCCACCGAACCTCATGAATTCCTTCTTACTGATAATACACATTGGTAACTGATTTTGCTTTGTGCGTCATGGATGGAAGAATAAATTCCATTGTTTAATAAATATTCCATTGCTCAAGGCTGATCATTTTCCCAGGTATCCATATCATGCACCCCCTCCATTCTTTGCTAATCTATCAGAAATGAATTATTTCATTGCACCTTTCCCCCCAAGCTGGTGACTATTACATAGTCAGCACTGTCTGTATAATACTACATTATAGATGCCTGCAGAGTTTTCCTTGCTTGTGATTGGGTGCATTAGCTTTCCCAATGAAGATGGAAAGAACAGTTGTACCAGTTGTTTGGAGCAGACTTGAATATAATGAATAAAGAAAACTTAGAGAGCCCTGCTCACAAGAGCTTGTCAAGTTTTTCTGTCTATTGGAAGGGGAAAGTAATATAAAAAAAATGCAATTTATTATTTTATACAGTTAATGATAATGTACAATTTGGGAGATTCTGTAGCATTTTTTAAAACTCAATAAGCCAGGGAGGCAGATTTATCAAAAACAGAATTACAGTTATTTCAAGTTTTTTTCTGAAAACCCCCCCCAAAAAAAAAACAAAACTCGCCAAGCTTAAATGTGTGCTTGATAATTAAAAAAAAAACATATTAGTGTAAAAGATTTGAAAAATAAACTTGTAACCAAGTGAAATCACTTTGTACCCATTATTTTCAATGATTATGCCAAATTTCTATGGATCTCAAAGTTTTCAACTAAAAAATAGATTTTCAGAAATGTTTACTAAAAAAATTGATTCTCAAAATTTTCAACTAAAAAGTTGACTTTTACATCTTCAACTTCTCCCATTGACTTCTATATGAACTCGCCAGCTTTTAGATGCCGAATCTTCCCAGTAGGGATGCACCGAATCCACTATTTTGGATTTGACCGAACCCCCAAATCCTTTGCGAAAGTTTCGGCTAAATACTGAACCAAATCTGAATCCTAATTTGCATATGCAAATTAAGGGTGGGAAGGGGATAACATTTTGTACTTGTTTTGTGACAAAAAGCCACACAATGTTCCTCCCCACACCTAATTTGCATATGCAAATTTGGATTTGGTTCAGCCTGCCCTGGATTCGGTACATCCCTAATTCCCAGTTTTTGGTTTTTTTTTTGCACTTAAAAAAATCATGAAAATCTTGACTGTCGAAAATTCAAATTTGCAATTTTTGTAAAAACTTGTAATCGCAGTTGAAAGTCAAATTCAGATGTTGTTTAACCTACCCTAAATTAAGCAGTACATTAATTTTTTCCCTTAAGGATCTTGAGCCCACGTGTTTTTAGGCTGTAATGAAGGCAATGGCTCTGAGACTGGACGGGCATAAGTTTTATATACAAAAGCTCTGACAGGGCACATAAGCAAAATACTGCAATGAAAAGGACTTTCGTCCCACCACACACAAAAAAATGTTTTTCACAAGTATCAGTTACAAATAACTGCCCCTTAAAGCAAAAATAAATTGAGCATAACCTGTAATAATAAAAGGGCATAGTGTCCCTTTAATGAACCACAAATTGTTTGAAACTGAAGAATAACCAATCTTTTAAGAATGAATAAAGTGACTAATTCTTGGTGCATTTTGGGAATCTCAATGCGTTACATCTGGAACAATACGTAACTGCTTCTGGTCCAGGATAAATAAAAGACGCTCTGCAACCTTGGATCAATAAACTACTTATCAAAGGCGTAATTAACTTAAACGCATGACTCAAATAGCACTAACACCAGATACAAACAGAGACTTTTGTGAAACAATATATTTATTTTTCCAAAATTCCAGTATTTTCCTGCAATGAATTCCTGTCAGGTTGTCTAAGCAAAAATGCACAGAATTGTTTAATCGAGAATGCACATTTAGCCTGTGTTTGTCAGGTTTTCAAATTATTTATAATGAGGCATTCCATGGCGATGGCCCTTCCATAGGGGGCTTATTAGCCTCGCTGGATTGGTGCTCGTCTTTGTACAATTATCAGAAAGAGGTTTATTGAACAGTAGAGCATTTACTGTAAGCCAGTCTATGGGATCATTATAATGTTCTGTGGAATGGGGCTGATGTGGATTATTGGAGAGAGATTCTTTAGTACATGACTCCTCTTTTCACTGTATTATTTACACAGTTTAATAGTGAAAGTAACCCCTTAATAAGAAAATATCCATTTGTGAGTAATAAATATAAAACATCCATTCCATGTGTAATGTACTTTTACACTACACTGCAGAATTATTTTATGATGTATTTATGTACAAATCTTTCAAGGTGTTATTGTTAAAGGGATACTGTCATGGAAAAACATGTTTTTTTCAAAACACATCAGTTAATAGTGCTGCTCCAGAAGAATTCTGAACTGAAATCCATTTTTCAAAAGAGCAAACAGATTCATTTATATTCAATTTTGAAATCTGACATAGGGCTAGACATTTTGTCAATTTCCCAGCTGCCCCAAGTCATGTGACTTGTGCTCTGATAAACTTCAATCACTCTTTACTGCTGTACTGCAAGTTGGAGTGATATCACCCCCCTCCCTTCCCCCTCCCAGCAGCCAAACAAAAGAACAATGGGAAGGTAACCAGATAACAGCTGCCTGGTAGATCTAAGAACAACACTCAATAGTAAAAACCCATGTCCCACTGAGACACATTCAGTTACATTGAGGAGGAAAAACAGCAGCCTGCCAGAAAGCATTTCTCTCATAAAGTGCAGGCACAAGTCACATGACCAGGGGCAGCTGGGAAATTGACAAAATGTCTAGCCCCATGCCAGATTTCAAAATTGAATATAAAAAAATCTGTTTGCTCTTTTGAGAAATGGATTTCAGTGCAGAATTCTGCTGGAGTAGCACTATTAACTGATGCGTTTTGAAAAAAACATGTTTTCCGATGACAGAATTCCTTTAATCTAATTTATGGGAAGTAGCAGCAAACAACGGTCTTTTCCCTTTGAGTATTGATTGGTCCATGCATGTAGTGATGTCAGAAGGTACAGGTATGGGATCTGTTATCCAGAAACCCAATATCTAAATTAAAGGAAGACTGTCTTCCATAGACTCCATTTTATCCAAATAATGCAAATTTTAAAAATGATCCCCTTTTTCTCTGTAATAATTAAACAGTATCTTGTTCTTTATCCAAACTAAGATATAATTAATCCTTATTGGAGGCAAAACCAGCCTATTGGGTTAATTTAATGTTTACATGATTTTGAAGATCCAAATTACAGAAAGATCCATTATCCGGAAAAACCCAGGTCCCAAGCATTTTTTCATAATAGGTCCCATACCTCAACCAATATCCCTCTTGCCTAATTGTGTGTAGCTGGTGGGGATTTTAGGATTGGAAGAGGAGGAATATGGTAGAAGAGAACTGACAACAACCTAGGGAACTCTGGAATTGAAATGGCAACTGCTGATGTTGCTAGGGTGCTACCTGTCCGGTTTTGACCCGGACAGCCCGGTATTTTCAAGGGCTGCTCGGGTCAAAACTTCCTGCCCGGTTTTCCAAATAAGGAATAGCCCCGCCCCCTGTCATCATAACCACTCCAACCCATTGATGTCACGGCCCTGCCCCGTCTCCACCATATGGAAAGGTGGCAACCCTAGATGTTGCTGACTACACAGGACAATGGGTCGCAGAGATGTGAATAGTCCTATTTAAGAGTGAGCACCATCTACAGAACATGTTCATTTTGGCTATTGCAGTAGTAGGCAAGATGCATGTCCCAATAGGGATGTTTCATAAGAACCACAACTAGATTCTATTCATGGCAACATTTCTATTATAAATATTACAAAACTGTTTTAATTGTGGGCTAAAGATACCAAAATGCAACGGCTTGCTTTAGTTGAAGCCTTCTAAACTTGGTTGCGAATCCCTGGCACACTCTTGATTGAAATCTAGTTTTGTTTCTTCAACTTTTAGAGCAGTGTTTACTTATCTTCTGCTTGCTCCCAAGACAGTGGACCCAGTGCAGACAATGCAGTGCCCCTATTTAAGCCCAAATTAAGATACGATTACGTCTTGGGTGTCCATTGAACAGTAGCAGAGTGACTGTTAATTTAATGTTTCTATATATCTTTAATCCTATTATGGGGTAGACCTAATCAAATGTTGGGCCACAAAGCCTAAAACTGCTGCTGTAGCAAATCCGAGATATTGGTGCTTCAATCCACTTTTTCCAGAGAGCAGGATTCTTAACTCCAAGTGAGGTAACTGGGCTCAAATTAGCCTTCAATAAATGATCCCTAAAGCACTGAAAAACCAGGCAGGATTTACAATAACATTGATACAGTGATGTGAAAAACTCTTTCCCCTGGTGTTGCACATGAACATTTACATTTATTTTACTGTCTCCAGTATTAGATTATGTATGGAGACTGTGCCACATGAATGTCAGAATCAATAATTCACCCGTGCTATAAGTGTTAATCGCCAGATATTTGCAGCGTGCTATCCTCTGCTAGGTGTGTGCCGCGGCTGGACAGCTGGGATTCCCTCAACATAAAGCTTAATGAACTGCAAAAAGTTTGATTTTCTCACCTGTTGTGCCAGCACGGAATCAGACTCAATCATATTTCCTTGGAATGAGATGTGGAAAGGTGAATAGATTGTCTCATTATATGCCGAGCATATGGCTGTTTCTTCTGGACCTGCTGTACTGCGCACAAATGTCAAATGCATTTCTTATGTTATTCAACACTTTTAAACATGAAATGGGGAAGTATTAACGACATTATTTTATTTGCAGGCTTTGAGCCCTTTCCAAGAATCTGCTGCTTCTCAGAAGTGGATAGTAGTAATATTGTGTCACTTTGGCCAGTAATACATTCTGCTAAATTATCACCATTCCTTTACTGCAGTGGCATACAGTAAACTCTTGTCATTGTCTCTTATTCACCCTTGGAAATGCAGCATTCCATTCTCCAGATATGATTGCAGTCTCTCTTGGGTTACAACAGTCAAGTAACTGGAAACTTATGGGGCTCATTTATCAACACTGGGCAAATTTGCCTATGGGCAGTTACCTACAGCAACCAATCAGTGATTAGCTTTTTGAAGCCAGCTGCAAGTAGAACAATGATTGCAGCAATTTGATTGGCTGCCATGGGTTACTGCCCATGGGCAAATTTGCCCAGTGTTGATAAATGACCCCCATTGACTCATAAGAATGCAGCAATACTGGAATCATTTACATTTATGTCATTGACTCCACCAATTCTGCTATTCACCAGTATATTTTCACCATGACAAAATAAATTATGGAGAATTAGCTTCGAGAGGGTGATGTAGATAAAGAGAGTCAAAAGTGGCTGCTCTATCTTTAAAATGGTAGTTTGCCAGCCTGAACCTGGAGAAATTTCTGTTGGCAAAAATGTGTTCTCATGCTCTTAGCAAATTGGAGAAAATTCACTGGAGAAGTCTCATTTGGAGAAGAGTTGTGAATTTACGCCAATGCAAATAGAATTTTTACTAGTTATTGTATTCTCCTTTTAGTTAATTGGTGATGTTGAGGGGAATCTACATTTTTGATGAAATTACTCCGATTTTCACTTTCACCCTGCAGCGTAAGTACAGGGGAAGCAGACCCTGCGAGCCCAGGTGTTATAGGGGGCCCAATGAGCCCCAAATAAAAAGCACTTTCAACATTTGTTGGTAAAACATGACAACCTCTGGGTATGTTGAACTACAGAGGAAGCAGACCCTGCAACTGCAGGTGGGGCCAAGAGTTATAGGGGGCCCCATGAGCCCCAAATAAAAAGCACTTTCAACATATGTTGGTAAAACTTGGCAACCTTTAGGTATGTTGAACTACAGAGCAAGCAGACCCTGTGACTGCAGGGGGGGGCATGTGTTATAGGGGCCCCAAATAAAAAGCACTTTCAACATGTTGGTAAAACACGGCAACCTCTGGGTATGTTGGGGACCCTAAAATACATTTGCCGTGGGGCCCAGTAACATCTACTTATGTTACTGATTTCACCCTTCCGCAATTATGCCCCACAGTCAGCCGTTAGCCCTTCATTGCTTTTGGATCATGTATTCTATATGCAGTTGCTCAGAGTTAAAGAACGCTGAAGAACATAGACATTGATGTTTTTGCCTATTTTATTCGGTGTATGGGGACGAAAGTTTGATTCAGCAAAGAAAATCGATGCAACGTTGATGTGGCTGAAGGTCTCCAGGGATTAACATTGCAGTATTTATTTATAGTTATTTACCTGGAATAACTAAATGGGACTTTCACAATTTATTTATTTTTTTAAATATTTGAAGCAAAGGTAACCTAAATGTAAGTTGTCCATCCACGTGATAATTATTACTTTGTATTGTTGTGTCCCAAGGCTTATGCTTAATATGCTGTGCCTGGTTCTATTGTATTTCTGTAGACTTTTTTTTCTTGTGGAAAATGCTTAACAGTTTCACATTTTCTCTCTCAGGTGGAACTCCAGACATGCTGTGTGTTTTTCCCCAGTGATAGTCTCCCATCCCCAAGCACAATTGTCTCCGGCGATATCCCTGGGACAGTGAGAAGTTGGTATCATGGCCAGGCCTGTATGCCGGGAACGCTTGTTGTCTGCTTCCCACATATCAAGATCATGAGCGCCGGACATAAATACATGGAGCCAATTCAAGAGATTCCGTTTGTTGTGCCAAGACCTATAGTGGAAGAAGGCAAGTTTCATCTTCTATTTTTATTACGATTTTTGCACTGTGAGAAAATAGCACATAACGTTATCCTGTGCATAGATAAAATAGAAAAGAGCCAACAATCCTATTGGGTTTATTTAATGTTTAAATGATTTTTCACTTGAGGTATGGAGATCCAAATTACAGAAAGATCCCTTATCCAGAAAACCACATTATTCTGGATAACTGGTCCTGTACCTGTATTAAAATAAATACAGGTTATTATTATTATTATTGTTATGGAAACATATGTATAAAGCACCAACATATTCTCCAGCATCGTACAATCAATGGGTGCATACATAAAACATACAGATTTACAAATATAGCAACCAATAGCTGAAACAGGAGGCCCTGCCCAAAAAGAGCTTGCAATCTAAAAAAACAGTAGAACCCCCATGTTACATTTTTCAGGAGACCAGAAGAAAATGGTGCAAAATCCATGAAAATGTAAGCTCAGGAAAACATATAAAAGTAACTGGAGCTTCAAGTATTCAAAGAAAATAAGTTTTCTTTGGTATTGGATCCATTATCCGGAAACCATTATCCAGAAATCTCCAAATTACAGAACGGCTGGCTCCTATAGACTCCAATTTATCCAAATAATCCTGGTGGATAGATACACAACTGCCATAACACTTAAAGTGATTTGTGGATACCATACGAGTTGCAAACTAAATGAGATTCAATATTTGCAGAAGAATCTATGCCAAAATATGTATGTGGTTAGTATTTTAACCCCTACACTGCCAGCCAATTTGTACTTTTATTGCCAGACCATTTTTGAACATTTTGTGCTCTTTCACTTTATGGGCCTTTCCTGGGGGGGTCTTTTAGTTTACCCAGGAAAAGATATTGGTTTTTTTCAGGACAACCTAAGCTTTCAAAATATGCTAGAATATTGCAATTCCACTCCTGTAAAAAGAAATGGGCTTGTGTATAAAAAAAAAAAAAAAAAAAAAAAAAAAACAGTTTTGCATTATACAAACGCAAATATCAGAAATATAATTTATTTTATGCATGAGAACACAGCAGATTTGGAAAGTTCTGTGTCTCCCGAACGCGCCAATACCAAATATATATCGTTTTATGGAGATTTCTTACTTCTATAGATCACTAGAAACTAGAAGCAGCAAACTACCAAATTTCCAAAGCACCGCTCCACAAAACTGCATACATCTGATTTCAAGGCCAAACATTCCACTAACAGTAGGTTTACCCTACAAAACTACATATTATTGGAAAGAACAGATTCTAACGAGTTCAAAATGGGTAAATATGTATTTGTACTCAAAACTACCAAGTTGCAATTCTTTCCTAAAATTAGCAGTTTTTATAAAAATGTGTTACATTTTTGAAAAATGACCTCAAAGTGTCCAGTCTACAGCATCGTATCTCCAACATATCATTATATACCAGGATAAAACCCCCTAAACATGAAAGCCTGGGTTCTGCTGAACAGTTTGATGCACAATATGCTTAGGTGCACCTAAGTATTTGGCGTATAGGGGCTCCAGAATGAAGACAGTTCTGTAATTCTAGATACTGCAAAATCAGCACATTTACAGCATTTTGCAATGGGCAAAGGTAAAAAAATTTATGTTTACCCCAGAAAACCATATATTTTTGGAAAGTACACATTCCCGCGAATCTAAAATGGATAAGCACATCTTAAGTAACAAGCCACAAAGCTTTCCTAAATTTGGCAAATTTTATGACATTTCTGAAAATTACCTCAATACTCCAAATCTGAAGCATTGTATCTCCTACATATCTATACATACCAAGATAAAACAGCCTAAATCGGAAAGACCAGGGTCCACTGACCAGTTTGATGCCAAATATGCATAGGTACACCTAAGTAGGTGGAGTATAGGGGCCCCAGAACGAAGACACCCCATAGGAGTTATCAGTTCTGGAATTCCAGATACTGCAAAATCAGCACATTTACAGCATTTTTCAAGGGGCAAAAGTTCAAAAATGTATGTTCTCCCCAGAAAACCAGATATTTTTGGAAAGTGCACATTCTGATGAAGGCAGAGGTTTTTATGACATTTCTGAAAATTGCCTAAAAATATTGCAATTGGCCGCATTTATCTCACCTAATTTTGTACATACAATTGTAAAACACCCTAAATATTGATGCCAGGGGTCTACTGAACAGTTTGATGCTCAATATGCATAGATATACCAAAGCATCTGGCATCTGCGGACCCCAAATAAAAATAGTGCATATGAATTTTCTCCGCTGTTGATTCACCTTCTGTGAAAATAGACCCTGGACTGAATATTGTGTGCCCAAGACCCTCTAACAGCAGAATGACCCCTCCAAAACCATATATTTTTGTAATGTACACATTCTGAGGAATCCCAAATTGCTAAAAATTTGTTTGTACTCCAAATGATCAAAGTGCAAACGACGCTAGAAAAAACAACAATGCAAACAACAATGCAAGCATAAAATCAGAAAAATCAAAAACAATTAGGCAAATCAATGAAATAAGAAAATAACTGATTCGACAGCTTGGTTACCGGTCAGAATGTTTGATCCATTAGTCATGCTGTGAAATCAACAGTTTTTAGCGGAATAACGAGGAAAACTGAAGAAAATGAAGAAAAAAATAATTATATGTGTGCTTGTGTATGCATGTGTGTACAGCTCTAAAAAGTGTGTTAATCTGTCTATATGTGTATGTAAGTGTGTAAATATGTGCCAAAGACAAAAAATCCAGAAAAGCAAAAAGAAAATTAAAAAAAACACCTACCTTTAGTTACATGTAAAGTGTGTGTGTGTACATATAAATATGTGTAAATGTGTGTAAATCAATTTAGAAACGGCACTTACCGTTTCTGTGGGTGGGGAGTCCATGGCAGCGTTGGAGGGCCCAGGCTCGCTCACAGGAAGTGAGTGGGCGGGGCTGGATCGGGTCCCACAAGGTCTGCGACGTTGCTGCGATATGTAAGTATTGAAGTCGGTTCCTGCAACGATCGCGTCGCAGGACCGAGGTGGGTGCCCCCTTGGTTCGTTGCCTAAGGGGTTGAGGAGACGTCAGACCCGCCTGCACGGCGGCAAAGGCCGCCAGTGCAGCTAGGGAGCCCTTGACTGCGCAGCACGTAGGTACTACGTGCTTGGCAGTCAGAGCATTTTCCTGCAAGAACGTAGAACCTACGTGCTTGGCAGGGAAAGGGTTAAACCACTTCGTATCACTGAAAATAACACTGAGGATACACATGCACTTTTAGTAGAACCAGGACACAATTCTGTTGTATAACAAGGAAAAACTACCATTAAAATGCAAAAAGGGTGTAATATTCTTTAAAATGAAAAATGCAGGAAAGTAAAATCAAGATTTGACTGAATATAACGATAAAAATATCAGTAATGTTGATATAAATCATAATCAAGACGTCAGGGGCATAACAGTAAGTACATCAGGCCCACGTGCTGCTGCAAAGCCCACCAGTACATCGGCCCTGCGAGAGGCAAGTCTGCAAAACAGATTATTCTCCACCAGGTTTAAAGGGTCAAAGGCCTTAAAACAACTGTTAAGTAACATCTCGTTACGCTACAGATTCTAGTAGACTGGTATTTAAACTCCTGCATTGTTTAGAAGACAAGCACAAAAAGTTGGCAGGTAAGTTTTGCAATGGGAAAAGAATACTGTGAAGAATGTTGTGATTGATGAACCTGTGTGAGTAACTTAGGCCTTGGTCATAAGCAGAGCTGGAAAACTGATACCGAACAGCAGGAAAAAAAATACCTTCAGTACTGCTAGAAATTTTCAAGTATAGAAAGATATGTGGATTAGTGAGCTGCTGTGAAATTTGTTCTTGCTTGGTACTTTGTTACTTTTAGGGTCAGGGCACACTGGCAGATTCGGGAGATTAGTCACCCCAAAGAAGAGGAATCTGAATGTGTGCCCTGACCCTTAGGGCATAGACAGACAGGAAGATTCGGGGTGATTAGTCACCCGGCGACAAATCGCTTCTTCAGGCGACTAATCTCCCCGAACTGCCTCCCAGCCGGCTAGAATCTAAATCGTCGGCTGGATGTCACTCGGATCGCTTTGTTTTCCAAAGCTGTCTGAAGTTTCCTTACTCCGAGTGCCATCCCTGCTGGCAATTAAGATTCTAGCCGGCAGGGAGGCAGTTCGGGTGATTAGTCGCCCGACGAAGAGACGATTTGTCACTGGGCCACTAAAGCTCCCTGAATCTTCTTGTCTGTCTCTGCCCTAAATGTACTCTCGCTTTACCATTGTCTTGCTGATCTGTGCCAAGTACACAGGACTACCACTGTAGTATAATGTCAGTAGACCAGTTATAATATCACCATTTTGAGAAAATTTTGGTTTTTAGTTTGTTCCTGTATTTGGAAGACAGAATCATAACATCCTTAAAGTCATTATAATATACAGGCTTGACATCTGTGGTGTTTGACCTTGTAGCAACACAGGGGGCCTTGTGGTAGTAAGTGCTATCTGGACTGACACAAAATTAGTACAAAATGTGAATATTGAGCATACTGCTTATTTTATACTATATGGGTATTACCTCTGTCTTCTGAACCACATTCTTAAATAAATGTATCTGAAATGCAATGACCTTACATCAGGATAAAATGAATAAATTAGAATAAAAACACAGATGGTGCAGGCTGGATAATGGTGCAGACTTGATAATTACTTGAGCCCTCAGAGCCAAAGTGGTACGCTGTACAAGCCTTTCTACAATCTCCAGCTGTAAAAGAAGTGACCCGCTATAGCGTACACTCCAGGAGATTATCCAGACAATATAAAAAATACCTATTTTCTTTATTAAACTTGAGGACTATAATTTGTATATCTACTTTCTGTGTCAACTTGCGAGTACTTAATTTAAATAACCATAGTCTCAACCTAAAGACTTGCAAAGGGCCCAGTGGCACAACAACAGGGCCGCCATTAGAAATCATGGGGCCCGTACAGCAACATTTTCCCCACCCCCACCCCAGCCTGGGCCCCAAGCCCCACCCCAGATCCCACCCACACTGCAGTAAAAAGTCCATACAGACATCAGCGGTGGTCAGGGCCTCCCATAAAAGTTTTTTGGAAAAAAACATTGGCTGGCAAGGTCCCCCATAAAAGTTTTTAATAACAACAATAACAGCATTGGTGGCCAGGGGTTTAATAAAATTAGAAAAAAAATATTGGTGTTCAGTGGAATATACCTTTGGTTCTTCTTAAGCTTTTTCAGCTCCTTTCATGGCTTCGTGTCTTTTCATGGCTTCGGGTCCTCAGATTCTGGTCCTTTTGTGGCTTTGGTTTTTTTCACAGCTTTGGGACTTTTCGCAGCTTCAGGAGTTCAACTTTTGGTCTTTTCGCAGCTTCTGCTCAGCTCACAGCTTCCGGGCTTCTGTGCTCCTGGTCTTTGGCGCTTCCGGCCTTCAACGCTTCCAGTTTTTGGCGTGTCCAGTCTTCGCCTTTTTTTGGGACTTTGGCAGTTTGGAGGAGCCCTCCAAATTTAATTTTGCAGCACAGTCGATCCCCCCCTTCAGGCCCGGGCCTGGCACAGTTTTACCCCCTGTGCCCCCCTAAAGGCGGCCATGCACAGCAATATTAAAGTGATACTGACACTAAAAAACTACTTTTTAAAATATGAATTTGCATTAAAAGTTACCTAAAGGTCATGTTGATCATTTTTTGCTGAGAGGTTTGTAATTGTTAGTTGAAGTTTCTAAACCTGACTGTTTTGCCATCCCATCTCAGCCTGTCAGTTACATTTTCTAATGCTAACGGACTCCTGCTGCACAAATATGGCAGTCCCCTCATACAGGAACATGGGGCACCAGACAGGTAATGTTAAAGCATTGTGCAAATACTTTATGGCAAAGTTATAATCTGCTTTCAAATGCAAATTTTTTGGCAGATGTAAAAAAAAGAGTTTAATTTCTGGTGTCAGTATTTCTTTAATATCCTAAACCTTTCAGATGAAACAGATACCCCAAAGCTTTAAACAATTCTTAAAGAACTGGCTAAAGGAATAACTTGGTATTACTGCTTTACATAGGCCTTCTTTGAGCAGAGCCGTCCAACTTGAGGCTGGTGGGCTGGATGTGGCGCTCCAAAGGATTTTTATGACCCGCAGTCTGCTCAAAGCCTTTGTAGAATTCACTGCATAACAGTATCTTTTTAATTTCCTTCATTGGGCACCATCTCTTCTGTCTCCTTAGCTACAGAAATAGAAATACAATTTTAATTAAGGGTAGATAGCACCCTAATTTTCAAGCTGGACTTCCAAGGTATCCTGACTTTCCAGCTGAGGTCTAATGTCAGAGGTTTCAGTTTGTCTCAAGACTGTAAGCATCTCAGTGTCAGAAGCACCCAATGACGATCCGCTCCTCTTCTTTGCAGTGTCTAAGATGAAGGCACCCATAATCGCCACGTGGATAGCGGCGCCAGTGTAGGGACGCAGATGCGTGACGTCATTATGTTATGTCTGGCGCCAAAATTCAAAATAAAAGTACGATGAGGGCTTGTGTTCAATGTCCGATTATAGGAATTGCTGAATTGTGTTCCTGTGTTTCCTAAATTCCTAAATTCCGGTTTCCTGTATTCCTGACCCTCTGCTAGATCCTGATTCTGATTCTTGCTGCCTGCCTATTTGAACTCTTGCCTGAACTTGACTACGCTTACGCCTGACCCCTGTAGGATACCGCAAACTTGGACTTCCTTCTTGGTCTGGACTCTCCGCTAGGAGCCGATAGGCCCCTGACACTCAGGTATCAGGGTATTCAATATGCCACAATTTCCTGCAAAACAACAGATCACAGTCAATCCACCCATTTTTTGGCCTTCAGAATTTCATGCTGAAGAATGAAATGGAGCAACTCACCCTGGTTAGAGAACTAGTGAAACCGAATTACAAAAATGTTACTTTGTGTGAGGGTTGACAAGTTTGTCAACACATCAATTCATGTTTTTCAGGCTGAATGAAAGCTCCCCTCACAAGAGAGAACACAAACTGTCGCAGATTATTAGTTTTTAATGCTTTAAATTAATTACTAATCGTTTCTGTGCTTAATAAACCATTAAACATAGTAACACTTGGGTTTGTATTTCCTCAAATCCAGTTTAGGATTTTCCTCTTATGAAATAAGTCTTTCATAAATTTAGAGACTGGCCATATCCATGCATTTAAACCACTCTACCATAAGACACCGCTGACATTAATCAAATGTTTGTTTATTCCTAAACAAACAGATAGCAATGCATCACAAACAAGTAGCTCCATTTT
The DNA here is from genome assembly GCF_017654675.1 of Xenopus laevis. Classification (NCBI taxonomy): domain Eukaryota; kingdom Metazoa; phylum Chordata; class Amphibia; order Anura; family Pipidae; genus Xenopus; species Xenopus laevis. The sequence goes on along the minus strand of NC_054381.1, from coordinate 138,782,354 downwards.
GTAAACGGACAAAATAGATTTTTTAAGACTTCCACATGTCATGGAAATGTACACTGTACCACAAAGTGAATGCTTTATACATACAAAGGACTGATTTCATTAAAAAATAAAAAAAATGGAATACTACTCAAAGTCAATAAATGAATCATTTAGGACTTAGATTCTTCGGGGTTTTTATGCAAAAGTCAAGTATGTGGAACAACATATATTTTTCCAGCACAGGAAAAGCCTGCAATGCTTTAATTTAAGTAAATGTCATGCTACTGGATTCTGATCTGAATTAAAAGAAGTGAAAGAAGATGGAATCTTGAATAAATGGAATTAATAAAAATTTGGATGGGATGGGAAGTTTGGTTTCATCAAAGGCTGGAATGGAAATAAACTTTGTACAGTTAATTAAAGCCATGTACTTGCATTGTTCCGGAAGTAACATATGTTTTGTCATATAGAGCTGTCACTCGATTGGAAGAATGCATTTTGTAAGCCAAGAAGCAGGATGGTTACTAAGCCATGAAACAATGGAGATCACAGTTGAATTCCTATATGTTACTCCAAGGATCTTTATTTCGTTGGGCCTTCATTGTTTCATCCATGAGGTGCATCAAGTGGGCAGATGAATAGCTCATCGGAGGGGGTGCATGCCCTTATATAATAAAAAAACACAGTCTTATGTAGAAGATGCTTCCTCAGTCTGCCCTATAGTAATCTAAGCATGTATAAATGTTAATAAAGGTATACCAGTATGCTCCACAGCCTTGATCATTGCTGTATATACATAAATGCCCTCCCTTCAAAGTCTGCCCCGAGTCAGAATGTTCAACATGTGGTCTTCCAGATGTTTCTGAACTTTTAACTTCCATCACCTCACCTTTAAATTAAATAATGGGTATTTTAAATCAGCTGCAGCTGGAAAAGGGTCACAGGTACAGTTACTGGGAACTCAAGAGCTTATGACATATATAAACAGCCAGTGCCTGAAAATGCATAGTTTCATGTTTTCCGGTTGATTGTGATGGTGAGTCTTGCTAAAAACACCACAATTTTCATTACCCATTGTAGAACCAGTTTAATTCTATTCTATGGAATTTGCTGTCCAAAATGTGACTCTTCGGGAAATCATATGGACAAAGACGTTTGTACAATTGTTCATATTGGGCTGGACTTAAGAATCCCAGGTCCCAGGTGTTGTGGGAACACTCGGGCCTCAATCTGAGACATAAAAATGAATGTCCAACCTCTGACCTTCTAGACATTGTTGAAATACGGATCCCAGCCCTAGGTGGCACTTGCAGTTGAAAAATTACTTGACGGCTCCTGGAGTGTTAGAAAATAAATGTCTTCCCTGCCTTAAAACTACCCTACCATACCACAATCAAAGGATTTATAAATTGTGCATCTGGCAGTACATTTTCCTACATATCCTCTCTCCCTGTTACATTCATTGCTTGGCAGTGCATGTTGGCCTGGTCTTGAGACACTGATTTCTCCAACTCAGTAGCTTTGTTCAAGGAAATAGTGTATTACAGCAATTACAGACTCTTCTACCATTTAAATGCCCTCCTGAACCCCAATTTTCCCCAACCTCTTCCCTAAACCAGCTTCTCTACCAATTATTTTTCTCTGTTTACTTCTCTTAGTTCCATGAGGTTGTGTACGCAAATGTTCTGACAGTAAACACTATTTATTATGCTAGCCTACTCAGCAATATAATGCAAGTTACCTAATTTGTAATTAATGTAAATTCTGTAATTTCTGTATTAAATCATAATAATAATAAGAAATTAATATAAAGAGCATTATTACGTTAATATGATTATTGCCTAGGGTGTCCAAAGCTTTCAAAATATTCACTTTGTAAGCAGAATACTGGATACAACACATACACAGAATCACAGAAGAGCATTGTGAATCTGTTGAGACAATAAAAAACCTACTCCAAGTGTGCAAAACAATAGGAAACCACTTGGCTTTTGAAAAGTAGCTAGGGATGGTTAGAAAGGAAGAAAATGCATGGGATAATTTAAAGAAGCTTAAAATTTTCCAGATTCCAGATGCGATAAATTGAATTTGAAGGATTGTGCACAAGGAATTAAGTAATCCCAAAAAAGGTCAAGATCACAAACCAGTTTAACTGTGACATATGATTCTAGCGCAGATGACTTCAGAGAAGAGAGATATAATTCCGGATACAGTATATCATGATTACTCCTTAAAAGATCTAAAAAATTCAGTTTTAGGGATTGGATTAAATAACCTAAATTAACACCTCATTTTTCATCAGTTCTCATATTTCATTGTGAACTCCACTCAGGTTTCTGGTGTGGCCTTTTCTGGAAGAACATATCTGGTTCTAGAAAACTTGTTGATGAACGAGACATGACACAATATGCAAAATAGAGTCAGAGCTTGGTTATATGAGATCCATAAAATAAAGAGAAATCTGTGAAATCTGTAGAGTCAGATATTTTTCACTATACATCAAATTCAAGGAAAGGAGGGTCATACATTTAAAGTAGAAGAAGGTTTGCTCATTCTCTAAATTACTGTAATAGCTCTAGTTGCTTACAAAAGGCATCCAGTAGGCATACCATTTTATGTATAAACATTTAAAGGTGTTCTAAAGCTCACTAAGAATAAGACTGAAAGTTATACTTTGTTTTGCGTTACTCATCCCTTAAGCAGTGAAGATCTGCGCCTCTGAAGATGCCCCCAGTAGTTTCACATCTTCATTCTGATGATACACAATCCTAGCTACTGTTGGTAACCTGAGTTTAGGAATGAAAAGTATATAGTATATTCAATAAAGTAATGAGGCGTATTGGTCATATTACATGGCTGCATAGAACCTAGTTCATTTTGCATCAGAACTGACTAATAAACAGACCTGTAGCATTAGCTTCTATGGCGGATATAATCTTACTTTCTGCTGATATTTTAATGATTTCCCACAACCTCTAAGTTTAGCTTCACAACAGCACCCCTGAGCGCACTGATCAAGTACGGTGCCACTGGTACACAAAACATCTCCCAATGAGATCAGAATATAGATTGGGAGCTGCTGTAAACAACTTTGAAGGCCTGAATGATTAGATTTATGGGGCTGCTGATTGTCTGGGCTGGTACAGTAAGGTCAGGATCTGAAACACAGGAATTTTTAGCCATATTTTGAATTAGGCTACAATAAAAATAATCTTAATAAACTTTGTATAATCGCAAACACCAGTTTTGCCTGTATGCTCATTTCTAATTGACTGCAATGGTACATGATTTTAATATTTTAAGGCCTATTAGTTTAAATCAGCATACACTGGAATTGGCTAGGTGGAGATTCATGCTTTTAAGTAGGCAAGGAATATAACCCCTCTGTTCCATAGCCCTTACATTTAATAAAGTTTGTAGGCCACTTAGACCTAAAGTGGGGGGCAAGGAAAACTAAATCTGGCTGTACACATAAAGACCCTGTTTGGCCAGGTCACCTTCCATGTGGTATGTTGGATGGTCAGTTTTTAATCTTTTGTCCCTTAATCCAATTTTTTTTATTTTGTACAAGGATTATAGGGGCAGATTCCCTAAAGGGCGAAGTGACTAACGCTAGCGAAAATTTGCCAGTGTGAAGTCATTTCGTAACTATGCCGATTCCATAACAGTCGTAGGCGTCACTTAGCTAGCAAAGGAGATAGATGCAAGCGTTGCTTCGCACAATGGCAGGCGAATTTTCGATCTGGCGAATAGACGTAACTCCGCAAATTCATCAAGATGCGAATTTTACTGAACATTGCCTCATTCGCCAGACTTGCCTTCGCCAGCTCAGACCAGGCGAAGTGCAATGGACTGGATAGGACTTCCTCAATTTTTTGTTGAAAAAAAAAGTCTTGCGTCTTTTCCTTTCTTCTGCATGATGGGCTGCAAAAGACCGTAAAAGTTTTTTTGGGTAACCGGGTTCCCCCTACATTTCCTAACATATTGCACATAAACTATACACTGGGCTCATGTGTAGGGCATTATAACAACTCTATTTTATTAAAGTTCCCTGGGCTTGTGTAATATAAAGTACTTGCTGCAACATACACGTCCATTCAACTTTCACTTCCCGAGTATGCAAATAAGCCAACTAGTAACGCTACCGCAACTTCACCAGTGTTCGTCGCCCTGGACGCAACATTACGGGGCAGATTCACTAACTTCGAGTGAAGGATTCGAATGAAAAAAATTCGAATTTCGAAGTATTTTTTGGGTACTTCGACCATCGAATTGGTTAAATTCGTTCGAATTCGAACGAAATCGAACGAATCGAAGTAAAAATCGTTCGACTATTCGACCATTCGATAGTCGAAGTACTTTCCCTTTAAAAAAAACTTCGACCCCCTACTTCGGCAGATAAAAGCTACCGAAGTCAATGTTAGCCTATGGGGAAGGTCCCCATAGGTTTGCTAACCTTTTTTTGATCGAAGGATTTTCCTTCGATCGTTGGATTAAAATCGTTCGATCGCAGGATTAGCGCTAAATCCTTCGACTTCGATATTCGAAGTCGAAGGATTTCAATTCGAGGGTCGAATTTCGAAGTATTTTTAACTTCGAAATTCGACCCTTAGTGAATCTGCCCCTACATTTTAGGGAATTAGCGTTGTCCTGGCGAATTTTCGCCTGCCGAAGTGTTGCGATTGCTGCGAAGCCGTTGCTGGCAAAAGGGAATTTGCCCCATCAAGTCATCCAAGAAGCACATCTGGATGTGTATGTATTCTATCTTCTGTCTTGACATCCAAACATGCCTAAGCAGGAGAAAGGATCATTTTTGGTTCCATCCATGTTCCAGTTCAGTTAAGAGAGCCCAATCGCCAGCAGAAACAGGGATGAGAAATGCAAAATAAAATGTTTTGTACAATGCATGGGTCTGCCCATAATGCATAAACGCCTGCCTGTGGTACAGCTGGTTTAGGGGTCCCTGTATTTTTTATGACCACATAAATACTGTTTTAGCTTTCGCCAACATTCTAGGTTTCCCCGGCACACATGTTTTAAAATGGGGGGAAATCTACGTTGCCTGTGACCATTCAACTTCCAGGTGACATTATTATGTTTCCAATTACCCATCATATCTTCACATCCTGTATAAAGTGCTCCGAATTCTTTGTGTCCCTTTATTCTTTTTACCAGAAACTTCAAAGCAACCTTAAGTATTAAAATCACATATGAGAAAATTTGTTTCTTTTCACACCCAGAAGTCAGGACTCGGGCCTGTTTCTCTTTGAAACATGATTGTAACAAGGCCGCACTGTCTTTCTAGTTAAGTCTTGAGGCACTGAAAGAGTTCCGCAAGATGAGTGGCCGATAGGAAAATAGTAGCTAATCATTTCATCTGATTCTCAATCAGTGAACTTGATCTTCTGTATAAAGGAAGAAACTTCCCCTTGTTACCATAGGATAAATCCTTTTATAAAAAGTTTATTTTTATAGCGGTTTATGCACTGGGAATAATGCCAACCAAATGTTCACATAATCCTGATATTTTCAATTCTTTAATGTAGCTGACGCCGTTCTCTCATGCCGGAACTCTCCCTTATTGAGACAATTATGGGACAAGTTTTAAATCATTCAAGGTGATTTTTATTCTTGCTATGCGTACATATGGATGTCTGTCATGAGGTTCATTTCATATATTTACAGTTTTCCTTTTACGTATACAAACTAGGGCTGTAGCATGAGTTTTACTCTACACATTGGAACATTGGATACAGTGAAAATTTTTACATCCCCTAATTTCAAGTTTTCCTGTAATTTCCAATTCTGTTTTGTGGTCCTATCAATATACAACACATATTACAATTTCCCAGGATTTTATACCATTTTTTCCAGGTCCCCTGAAATATTTATGTGGGTTCTTTTATAAAACTGTTCATAAAAACGTACATGTGTTGGTCAGAATAAACTTAATTATAGGTAAATCGAGAGAAAGGGGTCGGGGGGGGCAGTTTTGCAAAACAGTAGAGAGGTCCCAGCATCATAGGGTGCCTTTGTAGATAATAAAGATATGGGATCCATTATCCAGAAAGCTCATAGAGTGCTTTTTAAGCAAAAAAGTATCTATTTTTTTCACTGTAATAATAAAACAGTACCTTGTAATTGATCGTAACTGTCCAGCATGGACCCATATTGGAGGCAAAACAATCCTACTGGGTTTATTTCATCTAAATTATGGAAAGATCCCTTATCTGGGAAAACTCCAGGTCCCATGCATTCTGGATAATACCTGTAGATTTTTCTCTGTAATAATAAAACAATACCTTGTACTTGATCCAAACTAAGATATAAGTAATCCTTATTTTATTCAAAACAATCCTAAGCTTATTTAATGTTTAAATTATTTTTTTTAAGCATAAGATCCAAATTATGGAAAGACCCCCTTTCTGTAAATACTCAGGGAAGCTGTCTGGATAATACAGTAGATCCTATACCTGCAGTACAAAGGGCATATTATATTGTGTAACATTTGTTAAATATATTGTAGATACATCCTGAATGTTGAGAGTTATAGTTCAAAACAAATGGCGGATTGCAGTTTGGACATCATTGATTCATTTAATCCCCACCTGCACACGAAACCACAAATTCTAGAAGCTCCAGCTTTAATCGAAGTAAACACACACACACAAACTTGCTCTTTGATATAAGAATTTCTTTCCGCATAACATTACGCCTATTATTCGGTGCAAGAGCAACCAGCATATTGGCTCACGTCGCAAGTTTAGAGTATTGTAAGTATAGGAGTGAGACCTGAGCCTGGCGTTTTCCGGATAAGGTATCTTTCCGTAATTTTGATTTTCATACCTTAAGTCTTCTAGAAAATAGTGTAAACGTAAATTAACCCAAAAGGATTGTTTTGCTTCTAATAAGGATTAATTATTAGGGATGCACCGAATTCCGGATTCGGTTCGGGATTCGGCCTGGATCCGGCCTTTTTCTGCAGGATTCGGCCGAATCCTTCTAACTGGCCGAACCGAATCAGAATCCTAATTTGCATATGCAAATTAGCAGTGGCGAGGGAAGTTGCGTGACTTTTTGTCACAAAACAAGGAAGTAAAAACAGTTTTCCCTTTCCCACCCCTAATTTGCATATGCAAATTCGGATTCGGTTCGGTATTCAGCCAAATCTTTTGCAAAGGATTCGGGGGTTCGGCCGAATCCAAAATAGTGGATTCGGTGCATCCCTTTTAATTATGTCTTAATTGGGATCAAGTACAAGCTAGTGTTTGGTTATTACAGAAAAAAAGGAAATAATTTTTTGATTGAAAATTCGAGTTATTGAATTAAAATTGAGGCCATGGGAGATGGTCTTCCTGTGATTCAGAGCTTACTTGTTAACAGGTTTCTGGATAATGGATTACCTGTACTTTACTATATGGTGTTACATTCAAACAAGGAAGTGTATAGTTTTAATTAACGTTATTCTTTCATTGATTCTTTTATATATTGTTTTTTTATTCTCCCACTGTGTTGGTTTTAGAAAAATATTTAAAAGTGCATTTATAGTTTTAATTGCTTTCTATGGTTTTATTCCTCCCCCAGTTTCTCTAAATTTGTTACAGGCTCAGTTTCTAGTTTTGGCAGCCATTGTTTCAAGACAACGGGCCTTCTCCCAGAACCTTCCTTTTTAATTATAATCCACAAAGCAGTCAAAAGGGAGCGTGCTCCTAAATACAACCTTTTATAGCCATGATAACTCACTTCGCATGTCCAGAAAGAAGACATCACTTAGTTGCATTCACATATTTATGCGGGGAATTTTTAGGCATGTCCTTTCTCTAAATCTTTTTGTTTATAGAGACTTTAGTTGGATATTGTTTGCCTCAGGTTTGGCATATTTCATGTGTGCCGGTAGAACTGGACCGTTTTTGAATCGGCAGTGTGTAATAAGGTCTGACTCAATACAATAAAGTTACACTACTTATAAATAGTATATTATCACTTGGAGGAAATCTGCTTTTCTACAGTAAGTAACCATATTTAGCAGTGGCGTCACGCCTTTAGTTACTGTTGTGAGTTAGTAGGCAGATGCATATTTGTTCACCGCAGCATATGCTAATACGAAAAACCCCATCTTACATTGTTTTGCTCCATGCATGACAGTGATTGCAAGCAATTTACATTCCACTCCCTACAAGCATTTTGCTTCTCTTTCTCTGCAAATCAAAAGCACATTTATGATGGGATATGCTCCTTTTTATATTAGGGGGGGGAAGCTATTCTTCTTTCTTAAAACCCTTCAATATGTTTTGCTTTTCCAAAAATATGTTGTCTCCATTGGTTAATAAGCCAGTTTACCAATGCCTATAATCTTAGTCCAAAGAGACCGCTGCTGCAGTAATGAATTTAGTGAATTTTTATCAGATGTAGATATACCACAATTCATTTTTTCCATCTTCTGCTTTTTTTTCATTAACCCTTTGATTACTAAATTTATAACTTACCCAACCGGGTCAGTACGGGAAATAATTTCTCATTGGTTTCAGCGATATCAGTGTAAAGGTGGCCATACACGGGCCGATAAAAGCTGCTGACAGACCAGGTCTGTCAGCTTATTGGCCGTGTATGGGGCCCCCGACGGGCTTCCCCGATCGAGATCTGGCCGGGACTAAAAATCCCGTCGGATCGCGGCCGCATCTATTCATTGATGCGGTCCCGCAATCTGACCACCCGTTCCCGTTCGTTGGGATCCGATCGTTGGGCCCTAGGGCCCACGATCGGATCAGCCAGATATTGCCCACCTCAAGGTGGGCATATTGGAGAGAGATCTGCTCGTTTAGCGACATCGGGAAACGAGCGTATCTCTCCGTGTATGACCACCTTAAGCTGTGCCTCCATGTGACTGGCAAATCTTTAGTTATTACCTTGGAGTAATAATCATTTACTAGCTAACCATGGGTAACAATGGCACTGCATAAAGTCGGAACATTATTTACAGCTTATTTAGCTTTTTATTTAGCAGCGCTACAGTTGCAATTTCAGCATTGGGGTTTCCAGGGTCCAAATTACCCAAGCAACCAAGCACTGATTTGAATAGGAGACTGGAATATGAATAGAAGATAACCTGAACATAAATATGAGTAATAAAAAGTAGCAATAACAGTAAATTTGTAGCCTTATAGAGGCAAATAATTAGTGATGGGCCGAATTTTCGCTGCAGTTCCGTAAATTTATTCACCGGCGGAGAATCAGTGGAATTCGCAGTGAATTAGCGCCTGCTTAATAAATTCACCCATCACTACAGATAATTCAAACACTATATCTGCCATCTCAGACCTGCCAAGGTTGTGTATCGGTCATTGGTAGTGGTCCCTATCCTATTTGGAAGTTTCTGTGGTCTGTGCTGGAATTATCCTGAAAATGTGGGCTTTTCAGTAAAAAGCCCGAAAAAATTGAGCGACTCGTGGAAAAAACCCTGAAAACTGAGTAAGATTCGGGTTTTCACTCAATTTTATTGATTTTTTTTTTGTTGATAATAAATGATGTAAAATTGGGTATGGAGGTTTGGTCGTGGTTTTTTATTTAAATAATGAGATAAATTCGGATTTTAGTAAATAATCCTCCAAGTGCAATATTATAGGATATGCCCCAAGCATGCAAGGCTTCTACTCTGATAGCACTTTCCCTGTGTTCTGTACTGGTTTTGTGGCAATTCTGTTCACTGGGCCATAGATAATGTTGCATTTATTGTACTTTTTCAGAGCTAAAGCTATTTGTGTGCAAATATTCTATAAACAGGAAAATGAGACACTTGATTATATTCTAAAGAAGAAAAATAGTCGATGCCCCGCTAGCAGGAAGGTCAGTGGGAAATACTACTACTCCTACTCCTACTGAAGCATAGTAAGGCCAACGTGTGCTAAGAACAATTGTAGAAGGAAAATAAAAACAGACTGGCAGAGGCTTGGCAAGCTTATTTTCATTAGATACAATGCCCATTTAGAAAGGAAAAAATGCCATGTTTTTAATGCAGGTTTAAAGCACCACTCATGAAGACAAAATGCCCTAGAAGGATTATACAAATACAACATATGGTAGAAATATATTGTATGTCAGAATATCTAACAACAGGCCACACGTGCTAGGTTAACTTTGTGCAAAAAAGTCATCTATAAATACACAGGGCCCTGACTTCTTACCTTCCCCGTGCCTCGCATGCTCCAGCTAATGCCATCCATGCGTAAGGCCAATAAAATTAACCCAGAGTACGTTAAATCCTCCGATGACTTGGGCTTAGTTACGCGATCCTGTGAATCCCTTTTATGTTTGATAATGATTTATGTATTTTAGCTTTGCCTTGATGTCATATTTAGTAGTTCCATCAAAACCATTTTTTGTTTGTACAGACACCCACCATATGTATCTGTTTATCTAAGCTAATGCTCAGACTAAAGACAATAATCATTCTATATGCAATTCGTTAATCAGTTGCTTGGGAAGTATGCACGCTTACATGTGAAATTCTCTGGAGTTTCAATTCGGAGCATTATACTGAGCAAAAGTGGCTTTCAAGGGGGTTCGGGACTTGATCTGGTTCACTGCCTGCTAGCTGCTGTTAGCTCTCACAATCCTGTCTGTCAATCCCAAAAATGCAGTGCACAAATGTAGTTCCATTCTGAAGATGACGAATAGAAGGTGAGCTGGGATAAGAACAGCATCAATTAAATTCAATGCAATTTGTTTTTAAAAATGTTGTATACTTTTAATCAGTCAAATTAAAGGGGTTGTTTGCCTTTAAATTAACTTTTAGTAGGATGTAGAGTGTGATATTCTGAGACAATTTGCAATTGGTTTTCATTTTTTATTATTTGTGGCTTTTGGGTTATTTAGCTTTTTATTCAGCAGCTCTCCACTTTGCCATTTCATTAATCTAGTTGCTAGGGTCCAAATTACATTAGCAACCATGCACTGATTTGTATAAGAGACAATATTGATAGGAGAGGCCTGAATTGAAAGAAGAGTAATAAAAAGTACAAATAACAACAAATTTGTACTCTTATAGAACATTTGTTTTTTTAGATGGTATCAGTGACCCCCATTTGAAATCAGGAAAGAGTCAGAGGAAAAAGGCAAATAATTCAAAAAATATAAAAAAAAGAAAAGAAAAAATTAAGACCAATTGAAAGATTGCTTAGAATTGGCCATTCTATACTTAAAGTAAACATACTAAAAGTTGATTTAGAGTTAGGGATGCACCGAATCCACTATTTCGGATTCGGCCGAACCCCTGAATCCTTGATGAAAGATTTGGCCGAATACCGAACCGAATCCGGACCCTAATATGCATATGCAAATTAGGGGTTTGAAGGGGGAAACATTTTTTACTTCCTTGTTTTGTGACAAAAAGTCACGCAATTTCCCTCCCTGCCCCTAATTTGCATATGTAAATTAGGATTTGGATTCGGACGAATCCTGCTGAAAAAGGGCGAATCCTGGCCGAATCCCGAACCGAATCCTGGATTCGGTGCATCCCTATTTAGAGTAAAAATAAACACTGCTATTTCGGGAGATAAGTCGCCCAGCAACAAATCGCTTCTTCTTCGGACGACTAATCTCCCCGACTGTAAATCGCCGGTGGGATCGCAGTCCAGTCGCTTTGGCTTTCCGAAGTTGCCCGAAGTTTCTTCGTGAGGGAGTACAATTCTGTAAAGGTATAGGACATGTTATCCAGAATGCTTGGTGCCTGGGGTTTTCCGGATAATGGATCTTTCCGTAATTTGGATCTTTATACCTTAAGTCTGCTAGAAAATCATGTAAAAATTAAATTAACCCAATAGGCTGGTTTTGCTTCCAATAAGGATTAATTATATCTTAGTTGGGATCAAGTACAAGGTACAGTTTTATTATTACAGAGAAAAGGCAATCGTTCTTAACAAATTTGGATTATTTGGATAAAATGGAGTCTATAAGAGATGGTCTTTCCGTAATTAGGAACTTTCTGGATAGTGGGTTTCCAGATAACAGATCCCATACCTGTTCTATTTATAGTATAATAGAAACAATTGTCCAAATAGCTCTTATCTGTGGCCATATTTACAAGCATTAGTAAGAACATTTGCAGCTTGCAAGACGTCTTCCAAAAGAAAATATGCTTTCCAATAAACAGTTGCATTCTAATTTGAAGCTCCTTATATTCACAAACATTTGTTTTGTTTTTCCCCCCCAAAGTCTGGGAAATTGGATTAGTAGTGACATGGCCGGTGTTTGATGTTGCAGACATTGAAGTTTAGTGGTTAGAGCTCCTGTGGATTAGAAACATACACAAAGCCAACATTTGATATGCAAATTTCTAATACGGCATGTCAGGATTGATCATTGCGCTTTGACAAGATTCTGTGAACTTTGGGCTTGGTTTAGTTAGGTACGCTAATTTCTCTGCAGCACCATCATGATTTAATTAGGCAACTTATTCCGCCTTCGATACAAAAGCTCTTGCTTTATACTGGACCTTTAATGCATCTAATGCTTTGCTTGCCCTTTCGTCTAGCGCATTGTAAATATACTTTCCTGTTCCGAGTCTGACTTTGTTTGTAAAGATAGAATCAGAATTAGTAACAATTACAGTCTTCTATTGATAATATATGATATTTAGCATTTTATTAGGTATCTGCTCTTCGGTGTTTTTTTTTACTAAGGGGCAGATTTATCCAAATTTGAAAAAAAAATTAAAATTGAATTATCTTACTGAATATCACTCTCAAAAATGTCTGGTGTTTCTCACATATTTGTTAATCAAGTTTCTTCAATTGCACTTCGGTTTTCTCGATAACAAAATGCTTGAGAAAATTATTTGAGATTTTGAGGTTTTCGGTTAGCATGAAAGGGGTAGTTCACCTTTAAATTAGGGATGCACTGAATCCACTATTTTGGATTTGGCCAAACCCCCGAATCCTTCGCGAAATATTCGGTCGAAAATCGAACCTAATCCTAATTTGCATATGCAAATTAAGGGTGGGAAGGGGAAAACATTTTTTATTTCCTTGTTTTGTCACAAAAAGTCACGAGATTTCCCTCCCTGCCCCTAACTTGCATATGCTAATCCAGTTCGGCCATGCAGAAGGATTCGGCCGAATCCTGCTGGAAAAGGCCGAATCCCAAACCGAATCCTGGTTTCAGTGCATCTCTACATTAAGGGGCAGATATACTAAGGTTCGAGTGAATTTTCGAAGTACAAAAAGTTTGAATTTCAAAGTAATTTTTTGAATACTTTGACCATCGAATAGGCTACTATGACTTCGAATTTACTTCGATACGAAGTAAAAATCGTTTGACTACTCGACCATTCGATTATCGAAGTACTGTCTCTTTAAAAACACTTTGACTTCAATACTTCGCCAACTTAAACCTGCCGAAGTGCTATGTTAGCCTAATTCCAGAGCAATTTTTGACGCGAAGGAAAATCGTACGATAAAATCGTTAGAATCGTACGATTCCAAGTTCGATCGGAATACCATCGTACGATGAATAGAATCCTTCAAATTCAAAAGTCGGAGGATTCTATTCGATGGTCGAATTTCGAAGTATTTTCCACTTCGAAATTCGGCCCTTGGTAAATCTGCCCCTAAATTAACTTTTAGTATGTAGTAGAATGGCTCATTCTAAGCAACTTTTCAACTGGCCTTCATTTTTTTCTGTTTTATAGTTTTTGAATAATTTGCCTTCTTCTGACTCTTTCCAGCTTTCAAATGGGGATCAAAGACCCCATCAAACATATGTAAGGCTACATATTTCTGTTATTGCTACTTTTTATTACTCATCTTTCTATTCAGCTCCTTCCCTTCCAGTCTCTTAATAAAATTAGTGCATGACTGCTAGGGTAATTTGGACCCTAGCAACCAAATTGTGGAAATTGCAAACTGGAGAGCTGCTGAATAAAAAGCCAAATAACTCAAAAGCCACAAATGATAAAACATGAAAAACAAATGCAAATTGTCTCAGAATGTCACTCTCTATATCATACTAAAAGTTAATTTGAAGGTGAACAACCCCTGTAATACATGAAAAAATATTGAAGGGAAATACACACTTGGTACCTCAACAGTTCTTTCCACAATTGTACTGTCTTTAATTATATTTTTTACAGATAACACAAATGACTCCTGCTTCAAGATTCATTTGGAATTTCTTTTGCAACAGTGTTTTTTTTCACTATATTTTCCATAAAATGTCCTGATTTGAAGATGGGCCTGGGGCAATAGCAGAGTATGTACAGTATATTGACCAATATCAGGCACAGTGCTAGCTAGGTCAAAGCAAATCCATGCCTACTTCCCACTCAATCTGTTGTTCTAATAAATATATTTCTACATATATAAATATAGATATTTTTTTTTATTCTGATGAAACTGTTTATAATTATTATTTTTTTTCTCTTATTCACTAATTCTTCTCTTAATATATTTTTTTCTGATCTTAATGGGTATTAGGGTCTCTAGACTTCTAGATATGTCTAGTTGTATTGCTGGGGATAAGAGAGAAAACGAGTTCATTTCTTGTTGACATCATCATTATTGTTCAGAGAAATAATGCATAAGATTTTAAGGGAACCCCGCTTCCCCCTCCTTTCTGTAGGCGATTAAAACAAGGTGGGTTTCTCTGGGAGCTTGTAAATGTTTTCTGTTTGGAAGAATAATGTACCAACTGCTGTATTTTACATTGGCAGAGAGTAAAAAAGCAGATATCCCGTTAGATGGTACCTTTGATATTATGTTGCATAGATTTGCTTAGCTGGATTTAAATGGGCGTAAGGGTCGGGGCACACAGCCAGATTCGGGGAGATTAGTCACCCGGCAACAAATCTCCTCTTCTTTGGGGGACTACTCTCCCCGAACTGCCTTCCTGCCGGCTAAAATGTGATTCATTTTACGAAGTCACCCGAGTGTCATCCCGCTGGCGATTTATATTCTAGCCAGATGGAAGACAGGGGAGGCAGTTCAGGGAGATTAAGAAAACGAGATTTGTCGGACGACTTATCTCCTCGAATCCGCCTGTGTTCTCTGACCCTAAATGGGGCCTATGCCAAGGGGGGGGGGGGGTTGACAAACCTATTTTCTGGGATTTGCAGTTTAAAGCTGACCATAGACGCAGAGATCAGATCGTACGAATCAATGTATGATCGGACTTTCCCCACTAACCATAAAGATCAAAGTCTTACCATTCAGATCAAATATAAAGTTGTAAGAACAGATCAGCCGATGCCCCTGGCAGCAATCGTACAATAGTTAAAGCAGGTGACAGTCTCCCTCTGAAAATCGTACGATCGGCAATACATGCAGAGATATTACCCGCAGCCGACAGAAATTTTCTAACCTGTCCGATCGACCAAACGACCAAACTCCACCGGACGAAAAATGTCGGGACTCTCCACACACGATCCGAATATCATACGAATCCTCGATTCGTACGATCGGATCTCTGTGTCTATGGCCAGCTTAACATCTGCAGAGCTGCCAGTTGTCCATCCCCTCACTCAGCAGCTATTCATAGATGATCCTTAATCTGTTTAAATGTCGTTTTTTTGTGTTTTTTTAACCAACGTTTTTTTTCCTGCCCCAATTAGGTGTCGCTTTCCCATGGACCATTAACCTGCACAATTTCAGTGTATATACCCTCCTGGAACATCAGCTGATACTTAACCTAGTGGAGCCCATGGGCTGTACCTCCACTCTTGCCGTCACGTCTCACAGTTTGGCTGGCTCGGGAGCCGACGCAGGTCATTCATTTGTGGTCTGCCTTCACGTCGACCTGGAACCATTAGAAATAAAATGCTCAAATCCCCAGGTCAGTCCATTCATTTGTACAAACTGCACTGAAATAATTGGCTTTTATTTCATTTACAGATGTGCTACCTGGCATGAAGTGCAGTACATTTTACAGTTCCCCATGTGTATTTCAGACTGATTGTGTAACTATGTTTGATTGAATCTAACCAGTAGATACAGCTGTATATGTTAACCCTTTTGTTCAGCACAGAAGTAGACCAGGGCCAGGGGGCCTGTGTGTTTGAGTCAGATGAGATTTGATGTCTTTCCTTAGGTTTTGTAACCTGAACGGGCTTCAGAATCCTTTGGTAACAGCAAAAGGTGCATCTTTTATTTGATGGGGTGAAATAAGTAGCAGATGTGCACGGTTTGAATCTTACTCATGGCTGTGCTATCTTGCGGATGCGTGTGTTATATGACAATAAAAATTCCAGTCGGGTTCTCACCCTCATGTTCTTTCACGCAACATGAAGTTCTGATTGGAAGACACTATTATGTTTGTCTGGAGTACATCAGCGCATGAACATAGGAAAGGCACTCTGGTCTTTGTCTCCTTTGTATTTATTTCACTTGTTTTTGGTAAGATAGCTGCAGCAGCAACACCATACCATAAATAGATAATATTGTAGCATTTATGCAGCGGTGACATTCAATAGTCACTGGGAAAAAGTCATTTCAGGATGTACAGCGCCAGCATATGGGTGCCGCAATTTTGCCAAATTCCCTGAACTTCCCATTAATGTCATGAATAATGTCAAAAGTGTCTTGACTTCCTTGCCTGCCCCTAGTACAAACATGCAGACAAGCACTCACGTAGATTGCTCCTAAATAGGGCAGACGGCATTATGCTTGGAGAACTTTGTCACCCCATGCAGCTGAACCTTTTAACATAGTAAGTTAGGTTGAAAAAATGACAGACATCCATCCTCAGTTCGACCTTATAAGTCTATATAACCTGCCTGACTGCTAGTTGATCCAGAAGGAAAAAAAAACATTTGAAGCCTCTTTTGCAGACGGGAAAAATTCCTGCCAGACCAAAATGGCAATCGGACTAGTCCTTGGATCAACTATGAGCTACCGTATATACTCGAGTATAAGCCGACCCGAGTATAAGCCGAGGTACCTAATTTTACCTACGAAAACTGGGAAAACTTATTGACTCTAGTATAAGCCTAGACACAACTACAGCCCTGTCTCCCAGCAGCGCACATTCTGCCAAAGCGACCCCCCAGCGATCAACCGGACTTCTTTGCAAAGTTGATGGTGACAGAGAATTGCCAAACGGATTACTGTGTGCATTGTCCCACTGTCCCACTACCATGTGCAGAGGGTGCTGTTTGATATTGCCATCACTGTTAATCTTTCATATAACCAACAGAGGGTGCTGTGTGATATTGCAGTCACTGTTATTCTTTCATATAACCAACAGAGGGCGAACTGTTATTCTTTCATGCAACCAACAGATGGCGCTGTGTGATATTGCAGTCACTTAATCTTTCATATAACCAACAGAGGGCGCACTGTTATTCTTCCATATTACCAACAGATGGCGCTGTGTGATATTGCAGTCACTGTTATTCTTGCATATAACCAACAGAGGGCGCACTGTTATTCTTTCATATAACCAACAGAGAGCGCTGTGTGATATTGCAGTCACTGTTATTCTTTAATATAACTAACAGAGGGTGCACTGTTATTCTTTCATGCAACCAACAGATGGCGCTGTGTGATATTGCAGTCACTGTTAATCTTTCATATAACCAACAGAGGGCGCAGTGTTATTCATTCATACAACCAACAGATGGCGCTGTGTGATATTGCAGTGACTGTTATTCTTTCATATAACCAACAGAGGGTGCTGTGTGATATTGCAGTCACTGTTATTCTTTCATATAACCAACAGAGGGTGCTGTGTGATATTGCAGTCACTGTTATTCTTTCATATAACCAACAGAGGGGGCACTGTTATTCTTTCATATAACCAACAGAGGGCATTGTGGGATATTGCAGTCTCTCCCCAAGTGTACTGTTGGTATAGGAATGATTAAAAGTGACTGCAATCTCTGTTACTCGGGTCGGGTACCGCTGACCCGAGTATAAGCCGAGGTAGACTTTTTCAGCACATTTTGGATGCTGAAAAACTCGGCCCCTCACTTGCCAAACACAATCCAACAACTTCTTAAATCTATCTAATGTATCAGCCTGAATCACATCTTCACAGCTCTCACTGTAAAAAACCCATTTGAATATTTAGGCAGAACCTCTTTTCTTCTAATCATAATGGGTGACCTTGTGTCAGCTGAAAAGACCTACTGGTAAATAAAGCATTAGAGAGATTATTATATGATCCCCTTATATATTTATACATAGTTATCACATTACCCCTTAAGCGCCTCTTCTCCAGCGTGAACATCCCCAATTTGGCCAGTCTTTCCTCATAGCTAAGATTTTCAATACCTTTCACCAGCTTAGTTGCCCTTCTCTGTACCCTCTCTAATTCAATAATGTCCTGTTTGAGTGATGGAGACCAAAACTATACGGCATATTCTAGATGGGGCCTTACCAATGTTCTATACAGTGGAAGAATGACCCCCTCCTCCTGTGAATCATTGCCCTTTTAAATACAGCTCAAGACCTTATTTACTTGTGATGCCGCTGACTGGCATTGATTTCTACAGCTGCTAAAAAAATTATAATGGTAGAAACATTTTTTTCAAAAGTTTTTTGAGGGTCCCACCTTAGCAACCCTTCAGCTCTGTCAGTTCGACTTTGTGGGAACTACTACAGAAAGAGGATTCCAGAGAGAAATCAGTATGGAGAAATATGAGTAAGATCATAAAATAAATCTTACTGGTCTTTGCGCCAATAATGTATGTATTTTAAATGATGCACTTAGTAATGGACTTTCTAAATCATCAAGCAGAGAGTTTGAGAAACAATATCCTTGTGTACAATCTGTTCATAAAGTTTTTATTGGAAACAGAAGAGGAAATTATATTAATGTACCGTATATACTCGTGTATAAGCCGACCCGTGTATAAGCCGAGGTACCTAATTTACCTAAGAAAACTGGAAAAATGTATTGACTCGTGTATAAGCCTAGGGGCCCCATGTCAGATTTCAAAATGTGAATGTGACCCAGCCGCAACAATTGGGGGACACTGGGCAGGTACCTGTTACTGTCTGTGACTGACTGTGTCGCCGACCGGATTTCATGTTTGCTTCCCTCTGCCACCCCTATTTCATGTTTGCTTCCCTCTGCCACTTCCCCCCCCATCTGTCGCTCTCCCCACCCTGGCTGCTCTTCCCTCTGTCCTTCCCTCTGTCACCTCTGCTCTTCCCTCTGTCCTTCCCTCTGTCACCTCTGCTCTTCCCTCTGTCCTTCCCTCTGTCACCTCTGCCCCAGCCGGACTGCCTGTGACTGCCTGTGTCGCCGCCCGGAGCAGGTCCAGGAGCTCCGGGCGGCGCGTCCTTCCCTGCCGGCGTTCGCTTTCAAAATGGCGGCGCCCATGGCCGCCACGTGGGTAGCGGCCGGCGCCGCTACCCACGTGGCGGCCATGGGCGCCGCCATTTTGAAAGCGAACGCCGGCAGGGAAGGACGCGCCGCCCGGAGCTCCTGGACCTGCTCCGGGCGGCGACACAGGCAGTCACAGGCAGTCCGGCTGGGGCAGAGGTGACAGAGGGAAGGACAGAGGGAAGAGCAGAGGTATGACCCGCGTATAAGCCGAGTTTGAGTTTTTCAGCACATTTTGGGTGCTGAAAAACTCGGCTTATACGCGAGTATATACGGTATCTACATAAAGTAAGATTAATCATAGTAGTAGTTGTAAAGCTACCTATGCTTAGTAACACATAGCCACCAATCCGATGCTTGTTGTCATAATTCTACATGTACTAGACTGATAAAAGCTAAGAGCTGATTGGTTGCTATAGGATACTGAACCAGACCTAGACTCTGCCCATGTTAATGCATAACCCAGTAGGTTCTATGTTTCTCTGGCAGCACAAAGGTTAAAGCCTCATTTGTAAACACCAAAGTTCAGATGGTTAGTGTATATGGATATGTGGTTGGTTCTAATGTGTATTTGGCCTGCTTTCAAATCCTCTGCAGCTGGAAAGGCCCTGTGACTCTGTACAATCTATTTTATATCTCATTTGGAGGAAAGATGTGCTCTTGAATAGCCCCAGTGGGATATAAAACAACTTAACATTTCGGGAAATAAAATGTGCACAAATATGAAGTGTTTTTTTCTTAAAAGCAGAGATCAGTTTTTTTTTTTTGAACCAGATGGTTACGTCTCAAATATGGAAAATTCATTTATATAAACGGTATCTGATAGTTGTAAATTCACAGAGGGATGTAACTTGACCTTTTTAAATAGATGACTGTTTTATCTCTGACAGCTGAAGGATAAACAGTCTTTTCTCATTGTGAAGGACATCCTAGTATGTGTGATGTACATGGCTGCTGTTGGCCTCTTGCTACTTGGGCAGGTTCTGTTCTGGAAGGGCATTTGCCCCAAACAGAGTGTGGCCTTGGCCTAAATTATCACTGGTTAAAATACAAACCATCTAGTATTACATTATGTAATGCTTGTTTGATGTTATTAGCATTCAGGCCAGGAGTGACCACCAGTAAAGCAATAGAGAGAACCCCAACAGTGTAAAACTGTAATAAAATATATTTATCACGTCTACTTTCACATTATAGATGTCACAAAGGCTCATTAAAATACAGATTTCATGGGCCTCTATGGTAATAGAAATGCATATAAAACATTTGCATGGTATATAAGAATCATCTCCCATAGACAGAGTTTTCATTTGATTCATTTGAAGCCTTGTGAAACATTTTTCTCATTGTATTGTATCTGGCCCAACATGGGAAATAACGTTTAAGGCAAGTTCATAGTGTCCCATTCAGCTTCCCACATGAGTGTGATGACCTGGTGGTTTATAGTATTGACTATCTGCTACTCTTTATTTGTATTTTCCCCACTCTGGAGATGTTAGTGTTGACCCTTTGGAAGATAAGAAATCTGAGATTTTGTTTTGAAATGCACAAACCAGAAGAAAAGACTAATGAAGTGAAGCTGGCTGTACATGGAACAAGATACCCACCAGTTTTCATCCATATTAGCCAGCAGTTGTCTGTACATGAGCTAATCATTCTGAACATCTGTTATCTGATCAGGTCAGAGGGGGTCACTAAAGGTGGCTGTACATGGGCAGATCCACTCAGTGTCGGACTGGGGTGCAAGGGGCCCACCAGAAAACCTTAGGCTGAGGGTCCACTTTCAAAACTATTATACCTATTCAATCAACCTCTTTGTTCTTCTAGTCTCTTTTCTCTACATACTACTCTATTCTTCCATTATTAAACCTCTTTGTTCCAGTAAAGAAATAGGGAATGACCTTGAAATAGACCAAATGTTTAGATGCAAGAGGCCCACTGATGCCTGAGCCCACCGGGAATTTTCCTGGTATCCCGGTGGGCCAGTCTGACATTGAATCCGCTCCTTTGGAGAGGTTTCCAAATGAGAGGATCTTGCACTAATATGCCCACCTTGACTGGGCGATAGGCTGATCTGATCGAGGGCCCTAGGGAACAAGGCCAAGAATGGAGGTGGTGGGATCGAGGACCGCATCAATGAAACAATGCAGGCCTCGATCCAACTGGAATTTTATGCCTGCCTGAGTGACGTCTGGCCGATTAGTAGCCAGATATCAATCACAGAAGTACGTTAGAGGGCCCCATATACTAGACAATAAGCTTCATTAAAAATACTTAATACTTTCTTAAAAATCCCTTGACATTTGTCCATCATGAAAGAATTTGTAACAGCTAAAGGTAGATTTGGCACCTCCATCATGCAGTTTCCCATGTACCTTGGTAATTCTGCCTCTGGATTAGTGCATTGCAGCCAACTGCATCAGCACCCAATCATACATATACAACGGGGTCTATTTACTAACATTCTAGTTTCTATTTTTTTCACTAATTAAATTTTTTTCTCATACAAAATTTCGGCAAGTAAAAGCAGTTTAGGTCATGTAAAAATCAATGGGAGCTGTTCTGATCTTGTTGGACTTTTTTTTAGTCATTCAGACTGAGGTTTTTGGATTTTTTTCACTAGTTATTGTCCAAAAATCTTTTAATAAATTACAAGGCGAATGTGATTTTAGCAAAAAAACACTAAAACCACTAAAAAGAGTATTGATAAATAGGATTCATACTGTTGCTTTAATGTACCGGTAGTATTTTTTTTTACCGTATCGTTTGAATGAATATCTTGGGATTTAATTATTGACTTCCTAATATAATTGTCCTGGCTTAAACCCCTGGCAATATCGTTTCTTTCTTCTTATGTATTGTACAGGTTAAGAATATTTAGGAAAACGTGATTTTCCCACCTGGAAAAGAATGACTGTCTTTATTCATTTCTCTTTTTTTCTTCTTCATGTTTTTGTGCTTTTGCAAATGAAGACCAAGTAATAATACACTTCCATGACTTTGTTGGACCTAACATTCTGTTCTGCCCATCACTGAAAAGATCAGGTTCTCTAGGAAAGTTACTGCAACTAATACTGTGCCACTTTGCAGTGTCAGAAGCGTTGCCAAAGCAAAGAACAAGCAAGACCTTACACTAATTTGAGAATGACTATAATTGCACAGCTATTTTTAGGAATTTATGCGGCAATCCTCAAACAGTCCATTTCCACAGAATCCTGCCATTAGCTTTCTCCAAGACTTCTCAGGGTAATGGACAGCAGTCACTGTAAAGAAAAATAAATCTGCTCCTCCATCAGCAGTAGGCACGGCTGCTATAAGGCCTTTATTTTCAACTCAAGCTGTGAACTGTTAGGTTTATTGAAGGGTAATTAGCAATTCTAGATGCCTGTGTCAAGGCAATTGTACCATAAATTGAAACCTTTTGTGTGCGCTTTTAACATAACGTGTCTAAGAAATATCTGCAACTCAAACGGCTCAGCTCCTCTTCATCAGTAAATGGTTTGATTGTTTGGGCTGAAATTTCATCCATTCATCGCTGTCGGGGTGTAATTGTATTGGGGCACAATTTAAATTATGATTGTTACCTTGTGTTCGCTGCCAGCTTACAGTGTGGCTTTGTTCCATTTCAGAAGTTTGTCATTTTAAGATGACAGTATCGTTCTTACTTGCACTTGTCTCCAGTCCTTTAAATGTTTGCAGTTTTCTTGGTGTATAATAAGTATCAAAGCCTTGTATGTATTGAAACTTGCCTACAGTGCTTACGTTTCAATGTGTTACACTGCCGTTCAGTAGTTTTCTTTTGTAGCACCTGAAACAAGTTGAACGCTAGCAGTTTTGTAGTATCAGAAACAATTTAATGATTTAATTAAAATACATTACAAGAGTTTCCCCAAACTTTGATTTTCGTTATTTTTTAATTATGGCATCAAAATAAATATATGTCACAGATTCAGCTCCTAAATACACAGTCTATTGACTGATGTTAGTAAGAAATGATTAAATGAATTTGCCTGAAATTTTAAGGGGGTTATCTATTAAAGTTTGAATTTTAGAGTTCATGTGAATTTTTATTATAAACTCGAATGTACTCACAACTCAAATGGTAGCTTATTTATGAATAATCTTGTCTAAAATTCGAACGAATGTTACAGACCCAAAAACTCGAATCAAATTTGTATTTTAAAAACTTCAAATAGAGTTTTCCTCCGAAAAAGACAGTTTCACACAATGTATAACCTACAATCTAAATTATTTCTAAACATTGTCAAAGCTAAAACCAGAAAAATACTGCAAGTAATTGGCTCCTATTTATTTGTTTTCCAAAATGCTCGGGACCTGGGCTTTTTAGGATAATTTGTAATTTGGTTCTCAATACTTTGTCTACTAAAAATCATTTGAACATTAAATAAACCCAATAGGATTGTTTTGCCTTCAATACGGATCAAGTATGAGGGGGAAAGAGAACTGCGTGCTGTGCATGTGGGGACATTTTTTTTGGCTTCCTTGTTTGTGTGATGAAAAGTGATGGGATTTTTTAGATTCGGATTTGGTTCAGCTTGGATTCTGCTGAATCGTGATGAAAAAGGCTGAATCGTGGCCGAATCCCAAACCAAATCCTGGATTTGGTGCATTCCTAGTTTCTAAGGATTCTGCAATGCATCTAAACAAAGGAAAACACTGTGAGATTTTATCGGCCAAATGCTAATATTTTTGTTCTATTCACAATGTGTTTCTGTGCTTTTATTGAAGATATATATATTTTTAAAAAAAAAAAAAAAAAAAGTGTATCCTAAAACGTATGGAAAATAAATCCTGAACTATTTCTAAATAAAAACACAAATTGTTACTGCAGCATTTCCGAATGAGCTACATAACATAACAGATTATCGATGGCTACTTCTTCTGCGGATACTGTTATAGATATCTAATGGGCGTGCAACTTGCTGTACATGTATATACGCAGCTTATCATACAACCAAAAGACCTTCTTGCTGGATGCTCAATGAGGACTGAGTGCTCAGACCTTTCATCACACACAAATCAATTGCTGTTTTACATCAATAGCAGATCGGGCGCAGCGTTTTTCTCTGCCCACATAAGAAGTCCGCTTTACAGTCTTCATAAGTCTCCAGGCACTGACTTCTTATAAATATCGGTAAAAGCCCTGGAATATGGTATCCAGCTGTGCTCTGCTTATAGATTGTGTTTGCATTTTTGTACCCAGCCATGTTTGATACAGTGCATGGCAATGTGTTGTCACACAAATTCCGTGATTAATGCTTATTTACGAAAGCTTGTGTAAATATCTTAGAAATGAGTCAAACACTGTGCAAGTTAAACATTATGTTCTGCGAATATTGAAATGTCAACTCCCTGTGGGCCACTAAACCAAGCGGTCCATGGCTTTTGACTTAATCTAAAGGCGCTGCCTGATTCCAGGCACTCAAATTTAATTGCTCTATTTATTTTGTCCCATCAGCCCATCTTCAGAAGCAACCAGTGATCATTAGCCGTGGTCTTAAATTAATGTACTTAGTTAACAGATTTCTTTAAACAACGCTCCACTGTCATCGGGTCCTTGAAATTCAATTAGCCTTAAAGAATCCTTTCACTGTTCTATTTATTATGTGAAAGTATTATTGAAAGCCAGTAGAGCAATAAACTTGTTCCGCCCCCAGGCCATTACGTAACTCTCCTTTCTCAAGCTTATGAGTAAAAATGTAATTTCTTTGGCACCATCAATTTTCTAGTGTTAAACAGTCACAAGGATATCAATGAATTACTGCTTTACTGTATTTCTCTTTGATTTTTCATTGTATTAATAGCAGCAACTTAATTCCCTTCACTGAACATGGGGAGGCACGTTTATCAAGGGTCGAATTTTGAATTCATGTGAGTTTATTTTAAACTCCCTTTAATTCGAACAAATTTAAAATTCGACTTGCCGAAATGTATTAATAAAATCGAATTATTAAAACTCAAACTCATTTAAACGACCCAAAAACTCAAATCAAATTCGATTTCAATCGACCAAACTCGAGTCGAGTTTTTACTCCTGCAAACATCGCCAAATTGATCCCTGGACCTCTCTCTTTGACTTAAACAGTAATTCGGCACGTTTTAGGTGGTGAATAGTCTAATTCGAATTCTAAAAGGGCCAGAGTATGATAAATCTCGAAAATCAAATTCGAAATTTAAAAAAAAAACTCGAATGGAGTTTGGATAATTCCCTCATCAAATTTGACAGTTTTGACCATAAAAAATTCAATAATTTGAATTTTCAATTCGACCATTAATAAATCTGCCCCTATATGTAAATTTAGATATTCATCTTCTGCAGATTTCCTTCTTAGCTTCTAGCAGTGTTATCTTCCTTTGAATATTTACCTTCTAGCTATTTGCATGGTTCCTTTCCTCCCAGTCACCCAGAGGGAAACTCCTCTGAGCATCAGTTGAAGGTAGGAAGAGTTGTGCCTTGTAGGTATATTTGGACAAAATGACAACAGTCGGACAAGATGTCAACCCACAGCTCGGCAATTTATTTCTTCCTCTCTGCACTTTTGGACAGCCTGTTGCTCTGAAACCTCCTGACACTAAATATTGCCCTGCAACCACCCCATTTTTATTTCAAGGGGCCCTGAATCCTGTGGCTGAAGAGTAGTGAAGGATCTTACTAGAAAGAGACAGTGTTATGTCAAGGTCATGTCCCATTTTCCATCCATGCTACTGTTTTAAGAAGAGATTTCATTAGCTCTTCCATCGAGCAAAAAAAGGGGGCTGCAATTTAACTAATTTCTCATTGCTAATGCCAGGCTTACGGCCAGGTGTAGTTCTACACTAATATCAAGTCCATGTTCTGCCTCCCTTTCTAAGCATTGAAAGTGTGATCTCTTTAACTTATCAAGTTGTCTTGGGATAGCAATAACTTGCAACCTCAGTAATGTCAGCAGACAGCTGACTCAATCAGAATGGCACCTTTAAGCTCTTGAGAAGTTTATTTCAAAACTGTGAGGATCTTGTCAACAGTGAACATCCGGATAGGTCAAAAGATTATAAAAAAGATTATAATATGAACCACTCCAGCAATATACATGCAGTTCAAAATGGAGCCTAGCAGATACTAGAGGAGTAAACTACTGTCTGCTAAGTAATATTGCTCAGAACCTCCCCTTGTTCTGCTCATGCACTTTTCCGTCCAACCTGTGACAACTTCTTCGTCCTGCCCATATTATCCACTTCAGCATGTCGAATAATGCATAATGCAGCTTCTTACATTGTGTTGCATTAGTAACCCTATTCAAGTCATTATCCCTTCTTCTAATTCCAGCTTTATGTCATTGTAAAATGCATTCTTTCTTACAAGTTGGATAATTTTGTCCTGTTTCACTGTGTTCCCCCTTGTGCTCTCAATAGTGTTTTCCACCCTGTACTGTATCTTTTTCCATTTAGAGAGAGACAGTTTTACAGCCAGAAAAAAAAACATGCCCTGTTCCACTCCACCATATTTTAGGTATATGGCTTATTGTTCAGTATAGAAAGACAATCCTCTTTTCATTTATATATCCCCAATACAGTATGCAGCTTATTCCAAGAGGTAACCAGAACAAGAAGAATAAGTATCTAGAAGGTTTATTGCATGTATAACAGACCTATAATCTAAATACTATTTCCTCTTAACAGGTAGAGTTATTGTACCAGTTAACGGACATCATGAGCAAAGTGTGGGAGAAAATACAAAGGAGAGGCATCCTGCATCAGTCTTCAATGTACTGTGACTCTTCAGCCGGTCCAACTCCCAGTTCCCCCATTAGAAGCAGCATAGGTACAGCCCCTCCAGATACCAGCACATGTAGCCCATCTGCTGACATTGGGACCACTACTGAGGTAAGTGTTTCTGAAAAATCACTGCATTATCAGCACATAAAACATGAGCATTAAATTCGCCAGTACATGTAAATGATCCATCAGTAAGAGATTGTGCCACCATCCGAAATACATTAAATGTACATTAACTCCTTATTATTTAAAGAGCCACGGTGATCTTAGATATGATGGCAAACAAGAGTATAGATAACGAGCCAACAATTGGTTAAAAAATCATATGTAACATGTGACTCAAGCGCAGGAAAGCACAGGAGGAGAACATTACAGAAAAGCGTGGTAGGTTGATGGTAGAGTATCCCAGGAGACATGGGATAGGCTAAATTCCAAAACCACTGTGTATCTCTATCAGAGACAGATGTTCTCCCACACTCAGTGATAAGAGCTCATTAATAAAACATTCTGTCCTTAGATTCTGCATGTGAATCCCATTAGTAGTTTTGTATTGTATGCTTCTTTTAAATAACAGTACAGTATGGGTGGGATATCTTTATGGAACTGAGGGATTAATGCATTTTGATATCCATAGATGGATATCCTGAAGGCAAAAGGTAACTTAAAGATTGCTTAGTGTTACAATATTCTAAAGATAAAATGATAATGTATCTAAAATATATATATATATATATATATATATAACATTAAAACCAAAGTCTTAGTTCTTTTATATAACAATATTAGTGATGTGAGGTCCAGCCTGAAGCCCATGGGTTATGCCTAAAAAATGGGCCTTCACTTTGGGTCAGGGTCGAGTGTGAGCTGTCATTGACCACCCACAGCACACATACTTTTTAATTTGTAAGATGGGCTCCAGAAAGCTAGCCTCATAGTCGGTAGCATAGGGGTAAATTTGTCAAAGAGTGAAGTTCCGCCACTAGAGTGAAATTCCGCAGCTCTCCATTCATTTCTATGGGATTTTGAAAGGCGTATTTATCAATGGGTGAAAGTGAAATTTCACCCTTTGATAAATATGCCTTTAAAAACCCCATAGAAATTAATGGGAAGTGGCGGAATTTCATTCTAGTGGCGGAACTTCACTATTAACTTCACTCTTTGATAAATATACCCCATAGTGTTTCTGCAACCTGTCCCCTTCTAACATCATCAGCTAAAGGGGCAGGTGTGTGTTGGGTTGGGCTCAGGTCTTCATGTCCCTTCTCAACCATGTACCATGTTCAGAAGGGGAGGTTAGAGTTCTAATTTGTATAATGTACAAGTGATATTGAGTCATGTGACACAATTGACATCAACGAGCACAGATTATGACTTATGACATCACTGAGCACAACACATTGATGTCATTTAACAACCTGGTTTCAGAACAAAATTGAGATACCGTGTAAAATGTAAATAAAAAGAGAATGGGGTGATTTGCAAATCATTTAAAGGGGGCCTGTCACCAAATTAATTTATCCCAAATTCTTTGTTCTTTTGTTTGCCAAGCAAATTCAACTTTCATTAAATTTCAAATAAATGATACTGAGAAATGTTATTGTTTTCTGAAAAATATCTAATGTTTTGCTAACATTTCAAAAAGGTTGGATTAGGGGCATGTTTCTCACTGTGTAACATCCCTTCTTCTTTTAATAATGTTCTGTAACTGTTTTAGGAACTGTGGAAACCAATTGCTGTAGTTTTAAAAGTGAAATGTTGCCTCGTTCTTGCCTGATGTAGGATTTCAGATGCTTAACAGCTCGGGGTCTCCTTCTTTTTATAATGAGCCAAATGTCTTCAGTGGGTGACAGGTTGAACTGCAGACAGGCCAGTTTAGCACCCGGACCCTTTTACTATGGAGTCGTGCTATTGTTATATGTGCAGAATGTGATTGGGCATTGTTTTACTGATATAAACAAGGTCTTCACTGAAAAAGAAGTCTTCTGGATGGCACTATATGTTGCTCTAAAACCTGCATCATCAGCATTAATGGTGCCTTCCCAGATGTGCCAGCTCCTTATGCCATGTGCATTAAGCACCCCAATAACAGATGCTGACCTGATAACAAGTCTCCTCCTGAAGATTATACCCATCTGATTTTGGTTTCAAAACTTTCCAGCTTTGTCCTTTGTGTACAGAGGTTACCGTACTCAGGATTCTCTGAATCTTTCAATGATATAATATAGTTGACCTAACTTCCATCCACGAATTTAACTAATATATCAAATAATCAGCTCGAAAAAGTCGATGCAGGAAAAAACTCAAAATTGAATCATGCAACTTTTTAGGATTTGAACTTTATTAAGTTATCGCCCGAAAAAACAGAATTTTTCAGATTATTGTACGAAACCAGTGCAGATCAATCTATCTTCAAATTGTAAAAGGGATATCTTTAGAAGCTTTGGGTTATAATAAATTGCTAAAAAAATTCCACTATAAAAATTGGATTTTTCCCCGTTAGAAACTCAACCAGATCTCCCCGTTGTGCTGATCCGCTGTCTATGAATTGCAGGTTTGCAACATATATGATGTAACCATAAAGGAATATATATATTGTCTTGGGCTAGTGGCCAATATTATGGTGTAAGTTTTGTCTCTGACTTAGTGATGGGGGAATCTGACCTGTTTCGCAAAATGGCAGAAAATCTTCGAAATGCATTGGTCTATGAGCAACAATTTTTTTTGATGCACAACAATTTTTTTTACCCCTTAGCGTCTATGGGCATCATATTCGCGAAACTAGGTGAAAGATTTTGCTCGCTTATCATCATGTAATATCCATTTCAAAAGTATTCTAGTTAGACTCCAGCTTATACTAATTGGCCTCCCATTTGGTGCCACTGGTGATCTCCTGTGTGGTTCAGACCACCTTTCTTGGTAATGCTGCCTTGGGGACATAGCTGTGCATTTCTTGGCACGAATGCAGTGGAGTAACTATATGTAGGGGCACTCCACCAATCAGGCGAGTTGAGGCACTCGTCTCAGGTGGCAGCACCCCCCTGGTTGCCAGGGGCAGCAAAAATGGTAACTAAGAGCCGAACTTCCGCTTTTCAACCTGGAAATTCGGCTCTTCTAATGCAGAGAGCGCAACGTGGACTGCCCCATACCCCTCCAGCATGACATGGACCTCACCCGACCCCCTCCGACGCTGAAGAGGTAAGTGCCATGGGGAGTGGTGGGGGCGGCAAAATCACCAGGATCGCCCCTGACTATATGTCACTGGGCCCCACAGCAAATTCAATTTAGAACCCCAAAATATCGATAAGTTGACCCTTTTCTACCAAAATAAGTTAATATTGCTAATTATTTAGGACCTCACTGGCCCCCCTACAATCCTGGGCCCCCTCTGCTTCCTCTGTAGTTACGCCTTGCCATGAATGCAATTGTGGGCACAAGTGTATGGTCAAAAGTCAAACACAACCTACTTCTGTGAATGTTAAAAGGAACAAGATGGACATAAATGGAAAGCAGTGCACCCGGCCCTTTCCTTGTTTTTAGAGAGCTTGCAATATACGTGAACTTCAGTCTGTGTAATCTTATACTTGGGATCAAACTGAAAGCGTAGAGTTTATTTGTATGGTTTGCAGCAATCCTCATGCACTGATCACATTCAGCAGTTACATTAAGGAAAAGCTGAACTCACCGTAATAGTCTCATTTATTTTAATTATTTCCTCCCAGTGGGCCCCCGTGCATTAGGCAACTTGGGAAATAAAGCAATCTAATTTGCAAGTGGAGCAAATCCAGTCAGGTGCAGCATGTTAGTCCAGGTACGGTGCTATCACATTTCCTGCGTGGGCCCCTACACCCATGTATAGCTTTCATTAGCTTCCATCACATGGGAGAGGCATTCCCTGCCCAGGGCTACTTTATTTGGCTGCTGCACTCTAACAACCTGGCAGAGGAGCGCGGTTTGGGTGGGGCAGTGTGTTTGGGAAATTGCTTTTGGCAATTGAAAAACGAGCTGGTGCAATTTAATCCAACACCATGATAGTAGAAAGCAAATGTAAAAACAATCATTTTTGTAAGCGAGGTGAACACATTTCTACCAGATTGTCAATAAGAAAGCCACATGTTTGTTCCCAGGCAGTGGAAAATTGATGTTGCATACTAGATTAAAAACATTTTCTTTCATTTTTTTTCTTTTTTGATTACCCTGAACGTGAGCAAGAACTGTATATGGAACCGTTGGAATTTCTAATTGGTCAGTCCTTCCAAATTGTGCAAGCTGCTCCTGCATTTTCCCTTCTTAATGAACGTGCAATGAGATCGTCAACGTTGGGGTCGATACCATCACAATGGCAGCTGTATTGGAACATATAGGGGGAAATTCACTAAGGTGCGAAGTAGTGAACGCTGGCGAAAATTTACTAATTTACCCATTTACTAATGGGCGCTGGCCAAAATATGCTAGCGAAGACTCTAGCGCAACTTTGCACTCTAACGCCAGGCGTATTTTCGCTAGGGCTAAAGATTGTTACTATGCAAATTCACTAAGAAGTTGATTTTACTGAACGTTACCTCTTACGCCA
This sequence comes from Xenopus laevis, assembly GCF_017654675.1. NCBI lineage: Eukaryota > Metazoa > Chordata > Amphibia > Anura > Pipidae > Xenopus > Xenopus laevis. The sequence goes on along the minus strand of NC_054381.1, from coordinate 138,750,712 downwards.
GACTTGCCTTCGCCAGCTTAGACCTGGCGAAGTGCAATAGAGTAGATGGACTTAAAAAAAAAAGTCAAATATTTTCTAAGTCCCCAAAAACGCTGGCGTCTTTTCCATTTTCATGAGTGATAGGCTGCAAAAGGACAAAAAAAATTTTTTTTTGCGTACCCTGCTTCCCCCCTACTTTTCATAACATCTGGCACATAAACTATACTCTGGGCACATGTGTAGGGCAATAAAACATCTCTATTTGCATTTATTAAGGTTCCCTGGGCTGGTGTAGTTTTATGTATTTGCTGTAACATATACGTCCATTCAAACTTTAAGTTCCCGCCGTATGCAAATTCCCCTTCGCTAGCGCAACTTCACTTTGCCTGGCAAATTTTCAATAGTGCAACTTCGCTATCTTTCGCTTTGCTGAGTGCAACTTTGCATTTTTGTGAATTTGCAGATCACTGCCAAAAATTCGCCAGGCGAAGTGCGGCGAAGCCATCGCTGGCGTAACTCCGCAGGTTAGTGAATTTGCCCCATAGTTCCAAAGGTTGTACAGCATTACAAATAAACAATGGATGCTTTTCATTGTCACTATGAAATTCTGCATTCCTTTATAGAATCTTGTAGCAGCAGCACAAATTGGATTTTAAAGGAGAACTGTAGCTTAACACTAGAACAGTTTAGATATGCCACATATGTTTTGGACTTCCATACCAGCCATAGGCAATGGATGCACGTGCTCGGGGCTACTGAACTTAGGGGCTCATTCACAGATTTACAAAGATCAGCTGGGATTCTCATTGGAGGAATTTTTGCATCTTAACGTAATGTGGAGAGTTGGGGGAAGGTTTAAAAGGATTCTGTCGTGATTTTTATGGTTTACGTTTTTGTTTCTAAATTACACTGTTGACATTGTAAAAAATTCACAAATTTTATTCTTGAACGACAAATGTATATTTTATCTGTAGTGTTGAGGCAGAACATCTCAGGTTGATTCTGAGCCTTGAGAAGGAGCCAGCCCTTCAGAATGGAACTGCTTTAAAAAAGCTATTGTTTCTCTCCTTCCCATTGTATACCATGACCCTAGGTTGTCTTTATAGTGCTAAACACTGCCCCACCTACTGGTAGATGTGAGAATAGCACCCAAGCAGGAAAAAAGCAGGGTTTTTCTCATATCTTTTTAGCAATGCAAACAAATCCTTCAGCAGAGGTGTCGGGTAGCTGCTATCTGGTTATCTGCCCATTGTTCTGTTGATAGGATGCTGATATAGATGCTGATAGATTTCAGTGCAGAATTCTGCTGGAGCAGCACTATTAACTGATGCGTTTTGAAAAAAAAATGGTTTTCATGCGACAGTATCCCTTTGAGAAGTTATATTGTGCAATATTGTTTAAAAGAAAACTATAGCCCCAAAATGAATATTTAAGCAACAGATAGTTTATATTAAATTAAGTGGCATATTAAAGAATCTTACCAAACTGGTGTATATATATATATATATATATATAAGTAAATCTTGCCCTTTTACGTCTCTTGCCTTGAACCACCATTTTGTGATGGTCTGTGTGCTGCCTCAGAGATCACCTGACCAGAAATACTGCAGCTCTAACTGTAACAGGAAGAAGTGTGGAAGCAAAAGAAAGAACTCTGTCTTTTAATTGGCTCTAGGGTTGCCACCCGACCAGTATTTTACCGGCCTAGCCAGTAAAACACCTGCCAAGGCCGTGGCCGGTATTACAAATTTCCCGGCAATGTAGCTGCCGGTAAATTTGTAATACACCTAACAAGAGCCCGTGCCCTGCCCCCAAACTCACCTTTTTTGCCGGCTTCTTGTCAATCGCAGCGCAGAGGCTCCGCCCCCTTGATGGCATGATCCTCCCCAGCCAATCACACACCGTGGCTCCGCACCTTTTGATGTCACGGTCCGCCCCTTTGAAGTCGCGACCCGCCCCTTTGTTTCCGCCCCCTACACCTTTTATTAAAAGGTGGCAACCCTAATTGGCTCATGTGACCTAACAAGTAAAGTTTGTTTGGTTTGTTTGTGTGCACAGTGAATCCTACGATCACAGGGGGCGGCCCTTATTTTTTAAAATGGCAATTTTCTATTTATGATTACTCAATGGCACATACTATTAGCAAAGTATATTATTATGAAAATGGTTTATTTACATGAATCAGGGTTTTACATATGAGCTGTTTTATGCAATATCTTTTTTTTATAGAGATCTACATTGTTTGGGGGGTATAGTTTCCTTTAAGAATGCAACCCTGATCTTGCATGACTGCAACTCCCAGCATGCCTTAACCGTCATAAAATCTTATATTATTCTGGGATTTGCAGTCCAGCAACAGCTGAGTAAATGTTGGTAGTGCAGTGCAACAGTGTTTAGTAAGCCGCTAAACCAGTTAGATTTGCCACCTTTTTGCTAATTCCATACCCATGGGCAGCCAGTAATCCATAGCAACCAGTCAGTGACTGGCTTCTTTTCAGACAGCTGCAGATGGAACAATGAAAGCAGACATTTGATTGGTTGCCCAGGTGCAAATTTGCCCAGTCTTTATAAATTAACCCCAGCATGCGTGTAGTACAGGAGATTGTATCTGCTCTATGTAGCTTTCTGAAAGACCTGATTCCAATATGCTCAATATGAGCCTGTGCTCTCTGCTTCTGATCGTTCCTTTCCGTATATAGGGAACCATGATGTTTGCATTGTACATGCGCTGGGGAAATGCACTGTATTCAGCAAAGGGCCTGTATACCGAGGGAGCAGGATTTCCTTTGAATCCGATGTCTCTGTTTCTTGCTTGTTCTGCATATGTTTGGAATCATTCTTTGGCCCTTACAGCGCTTGTCAAATGTTTGGATCATTTCTATCCAGCGATGCCCACATCAGGACTTTGCTTATATTACGTTAATAAGGGGAGAACGGAATGTGGCATGGCCTTGCCGCTCTCTGAACATTCAGAAGGGTTACCACATAAATAATTAGCAATTTCTACTGAAAACCTGCATTGCATTAGGATGGGGCTATTTAAAAAGTGAAAATGCCAAGACAATCCGTTATCTGCTTCCTTATGTGGCCCACGTGATTCCCCGCAGAATGGAGAGAAACCGGACAGCATCACAGGGGAGGTATTTCAATGTCACATGTAGGCTACATGTAAAGAATTACTGTTACCCATTTCTGTGGCAGCATAATTAATGGCATGCTAAACAGACATTTGTATGTTCCTTTTAAAGCAGGGAATTTACCCCCTGCCCATTAGCTGCTGTGAAGGACAACTCCCTGCATACAGAAACTGTCGTCAAAACCAGCTAGAGGGCAGTAGGTTTACTTTTAAAGGAGAACTAAAGCCTAAAAATGAGTGGCTAAAAACGCCATATTTTATATAATGACCTTATTGCACCAGCCTAAAGTTTCAGCTTGTTAATAGCAGCAATGATCCAGGACTTCAAACTTCTCACAGGGGGTCACCATCTTGGAAAGTGTCTGTGACACTCACATGCTCAGTGGGCTCTGAGCAGCTGTTGAGAAGCTAAGCTTAGGGGTCGTCACTAATTATCCAGCAGATAGTGAAGTTGGTCTGTAATATAAGCTGATGCTACAGGGCTGATTATTAAATTCTGATGCTAATTGCACTGGCTTCTGTGCTGCCATGTAGTAATTATCTGTATTAATTACTAGTCAGCCTTATACTGTGACATTTCTATTCTATGTGTACTGTATATTGTGAGTGGGTCCCTAAGCTCAGTAAGTGACAGCAGCACAGAGCATGTGCAGTGAATCAGTAGAAAAGAAGATGGGGAACTACTGGGGCATCTTTGGAGACACAGATCTTTACTGCTAAAGGACTGTGGTTTCCTTGGGCTGGTACAGAAGCACAAAACATAATATACAACATTTCTACCTTTTTCTTTAGTTAAGCTTTAGTTCTCCTTTAAGGTGAACTACCCCTGTAGCCATCCCTCTGAGTTAATGGTAAAGGCAACTTTGGTGTATTTCCCCCCCCCCAAAGCCTGTGACCCACTGTGACTATAAGCATATTCTATTGCACGGTGCTGGAGGAGCCAGGAAATATTGCTTTTTTGGATTCCTTCTCCTACAGCTCCAGCCAGACAATCTCCCCTTTATCTTGCCAAACTCTCTAAAAAAAAAACCTTTTATCAGCAGTTATTTTATGGCAGTAAAAAACACTCTGCCCTCTCTGTACAAGCATGGAAAATTCCTTTTGTTTATTAGAGAGAAGATAAAAGCTGTTTATGAGTTGTGAATGTAGAACTGTGGCAAGACTTCTGAATGTTGCACTCAGATCCTGTTAGACGTTGATGTATTCCTTGCATTGTCTTATTTATACACTCTTTGCCGTGTATACAGCCCATCTCATTGTCTGCATTGATATTTGGCAGTGTATATGTAGCTGATTACATTGAAGGGCACCGTTGTTATATGCAAATGTCCACTGGATGGCGGGAATCTCATTAGGAAACCTATGCCAATGGTGAGCACAAAGCCTGTAATCTATGGAATAAAGTAATTACAGGATTTACTTGGCACAAATAAAGCAGATAAGGGTCAGGCAGTATGTGTTGGTTGATTCTGCACCTTTCCAAATCACTCCCAGTCTTTCCTAGCATTGTGGGTGATGCACAATTACAGCACATTACACAAACTCTGCATTATCACTGCTATTGAACGTTCCATATGTTGTACTAATAGTATTGTGCTAAAAGTATCTCCGTTTGCACTATGTCTAGGATCACGTACTAACCAACTGGATATTTGCTCCTGACCTGTTCTTTGTTTGATACTGGTTACTAGACTTTGTGCAAACTTTTAAACGACTAATAAAGTATGATGGCACAGGATTGCACACACCTGACATTCCTTATCTCCTTATTTATACCCAAGAATGACAGAGTTACTTTAAAGGGATACTGTCATGGGAATTTTTTTTCCCATGACGAGGGGCAACTGGGAAATAGACAAAATGTCTAGCCCCATGTCAGATTTCAAAATTGAATATGAAAAAATCTGTTTGCTCTTTTGAGAAATGGATTTCAGTGCAGAATTCTGCTGAAGTAGCAATATTAACTGATGTGTTTTGAAAAAAACATGTTTTCCGATGACAGGATCCCATTAAGGGCTCTTACACACAGGCGGTTTTACCTGCACTCCCCTTCGTTGCGCTTTCTTCCGTTCAGCCGCAGGGGAGTGCAGGAGTAGACGCACTAAATTATTTTGAAGGGGGCTGTGCTCGCACAAACACATGTAAAGGTGGCCATACATGGAGAGATCCGCTCGTTTGGCGATGTCGCCAAACGAGCGGCTCTTTCTCCGATATCGGGCTGATCCGATCGAGAGCCCTAAGGCCCAACGATCAGATCCTAACGAATGGGAATGGGGGTCGGATCTTTGGACCGCATCAACGAACAGATGTGGCCTGAGGCAACTTTGGGCGACTATTGAAAACGCATCGCTGCGCGTGCATTAGCGCAGGTGATTTTGCGCTGTAGCCTATGGGGAAAAAACACCGAGGCAGTTCGGGGAGATAGTCGCGCAAAAGATGTGGTGATTAGACGCCAGGCGACAAAACCTCCCCGAATCTCCTTGTCTGGCCTTACCCTTAAGGCTGCCTCTTCTCCATAGATACCAGTGCAACTGCTCTTTTGGTCATGAACCGAGTGTACTGTTCAGTTGCATACCTCGCCACATTTCAGGTTTAAAATCTACCAAGAACACACCCAAGTACACCCAGCCACTCTCTCCTATTTATCTAAACTCTGCCCATTTTTCACTAATCACCACTTTTTAGGAGGTCTGGGATTCAGGTAGACTTTGGCCCCCATTTGGAAGAGGCACAAAATATATAACATGTCAGCATCATTTATTTATATAGCGCCAACAAGATACGCAGTTCAACCTATAGCCATCCAACTGTTTTAGAACTACAATACAAATAGAGAAAAGAAGAAGAATCCCCCTTCTTTTTCTCTATGTTTTTAGTTAATTTGTCCAGATCAGTAGCACTTCCATTGTACTATATTTTTACTTAGCCTTGGTGTGCTCCCACAACCCCCCTTTTTTGCCTTTAGAACAACAAAACCCAGATTCCCCCTGCAGCTTTTAGCAGTAGATGGGCCACAACATGATGATGATTGGAAGTTTCCCATACTTCATTAGAACACTATAGTGCTTAGTTATGTTTTAAAACCTTAGTTTGCTGCTAAAATGTTAGAAAGATGGGTACTCTTTTATATATATATATATATAACCTTATTTTTTCCAACCTTAAGTCAATGGATAGGATTTGAAATTTAAACCAGCTTCGATTTCCAAATTTCTGGTTCTGCCTAGTTACTGTTTGGTGAGGAGAAGGTAGTAAAACAAACACCAGTCCCCAGGTATTCCATCTGTGTAATGAGCTGCTTCTTATCTCAATGCCTAACCAAGGCTGCAGTTTAGGGAATGGTGGGGTTTCTTTATTCAGTGCTCATGTCCGTTTAATCAAATTACACGTCGTGCAGGAGAAGGGAATACATTGTGTATTGCCTCTTTAATATGAAGTATTTCTCATTTAAGTGCTGATAATGATGCAGATAATCTTCCTATAACACTGATGTCATTGGTATTTATTTGTCTGTAGAAAATGCTTCAAAACAAAAGTAAGAACAGGCAAGGCAAATTATCAGTAGCCATAAATCATGTACAATATCTGTTAGTATCTTTTTATGCAGGATTGTTTGCCTTGAGCACGCCCCTCCTCCATTATCATGAGCGCTTCCATTAGATCACATGACGAGATCACATGGCAAGATCACATGGCCGCAGGCTACGCATGACATGCACTTAATGACCCTGCTGATTAGCTTAGGAGAGTGGGGCAGTAATTGACTGGAAAGAGGTGATTTCATAAACATTGTTTATTTGTATTGTGTGTTGTGATTTATTTCTCTTCTCAGCAGATACATTGAAAGCTCAGCACTGAAAATCCCATACTTCTCTATAGACCTTTCCATGCATTTGCCATAATCTCTCGATTTCCTCACAACAGAACTTTTAGAAACGTTCATTATTTCCTGCCTGCGAGTCCCCAGCGAGTGCATTAAAGGCAAGCTTATTGCGTACCCCCCTTTTTCAACATGTTTACCGAATATGTGTTAGCGAGACACTTTTTTTTTTTTTTTAAATAGTTTTTGCATTTTGTTTTAATTAGGAAACATCGATGGTTTTTATTATCTTTTGCACTAAACAGGGCAAAATCTGAACGTTTAAGTAAAGTCGCGGTTTACTCCTGGTTCTTCCGAGTATGATCAAAACAAATCGCCAATGAGAAGCCACAGTTTAATGAGCTCTGACTTATCTCAGAAACTAACAGGCTTTAGAACATTGCAACAGCCATGTGTAGGGCCCATTTGCTAACATAACCAGCCAGCAAGCAAGAGGGTTTCTAGCTGCTCTAGATGCAGGACCTATACAGCCTCATACAACATAGCACAACTTTGTTCTTTTATCTGATCTTGGGATGCAGCAAATCCATCATTTTTGGATTCCGATAAATGTCAAATGCTCCACCAAACAATTTTTTGCATACCAAATCCTAATTTGCGTATTCCGATTTCAGAAAGAAAAAAACCTCAAAACATTTTTCACATTCAATTGTCCAATAATTCAAAGTCACAGGGTTTCTATTTAGTTTGGCTGAATGCTTAGAATTAGGCACATTCCTAATCTTCTGCATCCAGGATGCAAATAGCCACAGTTACCATTCAGGGTTCAGGTCCTGCCTCTGTGCTGTTCATGCTTGTGTGTACATTACAGGAACAGTAACACCAAAAAATGTGTTGTAAAGTAATTAAAATATAATGCAGTGTTGCCCTGCACTGGTAAAATTGATGTGTTTGCTTCAGAAACACTACTATAGTTCATATAAACACGCGATGGCGGAAATTGAAAAAAGGCTGTATGGCACAGGTTAAATAGTTTTTCTAAGTCGCCTGAAGTTGCCTCACGAGAAGATTTTGGGCGACTTCGGAAAACGAAGAGCTCCGAGTGCCATCCCGCCGGCGATTTACATTCTAGCCAATGGGAAGGCCTTTCAGGGAGATTAGTCGCCCGAAGAAGAGGACATTTGTCCCTGGGCGAATAATCTCCCCCGAAATCTTGCGTGTGTCACCACCCTTATGTTCTACAGAGTTTATCTGCTGTGTAACCTGAGCCTTTTCTCCTTTAAATGGCTGCCCCCATTGCTACACACCCACTCATTTATATGAACTATAGTAGTGTTTCTGAATCAAACACATCAGTTTTACCAGTGCAAGGCAAACCTACATTATATTTTATTACTTTATAACACTTACATTTTTTGATGTTACTGTTCCCTTAAAGAGCAAAGTGATGGATAATACATTTTAGCAGGGCAAAGAAAAAAACAGCAAAAGGGCTTATATTAATGATTTAAATACATACAAAATGATAGAGTATTTAGGCGGTACAAATTCCAAATGTAACTGTGTCGTCAAACATAATCATCATATATAATTTTTCCTGGAGAAACGTGAAAGGCGTCGGTTCTGCTTTAAAGAGTTGTGTGTACAAGTAGCTCTGTATAAATACAAATATACAGATTCTTACTTTTTTCTCGGTACTTATAGCGTTAATTACATAGTCTAGATTTTTCTTCGTATTCAACACCCCCCATGGCTGTGTTCTCTTTTCAGATTTGCCGTATGGAGACATTGAAATTCACCATGGAGCAACCTCTCATTTAGCTGTTTGTATGTTCAGCGAGCCTTGGGCTACGTTTAACTTTGCTCTTTTCCCCCCCCACTATATTGTTTATGCGTTTTTCCCATTTGCTTTTAAAACCTTGATCACTGTCAAACAAAAATAGTTTCCCCTTGCCCTTATTTATGAATTTATTGAACTCTGCACATTCTGCATAGAAAGCCGAGTCTGTTCTGGGGAGGAGGAGGAGGCCGCCTGCTTATTTTTCAAAGTCTTCTTTCAAGTGTAGTGAACTTTAGATGATTTTTTCGATGGAGAGAGGCGGAGAAGATATCCGACCACTTGTTTACATTGAATTGGAGGGGGAAAAAAGGCATTTGCTTACAATATCCCTAGATGATTTATATTTTAAGCTGCAAGTAATTCTTTTCACGCTGACAAGTTTATGGTGAGCACTGAACTCCTGTTTGTGCACCACTGAACAGTCAGGACCCCATTACTTCCTGCACTCCATTCTGGGTGGTGCACGTGTGTGTGTGGCCTGCAAAGAGTTAAACACCCCCCCCACATCCAAATTTCAAATTAGGGCAGCTAAAGCAAAGGCAAGACGCACCACTTGTTACTGTTTACACAGGCACAAAACAGTGGTCGAAGTGTTTAGTCCTCGGGGAAAGCCAGTGATTGAACAAGAAGCCGGAGTTATTTTGATAAGCCATAGCACCAGTGTGGCCGACAACTGTGATCATCTGGGGGCCTTGAGCAGGGCCAAGGATGAAGACCTCATGTGTTTTTTTTTTCCTTCTTGATGAACAAAGATAAATTCTGCTAGGAAAATAAACCAAAGTATTTGGGCCAATTTGCAGAGCATTGGCGAAAGATTTAAACTGCTTATTTTGTGACTTAGCGTGCGAAGGTGTGGGAAAATTGTACTGTGCCTGCACGTCACTAGAGACTGGAACCTAAGCATGGGATGATGGGATAGGAGCATGATAATCTGAAGAACAATCAATATGTAAAAATAGATCAAGCACGAGAGATTCTCAGGACTGCTACTAGGTAAACCTCACATTGAAATATCTTGTTAAAATTCTAGACTGCATAAAAAAAAACATTTTTAGTATTATATCAAGGGAGCCAGCCTGCAGCCCTCTTATTAAACTGCTACTCTCAGCATCCCAGATTTATTAAGGGTCGTATTGAAATTTGGAATTAGAATTTTCACATTTTTTTTTTTTATGGTCAACACTCTCAAATTTGAATTGTGAATTATCCAAATTTCGAGATTTATGATACTCTGGGGCATGTTTACTAACATTGGAGATAAATATCTGGAGAGATTTCTGGAGATATTGCCCATGGCAAACAATTAGCAATTAGATTGAAACAGCCACCTATAAGTTAGAAAACAAAAGCAAAGATCTGATTGGTTGCTATGAACAACAATTCCAGAAATCCCTCCAGATATTTATCTCCAATGTTCGTAAACATGACCCTCTGGTCCTTTAAGAACTCTAATTCGACTATTCGCCACCTAAAACCTGTCGAGTTCATGTATAAGTCAATGGGAGAAGTCCAGGGGCCAATTTGGACATGTTAGTAGCCTTCCTGACATTCAAGTTTATTTAAGAGGAAAAACTCAAATCGAGATTAGTCAAATTTGAGTCAAGTTTTATTAGAGTCGGTAAAATTAGTGCGAGCTTTAGATATTCAATTTTTTTTTTTTTATATAAATAACCCCGCAGTAGAATTTCGAGTATATTTGAATTTTGTAGAGTTTAAAAAAACACATGAATTCGGTATTCGACCTTTGATAAATGTGCCTCTCCATGTGTTACAGTTAAATACCTGATCAAGGGTGAAATTGCTGTTTTTGCAGGTGCACTGGGGTCCAGGAACTTTGAAACATATTTAGTTTGAAATAGTGTTCCCCAGGGAGTATCCCAACCTACCTTTTCTTCATATAATGTATGGGGAGAAAGGAAAAACCAGGGAGGTGTTTCACTGGGCGGAATCAAGCGATACCTCATATGTTTGATTTAGCCCAAGTGCAGCTGCAGGGAGTGGCAGGGTCTCAGGGCAGAGGTATAAGATTCTGTGCATTGTTCTATACAGGCAGCAAGATTCGTTACCTTAGTAAATTAGAATGAAGGCTGTATTTAATGGGGAACTATCGCGAAAATTAACATTTAACATAAGCTTCAGCATACTGAAATAAGAAGATTTCTAAATAAAACCAATTAAAAATGATGCAAGTTTATGTTCACTATCCTTCTCTCAGCATTTGTTTCTCTTCATGCAGGAGTTGGGTGTCAGATATGCATTGACAGATAGATCCAATATATCTTATAGGGGGCTCATTTTGCCTAGAAGATGTATTATTCCTCTTTACCCAGACTGACCAGAGGAAGGAACAGATGGGCCCCTTTAAGCCATATTTTTCGCCCCCCCTGCCTGCCTGTGGCTTCCATAAACAACTTCTTTATACCATAACTAGGGATGCACCGAATCCAGGATTGTGGCCAGGATTCGCCCTTTTTCAGCAGGATTCAGATTCGGCCAAATCCTTCTGCACGGCCGAACTGAATCGGAATCCTAATTTGCATATGCAAATTAGCGGTGGGGACTTTTTGTCACAAAACAAGAAAGTAAAAAACGTTTCCCTCTTCCCACCCCTAATTTGCATATGCAAATTAGGATCCGGTTCAGTATTCAGCCCAATCTTTTGGGGGTTCGGCGGAATCCAAAATAGTGCATTCGGTGCATCCCTAACATAACAATTTTAATGTAATATAGCCAATGTATAAAATCATTGGCCCAAAAAGTTGGACGCCTCTGTTCAAGGCAAACAAAACGCCCAAAAAATATCAATTGCTGAGCCTGACTGAATCGATAAGACATAGGTTTTTATTTGCATTTGCTTCTTTTACAAAACATCTTCCATGCAACAATGATCTTATCTCACCCACTGACTAGGGGCTTGTTTCATATTGTGGCCTGAAAGCTCATTTATTCCTCGGTAGGTTCCCGGGTGTAGTAGAAAGGATAATTAATGTGCCTGTACAAAGGAATTATGGATTATATCACATATCTGTGTTTACAGGCAGAGTAAACACAAGACACATGAGCCCACTCTTCTAGTATACAGTTGCTTATGAAGTTTGGCTTTACAGGATGTGCACTGCTTTGTGCCTGACATGGGGGCTTACACAAAGAATACACACACTTTCATTTGCTGACCTTTCCAGCAGCGGAGGGGTTAATGCCCCTCACGTTTTCATCTTGGCAGTGAACTTTTTCCAACAGGGAGCTTAAGTATGTTTATTCTAATTTTTAACATTGTAATTGCTGTAGAAGTATACAACACTTACCAACCTGATGCGTAGTTGGAGCGGGACCACCCACGGAGCCCGCTTGAATAATAGAGTGGAAAGTGGAATGGCTACAAATAGTCATACATCACAAACTGGCTAATGATGCTGAACGGTAAATAGCGAGTGGTATTCTTTACACCCCAAGTGTCTGCACAATATAGACAGTTTAGACCGTGATAATTAAGATGAAAGAGTGGTAAATATCGAGCGATATTTTTATACCCCAGGTGTCTGCTCAGGGCACTTGTTTTAAGTGGAATTGTATGTGCTCCATAAACTCTTGTGGCCAGGGATAAGTAAATACCTCTATACGGCTACATGGCTCCTAATATTTCCACTTGAATTATGTGTAATTACAAAGAATGCCCTTTATGGTATGTTGTTAACCCTGTTGTATATATAACCCTGTGATTCCCAACTAATGGGCCTTTTAACAACTACACAGAAAACATATCTGGTTTGTCAGAATTTTGCACTGACATCCCTGAGAAGTATGGGTCATCTGTTGGTCAATATATATATAATATATATATATATATATATATATAAAAAATACACAAAAGCCATGAATATCTTGTAAATTATATCCTTATAAACGGTGAGTTCTGATGTCATCAGTTATAAACGGTGAGTTCTGATGTCATTTCTGTCACATGACTCACTGAAACTTGTGTATTATAATAAATAAAGTACCCCCAGTTGCAAAATATGAGGATATTAGAAGTTACCTCGGAGTTCCATGACCTGTATAAAAATGGTCATGAAACTCCTCGGTAACTTATAATATCCTTATATTTTACAAAAGGGGTACTTTATTCACTGTGTATGTGTATATATATATATATATATATATATATATATATATATATATATATAATATATATATATATATATATATATATATATATATATATATATATATATATATATGCTGGTTCTAACTTTTGAAACTGATAGCCCCATATAAAAAAGAAAGACAAGACAGTAAAGGACTCGTTTCAACTGTAATATTTCATATTTAATACATATATATTGAAAGGTTGCTTAGTATTATATTTTCTTTCATTAAGCAACTTTTTATTTTTGGGTTTACATCCCATTGGATGATTGAGGTTTCTAGTAGTAAACGTTTCTGCATGCCTCTATTAAACCAAGTTGGAGTGCTACCCCCTCTGCATATATATAGTTCACCTCCTTGACCTGGGCCCATCCATCTCCTCATTTAAGGTTTTTATTTTGCAAATAATACCATCTGTATCTTACTTCTCCTTCTGCCAAGTTCACTATTACATCACCATCAAATAATAGATTTTCATTGTGACATCAGGATTGTGTCTCGATTCAAAAGCCGGGTACTAAAGGCAGCCCTAAAAACAGTGGAACCTGCTTTGTAAAAGATGAAATAATAGGCTTTTTGCCACTTGTGAGAAACAAATAATTTTAGTCAAGTGTTTTCTAGATGCTAGTTTGTTTCATTTAAATTTATTTGTCTGGGAAGAGACAAAATCTTAAATCCAATAAAAAATCATTTAAACGTTAATTAAATTCAATAGAAATATTTTTCCTCCAATGATAATTTATTATATCTGAGTTGTGATCAGGTACAAGGTACTGTTTTATTATTAGAGAGGAAAAGGAAACATTATTTGGGTATTTTGAATTATGATTAAAACGGGAGAAGGCCTTTCTGTAATTCAGAGCTTTATACGCCTGTGAATGGAAAGTACTACCTCACAGAGCAGTGCAGCATTAATACTCAAATTCTATATCTCATTGGAGTAAAAAAACTGTACTACACTACTGAGCCCCAATAGGGACGAACCGATCAGCAATTAAACCGTGTGACTGAGCTTCAGTCGTGCCTAAGTGGCAATTATAGACGCAATATTGGGCCTTTTCTCCTGAACTAAAATCTGTTCTCATGGATTTTTTGAGATCACCTCTTCCTGAATACCACTCCTCCCAATCACACCGCCTGGTGGCCTTTACTTTTTGCTTCATTAACTTTGTTTTAAAGCAGAATCAGAAAGTCAACACTTCTTATCATGTATTGATTGTCATTCCATTTCCTCAGTCAGAATTTCCTGTTTTTATGAAGTAAAATCTCAGTAATTTTATTCCCATTTTGCAATTGATTCTAAATTTTGTGCCATAATTTTTTTTGCTTTTTTAAAGGAGAAGGAAAGTCGTTTGGCACTTGAGGTGCCAAATGTTGGGCACCTCCAAGTGAATGTTTTTACTTATCTAAAACCCCGGGCCGGTGCTCCTATCAGCAGAAAACTGCACCATGGAGCGTCCTCTTCTGACATCTTCTTTCTTCTCGCAGCTGCGCATGCGCATTCGAGTGAAAAGCCAAACGCATGTGTCTGCCCCAGGAGATTTGAAGAGCGAAGAAGCCAGAAGAGGATCGCTCCGTGGTACTTGTTGGAAAACCCAGGGCCTGTGCAGTTTTCTGCTGATATGAGCACTGCCCGGGGTTTCAGATAAGTAAATACATTAATTTGGGGGTGCCTAATAGGGACAGGGTCGGACTGGAGCACCGTCTGCGCATGCGCGCCAGCACCCCACCGTCTGCGCATGCATGCGCGTAGCCGTGGAACACAAGGAAGGGAGCACACGGCACGGCACGGTGCGGCGCAGCAAGGGGGGCGGGGGGATGCACTGAATCTACTATTTTGGATTTGACTGAATCCATCGGAAAGATTTGGCTGAATACCCAACCGAATCCTAATTTGCATATACAAATTAGGGGTAGAAAGGGGAAAACATTTTTACTTCCATGTTTTGTAACAAAAAGTAATGTGATTTCCCTCCTCGCCCCTAATTTGCATATGCAAATTAGGATTCGGTTCGGCTGGGCAGAAGGATTCAGCCGAATCCGAATCCTGCTGAAAAAGGCCGAATCCTGGTTGAATCCCGAACCATGTCCTGTATTCGGTGCATCCCTAGTGCCTAACATTTGGTGCTAAACGACTTTCCTTTTCCTTTAATAACAAGCAAAAAAAGCTTCAAAAGAGATCCAAATTACGGAAACACCCCTTATCTGTAAAATCCCAGGTCTCAAGCATTCTGAATAATAGGTCCCATACCTGTATTACATGTTTGCAGCCCATGTGCTTGGTTAGCAAAGATGGCAAAAAGTTCTAGAGGTGGCTTAAATCCTACCCTATAATGAAATATCATGCAGGCTGAATGCTGCTATCTCATGTCACGCTAATACAGTAAACAGTTATGACTCAGTACAGTAGAGGTTACCGATGTCACATAAACCTCATTCTACTCCCTTGATGTGTGTTTGATTTAGGTTCAACCACTCAAATTTGGATTTCTCTCAAGCTTTTTAACATACCTAAGAGACTTGATGAAAGCATAATTGGTTCTGCCTGCAATCTATTGTCTCAGATTCTGTTTGTTTCCACGGCAAAGCTGATGAAAACTGTGTCCAGTTATTGCTTGCGTGTCCATCCCTGTCTGTTACGTCTCCCCACAGCTCCCACTAACACTAATTAGATCTGCTTTTTAGTTATTAGTCAGTAAATCACCAATGTTCGTAGGAAAACCATGTCGCCGGTTATTTATTTATTTTTGTAACACGCTGTATGTATCTACTATGTATACAGTATATATCCTCATGTAGTTTTACTTTCATCTTCATTTCTTATTGACTACAATGACTTCTGCCCAAGAGCTCACACGTGAGGCAGATTTGTGCCTGGAAATTTAAAAGGCCAAAATGTGCCTGTTGTTGGTACTGACAGGTGGACATCAGCCAAACTGAACCTCCTGTAGGCTGCAAGTCCACCTAGGGGCTACCAAATAGTCAATCACAGCCCTTTTTTCGTGCTTGCTTTGCTCCCCAACTATTTTTACATTTAAATGTGGCTCATGGGTAAAAAAAAAGGTTGGGGACCCCTGTATTAAGGTGTTAGTGGCTCAGTTTTAGCCCTACCTTGAAAGCCATTGTCTCTGACCAGCTAAAAGGCCTAGAAATGACACACCAATTGCAATTTTTTGCTTTTTGTGACCGTTCTTCTGTATTTTCTTTATCCAGGGAGATTCCCTACAGGCTGCTGAGGATTCACCTTTCTCCGACTCTGTGACCCTGGAGCAAACAACCAGCAATATTGGAGTATCCAGTGGCCGGGTCAGTCTATGGATGCAATGGATGCTGCCCAAAATTACCATGAAGCTGTTTGCCTTGGATCCTGGAATTAAAGGCGGAAGTATGCATCTTTCTCTTAAATCCAATATAGAAGCTTTTAGAGGAGCAAATCTTTTAGTTGGCCATATACAGTATAACCAGAACTTTTTGGGCAGTTTGGCTGGTTTGAACACAGTGCCCAATTTTCTAGGCCAGGTGGGGGCAGCTTTTGCAAAATATCCTGTGCTCATGTTGACTGATAGAGGATCTACAGTGGTAAATGAAGAACTTACTATACTTACTATACAATGTAGGTCTCTATAAAAATGATATAGCATAAAAACAGCTCCTATGTTAAACCCTGCTTCATCTAAATAAACCATTTTCATACAAATATACTATTTTAATAGTATGTACCATTGGCTAATCCTAAATAGAAAATTGCCATTTTAAGTACCGCCAGCTGGGATCATACAACTCACGGTGCACACAAACAAACCAAGGGTACATGTTGGGTCACATGATCCAATTAATGGATAAAGTTCTGTCTTTATCTCCCATATTTCTTACTGTTATAATTAAGGGCAGAGGCACTTGGGGAGATTTAGTCGCCTGGCGACAAATCGCCTCTTCTTCGGGCAACTAATCTCCCCGCACTGCCTTCCCGATGGCTAGAATCTAAATCGCTGGCGGGATGGCACTCGGATCACTTCATTTTCTGAAGTTGCCCGCAGTTTCCTCATGAAGCGACTTCTGGCGACTTCAGAAAACAAAGCGCTCTGAGTGTCTTCCCACCGACGATTTGGATTCTAGCCAGCGGGAAGGCAGTTCGGGAAAATTAGTTGCCCGAAGAAGAGGCGATTTGTTGCCGGGCGACATGAAACACCTCATGTTTGTATCTGTTCATTCGTATGACTTTTTGTCTTTTTTTTCTTTTGGGGGAATGTAATTAAAGTCGCAAAGAGAAAAACAATTCGCACCAATAGGAATAATAATGCACAACTTGCAATGTAATATTGTTCCTTAAACTGTTATTGCATTGCGAATTTTAATTGCGCATTTGGAATTTTAATTGTGCACTCTTAAGAAGTGCTTGAAGGTGTCGTAATCTTTTGGAACAAACATGACGACTTTTTCAGTAAGAAGTTTTATTACATTCACTGCGCATTGGCGCAAACTATAAAATTCGCAAATGGTCTTCCACTGTCGGAAGTGGTCATTAAACAGTTTTTGGGTTTGCAAAAGCTATATTAAATTTGCGAAAAGGCATAACTTTTCGCATTTGGAATAGTTTTTCCGTTACCGACTTTTATTACATTCCCCCATAAGACTCACTCTTGCTTATCTAACCTTGCAGAGATATGTGTGGTCAGTGAACTTGAAGACCTTAATGCATCCGTGGATGTCCAGGATGTGTACACAAAAGTGAAGTGCAAAATTGAGAGCTTTAACATTGATCACTACAGAAGCAGGTAATTTGCTTGGAGAGAATCACTGCCAACCTCATAGATTCCTTTGTACGGTATATAGGAAAAATCTTGTCAATGGAATACCATTGACTTGTGCTTTATACATTTTGCCCAATGTTCGCGTTAAAGGTCTCCGCTATTGTCAAGAATTACCCCCTGATTAGTATAAATTAGTGCAGAACTCCCAGAGCCTCAATTCTTCCAAGGAGACAAATGTAAATGTTTGATGCTTAGAATTTAAAGAACCTGCGCATTTTTGTTTGTACCACTTTAATGATATATATATATATATATATATATAGGGGTCAGCAGAATTCCTGTACCCCCACAGTCTGTATCAGATGTCTGCTTATGCATATGCAACCTATGAAAGAGTAATATTCTGAGACAATTTGCAATTGGTTTGCATATTTTATTACTTGTGGTTTTGTACTTATTTAGCTTTTTATTCAGCAGCTTGCTAGTTTGCAGTCTCATCAATCTGGTTGCTACTGTTCAATTTACCCTAGCAACCATTAACATATTTGAATAAGAGACTGGAATATGATTAGGAAAGGGCCTGACTAAAAAGATGGGTAATAAGAAAAAATAAAAAGCAGCAATAACAATACATTTGTAGCCTTGCAAAGCATTCGTTTTTTAGATGGGGTCACTGACCCCCATTTGAAAACTGAAAAGAATGAGAAGAAGGAAAATAATTCATAGACTATAAAAAAATAATAATGCAGACCGATTGAAAAGTAGGGATGCACCGAATCCACTATTTTGGATTCTGCCGAACCCCTGAATCCTTTGCGAAAAATTCAACCGAACCGAATCGAATCCTAATTTGCATATGTAAATTAGGGGTGGGAAGAGGAAAACATTTTTTACTTCGTTTTGTGACAAAAAGTCACTCAATTTCCCTCCCTGCCCCTAATTTGCATATGCAAATTTGGTTTGGCCAGGCAGAAGGATTCGACTGAATCCGAATCCTGCTGAAATAGGCTGAATCCTGGCCGAATCCCAAACCGAATCCTGGATTCGGTGCATCCCTATTGAAAAGTTCTTTAGAAATGGCTATTCTATGAGTTAACTTAAAAGTGATATAATGGCTAATTCTAAGCAACTTTTCAATTGGCCTTCATTTTTTCTTTTTCATTGTTTTTTAACTATATGCCTTCTTCAGACTCTTTCTAGTTTTCAAACGGGGGTCACTGACCCTATGTAAAAAAACAAATGCTCTGTAAGGCTACACATGTATTATTGTTGCTACTTTTGATGACTCCTTTTTTCTATTAAGGCCTCTCCTATTCATATTCCAGTATATGATGTATATCAGTGCATAGTTGCTGGGGTCATTTGGACCCTAGCAACCTGATTGTTGAAATTGCAACCTGGAGAGCTGCTGAATAACTCAAAAAGCATAAATTATGAAAAATTAAAACCAAATTGAAAATTGTCTCAGAATATCACTCTCTACATCATACTAAGGGTAAGGGCACACCTGGAGATTCGGGGAGATTTAGTCGCCCAGCGACTAATCGCCTTTTCTTTGGGGCGACTAATCTCCCCCCGAACTGCTTCCCCGTGTCTTCCGTCTGCTTCGTTTTCCGAAGTCGCCCGAAGTTTCCTAACAAGGAAATCGAAGTGCTGCGAGTGCATTGGCGCAGGCGTTTTTTCATTGAAGCAGACGGAAGACACGGGGAAGCAGTTTGGGGAGATTCGACTCCCCAAAGTAGAGGTTATTAGTCGCCGTGCGACTAAATCTCCCTGAATCTCCAGGTGTGCCCTAACCCTAAAAGTTAATTTAAAGGTGAACAACCCCATTAACGCCATGGGAAGTGCCTCTTTGTATTTACATGTAATTGTTCCATATATACAGCAGTTGTTCCATAGTCTTGCTATAACCAGGTTGTATTTGTTAGATCACAGCTAGTGAATTATAAGGAATAGTGGGATATGGATTGGATATGGCGCAGGCTTTTTTCTTTATAAATTACAGTCTAGGTTCCTGATAACATCATCGCAAAACTATATTCATTGTTGAACATCAGCTTCAGTCCAATAATAAAACTTGCCATTTCTGTGGCCATATGTGTGATTTACAGAAGACTTAAAATATGAAACGTGCAAGTATCACTTTTCTGTGAAAGCATGAAATAATTGCTGGAATGCTCTCCTGCATTCTGTCTCCATCTGGGGCTTTCAGACATACACTCTTATGTAGCATCAGCTTATTTGGCTTTATCATTGTGGCCCAGCCAAGTTATGACCCGGACTGTCATGATACAGTTATTATAACATAGTACTTTTTAGAGAATACTCGCCTGAATAAATCAGCATTTGCCAGTATGCTCATTTTGGGTTTTAAAGGGCAAGTAATATACACAATTGTCAAGAAAGTATCCCCATGTTCAGCCAATGAAAGAGTGATTAGAAATTAAATGTATCTTGAAATCAACATTAAGGGGCAGATGTATGAAGGGTCGAATATCGAGGGTTAATTAACCCTCGATATTCGACTAGGAACTAAAATCGTTCGACTTCGAATATCGAAGTCGAACGATTTAGCGCAAATCCTGCGATCGAATGATCGAAGGATTATTCGTTCGATCGAACGATTAAATCCTTCGAATCGAACGATTCAAAGGATTTTAATACAACGATCGAAGGAATATCCTTCGATCAAAAAATCTCAGGCAAGCCTATGGGGACCTTCCCCATAGGCTAACATTGACTTCGGTAGCTTTTAGCTGCCGAAGTAGGGGGTCAAAGTTTTTCTTAAAGAGACAGTACTTCGACTATCGAATGGTCGAATAGTCGAACGATTTTTAGTTCGAATCGTTCGATTCGAAAGTCGAAGTAGTAGTCGAAGGTCAAAGTAGCCCATTCGATGGTCGAAGTAGCCCAAAAAACACTTCGAAATTCGAAGTTTTTTTAATTCGAATCCTTCACTCGAGCTTTGTAAATGTGCCCCTAAAACTAAGCCTTCTGATATTGTGCATTTCCACATGATAATAGGGCATTATAAACAGATAATTATAACTATATGTTCTAGAAATTATGCCTAGTGTGTGTAATGGAATTTTTTTTTAAATTCCTTTAAAGGAACAGTAACACCAAAATTAAAGTCTTTTAAAGTAAATAACATATAATGTACTATTACCCTGCAATGATCTGTTTGCTTCAGAAACACTACTATAGTTCATATAAAAAATGGGCTGCCCCCATTGCTACACGGCACCTTATTTATATAAACAATAGTAGTGTTTCTGAAGCAAACACAGCAGTTTTACCAGTGCACGGCAACACTGCATTATATTTGCATTACTTAAAAACATACATTTTTTTATATTACTGTTCCTTTAAAGGACAAGGAAAGTTAAACTAAAGAAGTAGCTAGAAATGCTGTACATTATGTTTTGGGCTTCTGTACCAGCCCCGGGCAATCAAAGCTTTTTAGCAGGGAAGATCTGTGTCTCCAAAGATGCCCCAGTAGCTCCCCATCTTCTTTTCTGCTGATTCACTGCACATGCTCTGTACTGCTGTCACTTACTGAGCTTAGGGCCCACTCACAATATACAGTACACATAGAATAGAAATGTCACAGTATAAGGCTGATTAGTAATTAATACAGATAATTACTACATGGCAGCACAGAAACCAGTGCAATTAGCATCAGAATTTAATAATCAGCCCTGTAGCATCAGTTTATATTACAGACCAACCTCATTTTCTGCTGGATAATTAGTGACGAGCCCTAAGCTCAGCTTCTCAACAGCTGCTCAGAGCCCACTGAGCATGTGAGTGTCACAGACACTTTCCAAGATGGTGACCCCCTGTGACAAGTTTGAAGTCCTGGATCATTGCTGCTATTGACAAGCTGAAACTTTAGGCTGGTGCAATAAGTTCAGCATATAAAATATGGCATTTTTAGCCCTATTCATTTTTAGGGTTTAGTTCTCCTTTAAGAATGAATAACAGTCTCTTTAATGGTCGACAATGGGGTTTAATTCCGGGGTTCTAGATACTGAACTAGACCACTGTGTTTGAATATCACCAATTTGCTTTGTGCCCAGCAGAAAGATTAACCACTTGCTAATTAAACGATTGTATTGTCTCTGTTTCCTATTATGTGGATGTTCAATATGTAAGTAATTTAGTAAACAATGTATGTTCATCCTTCCTGTTAATGTGTTCCTAATTCCCTGTGGGTTGTTGGGTCTGCAGTATGTATTCAATCAGCAGAGACGATTAAATCCTGTATTCTTCAGCAGAGAACATGTGATACTGCTGGAAAACGTACAATGGAGAGTGGAGCATCGGCCCTTTATTTCTAGAGTGGTATCTAGATAGTCTCAATTCCTATGTGCTGTACACGTCAGATAAGGGTAACACTGTTTTTTTCCAGGCCAGGTGATGGCTGGCACTCAGGCGATTTTCAAGGGATATTGCTACAGTGCAAGGAGAAAAATGTGGTGAGGCCATTGCAACCGATTGAATCAAAGCCCTCTTCTGCAATCTGACCTAAGTGATCCCTTATCCTTCATAACTAATGATGGTCACACCAAAATGATGTCAGCAGAGGCGATACTTGAATTTATTATATCTTCTCGCAGCCTACAGCTTATGTAGACAGTTTACATGTACACATTGGTCCCAAGTTGACATGCATTTTCCTGTCATCATTTTAATCTTGACTTCATGCTAAATCTATAGAATCATCTCTTCCTGTGATTCCAACTTTTCTGAATGGTGTTAGCCACTTGCTGGATTGCTAAATAAATATTATTATCATTCATTTCATCCCTGGGGTTCTCTTGGTTGGAAGAAACATTTATGTTCTTTCAACTAATGGCAGCAGAGTAGCCTATTCAAAAACTCCATTGGTTGAAGTAATTCTATTCGACATGGTCAGACAGGATTCCAGAGTTCCATAGGACCTCCTGGTGGGTCAAGGACAATTCCAAAATCAGCCATCAGCCCTTTCTTATTTCCACCATAGGTCTGTATGACACCTATAGCCCTGTTTACATCTTAATATAGTGATAGAGGGCTCTCAATATGGAGTTCTCTGATGGAACCTTGGACGTTGTCCACTGTAGTAATATAACATTCTTCTGGTTTATTACCTGAGCTAGTTTTAGCATTATATTAGTAATGATTAAAGATGGGAACATTCTACTTATACAAGGGATGCTGAAGGCAATGCCTTAACAGGTATGAAGGTTTTTCTCATTTAGGGTAAGGGCACACCTGCAGATTTGGGGAGATTTAGTTGCCCGGCGACTAATCGCCTCTTCTTTGGGGCGAATAATCTCCCCGAACTGCTTCCTCATGTCTTCCGCCGGCTTTAATGTAAAACGCCTGCACCAATGCACTCGCGGCGCTTCGATTTTCGAGTTTACTCACGAGTAAACTCCGGGCAGCGTTTTTTCATTAAAGCCGACAGAAGACAAAGGGAAGCAGTTTGGGGAGATGAGTTGCCCCAAAGAATAGGCGATTAGTCACCGGGCGACTAAATCTCCCCGAATCTCCAGGTGTGCCCTTACCTTTACATCATTCCCACAACCCCTCTGATTAGTCCATCATGTTGCATTCGTTTGTTTCAGCACCGAGATTACAGAGTACTGCAGCCCAGCAAGTGTTGGCTAATCATCAGTGTTTATTGTGCAATTACTGCAATGTTTATTTTTCTCTATCTCTTTATTCTATCAAACGCTTAAAGCTTTTCTGAAGACTGTTGGTGTCTTGGGCAATATGGAGGTGTCTTCCTATCATGTACTGACAAGCTAAACAGACGCACCACATTGGTTCGACCCGTCAGCAAGCAGGACCCCTTCAGTAATTTCTCTGGATTCTTTCCTTCTGTAAGAAATCATTTCATAACTTTGATTATGGAGTCTCCGTAAGCATGTTAGATCCTTCAGCTATTGCGTAAAGGTCCTTCTATTCTGTAAAAACTTTATGGTGCAACATTGGTGGCTTTATCACAGGCTTCTGTCTAGTGGTAAAAGCACAACACTTCTATTGGAAAGATACCAGACCCCCTCACCTTGTTTAATAATGGGGATTTGCCCCGTTTCCACACTAAATAATAAATATTTCTATTGATACTGCACTTGCACATCTCTTGGTTAGAACTCTCCTCTGACCTCCATTATAACATTGCAATCATGTGTGATCGCTATGTTTTATAAATCAACAGCTTTTTCAGGGTCAGAGGGTTAGGCCCCTATTGTTAACTGACTAATCAGACGGCACGTAATCATTTTAGTCTTAAAACTGCTAATGTTTCAGAAAACAACTAAAACAGAATATAAATGTACATTTCAAAAGAGCTCCGAGAAAGTTTACATCAATTCATTATTTGGGTTTAGGCCCCTTTAACAGGGAAAGAAACAGCTATATGATCCATTATCTGGAAACCCGTTATTTATAAAGCTCCAAAATATGGGAAGGCTGTCTCCCATAGACTCCATTTTATCCAAATAATTAATTTAAAAAAAAATAATTTCCTTTTTCTCTGTAATAATAAAACAGCACTTGCTCCCAACTAAGATATAATTAATCCTTATTATAAGCAAAACCAGCCTATTGGGTTTATTTAATATTTAAATGATTTTTGAGTAGACTTAAAGAACCAGTAACCTCAAAAGATGTTTAAAAAAAATTCATTAGTATACCACGTAAAAAAACCACCAAGGCTAATTAAACTTTAAAATCGCCTTTATTTATAATTTACCGAAACTCCGCTTGCTTCAGCTTCAGCTGATCCATTGTGCGGCCACGGTTTCTCCTCCCTGGCTATCTCCTATAGGAAAGGCAGGGAGGAGAAATCGAGCGCCACACAATGGATTGCCGGATCGCCTTTTCTGAAGAGAAGCGCAAGCGGAGTTCCGGTAAGTTATTTCTTCATAAAGGCTGAGCGATTTTAAAGTTTAATTAGTCTTGGTGTTTTTTGTTTATGGTATACTAACACATTTCTTTAATTTTTTTTTTTTTGATGTTACTTGTGTTTTAAGGTAATGAGATCCTAATTACGGAAAGATCCCTTATTTGGAAAACCCCGATTCCCAAGAATTCTGGATAACAGGTCCCATACGTGTACTATGAAATATAGCGTATTTGATGTTTAATCAGTGAATGAAGGATCTTGTCATGTTTCTAGAGACTCCTGTGTGATTTGCTCTGTGCACAGTATAAATAAAATCCCAATCACAGATCATTATTGTTTCCCATATTTTCTAACCATGAGGATAAGTGCTTAGTTATGGCCGACGCCGGCTCCTAGATCATGTTCTCTGGTGGAATTGGCTCTTTCAGCATCTTTCTATTATTGTCTTTGCTCTATTTATTAATTTTACTTGTATGTATGTTTAATGCAATTCAAAGAAACGAATACGCCCCTGTGAGTATAAGGGATATTGTTAAAAGAAGTTATTTCAGGCATGAATGAAATCAAATAATATACATTCACCAGTATGGTGCCATTCCCTCGTACGTGAATGTTTTATCTGAATAACGTTCATTTCAATGCAATGTATACACTAGTGCTGTAAAGAGGGAATATTCAGATGGGACCCATTTAACTAAAACCTTTGAATGGTTGATGCATGAAATGTGTCCAATGACCTTGCCAGACTGGAATCAAGTTCTGTACTGAAGCACGTCAGCCTAAATACTGGGGAGGATGAAGGCTCATACTCGGGTCTGTGGTAACTGTATTGTTCTGTTTAATGTAGTGCTGGGAACAGAACCATGAAAGCAATGATCCCTCCTCCTGTGTTAGTAATTGCCAAAAATAGGGATTCTCCTTTTTCAAAAGGACAATAACACAAAAAACATGTTACTTCTACTTTCTGTGATAGTATAGGTATGGGATTCATTAACCGGAACCCATTATCCAGAAAACTTCGAATTATGGAAAGGCCGTCTCCCGTTGACCCCGCATTAAGCAAATAATTTAACATTTTTAAAAATCATTTGCTTTTCGTCTGTAATAATAAAACAGTAGCTTGTACTTGATCCCAACTAAGATATAATTAATCCTTATTGGAAGGAAAACCAGCCTATTGGGTTTATATAATGTTTAAATAAATTTTTAGTAGACTTAAAGTATGGTGATCCAGATGATGGAAAGATCCCTTATCCAGAAAACCCTATGTCCTTGAGCATTCTGGATAATATGTTGTATTGTTACAATGAAACCCACAAAAACGTTATTATTCTCCTTTAAATATTGTCTGTATGTAGTTCAGTGCTTTACAGAGATGATTCTTCATTCCCTGCCCCAGTGGAGCACTATGGACAGACAGACACACCACCGCCACCCGTTTTATCATCACAACTTTATTGTTTCATGCCATCCACTTGTAACCTCTCAGTTCAGCATTTCAGCTTTGCCTGTTTTAGTTAATTGTGGTTAATATGAATGTTCCTGCTTAGCAGCACATTATAGATGATATATGCATTTATAGATTTTTAATTACTGGGTAATGTAAAGTGAGATGCAACAGTTTGATTTTGGGAAGCTTCTGCATTTTATAAATTCCAACCCTCGACTAAGTGCCAACCTCCCTATTTACTGATATTAGCTAAGGATATATAACTAATAATATCTTGATACAGGCATGTTAAAAAATGAAGCCCCAGTGACATGTGACCTGCCCAATGACACTAGGGTTGCCACCTGGCCGGTATTGTACCGGCCCGGCCGATTAAAATGATGCTTGATCCCAATGTTATTAATCGGGAAAAAAGATAAATATATAAGAAGGCCGGTATTTTTTTCTGGAACAGGTGGCAACCCTAAATGACACATATGCCAACATAACAAACAAGGAAAAGTTTAGCTCACCACAATTTTTTAAAACCATTAGTTTTAGTGGTGAGCACAACTTTTCCTTGTTTGTTATAGTTATACAGGAGCAGTGACCAGCTCCATGTTGTAGCTCCCACCCCTCCCAGCTATAGTCGGGTGATCCCACTGGTGTCTAATAAAAGGGCAGCCAAGTTTGGGAGTTTTACTTTGAAAGCAGCTAGTAAGTTGCAGGTAAAACTTACTCCCTTTGTAAAATGTATAATTAAGCAATTGAATTCTTAATGAATCAGATGAAAATTGAGCGTAGGACTGGCCAGATATGGGATGACTTTGACGTAGTTGGCCAGCTTAAATATATTGCAATATATGGACAAACAATCCCTGTGTTGTTTAAAGGGTAAGGCATTTTTTAGTAGCAGTATGCACAAAATGTCTCTGTCTTAAATATATTGATAATGGGTTGAGTGCAGAGGACCTCTTGTAGTTGACATATGCCAACATAGCCACTATTGCACTTATTACATAGGTAAAATCAATAAATTATATATTTACAATATATGGCATTTAATGACACTGTGCACCCAGTTTCTTATAATAAAACCAGCATTTCATGACCAATGCCCCAAGCTAGTGGCATAACTAGATGTTACTTGGCCCCACAGCAAATTCATTTTAGGGCCCCCAACATATCCAGAGGTTGCCCTGTTTTACCAATATATGTTGAAATTGCTCAACAGCCACAGGGTCTGCTTCCTCTGTTGTTTTGCCCCTGCCACAAGCATTTCAACATACAATTATACCAGCATGTAAGCCACTCTGCAGGGAATACACACTGTACATTACACATTGCATTATTGTGAAGATATCCAGAATTTTAAACTAAGTTCTGTGAGAAGCAGAATGTCACAGATAAAAAGAAGTGTTAGGAAGGTACCATTTACCATACATTCCAACATTCTGAACTGTAAATGACTTTTTAATCTGCTCATTTGTCCACCAATGTCATGTCCCCATGCCTTTCCTTTTTCAGTTCTATGATGACCGTGTTGGACTGGCCCAAAGGGATACCCAGAAAACTCCCGGTGGGCCCAGGTGTCTGTGGGCCCTTGTGCTGCTAAACATTTGGCCTATTTCATGGCCATTCCCTATTTCTATGAGAACAAAGAGGCTAAATAGATGGAATAATAGATTATAGTATGTAAAGAAAAGAGACTAGGAGAATAGAGGTTAAGTGAGGAGAGAAAGAATAATAGTACTGAGAGTGGCCCCCTGGTCTAAGGTATTTTGGTGGGCCCCTAATCTAAGGCTTTTGGGTGGGCCCCTGGTGTCCAAGTCCGACACTGTATGATGATGCTTCCTATTGCATGCACTGAAAATTATGCTGTAGCCCAGATGCTTACAGTCACTTTTCTTTGGCTGTTTCTGTAGTTTACACTCTCACAAGGCTTAGGGGAACTGTAAATGTTAACATACCTTTTTTTTATTAGTATATTATTATTATTATTATTAGTAGTAGTAGTAGTAGTAGTAGTAGTAGTAGTATTACTGCTACTAGATGGTATCCCATCCCATTTAAAGTATATACCACACCTAGTAAATTGTAAATATGAGTGTATAAGTCACTAGGGCTCATTTATAAACACTGGGCAAATTTGCCCATGGGCAGTAACCCATGGCAACCAATCAGATTGCTGCATTCATTGTTCTACTTACTGCTGGCTTTAAAAAGCTAATCACTGATTGGTTGCTATAGGTAACTGCCCATGGGCAAATTTGCCCAGTGTTGATAAATGAGCCCCACTGACTATTCCTCACTCCTGCACTGTTATCCCCGACCCTGCTTTGCTACCTTGATATTTTCTGCAACAGAAGTTGCATGAATCAAACAAACCCTGAGGAGTCCCTTGAACTAAGATCAGAAATGACTATGGCAACCTCTACCCTAACTTAATTAAAGATATATTAAGAAGGACTGGGCCCTTAGAAACTATATAAAACTAATTTTAATGGCATAGTGTATAAGTAATTGGTGCAGAAGCATCCCAAAATGTGTCTTTTGCATTTCATGGCAATTTACTTAGGAACCTTTAGAATTACTTAACCTAATTTAGATTTTTATCTTGTAGACTTAAGGCTAAATTGTTATTTGCTTTCGATACAGACAACAGCCAAGCTGTTAGAGAGCTCTCACCAGCAGCATGGATTTCTGTCTCTCACTTACACCAAAGCTGTCACCAGAAATGTCCGCCATAAGTTGACCTCCAGGAGTGAACGGAGTCCTCGGAGCTTTCAGAAATTTTCTGAAGGCCCAGCAGATGCATCTCCTCACTTCCTTCACGAGATCCTTGTTTCATCACAGGCCTTTGACATTGTCCTCTTCTTCCCATTGCTCAATGCAATATCCAGTATTTTTGAGGTTAGATGTCCTCCCAAACAGAAGGAAAAGCGGAAGACACCTGGGCAACCTATGCGATCTCATGCTCTTACCTCTCGGAACTTGCCTTTAATCTACATCAATACAGGGGTCATCAGAGTCTTCTTTCCTAAAGCTGAGGAAAGACAACTCATTTCTGGAGGTATGTTTAAGATTTTTTGGTAGTTTCATAACTTTTTTATGAATCAAAGCGGGGAAATAAGATCAACCATCTTGAACCTTGGGACAGATAATTAATTTTGCACAAACATATCGAATAAGTCACCACTAAGCCCTCCAATCACCCAGCTGATGAGCCCTCTTTGCTCTTGCATTAATAAATACGATTTAGCAGGCACATTTTTTAATCCTAGGTGATATATAGATAGCTGTTCATATATGACCTCCCTTTCTTTCCTCAGTAAGAGTCCCCTTGGGAAACAGCAACAGAATGATGGTCTGATGCAGTCTAATGTGCTTTTATTAGCTGGGCTAGAGGTGGAATATCAAGAATTCTTCCAGCATATCCTATATTGTAAGGTAAAGCCTACAATATAGGAAGTCTCCTTTTTGCCATAAATAAGCAGATCTTTTAAATTTATCCTAATGGGACATTGTTTTATGTTATAAAATATTTTCAAACAAACCCCCTGAAATATTCTATTTGCATATCATGCTGTTATATTTTATAGTGCAAGCTTTTGCAGCAATATCAGCTGTAATAGGGTAGTGTAATAAACGGAAGCATTTGCCTTAGTCCAGTAACCCTTAGCAACCAATCAGATTTTTGGTTTTAAGCAGCTAACTAGAAAATGCTACCTACTGATTGGTTGCTACTAGACTGGAAGCATATCTTGCACTTTTTATTACATTGTCATTGTTCAGGAGTCATTTTGGGCCCATATTCCAGGCAAATGAACTCCAGCTTGTTCAGGTTAATCACATAATACTTATTCGCCTTACTTAGTTCAAGAAATTCTAATTAGACTGAAATCAGGGCTTTCACTTGGCCATTGTAGGACATTCATCATTTTTTTCACTATAGAAGGGTGACTGTTATACCATTGCTTTGTATGCATTATAATAAGTCTAAAGGTGGCCATACACGAGCAGATAATGCTGCCGATATCGGTCGTTTAGACCAATTTGACAGCTAATCTGCCCGTGTATGGCTTCCAATGGATCTTTCCGATCGATATCTGGACACGATATCGATCGGGAAGGTTAGATTTTTCTCCTGGTCGACCCGTCAGAGCCCATTGCGCTCGTCGTAATCCGATCGTTCGGCCATAGGGCCGAATGTTCAGATTGCCCCCGATATAGCCCTGCTGTTAGTTGTATATCGGGGAAAAGATCCGCTCGATTGGCGGATCTTTAAGTGTATGGTCACCTTAAGGGTCCTGCATGGAAATCTATATTGTAGCACTATTTTATGCTAAGACCTGTAGTACTGCTATAGCTACAGTGAAAATATACTGCAGGCTACTGTTCATCTCAAAGTATCTGTTAGCAATTCTTTTCAACCTTGAGGATATTCAAATAGATCCACTAAATTGCCCCAGTCGGAAATATTTCACAATGATTCATCGCTGTCTGCAAATACTTTAAATGCAACCAAAAAACATTCCCTTACTTATCCCTGTAAGACAAAAGCTTATGTTTGAAGAGAACAGCATCAATGATTTCTGACAACTCTTTTTCCCTACGTTATATCCTGCAGAACAAAGTGACAGCTGTGCTTAACCGTATCCATTTCACTTATTATTATTATTTTTTTTTAAAGGACAAGTAGAGGGTTAATTATCAGGGGGGTTAACTTTATTGGTCACCCCCAGTGATTATAATTGCTGACCTCAAACCCCTTTTACTTTGATCATATGTTTTCCTCAGCTATTCTCTTTATACCTTAAAACAAATGAAACTGTTTGCCCAAAATTATCTTTATGCGATATAGTTGGCAGGTCTAGTAACCCTTAGCAACCAAAAGGCGATCTTTACTGGTTGCTGTTTAAATCAAGCTTTCTCTCATTTCTCTGGTTACTAGACATTGGCAAGTGTTATGGCTTTTATTACATGACCCCGTTTGTGGCCTAAAGTATCTGGACACCGTTTTAAAAATCTCATACCCTGATTGGAACACTAACCACTAGTTCCAAATTATCACTCGAAGCAAAGCTGGCACAAGAACTATTCATCTGGCACAAAGGCTGAACATTTACCTGCGGAGTTCTGCCAATATAAATGCTTCCCAATTTGACAGCTTCATGGAGTCTGGATTTGGCAAGTGGCAGAAGAATGCCACCTGCCTAAAACTTGCTGGAGGGTTAAATAAAGTAGAGGCTGAGACCCAGAACAACCAACTTCATATTAATACCCTTGGTTTTGGAATAAGATGGCAGACAGAGTGCTTTGTTTACAAGTAGCGGTGAGACATAAAGGTGCATGTGTCCGAGTTGCAAACATATACCAATTCATCCAATATATTGTTTCTTTGATTGAAGGAGAATATTTGTACTTCAGATGGACACCAAATCTAATAATATAGTATACTTTACTTTTCTTCCCACTACTTTGAAAAATACTTGTTTCTAATTTCCTTTCGTATTCCTTCAGGAAACCAGATCATAAATGAAGATACCTTGGTTGTGAAGATTGGCTCTGTCTCAATGGCGCCGCAGGCTGACAACCCTCTAAGCAGAAGCGTCCTAAGAAAAGATATTTATCAGTAAGCTAACATGTTCCATCTTTCTTTTAATATTCTTTCTTGTAGCCTCATTGTTAAAATCACGGAGGTCCAAACACAGCCCTCAAACTATAATATGACTCCCATAATCCTGAGCCATCTGGCGTAGCATACCTGTTGACTTTCAAACCATGAGATTTTCAAGCTGTTAACTCCTGAAGTTAGGTGTTCCCTTCAAAAAAATTTCTCCTAATCTGCTGCTTATTTCTTTCGTTATGGGACGAATTAAATAACATTATTAAAAATATCATCTCGTGTGACCACCAGTGAAACATGTAGGTTCTGTTTCCATGCCAAACCTTTATTAAATGCCAATATCTTAGAAATCCCACACTTGTAAATCAGTAGGGAACTTGGAGAATATTACTCTGGATAGTGTCACCCTGAGAAGGTTGGTTAAGACCCCATGTCAAAAGTTTATATGCTGGTATGTGCCAGAGGATTATGGGAGTTAAAGGTCTGCTTCACTATTTGGACATTCGTAAAATTAAATATGGTGTTGTTGGGACTTCAAGCCCCACCACAGTTTGCTCAGTCTATTTGAACAAAGCCACAGAACTCATCTCACAAACAAATGCAAGATAGAATTTACGGTATTTGCAGTTTTTTTTACTGTACAGCATTTTGGGGGTAAAAAACTTAATTCATGCTAATATTTATATAGTAATTTCCATATGAGTTGAAATTATAGTTGAACAACTCATTTTGGACCTCATGGTTTTCCCTCTGTGTTGTTTCTAAACTTCATATATTTATTTTCTAAATCCTTTAACTTCTTTGGGTAAGGATGAGACAATTGGTTGGTTGCGTTGGCCAAATCCACAAATGGAAGAGATTTGCTTAGATAACTGACGTTTAATATTTCCATCTCTGTGCAAGAAAGTATGGGGACAGATTGTGTTACTTCCTATCGATTCATACTTCAAACGAGCTGGTGGACAAGGACACCTTGTTATGGTTATTGTGTATTTCTTTGGCTTTATTGTATGAAAAATGAAAAGTGCCTAGTTCTACTTAAATCTAAGCATCTGAAACACAGCTCTGTTGACGCTACTTGGATCAAAGCTGTGAAAAAAAAATCAAAGCTCTTAGGGAAAAAAAATCAGTTTACTGATTTTCTGTGAAATTTCGGGGTCTGGTTTATGTCACATTGTGATTAAAACCACATTGATCATAAGGGCAGTGAGGCTGGTAAATAGAAGTAATCAAGATCACAATAAAAGAGTACATGACATTAAATGGAATTGGCGCTGTTGCCAGACTTGAAAGCACACGCACACAAATGGTACTGAGTGAGAGAAGTGACGGGAACCTCGGCCTGGTAACTGTGTAAGCAATTGTTCCTGAGGAGCAGACCTTGTCTGTTTCTCAGATGTGGAACCGTCTTGTTGCAGAACCTTTCCTACTGAACTTCAACAGATGTTATAAAAATGTAATACTTCTTTAGCAGTAAATGATTGCCGGTCTCCTCTATGACAATCGTATCACTTCCTGTATCATGTGTCGGTATAAAATAATTTGATGGCTATTTTACTGGAAGTTTCTGCTGCCGGTGAGACCTGCAATGCCGTGCTAAGCCAACTCGGTTACAGTACGTTACGAGGTTCAAAGACCAAGCTGATGAGATATTGATCAAAAGGTAACATTTTAATGGTTTTATCCTGACTTCAAAGAGAAAGACTGGTTAGGGCTCTCCAGCCATTGGTTTTACAGTGACAAAGTCCAGGCCTGGGAGATGTACCAGATTTGTCTCTTGGCTTGAGACCATGATAAAGTCTATCACTAATCAAGCTAATATCTAAATGTTGTATCAGTTTGTAACCTCTAGTAGGAATAGAATTAGTATGTGTGTGCAGAATTGTCCATAATGAAGTACACATATGGGACCCATTATTCGGAAACCCGTTCTCCAGACAGTTCCGAATGATAGAAAAGCCATCTCCCATAGACTCCATTATATCCAAATTTTTAAAAATTATTTCCTTTTTCTCTATAATAATAAAACATTAGCTTGTATTTGATTGCAAATAAGATATAATTAATCCTTATTGGAAGCAAAACCAGCCTATTGGGTTATATTTAATGATGCATGATTTTCTAGTAGACTTAAGGTATGAAGATCCAAATTACTGAAAAACCTCAGGTCCTGAGCATTCTGGATAACAGGTCCCATACATGTACAACATTTTTCATGAGACAGCACCCAATCCATAAACTATACTTTTGGCGGGGGTGAGCGAATACAGACTAGTATTTATTAGTGTTATTTACATTTTAATATATTGTGTGAACTTTAATATCAAAGAAAGTATTTGATTTCTTATATTGACACCACTCTTACTTGACATTGTTTTGTTAGTATGCTGCTTAGTAGCTGAAGGTGGTTACGCCAACCTTAAAACGTTGACATTTTGTATTGATTACCAAATTATCATGGAATCAGTTTAAATTGCCTAACACAGGTAGCCTAAGTTGGCTCAGTTAATGGAACGTAAATGAAAACAAACTCAACCCAGATGGCAGGAAGAGCCCTCCTCCTTAAGGACCATAAATGTGTTGGATGACCTGCAAGCCAAAGTTGATGGCAGCTAAACATCTCATTTAAGAAACAATTAGGTTTTGGTCTTTAGGGACCACACCGGGGAAGAAAACTGAATAACAACAAATAAGCCAACATATCTAGCTGATCTCCTATTGAGCAGGTATTTAGATAAAGCAATGTAAAGTAAATATCAGCACCGTGCATGAGATGGGCTGAATATGCAGTGACTAATTACTTCCGTGATTAATATTATTAAGTCATAGATGAAAATTGCTTATGTATGCAAACATTTGATTAGGACCTGGACCCTGCAGCAGTGCCTTTGGCAAGAACAGAATCTATTGCATAAACACAGAGAATCTTTGTTGAACGACTAATAGAAAATGGAGTCCATTTTTTTCCCACAAATGCCCCGCGGTTCTTGTGCTTTCCTTGCATGTTTTTCTCCCAGCACACAGATTTCCGGGCCGTCTGGCATTCAGGAAAATAAGATTAATGCCTGCTGCCACCTTACTGCTTTCTCTTCTAACAAATACCATGAGTCTTTGCACCTGCAGGTGGCACATAGAGGTTCAATTTAATCTCATCTTGTTTTAATATTTTATTTAGATGGAATAGGTCCTATATAAAGTATCCAGGTCACATAACGTGACTCAGATGCTTAAATATACATAAATAATTACACACTGAAATTCAAGCATGTACTGGGAACTTTTATGCTATACTATTCTTTTTCCCCCTTCCTTATGATCCTGGGGTCAGGAATATAATTTTTGCCCTACATTAAATAAGGCATTTGTTTCACTTACAATGGCAACCAGTCATGTGCCGTATAAGTTGGATCCTCCAATATATACCACTATCCTCTGGCCTCTTTCTTAAACAATTCAGATACCTTGCAGAAAAAGGCTCACATTAGTTTTAGGAACATGTAGCTCAGTACTGTTAGCATTACCAAGCTTTAAATAAAAATAGCCCCGTGCACTAAAAGTATTCAAATAAGACATCAGTTCCTGGATGAAGAATTAGGTTCCATGAGAGAGATCATTCTACAACCAATAAATATATACAAGAATGGGGTTGGTTGGGAAACAGAACACTTTGTATCACTATATAAACTCAAAAAATGACATTAGTATTGATCTTTTTTTCAACCTCAAAATATTAGCTGAAAGCTTAAATTTTGTAGCCAACTTTCAAAAGATGGGTTGTTGAACGTCATCCAACACACTATTTTATACATATCACTATTTACACTGAATCTTTTGCTAGTTCTTGTCTAGTTTGCGGCCTAGGCTAAGACTGGTCTGTGCAAATGGGTGACTGTTTGAACTTATGGTGGAATATTATCATTAACAAGTATTTATAAAGCACCAACATATTCTGCAGCACTGTACAATAGAAGGGGGTAAACATTACAATACAAATTACTGGTTGATACAGGAGGAAAGCCCTGCTCATTGGAGCTTTCCATCCAAAAAAAAGTCATTGCTTGTAACCCAACCCATTATAGTGCTTTGCAAGCAGTATGAGCACATGTTAGGAGAAGAAGTAGTCATTGAGACAATGGTGGAGATAATGTTACTTATATATTTCCAGGGTTGGATTGGGCCAGCAGAAAACACTGGGGAAAAAATCCAGTGGGCCCTGACTCAGACCTCCCTGATAGCCGTCCCCTAAAGAAAAGAAGATGTGACTCTGTGCCCACATGTGCACTGCGATGTGGGGGTGAGTTTGGAAGTCAGTAGGGGGGACCCAGTGACAGTAGGGCAGTGTCACGGCTTTGATGGGCCCCCAAAGCTGCAGTCCGACCCTGTACATTGCAATATATTTGGTTGGCCGTAAATGCTGGAAGGTTTTGTTCAGAATGGAAGGAGGAGAATCAGATAAGACACTATTGTCTTAGATCCTTAAATATAAATCATACCCAAGCCATCTCCTGCATACAGAACACTACCACAAGGCATTTCTGTCTATAGCTTTTATTCATCCTTCATATTACTTGGCCTCGTAGACTTCTGTTTTTGATTTTCCTCTTTCTCACGTTCCTTTCTATTGCCTCCTAACCCTATTCCCAGCCATAAATCACCAGAAGGAGATTCTGATTGTTCCAAAAATTAGGAATTATTGCGGCACACCTGCCTGGTAAGAAATAAGCACTACAGGCAAAAACAACCTTCATTCTTTGTAAAACAGTAAAACGAGTTGCCAGTTTTGTAATTATTAGCAGAAAGATATCCGTGCCTGTATGTCTGTGATGCCTAGTGCAGAAATGCTGAGAAAACAGTTTGCATTAAATGGATTCCGTATGGGCCGGGAAGCAATGAAAAAGGAAAAAATAAAATGGATAGCAGATAAAATCTAATACCCGCTCGTTGGATGAATTTATTGTCATTAATTTCTTAATCCATTTTAGATGGGAGCGAAGGTAATGTAGTGTTTTTAACCCTGTTGCCGACAAATAACTGTGCATTTTATTTCCAATTGTGATGCTTGTAGCTGATAAATACTGCTCCTTGTATAGAACACATCCAGAAGGCTCCAAATTATGGGAACGTCATCTCCGATAGACCCCACTTTAATCAAATGATTCTGTTTTTTAAGAGTGATTTTCCTTTTTCTCTGTAATAATAAAATAGTTGCTTGTGCTTGATCCAAACTAAGACATAATTAATCCCTACTGGAAGCAAACAAATCCTATTGTGTCTATTTAATGTTGAAATGATTTTTTTATAACAGTCAACGTTTGGTGATCCAAATTATGGAAAGACCCCTTATCCAGAAAACCCCAGGTCCAGAGCATTCTTGATAACTGGTCCAATACCTGTATAATGTGTGAAACAGACTGTACTATGTGTTTTTATCAGAGGGGTTGTTGGAAGTATATACAGTAACACAAACAAGAAGAGCTTAAGGTCTGAGACACACGTGGAGATTGGGGAAGATTCAGCCGCTCTGCGACAAATCTCCTCTTCTTCAGGTGACTAATCTCCCTGAATTGCCTTCCCGATGGCTAGAATCAAAATCGCCAGCGGGACAACACTCAGAGCACTTCGTTTTCCAAAGTTGCTCCAAGTTTCCTCATGAGCGACTACTCTCCCCGAATCTCCACGTGTCTCTCTGCCCTAAGGGGCATATATCTTACTCTGTAATTTAAAGATAAACCACACTAAAAGGATTACACAATCAGGGTTTGACTGGGGGCCCCCCTCCAGTGCCCCTGCCGCTGGGTTCCCCCGTTGAGCCGCCACCCCCTCGCTGCACATGCGTGCACACACTCTGCTTATATTTGCCGTGACGTGTGCCAAG
Source organism: Xenopus laevis (assembly GCF_017654675.1). Taxonomy (NCBI): domain Eukaryota; kingdom Metazoa; phylum Chordata; class Amphibia; order Anura; family Pipidae; genus Xenopus; species Xenopus laevis. Next base: position 138,713,206 of record NC_054381.1, on the reverse strand, counting down.
AAGATAAGCACAGGGAACAGGACTGGGCCTGGTGGATACAATAAAAGTAAAAAAAATTGCTACTGGTTTAGCAAACCATAATAACCAATCAGTAAGTAGCATTCACTGGTCAGTTGTTTGTAGCTTGTCAGTAGCTGGTTGCTATGGGTAGCTAGACCTGAGTATACTTTGGCTTTTTTTTACTACATTACTATATTTAATTATTCAGTAGCTTAACTAGAGTTACTAGAGTGAGTAACTAGAGTGTGCCGGGCCCCCCTACAAAAAAATCGGGGCCCGGCACACTCCAATCCCCATACCCTCGCACACTTCCCTCTAGCCTCTGTCCCGCCTCCGCTGCACCCACTCCCCACCCGAATTAGCCCACTCCTTTCCAACTTGCGCCCCCTTCCTTGCCGCAGCTAAGATAGTGGCTGGGTAGGAGTGTTTTTTATAAGCTATAGAGGAAGCAAACCCCACAGTCCAGGCCCCCTTTTGACTGCTAGGTCTTCTTCCTCTATAGTTACTCCACCGTGAAGATTCCTTCACCAGGAGAAAGAAACAGCAAGTTTAATCAGGTGTATAGGCCATGGATTCCCATCTTTATTGTTCCACGAGATGCCCTGGTCTACTATCTGAAATGCCTATTTTTTTGTTGAACATGCGAAACTCATATTGCTTTGGGTATAGTGTTGTATACAATAGTATATCTGAGAATATGTGAGCGTCAGTATAATATGCAACCTATGGGAGACTGGGATTGTTCTGTGTTGAATCACCTCCTTGTATATAGATATCCAGAAACTATGCGTTCCCCTTTCTATTGATAAAGAAGGATATTTGGTCCTTTCTGAACTAGGCTTGATCATTCTGCTTTGTATTACCAATTATGGGTAAATAGATGTAACGCCTATTTGATAGGGGCATGTTTTAGCTCTGGTATATGGGCAGTTGAAGGGCTGAAACTTGGTGTTGCTGCCAACCTTTGGAAAATGTACAGCACATGCTCCATTTGGGCACTGGATAAAAGATTTTTTGGCAAATTAATTGGTAGTCTGGAATACACAAATGTGTGGGGGTGATCCTCTGAGAACATGCCATGCTTATATCGTTCTTATATGTGATAAGAGTGTTTAAGCTTTCAAACAAGTCCAGCCCATCATGTCCCCTCACTCTGCATCTATATTCAGTATAGCCGTTATGGGAGAATATGTATAAAACTTAGGCATAGGCAGCCAATAACAATACTGTAGAGCCAGATGTAGCAATAAAATGGCAATAGCAGTTGTTCAGTGAAGCAAGTAAGGAATTTTGCTTAAGAGAATTATGAGGCAAGCATTAGCAAAGAAGTAATAGTAAAGAAGTATTTCCTTATGTTAAACTCAGGTTTCCTCCCTCCAACTTCATGTCGTGTCCCCTAGTTCTAGCCATGTTTTTCTGACAGCAATGCTTCCCTTGATACATCCGAATGTTTCAGCATGTCCCTTCTCTCCTCTTAGCTCTGTGCATGTTAAGGTTATTATGGTTATTTAAATCACAAATCATTCTGGTTGCCTTCATCTGCTCTGTTCCTGTTTTATTCATATTTTTCTGTCGACTGGCCCTATAAACTAAAGGCAATATTCAAGATCTCGTTATGGCTCATATTAACATTATAGCTCATTAGTGAGCTGTAACGTGGCAATATAACCTCCCTCTGTTACCAGTACCTCTTCATACACAGCCTACCATATTATTTCTCTTTCCCTTTACTTGCTTACTTCTCAAACATCTGAAATGATTATTAATAGATCCCTTTCTTCACTTGTCACTGATTATAAACTGACATTCACTCCGTATTTAATTTTGGATTTCTGTGAACTGTTTACATTATTTTCTTATTAAGGTAAAGATTGCAAACCACTGTCCATTACTCAAATTTCCATAAATCCTTTTGTAGTTTGCTTCCTCTGTTGTAGTTCTTTAGCTGTCTGCAAAGGGACTTGCCTTGAATATAACACATAATATGCTTTATATATATATATATATATATAGAGAGAGAGAGAGAGAGAGAGAGAGAGAGAGAGAGAGAGATAGATAAAGATATATATATAGATAGATAGATAGAGATATATAGATAGATAGATAGATAGATAGATAGAGATATATATATAGATAGATAGATAGATAGATAGATAGATAGATAGATAGATAGATAGATAGATAGATAGATAGATAGATAGATAGATAGATAGATAGATAGAGATATATATATAGATAGATAGATAGATAGATAGAGATATATATATAGATAGATAGATAGATAGATAGATAGAGATATATATATAGATAGATAGATAGAGATATATATATAGATAGATAGATAGATAGATAGATAGATAGATAGATAGAGATATATATATAGATAGATAGATAGATAGAGATATATATATAGATAGATAGATAGATAGAGATATATATATAGATAGATAGATAGATAGATAGATATAGATCAGGATCTAATATGTAGCGATGACCAACAAATTTTGGTACTTTTCCTTTCTTTAGGCTTATAACTTTATCCCCAACTTTATGGCTCCTGTAATTAAGCCCAATTTGTATCCATTACCAAGTTTGAAGTCCAGTCCTATATTTTATAATGTCCTTACATGGTCCAAATTGTAAACATAAAATATAGCAATGTGTATTGGTGAATCAATTCAAGCATATTTCTAAGGATCACCTGGGTAAAGTCAAGCCAGGGGAACTTCTGCAGTGTCGTAAGGTGAGGACCTTGCCTCAGGGGGCATATTACCAAGGGTAGATAAGGACCTTGATTCAGGTGGTACATTGCCAAGGGTAGGTGAGGACATTGATTCAGGTGGTACATTACCATGGGTAGATGAGGACCTTGCCTCAGGAGGCACATTACCAAGGGTAAGTGAGAACCTTGACTCAGGAGGCATATTACCAAGGGTAGATGAGGACCTTGATTCAGGTGTGGTACTTTGCCAAGGGTAGGCGAGGACATTGATTCAGGTGGTACATTGCTAAGGGTAGGTGAGAATCTTGATTCAGTTGGTGCATTGACATGGGTAGATGAAGACCTTGATTCAGGTGGCACATTGCCAAGGGTAGGTGAGGACCTTGCCTCAGGAGGCAGATTACCAAGGGTAGATGAGGACCTTGATTCAGGTGGTACATTGCCAAGGGTAGGTGAGGACCTTGCCTCTGGAGGCACATTACCAAGGGTGGGTGAGGACCTTGATTCAGGTGGCACATTGCCATCGGTAGGCGAGGACCTTGAGTCAGGTGGTACATTTCCATGGGTAAGTGAAGACCTTGATTCAGGTGGTACATTGCCATGGGTAGGTGAGGACCTTGATTCAGGTGATACATTTCCAACCGCCACTTTCATGTAAGAGTCCTGCCACCTGATTCAAATTTAACTTAGCACTGGTAAATGTGCTAGAAGAGTCAAAAACATTGGAGAGCTATGTTTGACTCCAGGCTTCTATTTCACTCTCTGTCTGTCTTTCTAGGTCATGTTCAGTTTTGCAACCATCCTAGCCACTCTTTGAAACGCAGACAGTTGGAAGCAATAAAAAAATATATAATGTTACAAAAATAAACTGAATTTGGTCTTAAGACACGAGGTTGGCAAACCTGTGTAGATAGTATAGACCGATTTAGTCAACATGATATCATGGTTAACATGCATGCAGACAATGTTGTTACTGAGGTTCTTAGCTGTAGCCTTTGTTTCCCTGCACTGATCAACTGCTATATAGCTTTATAATTCAAACCAAAGATGGAAATGCAGATTAAATCCTGGAAAAGAAACAGTATCATTAGGTAATAGTGTTTTTACCTGGAACAGCTCCTAATACAGCTTGTACACACTCCAGAACCAGTTTTGGCCTTGGAAATGATATTATATGTAATAGCACGGCAGAATTATGCAGCTCTGTGATCTCTCAAAAACCTCCTGTAATCAACCTACTGCTGCTTATTTCATTTTTTTCATTCAATACACTTACTTTTTTTACTGGTGTATTTATATAACCAGGAAATAGTAAATGGAAAAAGTCAGTCTTACATTCAAGGTCTATTTGGTCCTTACAGAGGCAATCCTTTTTTTTGCTTTTTTTATTTGCTTTTTAAGTTAGGGGAGTTCTTAGGTGATGCAGTATTAACAAGTGACCAATTATTGCAAGGTACAAATCATATAATTGGCTGTGAGTCACCCTTGTGACCAAAAGAGATAATAAATATATCAAAATATAATAGCTCTTGTACAAAATGAAATATAAAAAATAGTCTCAATTACATATATGTTAAAACCTATATTGATTGACCCTATATATATATATATATATATATATATATATATATATATAATGTTTATAAAAACATTCCTGGTCTTGCTAAAGGTCCTAGGGGAGGGCCAAAACTCTGGCCTGTTTTTTTAATTAACTTAATAAAATTATAAAATAAAAATAAAACCTGTGGAAAAATTCCCAGTGTCCCAGTTTGCACTCATTTTGCTTGGACATATATATATATACAAAAATACACAAAAGCCATGAATATCCTGTAAATTATATCCTTATAAACGGTGAGTAGTGATGTCATCAGTTATAAACGGTGAGTAGTGATGTCATTTCTGTCACATGACTCACTAAAATTTGTGTATTATAATAAATAAAGTACCCCCAGTTGTAAAATATGAGGATATTAGAAGTTACCTCAGAGTTCCATGACCTGTATAAAAACACTCGGCCTTCGGCCTCGTACTTTTATATGGTCATGAAACTCCTCGGTAACTAATAATATCCTTATATTTTATAAGAGGGGGTACTTTATTCACTATATAATGATGAAGGATCAGCACACTAGTTGAATCTTGCGAATGACACAAGATTCAATGAGTGTGCTGAGCCTTCATCATTCTGTATTTACCATATTGATCGTGCACCTCATAAAGAATTGTGTGCGGACACCACCAGCACTTTTATTTATTTATATATATATATATATATATAATATATATATATATATATATATATATATATATATATATATATATATACATCTACAGGTATGGGATCCGTTATCTCGAAACCCATTATCCAGAAACCTCAGAATTATGGAAAGGTCATCTCTTATAGAGTCTATTTTATGCAAATAATTAAAAAAAATAGTAAACTAAGATATAATTAATCCATCCTTATTGGAAGCAAAACCAGCTTATTGGGTTTATTTAATGTTTACATAATTTTCTAGTAGACTTGATGATTTTGTATGAAGATACGAATTTCGTAAAGATCCAACATCCGGAAAACACTAGTTCCCGAGCATTATATATAGCTTATATATAGCTTTACTCTTTATTTTATGAAAACGTCTGTAAACTCAATGAACACTGAAATCATGAATACAGTTTTCCCACTCTTGCAAAAGGCACTTTATCACTGTAGCACAATAATTATACAGGATGGATGCTTTTAGATGCCAATGTTCAGGAGATGTTCAAAAGTTTATCTCCAACTTTACCCGTATAACCCCCAGTGGATTCAGCGGCCCGGGATTGAGAAGTCCAGTAGGAGTCTAACGTTCCTGGCCGTTCTTGGCTCCTGTCTTTATACTGAATGGGTTAATAGCACTTGGTAACAATAAAAGGAACATTTATACCTTTTTTTGATCATCAGCTTCATTTTTTGGAAGAAGCAGCGAGCCAAATGTATTTCAACCCATTCGTCAAGCCAACATTAGAGCCCTCCGACTGCCAAGTGAGTTGTGTGTTGGAATATCTCTGCCATAAAACAAGAGATATCAAGAATTCCAGCAATGTTATTATATTCTGTTTCCTTACATGTTTTGCCCTTTGCTCTTTTCTGCCAAATAATTAATGTACCAAGTGTTTCTGAGAAGGTTGTCATTCCTCTCGTGTGACGATGAATTTGCAGGAAGATTGGTAAGAGCCTTAAGAAAGTTTAACATGTCACAGTTTGAAAATGACCCTAATGTAATGGGCGTACTGGGAGCACTCTTACCTCTTGTAGTTCTTTACCAGGGGCATATCTACAGAGGAAGAAAGGGGTATAGGGGCTCTAATTGATGAGCAAATTAAACAGATATTGGTAAAAAAAGACAACCACTGGATATGTTGGAGGCCCTAAAATTAATTTGCTGTGGGGCAAATGATGCCAGTGTTCTACACTGTTAGGAGCCAAAAGGATTACAGTTACTGTGTGCAAAGGAGGCCTTTTGGGCTGCAAAAAGATACACTGTGGCTTTATTCAGCCGCTGTGATACCTGCAGAGATCCACCTTATCCAGATAAGATTCATGAGAAAAGTTGATCATCAATTAAAAACTCCTGTGGGCTATGAACCCGAATTGGCTCTTCTAACCCCATAGCACTGTTCCCACGTAAAGTGCAAACAATGTTACGACACCAGTGAATTTTCACATGAAAACAATTTGGGGTAGATTTTGATGCAGTCTCAAATGTTTGCAAATTTGTATTTTCCCCCGAAAATTATGCCAGAAATGATGCAGTCCCAAATGTTCAGTTTTTCCGAACCTGGAATTTTTGGCATTCATCATTATTCAGCGATAATCATAAAATTGTGCAGAAGCTCAAAAATGTAAAGAGATTTTAAAACAAAACAAAAATCCTTACCGAGGAACATGGAAAAGATAGAATACCCAATTCCCAATACACAAAGAAGAGTATATGGGTGTCGGTTGTCATATGCATTTTTTCTGCATATTTGCAATACATTTGTAATAAGGAACTGCCATGTTTGTGCATGTGTTTTGTCACAGCTAGAATTTACCAAGGCCACCCCTCATCTCCAATTTATCTCAAACACTTCTGGACTGTAGTACTAAACGGTGTAGTTGGGCTGTAGGTGGGAGGGCGATTTCTGTGTGACATTTTCTACACAAATTCCTGCATTTTATCCTATGATCAGTTCCATGTATAACCTCAAGCCCCCCTGTAGCCTGCTATCCAGAATGCTCTGGACCTAGGGTTTTCCAGATAATGGATCTTTCCTTAATCATGCCTTATGTCTACTAGAAAATCATGTAAACATTAAAGAAACCCAATAGGGTGATTTTGCTTTCTATTTAATTATATCTTAGTTTGGATCAAGTACAAGGTACAGGTATGGGATCCGTTATCCAGAAAACCGTTATCCAGAAAGCTCCGAATTATGGAAAGGCTGTCTCCCATAGACTCCATTATAATCAAATAATCCAGATTTTAAAAAATGATTCCCTTTTTCTTTCTAATAATAAAACAGTAGCTTGTACTTGATCCAAACTTCAATATAATTACTCCTTACTGAAAGCAAAACCAGCCTTTTGGTTTTATTTAATTTAATGTTTACATGATGTTCTAGAAGATTTAAGGTATGAATATCCAAATTATGGAAAGATCCGTTATCCGGAAAATCCTAGGTCCCATGCATTCTGTATAACAGGTCCCATACCTGTACTGTTTTATTATTACCGAGAGAAAGAAAATCATTTTAAAAAATTTGGATTATTTGGATAAAATAGAATCTGTGGGAAATGGCCTTTCCATTATTTGGAGCTTTCTGGATAATGAACCCCATGCCTGTATAATACACCAGAACGCATGACAAGATAAATACATTGTCATTTTCATATTTAATGTTCCCAGAACACATTAATTGATGTTGGTTTGTTTGGAGAGGGCTCCCCAAACCTTCCTTAAAATCTTCCCATGTAGTCATGTAGTTGGCTTGGGAATTCCATAAACACCTTAATAAATCTGAACTTCCCAAATATCAAATCATTTTGACCCTTTCTTAAAAGGGATGATCAACATTTCTGCTGACATTATTTATTTTCTCTTTTATGTCCCACATCGGCATTGGCTGAGCTCTGTAGTGAGATAGAATGATTCCAGAATCCCCATTCTTATAAATTCATCCTTTTAATAAACGTTTGATCCTGAAACTCTGCAGTAGTCCAGTCCTTGTGCTCTCGGTGAGATCCAGACACACGCACCAAGCATACAGCAGATGGATTCACACACTTGTGACATTCCCTTCCATATCCCATACTGCAGAAATCTGACGGCTAACTCCTGAAGGAATTAATTTAGGAAAAGGTTCTGGATTCGCCCAGTCGAAATGCCTGCTGCCAAATTCTTCATCATTCACCATCTGGAACACGAGGCTCTTGGCAGAGCAGTAAATCATGAGCTACAGTGATCAATTTTAAAAGCGGTGAAACATTATCAAGATTTTAATTCCATTTTTTAAAGAAAAAAAAAACATATGGCAATATTCTGCCTTATATAATGAATCGGAGTATTTGCCAAAATCCAGTTGAAGCTCCATAAAAGCAGGCGATTTTTAACAACATATCGCTAGGATGGAATTTTAATATGATCCATAAACTGTTTTAATAATACAAGGTGGTTACTTGTTACTGTTTTGTCAACTATAAATGATTGTGGAGTATAAAACATTTTTTCCCTAGAAATACTAATAACTGGAAAATAGACATTTTCATACATTATGAATTTGCCCAGGGTTTTAAATAAGCTCCTGTGCTCCAGAACATAATCCAATCAACATGACCGCACTGGCTGCAGTATGGACCCAATATTAGGAGAACTGAATTACATGCTTAGCCAACTAATCAGAAATTAGCTTTGATTGGTCAGCTGTAGGAAGTCAGTTAGTTGAATATAATTCAGTGCTGACCATATAGTGGCCCATGGGTTGTATGGGGTCCCTGAAAAGGATTTGTATGGCTCTCTGCTTGTTGTCTGGAAACCTGTTATCCAGAAAACTCCAAATTATTATTATGGGATGGCCATCCATCGCCCTTAAACTACATTTTAATTAAAGAATTACACATTTTTGAAAATTATTTCCTTTTTTTCTCTAATAATTAAACATTACCTTAAACTCGATGGTAACTAAACTGCACAAATCAATATTGGTGGCAAAAAATGTATTGTTTTTTTTTTAATGTTAACATTTGGTTTAGTACACTTAAGCTATGGAGATCCAAATTACAGAAAGATCCCTTATCCAGAAAACACCAGATCCGGAGCATTTTGGGTAACTGTTCCTATACCTGTTCCTGTACTTCCACATTGTAGGGCTTTTGGGGTCATCAGTATGCATTTTTATTATCTAAAGGTGGCCATAGACGCACAAATATCGTAGGAAACAAATTTTCGTACTTCGTAATTTTTCGGTGCGTGTTCAGTGGAAAACAAGCCAACCAATATTGGCAGAAAACTTGGATATCGGTCGGCTTGTCGATCGGGCTGGACGGAAAATTTTGATCGGGTGCCTTTGAAAGCTCCCAAACATTGGCCAATTGTTAGTGCTGAATCGTCGGATACAGGTAGAGGTTTATCTTTTCTACCTGTATATCTGACAATTCAGCTCTACACGTGTGTATTTAAATGAACGATCTTTCTTGGAAAAATGGCCACCTTAACTCCTGCGAACTGCCCCTAGTAGATTCTTGGTTGCCAAAACAGGTACAATGCTTGTACAGCTACTCAAAGTCCTTCCCATTGGCCTCAGATATGGGACCTGTTATCCAGAATTCTTGGGACCTGGGTTCTTCAGATTTCTTAATTTAAATATGATATAAACCCAATCCAATAAGGATTAATTATACCTTAGTTGGGATCAAGTACCTAGCCGGGAATAGCCTTTGTCCACATCGTCCATTAGACTCTAAGCATGTGGGTTGCCAATTAGTTTCAGTTCCGTTTTTTGTTCATCATCGACATTCAGTCTGTTGTAATGCAAAAATATTAAATGTCTCTTGTCTTCCAAAGCCTCGCCGCAAGCCTGCTGAGAAAGAATTTAAATGAGGTACAAGGGTAGCTGGCATGGCAGTTGGAACAGATGCACCGTCAGTGCTTTTATCTGAAAGAGCTTCACTCACCCAAAGCCTTCTCACCTGCTGATACTCACATCATCTGTACGTTACCAGATAGCCCTGAAGATATATTCTGCATATGTCTTTAATGGGAATGATCTGCAGGTTTCTGCAGCTCTGCCAGTTCTTCTGTCTCTTTTTTTTTTCTCCCCCCTTTGATTTTTTACCACTGCTCTGCTTCCCAAGTGGACGTTGACTCATTCCTTTTCTGCTTCCAAATCCTTCATCCTCTGGTCTTAATCTTTTGTGTTTGGCACTGAGCCTAGAGAGACCCACAGTCTTGCCAATTAGCCCCAGCTCCTGCTTGATTCCACATTAGTCAGGCAACGGTTCTCCTCCTGCACCACTATCAATAGGAGCATCCCAGTGCCTGTAAACAGAAATATCCTCATGGAAAACAATAGATTCCTCTATGATAAGTATGCATTTCATCTTGATGGAAAGCAGTTGGCGGTTCCAAAGTGGAGAAGGGACTTTGAAAGTTATAATAAAGTGTTTACAGTGCAAATTAAATTGATTTCCCATTTGTCAGTAGGACATGCTGCAAAGTTGAAATATATATGTTAGCATAGAGATGGAGGACTCAGGTTGGGCCACAATGATTTGATTGGTGTGCTACTATTAGTTTTTATGGCTGTATGTATCAATACCCAAAGTTAATTTGATTATTGATACATCAACAGGGGTGATTCTAGCCCCTGACGCGACTTCAGCTTCCACACACCTCCGTGCTCACCTTTTTTGGAGCCAAAGGGGGTCCAGGGAGATCATGGATGTCCAAGTCGCTAGCATAGAGCAATTGCACTCTCTGCTCTAGAAGAGCCAAAATTTACGGTTTGAAAACTGGAAATTCTTCTCTCAAAGTTACAAGGAGCGGAAACCAGTGATAACCAGTGGGACACTGCAGCCTGAGGCGAGTTTCTCAACTCACCTCATTGGTGCAGCGCCCCTGTACATAGGGGTATATTTAAGTTAGAGATCGCCACAGTGAAATTCCTCCGCTCTCCATTCATTTTTATGGGATTTTGGGCGTATTTATCAAAGGATGAACTTTCACTTTCACCCACTGATAAATACTCTTTTAAAAATCCCATAGAATTTCACTCTAGAGGACTGTGGCGATCTCTAACTTCACTTTTTGATAAATATAACCCATAGACTTTAAAAGGGTTGTTCCCATCGGAGTTAACTTTTAGTACGATGTAAAGAGAGATATTCTGAGATAATTTGCAATTGGTTTTTATTTTTTATTATTTGTGGTTTTTGAGTGATTTATCTTTTTATTCAGCAGCTTTTCAGTGAGCAACTTCATCAGTCTGGTTGCTGTGCTCCAAATTACCCTAGCAACCATGCATTGATTTGAATAAGAGACTGTAATGTGAATAGGAGAGACCTGAATAGAAAGATCAGTAATAAAAAGTAACAATAACAATGCATGTGTTGCCTTACAGAGCATTTGTTTTTTAGATTGGGTCAGTGACCCCCATTTGAAAGCTGGAAAAAGCCAGAGGAAGAAGGTAAATAATTCAAAAACCATAAAAAATAACTATGTCTAGGGTTAGTAAAAATGAGCACCTGTAGTCTGTTGATTTAGTTATTGGTTTGTTTAAGTTTCTTTCATGTTTTCACGTTAATAAATTGGGATTTCCCACAAGGTGTGTATGCCAGCTGCTCTTACTCTCAAACATTCTTTATCTTCTCTAAGAAACCTGTAACTATGCTGTTGACTGTGAAACAGACTTTGGATTCTAAATCTTCATATGATCAAGATGTCTACTCTATTGAAATTATGTTCACTTTGTTTAATGTTACAATAAGAATACCTCTTATGCCAGGACAATTCCTATTGTTATAACAAAAACTTAAAGAAAATATACTTAAATACTTAAAAAAAAAACTATAAAAAATAAATTATGAAGACCAATTGAAAAGTTGCTTAGAATTGGCCATTCACTAACATACTAAGGGGCAGATTTATTGAGGGTTGATTTAAAAATTTGAATTTGCATTTTTTGATGGTCAAAACTGTCAAATTCAACTAGGGAATTATCCAAATTAAATTTTATATATTTTTTTTTAAAAAACAAATTCGACTTCGATTTTTCAGATTTAAGGGGCTTTCGATTTTGAGGTTCAAGAATTTGAATTTGACTATTCACCACCTAAAACCTTCCAAATTCATGTATAAGTCATTGGGAGAGGTGACCAATTTGGAGATGTTTGTAGCCTTCCTGACATTCTATTTTTTTGGGGGAGAAAAAAACAGAATCGAGTTTGGTCAAATTCGATTTGAGTTTTCGAGTCAGTAAAATTCGTCCGAGTTTGAGCTATTCAATTTTTTTTTATAAATAATTATTCGCATATATTTGAATTAACTGGAGTTTAAAAAAACTTGAAGGGGAACCACCAAAGTTGTTTTTTTTTTTTAACTAAAATTAGTAATTCTATTGTCGGATAGCAGCGGCGTTGGCGCGACACGACTGTCGGATGCAGATGCTGCACGCTGCGTCTGCATCCGACAGCCGTGTCGCGTTCAACAATGCGACGCGATCCGACAATAGCATTACTTACCTTATTTTCGTCGCATCTGACGTGACGCCTGCATTTTTCCGCAGCGCGTCAGATCGCACCGGAATCGTTTGTGGAGTCCTGCCCTTAGGGGGAGCTGCTTTCTTTTGTATTGTGTTAACAGTGGGGATCATTTTTTTTAAAATTGGGCAAATTTGCACCTGGGCAGTAACCCATGGAAACCAATTAGATGTTTTCTTTCAGTTTTCAATCTGCAGCTGGCTGAAAAAGCTAATCACTGATTGGTTGCTATGGGATACTGCCCAGGGGCAAATTTGCCCAGTGTTTGTAAATGAGCCCCAGTCAGTCCAGAGAGTAGCAAAGGAGAGAAAGATATGCCAACTTGTAATTAACGTAACTTATAATGCTATATCTTTCCAAGCTAGGGGATCTATATTTGGAGAATCTGTAGAATCCTCAGTTGGGTGCTCAGTAACAATACATTTATCATTTTAGCAGTGAATAGGCAACGCTGCTTGATGTGAATTACATGTTTGAAAACCTGCCGTGATAATGATCATTACAAGCTCCTTCTGTCGACAATAAATTATTCTTTTCCGAGGAGCCTTTTCTTTGGGCAAAGAACACGCGGCTCTGGTGAAGTCATTGACACAAATGTTTCATATTCCCTTTTCCTAAATGCTATTTTTTCCATTTTAAAATATTTTTAAATTGGGGATTTACACTACATCACATAAAAGATGGATTTGTACTGTACGTGTTTCCTAATCATTAGGGATTTTCTCTGGAACCTGCAAAAAAAAAAAAAGTTTTTTGAGTGCAATGTAAAATGTAGCTATTTCATTTTTATACTTAGCCGCGTGTCAGAGCGTTTTATATTGTTTCTTCATTTATGTATCTTAAATTACTCATGCCCTGATCTCCGAAAACAAGTTAGTCAGCAGTGCATGCAGTGTCCCGTTACAACTACACAGAGCAAGGAATAGTCATTTGCTGGGTACGTTTACTGTATTGCTGATAGATAGATAGATAGATAGATAGATAGATAGATAGATAGATAGATAGATAGATAGATAGACGGTAGATAGATATAGATATATATATAGAGAGAGAGAGAGAGAGAGAGATAAATAGATAGATATAAATAGATAGATTGATAGATATAAATAGATACATGATACATAGATAGATATAAATAAATAGATGATAGATTCTCGGTTCTCTGTGTATTGTGTATTGCTGGGTACATTTACTGTATTGCTGATAGATAGATAGATATAAATTGATATTTTGATAAATTGATAGATATAAATAGATAGATTGATAGATATAAATAGATACATGATAGATAGATAGATAGATAGATAGATAGATAGATAGATAGATAGATAGATAGATAGATAGATAGATAGATAGATAGATAGATAGATAGAGATCCAGACAGATCGATCGATTGATAGATAGACAGACAGAGGTAGATGGATGAATGGATATTACATGCAGACAGACAGATGATAGATAGAGAGAGAGAGAGATTGATAGATATAAATAGATCAATTGATAGATATAAATAGATAGATAGATTGATAGATATAAATAGATACATGATAGATAGATAGATAGATAGATAGATAGATAGATAGATAGATAGATAGATAGATAGATAGATAGAGATCCAGACAGATCGATCGATTGATAGATAGACAGACAGAGGTAGATGGATGGATGGATATTACATGCAGACAGACAGATAGATTGATGATAAAAGACAGATAGATAGATAGATAGATGATAAAAGATAGATAGATAGATAGATAGTATAAAAAGAAGGTTATTAAAAGGTCCAAATAAAAAAATTGTGGATGGAAACACTCTAAAAGATGAGCTAAAAAATACAAAACCTCTAAAAATGTGTTGTTGGTTTTTTTTGCAGAATTGCTAACAGAAAAAATCCAAAAACTTCTAAAAGGATCAGCCCAGCTCCCTCTAACTTCTATAAGACCTTGACTGCTTTTACTTGCTAAAGTTTTGTTTTAGAGATTTTTGTGGTTTTTAGAGTATGAGACTTTTTTAAAAAACAAACAAAAAAAAAAACACGAATTTTTAGAAAAAAAATAGAAATATGAATGTTAGTAAATAGGCCCCTTAGGATTATATAAAGTCAGTTCATTCAGTTGTTGCGCAGAGGAGGAAACTATGTGGTCCTCATGGTTTAATAGTATATAGTAAATTAATATATTGTAAAGCAATAGAAGGGTTATGGGAGATGATATATAAAACACTGAACGAGTAGAGTAGATGTGGTCCAGGTAATACTATAATTACATGATGAGTTGGCAACTGTACTGTGTGTTTTCTTTGGTTGTTGATCTGCTGTGATATTGGGTTTCATCTAAAGCTCAGAAGCAACTTTAGCTCCTGTACCAGTCTGCTATATAATTATGGTACTATCCCATACTTGTTATGCTCTGGACTTGGGGCTTTTTGGATAAGGCATCTTTTCATAATTTCGATCACCATACTTAGGGGGTTATTTATTAAAGGTCAAGTAAGCTTTCTCCAAAAAAATAAAGTTTTTCGATGGTAGTTTCACTAAAATACTTGAATTTTTTGGGAAAATAAAAACTTGATTTTTTTGGGGAAAAAAAACTTAAATATTTTTAGATTTATTATGCTCAGAAGCTGCTAAAAGCCCAAGTCCGAAAATACTCCAGCTAAAACTTGTCGAGGTCATTTAGAAGTCACTGGCAGAAGTCCCTTTAACTATTTAAAGATATTTTTTGCCTTCATGATTTTCTGTATTTTATGCTGGTTTGCTTTCGAAAACTTGATGAGTTTTTAAGCCTATAAAATTCCTGTTTTTTACCCCGATTGCATTCAATCAAGTTTTTTTACAATCAATTTTTTTCATAAATAAGCAATCATTCGGGATGTCAGTTTATTTGAGGTACAAAACAAACTCACATACTTATTACAGAGAAAAAGGAAATCATTTTTAAATATGGGAATTGTTTGATTTAAACTGAATCTATTGGAGATGGGTTTCTATAATTCAGAGCTTTCTGGATAATGGATTTCCAGAAAATGAAACCCATGTTTGTGTGTGTGTGTGTGTGTATTGTAATAACTGTAGCGCTATATTTAATATGTTGGGGATTTTACAATCATATAGAATAATAGCAACACAGCTCATTAATATTCATTTATGAATAAGATTGGGGTTTTGTAGCTATCACAGGATAAAGGTAGAGCCATTAATGTGTGTTATGCTTCCTATGTCACTTAGAGGACATTAAGGGTAAGGGCACACGCTAAGATTTCGGGGAGATTAGTCACCCAGCAACAAATCGCCTCTTCTTCGGACTACTAATCGCCCCAAAAAAGCCTTCCAGCCAGCTAGAATCTAAATGGCCGGCAGGAAAGCACTCGGAGCACTTCGTTTTCCGAAGTTGCTTTATGAGAAAACTTTGGACGACCTCATAAACAAAAAAAACAGAAAACAAAGCACTCCAAGTGCCATCCCACCAGCGATTTACATTCTAGCTGGCGGGAAGGCAGTTCTGGGTGCTAAGGCGTCTGAAGAAAAGGCGATTAGTCGCCGGGCCACTAAATCTCCTCGAATCTTCCCGTGTGTCTCTGCTCTAAAGGGATTCTGCTATGATTTTTTGATGTATTTTTTATTTAGGGAGCTGCTATCTGGTTATTTTCCCGTTGTTCTGGGTGATATTACTACAACTTGCAGTAAAGATTGACTGAAGTTTATCAGAGCACAAGTCACATGACTGGGGGCAGCTGGGAAGCTGACAATATGTCCCCAAATCAGATTTCAAAATTAAATTTAAAAAAATGTGTTTGCTCTTTTGAGAAACGGATTTCAGTGCAGAATTCTGCTGGATCAGCACTATTAACTGATGTTTTGAAGACTGTATCCCTTTAACAGTCGCATCCCGTTCTCGGTGACATTAGTAGAAGTTAATGCTTCCAACCACAAAATCCGTTTAACCCTGCTCCCAAACCTACTTTGTTCTCAATTGTATTGAAAGTGCATATCAGTCCTCACTGCACCCCCACCCCGGGCCCCAACAGCTTCAGATCTGTCTCCCCCTAATATTATCCCAGTATGTACCTTTGATCTTTGTCTCTTTTAGACAATAACTAGTCTGACATTTATAGGTGTTGGTGCACATGTAGCCTCGCCTCACCTATGTTATATGTGTATTTTCTGATTTTTGTAAAATAAATTTTGATCATCAGTCCTTCAAAATAGAGACAGATTAGGCAGTTTTGTGCTGGCACGCATTGAAGAGAATTAAAAGCAAAAGAGGCCCATGTGGCTGAGGCCAGAAAAGAAGGCATTCCTTGGACTCCTGAATGCTTCTGTTTTCAAGAAACACCTTCAATTTGAAACATGTAAAAGAAGAGAAAACAGAATATTCCAGCTGGGACAAGAGCTAAACTTGCAATATTTCCCTGCTTGACCTCATCATTTCTCAGTACATAAATTTGCCCAAACCCAGATGCTCGAGTGTAGGAAGCGATTTTGTGAGCAATGCTGTGCACGTTAAAGGTGTAGAAGTCGGTTGGCAGCAATATGTATTAAGGAGGCCTTTTGGGGCTGCCCTGTGCTGCTGGTTGTGTAAATAAGTGAAAATAGTGAATTAGGCAAAATAAAAGGCACTTTACTGTCTGGACTATAATATAGCTTTTGAAATCAGCATTTGTTCAGGGCTGACTCCAATAATCCAAGAGTCTGAAGATTTCGGGGAGTCACCCAGCAACAAATCGCCTCTTCTTCGGACTACTAATCTCCCCAAAAAGAAAAGCTAGAATCTAAATGGCCGGCGGAATGGCACTCGGAGCACTTCGTTTTCCGAAACACCCGAACTTGCCTTACGTGGAAATGTCGGGCAACTTCAGAAACAAACAAAAAAAATAGAAAACAAAGCACTCCCAAGTGCCATCCCGCAAGCGATGTACATTCTAGCTGGCTGGAAGGTAGTTTGCGTCTGAAGAAAATGCAATTAGTCGTCGGGCGACTTAATCTCCCCTGTGTGTCTCTGCCCTAAAGGGGGACAATCAGCATTTGTTCAGGGCAAAGAGTGCTTTCAATAGCAATCACATTTACAAATAACTGTAAAATTAACTAACATGTAGACTGATTGTATCTTGGAACCTTGCTTACAATGACATTTTCAGTATTTTTTTTTAGTATGCAAATTGTTGTAAGGTCTGAGCATTGGGTGATCACAGGGGATGTGTTTCATTCCTTTATTCCACACCTGTCCTATTTATTGTGTTTTTATTGAACAAAGGTGTATACAGGTTTATGCAGCACTGGCCCTTTACAATACATAAGAGGAAACAGCTCCGAAGAAACGCCCTTTATTGCTCCTCTGGAGTCATCTATAACTGGATTCATATTTTCAATCCTATGTTACAGTCCGCAAAGCCAAGTGTGCTGAAAATGGTTATTTTTGAAATCTCTCTTCCTTTTCATAAATACAAATTGTCAAAGCTCAGGCACTACCGCCTCTCTAAACTCCAAACACCTTTGTGTCACTCAGTGATGCTGAAAATTGATTTCAGTTTCCAAGATGAGTGAATGCAAAACTTGGATTAAATCCCTGAGTTTATGGACCGTATCAAGAAACCATAAAAACTTCAAATTTTTGGATTTTATTTATGTACATGAATCCCAACTGTTATAACCACGGTCACAAATGTTTAATGCATCAGAAGCCACACAGTTTCATTATCAGCAGACTAAAGTTAGCCATACAGGGGCAGATTTTAGCTGGTGGTTCCGCACATTTAGTCGAGTTGACAGTTTATCTCCTCATGTATGGGGCATTCCAATGGGTCCACCCAACCAATATCTAGCTGAGAATCGGGCAGATATTGACTAGACTGTTTAAAAATCTAGCAATCACCACTTCAGCTTGTTGGTGCATTCCTCACTCCAATGGCCTCTATCGCTGCCATTGTGAACCTCAAGGTGGGCATATCAAGGAAACGGCAAACAAACTGGTCTTTCAATTTAAGGCCAGCTTTACACCAATTGGAGCATTTGTGATAATTTGGAAATTCTTCTATATTCACCAGTGATTTTTGTGTATGAAAAATGTTGCGAGTTGTCCCTGGATGTTGCCTAACATTTAAAAAGAATGTTGTTATCCCAACTAGAGGTGTTGTATTTCAAATATGTTGAAATAAAAACACCCAGATTTCCTCTTGTCACTTGCTGTTGACAATGTTTTTCCCCCCTAGGTGAGGGCACCACTGATCCTTCCTCAACCAGGATTCCCTCAGACTCTGGCATTGACCACTTGCTGGTATCAGTTTGGCGACAGGATAAGATACCATATATACTCGAGTATAAGCCGTCCCGAGTATAAGCCGAGGTACCTAATTTTACCTCCAAAAACTGGGAAAGCTTATTGACTCGAGTATAAGCCTAGGGTGAGAAATGCAGCAGCTTCTGGTAAGTTTCAATCAAAAAATTGAGGGTTTCTGCTCCCATTGGCGACTATTCTTGGAGACTATTCTTGGACGCCGGCGAATATTCTTGGAGACTATTCTTGGACGCCGGCGACTATTCTTAGGCGCCGGCGACCGTTTTTGCGCTTGACCCGAGTATAAGCCGAGGTGGAGTTTTTTAGCATATTTTGGGGGCTGAAAAACTCAGCTTATACTCGAGTATATACGGTATTGCAGTTTCCCCTTATTTTAGGCATTGTTTTTGCTTATTTGAAGTTCCTTTAGAAGTCATTGGGGAAGGCCCTGGTCCGATCTGACTGAAGGAGAGAGACTTCCCTTGTCAGTAAGATAACGATTGCCTAAAAGCCTAAGTATCCCCATTTTTACTGCAGTACTTAGTGGTTTTCAAACATAAGCAGAAAACATTTTATTTGGAAGATCATTTCCTTTTATCACGTCGCCTTTTTACATACACGTTGTTATTCAGTGTTATAATATTGAACAGATTTGAGCAACACTTTTAAGTCCTGGCATATGTATCCAAGCAGATGCCAGGTTTAGTTTTAAGAACGCGTTTGGTTAGAGGCTTTAATGAAAAAAATGCATTTTGAGGGAGAATTTGAGAGTTTGAAGGCAGCAGGAGTGACCGACCCCGCTTGGTAATGCATTCCTTAGAGAGGGAGCAGCCTGGGAGAAATCTTGTAAATGTGAAGATTTAATAAGTGGACAAGAGAGACTGGGGTCATTTGAGGATCAAATGAGAATACTTGGTGAGAAGATAGGAGATGTAGGTCACATGTTGTGTTATTGAGAATTTGTCTGTAAGTTTGAAGGAAACAAGAAGTGATTTTTAAGTTATATTAAGATTGACAGAAAATAAGGATCCATAAGTGAGATACATGTGCCTTTAATCCTATGGGATAGAAGTTGCGGGAGACTTATTGACTGTGATGTTTTTGCACCATGCAGATTTTGTTTATGGTCAGCAACAACAGAGGAAAAGCACTAGGAACCACACGTTTAAATGACCTTAAAGTCTGCTAACAATGAATTCAAGCATCGGGACAAACAAATAAAATGCTACATCATATTGGATTAGTAAGGATACAGCTATACATATGTCTATATATGTCTTTAGTACGACACAGCCTCCTAGCGTAAGTGTTCCTAAAATGTTGCATCAAGGTTAGGGCAAAAAGGAGCCAAAGATGCACCACAGACTCCCAGTGTCCTTGGCAGCACACCACAGCTTGCAGTATCCCCAATAGATCCAACTGCCTCTCAATGTTTTCATGAGTACACAACAACACTGCTTCCTCAGCTTACTGCCCTCAGCCCCTAATTATAGCCTCTCAATGTACCATCTGCACTTCACAAGTCTCCGGTGTCCCCAACAAGACTTCACAGCCTTTATTGTCTTCACAACAACTTCCATAAGTCCAAGACACACAGTTTTGAGGTGGTGCTCCCCTTTAAGTAGTGTAATGGATGTGTAAGCAGGGTCGGACTGGAGCATTGGGGGCCACCAGGTTCCAAACTTTTAGGGCACATGCGCGGACGCACGCTCAGCGCCACGCATCATTGCTTTCTTTTGGGGGCCGGCTGATCGGGGGAAGTGGGTCTGGCCCGGGCCTACTGGGTTTTTACCCATTGTCCCACCGGCCGTGTCCGACCCTGGATGTAAGGAGATTTAAGATTTATTTGTCCCCCACGCCTCTTGTTGCTGACTATCTCCCCTTCCTCATAGATTGTAATTTCTTTCAGACAGGGACCTCATTCCAACTGTGTAGTTTATATTAATGGTACACATTGTTGGAGCATGGCACATTTGTACCTTGCAGCTGTAATTACTATGGAACTGGGGTGAAAATGCTGCATCATGGTATCTTAAAACTCAGACATTCGGACTCCAAAAACTTTCAAGGCAATTGTGTCTGATTTAAGTCGAAGCACACAAAAAAATTGTGCTCTTTTTAACACTGTCCACAATTGCTCCAGGCACATCTCCACCTTGTAGCTACAATTATGGAATTATAGTAAAAGAACATTGCAGTGTGCATAAAAAACATGGCAACGTGCACCCAAAATTGCATTCTACACTATGGAATCTTAAATTAGCCCTTTAATCTCAGTGTCTGGAGCAGAGCTTCTTGTGGATGTCTTTGGAGAGAACTCAATGCTACTTAAGTTTGTTCTGGTGCAGTAAGCTGATACCTTTTTAGCAATAACATCCAAAGACCTTGCCTTTTATTGACTCAAGACTTTCCTTATTGCTGTCTACATGCACAATTCAACATATGGTACGCTTGCTTCTCGTTGGAGCAATCTAGTCTGTAAAGTCATGCCTGATGACAAGTTGGCCAGGTGAGCCCAGAGAATGGGTTTCACCCACCGAGAAATAAACATTTCCAACGAAAAGTATATAGTTGAATGCAATTCAGTGGTTAGCACTGCTGCCTTTCAGTCCTGTGATTCTAGGTTCAGTTCCTGCCAGCACTGTATTCTATTTGCGTGGGTTTCTTCCTAAATTCCAAAACATACAGGCAGGTTCACTGGCTCCTGATAAAACTAAGAATAGTGTATTTAAGGATTTGTTGTGCTACGTCTGGCGAGAGGTGTATCTGAGGGTAACTTGCAGCAATTTCTGTTATCAATTAAAAGGCAATGTTGCTTCAGAAATATCTCAAGGAGGCAGGGTGGTCTGCCCTATTAGTTTATCAAGACATGAAGAAAACAAGTCTGCCATAGATATTTCATCTGTGCATGTGCTCTTTACTTTAAATATATCTGGGGTTTGAAATGATTTATATCTGTCTACTTTTAAAATAGTATTCAAACTATTTTTAAGAGTTTTGGAGCTTTGTCAGTATCACAGATAGTTGTTAAGCTGCAGCTTTTGCAATAACAGGGAAGATTGCCAGAAGAGAAAAAAAATATGATTGTCTAGACGGCTTGAGCTCTTCATCTATAAGCACTGAATGTCCAGTAGATCTTTGTTCGGGATCAAAGTAGGTTTATCCAGATGTTAATGCTCCTGTTGGACAGGGATGCTCTTGTGTATGTCAGTTATTGGTTCTCACAACAAATAAAGTGTTACACCCCCTTTGCACATGCAAATAAAAATTGTGATCAGATTAAAATGGCAAATGCAGCAAATTCAATCAATACTGTACACCAACAAGACCTCCATACTCACAGTAACATAGTAAGTTTGGTTGAAAAAAGACATGTCCATCAAGTTCAACCTTTTATGTCTATATATAACCTGCCTAACTGCCAGTTGATCCAGAGGAAGGCAAAAACCCTATCTGAAGCCTCTCCGAAAATGAAAGTGTTTTAAAGTTATGAAAATATCATGTACTGTTGCCCTGCACTCGTAAAAGTGATGTGTTTGCTTCAGAAACACTACTATAGTTCATATAAACAAGTTGCTTGTGTAGCAATGGCGGAGATTGAAAAAAAGCCTATATGGCACAGGTTAAATAGTGGATAACAGATAACACCATTATATTCTTCAGAGCTTATCTGCTGTGTAACCTGAGCCTTTTTTATATTCTTTAAATGGCTGCCCTCATTGCTACAGAGCAGCTTATTTATATAAACAATAGTAGTGTTTCTGAAGCAAACACACCAGTTTTATCAGTGCAGGGTAACACTGCATTATATTTTTATTATTTTAAAGCATTTTCAATTTTTTGATGTTGCTGTTCCTTTAAAGCTATCTAATTTAAAGCCTGTACAACTGATCCAGGGAGAAATTCCATATCTTCCCAGCTCTCACTTTAACTGTTGTAGCACACATAAAGATTTGGGGGAGATTAGTCGCCCAGAGACAAATCTCCCATACTTCGGGCGACTCCCCAAAATATAATGCCTTCCTGCCGACAAGAATACAAATCGCCGGTGGGATAGCATACATTTCTGAAGTTGCCTCATGAGGAAACTTCCGGCAACTTCGGAAATCCAAAGCAATTCGTATGCCATCCGGCCGGTGATTTGTATTCTTGCCGACGGGAAGGCATTTCGGGGAGATTCGTGGCCTGAACAAGAGAAAATTTGTCGATGGACGACTAATCTCCCCTGGTGTACTTATATAGACCTTTCTGATAAAGCTTACTTAGATGAAACCTTTCATTCTCCTTTAATAGCAATTTAACTTACAATGTCTGTTGTAGTGAAAACAACTGGGCTGGCAGAAATTTTTCTGGACCCTCTTATAATTTTGATGGGAGGATAATGGAATCCCTTGTAAAAAAACAAACAAAAAAAAAAACCAAAGTAACAGTGACTGATGTTTTTGGTGGAAACAGTCCACCAGGGCCTCATCAGATTTGCCAAAGACCCTTGAAATTTGGGAAACACTGGGTTAAAATGAAGGAAGGACAAAATAAATTGCATTCTGTTCCAGTCTTATTAGAGAAGTGCTATTTTATTGTATAATGAGTGTAAATAATTATTTCCCATCATGCCGTGGAATGAGCGCAATTCAAATTATTCAATAAAGTAGAATTTCTTTGCCCAAAATGTCATTAAATCATTTTGTTTTGGATAATATTTCCAGAGATATACATTAACATTTATTTGGATTAGCCAAAAGCAAATAAGTACGTTCAAGTACGACCTGATGTCACTCATTTCTCTGCAATATAAGTGAACGCATGTGAATCTATAAAACAGCCATGGTAAGGGAAATAAATGACATCACGGAGGCCTCTGGGGAGAAGCCGTAAAAGAGAGAATTAAGCTTTAAATGTGCCTAGTAATATTTAGATACAGGCCATTAATTGCATATAGTGTAGGTTAAGTGCCCATGTGAGGCTCTAGAGTACAGCTGCAACTATCAGAGAAAAAGTCAAATAATTTCCATCAAATTCCTGCTTCTTTTCTGCCTCTAGGGAGTCCCACCAAACTGGGAATTTGCGATCGAAAATATATTTCCTTCTTCAAATAAATGTTATTTGGCATTGAGCCTGGATAAGCAAATCTATATTAAATCTTGACCAAGCCTGTGTAACCTGTAGGTTATGGTGCCTAATCATTCAGAGAAATGCTGCATTGAGGATAACATCCAAGTACAAGATTGTGAAAAATGGATGTGTGTGTGTATATGAGATAAAATATCTCCTTCTGATACAGAACAATGAATAAGCTGCAAGATATAGCCTTATACCGAATGCTTAATGATTTAACCTGTGTTACATGACTAGGGATATACAAATCCATCATTTCTGGATTCAGCTGAATAATATATAGTAAACACTGTAGTAGATTGCATCCACAATTGCCATATTCTGATGTCACATAAACCTACAGGAATTTAAAAAAATAATAATAATATTAGGCATTACTGTATATTTTATGGTACTTAGATGGAAGGGTGGTGAGACCCAGAGGTGTGAGAACAATATAACCTAAAATCTGAGTATAAAATCCATATGGATACTCCACACATTTATGTAGAACTTTGCCTTGGAGTAGTGGATCAGCAGCATATTTTGCCATGATGACAATAAATCAGGTGTGAGTTTACTTACCCTCTTCAAGTTCAACATGCTTCATTTTGTAATCTTTGGATTGTTTGAACTCTACTCGATCATCTTGTGCTGCATTTACTGATTCACTTTAACATTAAACTCATACTTACCTGATAAAGCAGGGGTCCCCAACCTTTTCCACCCGTGAGCAACATTTAGATGTAAAACCAGTTGGGGAGCAACACAAGCGTATGCCAAATAAGGGTTGTGATTAATTATTTGTAGCCTCTATGGCATTACACCGGGTTTTTATGCAACCAAAACTTGCCTGGAATTAAAAATAAGCACCTGCATTGAGGCCACTGGGAGCAACATCCAAGGGGTTAGGGAGCAACATGTTGCTCACAAGCTACTGGTTGGGGATCACTGTGATAAAGTAACCTTCATTAAATATTATCCCAAGGGAAACCATCAGGTGCAAAGCAATCCACACCTCCATCACCCACTAGGCACAATCACCCAGGCAGGCAGTAACAGGACTCATGAGGGCCTGGACACACCAGGACTACTTCCAGAGTCCTGCCAACCCATTCTGACCATTGCAACAATGTTGCCAGGGTCAGACTGGGCTGGCAGGACTCTTGAAGAAGTCCCAGTGTGTCCAGCCCTCAGGGGTCCTGTTACTGCCTGCCTGGGTGATTGTGCCCAGTACAGAGACTACATAGCTGAGTTTTTTTATTTACATTATTTGGGATGAGATGTTCCCTTGTGAAGTAATTTGTAATAATAAAGCAATAAAAATAACTTTCAAATTTAAGGCTGGGCGTTTTATTCCTTACAGACTAACAATACTTTTACAAGTCTTTTATAAGTACTTCTAAACACAAGATGTTTCTATGGGGTATGACAGTTTTACTGCCTTAATGGAACTTTGGGCTTGTTAGAAATATATAAATTGCCTCCAAATGAGCTCGGAGAGTTTAAAATACCCACAATACCATCTGTTGTTCAGGCACTGTTCTTTTGGGGTTAGCCATGGGAAATGTGCAGAGTATTGATAGCTGTTTTCTCTGTCCTGTATCACATGTCTTGTTTTCAGCTCACGTAGTTGAGAATCACCTTTCATTATAATAGGCAGCCAAAAAGTGGGTCACTCTCTCCCTCCAAAAAATGGGGAGGAGAACGGGCTTCTGCCACTTTGTTCTTGACAGTTTATCATCTGTAAAACCAACTGTAAATTGATCGGTCTGCTGACAGTTTGTATGCGTTGTATAGTACCAGGACTCATTGGGCCCAAAATATTCTATATTCAGTCAGTAACCACTATATAACATGAAATTATGAAAATAAAGATACACATGATTTGCTGTTGTTTTCCACCACACATACAGCCTGAATGTTTTTTTAAGCTTTATCTCTTTCTTTACTCCAGGCGTGCTTTGAACATAGGAATTCTTAGAGATCCTGGATCAGAAGTGGAAGACCGGCAGTACCAGGTAGACCTTCAGTCTATAAACATTGGCACTGCACAGTGGGATCAGCTGAAACCAGAGAAGGAGAGTAACAATGGAGGACTACTGAGCGAGGGGGACAGAGGCACTCAGAATCCGGCTTTGGAGTGGAACATGGCTAGCAAGTAAGACTTTGTTCTCAGTATATAGACTTCCGCTGAAACTCTGATCACCTTTAAGTTAATATTTAGTGCAGGCAAAGGCTGTCTCCCATAGACTCCATTTTATCCAAAATATCCACATTTTTATAAACAATTTCCTTTTTCTCTGTAATAATAAAACAGCACCTTGTTCACACGTCCTCAGGGCTTGCGCTCTTCCACGCATGCACACTCACGCATACTCGGCGGGGGGCGACGTAGTTGGCTGGGTTACCTAGGGCGCCCGGCTGACTTGGCCCGGCACTGGTACCCAGTAACATGTATCATATACAGGTATAGGATCCGTTATCCGTAAACCCGTTATTCAGAATGCTTCGAAAAGGCTGTCTCCCATAGACTCCATTTTATCCAAATAATCCAAATTTTTAAAAATGATTTCCTTTTTCTCTGTAATCCAAACTAGGGTATAATTAATCCTTATTGGAGGCAAAACCAGCCTATTGGGTTTATTTAATGTTTACATGTTTTTTTAGTAGACTTTAAAGGAATTGTTCAGTGTAAAATTAAAAACTGCGTAAATAGATAGGCGGTGCAAAATATACTAATATAGTTAGTTAGCCAAAAATGTAATGTATAAAGGCTGGAGTGACTGGATGTGTAACATAATGCTTTGCATCTCTTTTGATTTCCACTGATTGGTTACCAGGCAGTAACCAATCAGCGACTAGAGGGGGGACACATGGGTCATAACTGTTGCTTTTGAATCTGAGCTGAATGCTGAGGATAAATTACAAACTCACTGAACAGTTATGTCCCATGTGGCCCCCTTCAAGTCACTGACTAACCTTAGATATTGAGGTGAAAAGCAGGAAGTAGTGTTCTGTTATGTTACAGTAGACATCCAGTCACTCCAGCCTTTATACATTACATTTTTGGCTAACTTACTATAAACATTTTTTATTTTGCACAGCCTATCTGTTTACACAGTTTTATTTTTATACTGAACTGTTGGGCCTAACACCATGGCAGTGACTGATTTTTGTGCAGCCATGCTGCATGCATCTAAGTTAACTGCTAACTAACAATGCAAGCATGTAGATGTAATATGTGACTAGTGGCCCGACCACTAAAAGATAGGTGACTATAGAATGGAACTACAAGAGCTTTGGTACCCTGAGAATTTTGTTTTTCAAAATTTCTGCCATAAAAACATTATTATGGATATTATTAACCAGACCCCGCCATGAAGCCTGGATACGATTGTGTCAAACTGACATGGTGTTAGGCCCAAAATAACTTTAAACTATAGCTCTGATATTTGAGGACTTAAAGGATGACTAAACCCTAAAAATGAATGGTTAAAAATGCCATATTTTATATACTAAGCTTATTGCAACAGCCTAAAGTTTCAGCTTGTCAATAGCAGCAATGATCCTGGACTTCAAACTTGTCACAGGGGGTCACCATCTTGGAAAGTGTCTGTGACACTCACATGCTCAGTGGGCTCTGAGCAGCTGTTGAGAAGCTAAGCTTAGGGGTCGTCACTAATTATCCAGCAGAAAATGAGGCTGGTCTGTAATATAAGCTGATGCTACAGGGCTGATTATTAAATTCTGATGCTAGTTGCACTGGTTTCTGTGCTGCCATGTAGTAATTATCCATATTAATTACTGATCAGCCTTATATTGTGACATTTCTATTCTATGTGTACTGTATATTGTGAGTGGGTCCCTAAGCTCCGAAAACTGACAGCAGCACAGAGCATGTGCAGTGAATCAGCAGAAAATAAGATGGGGAGCTACTGGGGCATCTTTGGAGACACAGATCTTTACTGCTAAAGGGCTGTGGTTGTCTTGGGCTGGTACAGAAGCACAAAACATAATGTACAACATTTCTAGCTACTTCTTTAGTTAAACTTTATTTCTCCTTTAAGTGGCATTTTGCTTTGTGCTAAACAGAATGCAATTTGGCATAGCTCCGTTGTGATAGCGACACTCAATTTGAAGCATCTGGTATCATTTTACTGCACAACCGCAGTTCTGTTTCTCCCTTCCTGATGTAATTAGTTGTAGCGGATTGATAGCAATTAATGACAAATTCACCCAGTGGCATTCCTACAGTAAATGAGACTTCAGCTGGAATTCAAATGCTGCTTTATACAAGTAACTGTGAGTGTTCCTGCATGTCCCATGTCAACGATAGGCCGCTCCGTCTCTGCAGATTGTGGCAGAATATTATGTGCCCGCGTCGGAGGTCTGGAATCGCTGCTACGAGCCCCGGCAGCACAAAAGCCAAATTATACTACCTGACTAGCAAAATGCTCTCTTGGCATAATAAACGTTAATAACACATCCTCGCCAGCCAATCTGAATATTAGGGCAATTGAAATTTCCATCGTGTAAGCCGAACGGAACCTTCCAAATACAATTGTTGTGTTATTCGACTCAGGTTTTAAGAGTGGAAAGTAATATCGTTTGTTTAAAATGGCCTAGATGTGACTATTAACACCCACATGTAATGGGCTGCTGATTATTTGTTTTAGCGCTAACAAATGTTCCAATCAATAGAGCGAGATTATCTGGAAGAACATTAGCACAAAGCAAAGGTTTACATTGCAGCCTTGACTCATGCCTTGTGTATACATCGGGCCCGTTATGTTTATTCCAAGTGCCCGCTGAAAATGATCGAATAATGTAAAACATTCCAGAATACATTATCTTCCCCACAATGAGAGGCTTTCTGGGCTGCAATCTATAACTTACACTTTTTAGCAAAACAAACCACAGGTGGGCTTCTTTACTACGGGCTCACCATTAAACAAGAGACGGCAAGTGGAGCTCCTACTTATCTTGCGCCCACCGTTAGATGAATCTGGGGCGGCCGTTATAGGACGACAGATTAAATATACCAAACAGGCTTCTGCTTTCAAGTGTTATCTGAAAAAGGGAAAACATTCGATAGAGAACAAAGTCATCTGGGAGTGTGTTTGGCCGAGTTGCTTGATCATGTGTGCATGAATGTTTACACGGACATGCTAAGCTGGAAAGCCAGACAAATTGTTAATAGCTAGGCCTTCATCATCATCATCCTCCTCCTCATGGGTCCTCCATCACAATGTTATCGCCTTGAAGCTCCCTCAGTTATTTAGGCTTACACTGTATCTGCCCTCCATAGACTGATGCACGCCAGACTGGGTAATGTGATCCTCTGTTTCCCCCACTTACTGCAAATTGCTCTGTGCAAGAGTCATTATATAAACCTGCTGCTACCACAGCCCTCAATGGCCGGCCTGTCTCTCGCCAGATGTTGTCTGACTGCAACTCCCAGCATCCCTGCTGAGCAATTTACAGATTGCATGCGCCTGTTGCACACGCTGGTGCTGCATATTACTATAATCACTTACATATTTACGGCAATAACCATTTGGGGCACGACACACTGTACATAATTATTATGCATCGGATTATGAGATCTTGCAGATCCACGACGGATGAACTGCAGCTCCTATCAGCCTCTGAAAGCTACTTCCAGCAACAACAAAAAAAGCGTTCTTAAAGGGGTTGTTTAACTTTGAATTAACTCTGAGAATGATGTAAAGAGTGATATTCTGAGACAATTTTCAAATGGTTTTCATTTTTTATTATTTGTGGTTTTTGAGTTATTTAACTTTTTATTCAGCAGCTCTCCAGTTTGCAATTTCAGCCATCTGGTTGCCAGGGTCTAAATTGTTTCCTTTGAGACTGGAATATGAATAGGAGAGGGCCTGAATATAAAGACGAGTAATAAAAAAGTAGCAATAACAATAAGGGACAGATTTATCAAGGGTCGAATTGAAAATTCAAATTCGAAATTCAAATTTTTTTATGGTCAAAACTGCCCCATTCGACAAAGGAGTTATTAAAATAAATTCGAGTTTTTTTCAAGATTTATCATTCTCTGGCCCTTTAAGAACTCAAATTGGAGGATTCGCCACCTAAAACCTGCCGAATTGCAATTTAAGTCAATGGAAGAGGTCCAGGGATCAATTTTGAGTTGTTTGTCCTGACATTTGAGGTTTTTTTCGGAGAAAAAACCCGAATCGAGTTTTTGAATTCGATTTGAATTAGATTCGAGTTTCCGGGCGAATTTCGAATTTATGAGAGTTTAGGGGAGTTTTTAAAAACTTTGATAAATGTTCCTCTAAATGTGTAGCCTTACAGAGCATTTGTTTTTTAGATGTCCATGACCCCCATTTGAAAGCTGGAAAGAGTCACAAGAAGAAGACAAATAATTAACAAAAAATAAATAATGAAGACCAATTGAATAGTTGCTTTGAATTGGTCATTCGATAATTTACTTAAAGTTAACTTAAGGGCAGAGACACACGCTCAGATTTGAGGAGATTTAGTCGCCGGCGATAAATTGACTCTTCTTTGGGGTGACTAATGGCTGGTGGGATGGCACTCGGAGTGCTTTGTTTTCTGAAGTTGCCCAAAGTTCCCTCGTGATGCATCTTTGGGCAATTTCCGAAAAAAAACAAGCGCACAAATTGCCATCCCACCGGTGATTTACATTCTAGCCAGTTCGAGGAGATTAGTCGCCCCAAAGAACAGGTGATTTATCGCCGGGGCGACTAAATCTCCCCGAATCTGAGCGCGTGTCTCTGCTCTAAAGATGATCCTCCCCTTTAATTTTAGGACCTGTGAAATGACGTGATGCTTTGCTATCTGGCCTCTTCCTCATTCATATTTATTATACATGTAGGGAAGTTGGGGCTCATTTGCAAACATCGCTGTGACGTGTGATATTGCTAAACATGGACCCTGAGACTAAGCCGTGTTTGAGGATCCTGTTTTAATAAACAAATGCCACGTCTATTACTTTCAAATACCTATTAATCTTGCTCCTCTAACATTTTACATGTTATTTGTTAAGTGGCTCATAGAATAAAATGTAAAATACATGTTTTTTTCAGTGGTGACACAGCCAGGTTTTTCTCTTTCTCTCCCTTCTTTAACTACTGTGCTTCCAGTTATGTCCCTTGCATGTTCCACATTAGGAATTGTGCCCCCTGCACCAGTGCTTTAGTAACCCTCCGGGGGGCACTGAGTAAGGTTTAGCCACAAGCCAGACATATTTGCACTGAAACAGAGAGAAGAGATGGAACAGAATAGGCTGTCAGAAGAAATAAAAAGCATTCAGCACAGGCCAACCCCAGATTCAATGGCCCCTCCACTGCCTGAGTCAGCCAGCCTATTTCTTCATGTCACAGTATCGGGCTACCTCATGGAGTGGAAACCCACTTTCACACTGCCCCACGTTCCAGTAGGATTTTTTTACAGGGGCATTCATTAAAAAGGGAGCCAAGGTCTTGAGATCTCTTGTTCAATAAGAACACCTGAGCTACATGCAGTAGAACCCCCAGACCAGAAAAATGGTGTAAAATCAGTGAAAAGTATAATGCATAATAAATAGGTGGGACCACAAAACAATGTAAAATAAAAACTTAAAATTAGGGGATGTAAAATGGAGGTTTCACTGTACATGTTTATTGACTGCTGAGAAAACAGTCTGGGGAATGCACATGAGCCATGCAGCAGGTGCTCATTGATAATGGTAAAGCAGTGGAATCATGGGTTGTGTTCCCTGCAACAAAAACACGCTGTTGAATTTTATTGGGAAGTTGGTGGGCCATCCAGACTGAGTCAGCAGCTTATTAGCCATTGTTTGGGAGCCCATATTCAGGAAGGTTTGATTTTCCTACCAGGGTGAGGACCACATCAGCTCATTGATGCAGTCTTCTCTAGGCATCCTTTATTATGATGGCCAAATGATCAGATTGGCCCAATGTTGCTCAAGGTGACCATATTGGGGAAAGATCCCCGTGTTTGGTGACCTTGCCAATCAACCAGACTGGGCCCTCGGGACACCGGGAAAAAACCCAGTGGGCCCTGGCCCTTATGGGACCAGACCTGCTCCCCCGAACCGCCATTCAGCTGTTGCTGTGCCAGTGACGCATCTTTCGTGTGGTGCCGCCTCTTTCGCACATGCGCGTGCTGCAGGTTTGGAGGTCGGGAGGGGCACCTGGAGAACACTAGGAGTGCCCTTCACTTTGCAGCCCCAGCAGGCCCCCAATGCTCTGGTCCAACCCAGGGCTCGTCCACCCTCTTGTTAATTTGTCTGGTATTTCTTTTATTCCAGTTTAGCCTCAAGTGTCCTTATGTAGGTGCTACATATTGCTTGGCATGGCTGTATTCCCAGTTTTGCCCTTGCTGCTTTTTACAGAACATTTGAAATTTACATTGGAGCTAGACATATTGTCAGTTTCCCAGCTGCCCCCAGTCATGTGACTTGTGCTCTGATAAACTTCAGTCACTCTTTACTGCTGTACTGCAAGTTGGAGTGATATCACCCCCTCCCTTTCCCACTCCAGCAGCCTAACAACAGAACAATGGGAAAGTAACCAGATAGCAGCTCCCTAACACAAGATAACAGCTGCCTGGTAGATCTAAGAACAGCACTCAATATTAAAATCCAGGTCCCACTGCGACACATTCAGTTACATTGAGTAGGAGAAATAACAGCCTATCAGAAAGCAGTTCCATCCTAAAGTGCTGGCTCTTTCTTTAAGCACCTGAGATGGTGCCTATACACCAATATTACAACTAAAAAATACACTTGCTGGTTTAGAAATTAAATTTATATTGTAGAGTGAATTATTTGCAGTAAGTGTAATTTAGAAATAAAAATCAAGAAAAAATTGAGCTCTCAATGGGTAATAACTGGCCAGTAAACTCAAAATCCAATAGCATTTATTATGGGATTAAAGGAAGGTTCATAAATATGCGTTTGTGTTTTATTCACTAAGCACTAAACCTTGTGCTTTGCTTGGAATGTGCCTTGTGTGTAGGGATTCAGCAATGGTCAGGCAGTAAATTATTACTGAAAGTGACCAGACAGTGATCTCTCCTCTGACATGAGGATGAGCAGTCACTAGCATGGATTGTTCTTCCCTTGCCAATTGCAGTTGTTAGAAAATAAAAAAACAGCTATTTGGCCTGGGAGTGTGACAATATATCTAACAGATGGCCGCCGTCAGCGCAGAACAGCAATGGGCTCTTGCAAATGACCATGTTATACTTCAGATCCCTATAAAGGAACAAGCAACGACAGCTCCCTGTTCATTTTCTTCCACACCCTCTCCGTTAACTCCAGTTTTTCGGCTGTTCTCCAACTTCTCCTCAGCAACAGCTGGGACCGTGGTATTCTGTGTTATGGGTAGAAGACGTTGAATGGTTTCCAGTCTCTGCTCTTTATACATTTCCCCATCTAAAAATATGATAAATACAGTTGAAACCATATGCCCGGAGTTCTATTCCTATTGCATTAGCTGGTGGGCAAATGTTGCTATATTGTGCCCATTATATGGCAGCACAACATGTTCCCATTGAATGCACATGTCTATCTGCTCTCTGCTCACCTCCTTTCCTGTAGGAACTATTCGACCTCCTGCTGAGGAACAGCCATGGAGAAAGTGATGTGCAAACCCAATGTCATTGTAATATGCTGTGAAATACACTTCTCTGCTGAAACGGAAAGGATTTCAATTTGTTTTAATCTTGCACCAGGCATTCCAAGCCATCAGGTTGAGAGTGGAATCCTATATCCAGAGCAATGAATACGGGAAGCAACTGGGGAAACTTTGCTAAAAGTCTATGGTGGCTTTGGCTTGGTACATACAGAAGCTTAAAGTGAAGCATTTCTAAATTGGCTTCTTGGGTTTTCAGTTCTCCAGTAAAGGGACAGTTCACTGTAACATTAAACTCTAACATGGTGGAGGAAGTAATATTCTGCAACTGGTCTTCATCTTTAATGGTTTTTGAACTACAACATATTTGTGCATTCCTCTCCCTCCAGCCAAAGTTTAGAGCTGTCTGTCAAGATTAGCTGTCTACATGCCGAGATCCCTGACTGATTAATGCTAAACAAACATTTTTTTTATTTTATATTACAGGAGAATGAAAGGCTAAAATTAATTAAGCTTTATCAGAAAGATCTATATAAATATACCAGTAAACCCTCAAAGTAATGCTGCTCTGAGTCCTCTGTCAAAAAAACACTGCATTTCT
Organism: Xenopus laevis; assembly: GCF_017654675.1. NCBI lineage: Eukaryota > Metazoa > Chordata > Amphibia > Anura > Pipidae > Xenopus > Xenopus laevis. The sequence goes on along the minus strand of NC_054381.1, from coordinate 138,679,092 downwards.
TTCCTTCTATTGTGTACACATGGGCTTCTGTATTCAGCATAAACCTCCAGGGCTAGGGCTTGAGCATGCCAGTTTGCTCCTCACTCCCCCCTCCCTGCTGTAATTGGAGCCCAGAACTATGAGTGAGCAGGGAGAGACTCAGACAGGAAGTGATGTCACACCAAGCTAATATGGCAGCTGCTATCCTAATTAAACAGAGAGAGCTTCTAGTACTGTTTACTCAGGTATGGTAAAGCATTCTGCAGAATAAATATAGTGTTATAGCTTGCACTATTGTGGCTAATCTATTGGCAATAAACTTTGGTAGCTTTCCTTCTCCTTTAATTATCCATCTATTCAGGTCCTGATTTTCTATGTCTCATTCCAGAGCTGGGCCAAGAGGTACCGGTGCCCAAGGCAAGTACCTCTTGTGCCCACTTTTGCCAGGCGCTTGCTCAACACAACAGCACCCCTTTCTGCCCACTACCACAACACCCCCTTTTCCACCCCAGTCCTGTGGACTACTCCTGCTCAACTTTTTAAGAACATAGAGTATGCCAGGGTCGGTGGAAGAGATAAGTATTATGCAGTCGTTTTTTAATTGCAACTCCACATTACACCCTAGACTGCTGCCTCTTCTGCCTAGTTTATTTCCTAAGGTAAACCCACCTTTACCTGCGGGCATGGCCGGAACTAGGGGTAGGCAGAGTAGGCCCCTGCCTAAGGTTCCATCATGGGGGGGGGCACACTTTTAAGTGGGATCTTTTGGTTTGCTTGACCTTTAATAGTTTTTATATTTGATAAACTGCCTGTTCTTGCCCGTGATTTGTACTGCGGGCAGAAACACTCCCCACCTCCCTCTTGGCAGCTGCTGGCAGAGGTACATATCTGTGGGCAATATCTTGGCTGCTGCTTGCACAGGTAAACAGATTATATGGGGCAATATGATGGATTTTCGTCCACTGCTGGCACAGGTGCATATTTGGGGACAATTTGATAATTTTTTGCCTGCTGCTGGCACAAGTACATATTTGGGGGCATTTTTATGGATATTTTGGCTGCTGCTGGCACAGGTACAGATTGGGGGCAATATGAGGGATTGGCTGCTGCTGGCTCAGGTACATGGGGCAATACGGTGGCTGATGGCACAGGTACACAGATGTTTAGGGCAGTATGAGGGATTTTTGGCTCCTGCTGGCACAGGTACAAATTAGGGGCAATATGATGAATTTTTTGGTTGCCGCTGGCAAAGGTACAGATTGGGGATAACAATATGATGAATGTTTTGGCTTATGCTGGCACAGGTACACATTGGGAGCAATCTAAGGTATTGACTGCCATTGGCACAGGTACAAATGGGAGCAATATGATAGGTGTTGGCACAGGTACATGAGGCAACACAATGGCTGCTGGCACAGGTACAGGGGGCAATATGAATGTTAAGGTGGAAATGTTAATGCAGGACCGGATGGGGGGCACTGATTGAAGCCCTTGTCTAGGGTGCCAAAATACCTTGGCCCGGCCCTGCCTGCGGGGATGGACAACCTGCTGGAATCCAGATGTGATTGACCTACATCTTCAGTGTGTGTAGGTGGCACATAAGGGAGATTCAGATACAGTACCAACACAAAGAGAATTTGACATAGAGAAGTAATTTGTGTTTTAGGAATTGCTAAGCTAAGTGGTATGTAGTACATTTGGATGTCTGCGTTTGTTGTGTGTAATGATGCTTGAAAAATAACAGTTTGTTAAGAAAAACAAATGGTGCACATTACTTGACAATTAGTCCCCTTGTGTTTGTGAGTCATTTTCCCATCATTAAATGCATGTGAGGGAGGTTATGTTATGGGAGATAGGGATAAGTGATTCATTGGCGGGGTGTAAAATGGTTTGGTCCTACCCTTAGGCCAAGGGAAAACCTAGGGAGTTGTCCTGCCTATTCTCAATTGTGCCTTCTTGTAATAGGATAATAGGAGGACTATGGGAGGCTATGAGTTAAGGTGGCCATACACGGGCAGATTAAAGCTGCCGATATCAGTCCTCTAGATCGATTCGGCATCTTATGTGCCGATGTGTGTGGGCTCCCAACTGGTCCTCCCGATCAAAATCAGGCCAAAAATCAGGCAGATATCGATCTGTCAAGTTTGATCTTTTTCTGCGATCCAGGACCGCATCGGCGCCCATTCGCAGCATTGTAATCCGGTTGTTCAGCCCCAGGGCCAAACGTTCAGATTCATCCGATGTCGCCCTGCTGTTAGTGGGCATATCGGGTTAAGATCCGTTTGGCCACCTTGCCAAATGAGCGCTTCTAAAAGTGTTTGGCCACCTTATGACTGAGGCCGTTGGGAGGTATGAACTTTCTGTTCAGCAACTCTCCAGTTAGCAGTTACCTGGTAGCTCGGATCAGGTAACTGCAAACTGGAGAGTTGCTGAACAGTGGTCTGCATGAGAGATTGAAATATTGATAGGTGATGGACTGAATAAAAATATAAGAAATATAAAAAGTAACTGCTCACAAAGCAATAGTTTTTTGACTGTTGGGGTCTGTTGGGGCCTATTTGAAAGCAGGAAAGATGTAGAAGAGGGCAAATTATTAAAAAAAAAGCTATGAAAAATATAAAGAATATGAATTACAAAGTTGCTATAGTATGTGTGTGTGTGTGTGTATATATATATATATATATATACATACATATATACCAATGTTTTTCAGACCAGCACTCCCTTTTATGTAAAACAAATAATCTTTTATTGTTGCATCATTATCCAACGTTATATATGTTATATATATATATATATATATATATATATATATAGATATATATATATATATAAATATATATATATATATATATATATATATATATATATATATATATATAAAAGATTATTTGTTTTACATAAAAGGGAGTGCTGGTACACATTGGTGTATATAAGATTTACCGTGCCACCCCTGCTTCTATTTAAGATTTACCTTGGAGTGCGGATACTCGTCTGGATATATATATATATATATATATATATATATATATATATATATATATATACAGTATGTATATATATGACATTCAGGGGCACATTTACGAAGGGTCGAATATCAAGGGTTAATTAACCCTCAAAGTTTTTTTTTTTTAAAGAGACAGTACTTCGTCTATCGAATAGTCGAACGATTTTTACTTTGAATTGACGGTCGAAGTAGCCTATTCGATGGTCGAAGTACCCAAAAAAAAACTTCGAAATTTGAAGTTTTTTTTACTTGAATCCTTCACTCGAGCTTAGTAAATGTGCCCCTCAGTATTAGTATATAACGTACTAAAGGTAACTTTAAGTTGAACCCCCCTTTTAAAGTAAGATTTGGAGAGATAGTTCCTATTGGCTGATAGCCCAGCTTGAAGGTCACGTAGAATGATATTCAGCTTCAATATACAGTAGGTCTATGATAAATGTCTTATCCTTAAAGTTTAGGGGGTGGCCAGTAAATGATTTAGCTCTGAGATCCAGTAGCTTCTAGTTATGCTACTGCTGAAAACCTAGTGGGTGAGCATCTCTTTATGGGACATATTACATATCTTTCCAAAACTTCCTACTGTTAATGACTGAACCCTTTGTTAATAAGTATTTCCATTACTGGCAAGCACTACATGATAATTCAATTATTGTTTGTTTTATTATACCTGCGATGTTTTTCGAGTTTCCTATTTCAAATGTGAATTAACAAACTCATGAGATTGTCCAGATTGAAAAAATTTAAGTGTAAATTTCATTTAATGAAGGATCTAACTAAATGGACTTATTTTCCCTTATTTCTTCACCCAGAAACCATATTTTTTATTAATATTATATCAATATCAATTCGTTTTTATCTAAATTGCCTTAAATTTGTATTGTTGTCAGGACATTTTTTGTGTGTGGGGGGAAGGCATAACCCTCTCCTTTCCAGGTAAAAGGCTCACCTTTGAGTTAACTTTTAGTATGATGTAGAGAGGGATATTCTGAGACAATTTGCAACTGGTTTTCTTTATTTATTATTTGTGGTTTTTGAATTATTTTGCGTTTTATTCAGCAGCTCTTCAATTTGCAAACTTAGCAGTCTGATTAACTTAGGCGAATCACCTTTTTAAAGTGGAAGTTCACCTTTAAGTTAACTTTTAGCATGTTACAGAATGGCTAATTCTAAGAAACTTTTCAAACGGCCTTTACTTTTTTGGTTGTAGTTTTTTTTTTAATTACTGCCTTTTTTATAACTCCTTCCAGCTTTTAGATGGGGGTCACTGACCCCATCTAAAAACAAATTCTCTATAAGGCTACACATTTATTGTTATTGCTACTTTTTATTACTCATCTTTCTATTCAGTCCCTCTCCTTTTCATATTCCAGTCCCTTATTCAAATCAATGCATGGTTGCTAGGGTTATTTGGACCCTAACAACCAGCTTGCTGAAATTGCCAACTGGAGAGCTGCTGAATAAAAAGTGAAATAACTTAAAAATATATATAAAAAAAAAAATGAAAAACCAGTTGTAAATTGTCTCATAAAATAATTTCTTACCTCATACTAAGGGTTAATTTAAAGGTAAACAAACCCTTTAAGGGCAGAGACCCATGCTGCTATTTCGGGAGATTAGTCGCCCAGTGACAAATCGCTTCTTCTTTGGACGATTAATCTCCCAGAACTGCCTTCCCGCCAGCTAGAATCGCTGGCGGGATGGCACTGGGATCGCTTCGGCTTTCCGAAGTCGCCCAAAGTTTCCTCGTGAGGCAACTTCAGAAAACAAAGCAGCGCGTGTCTCTGACCTGAAACTTCTTTTCAAGATGTTATTGAACTGATATTTACTCCAAGGTCTTCTGTTATGTTGCTTTTATTACCATTTAATGTTAGCTATGCATTAAACAAATAGTGAAACTCTAGTTATAAAATAGCCTCTATATGTGGGTGCTTTTGCCTTCACTAGTTCTGTCATACTCAAAGTATAGGTGGGTTCCAAAGAATGAGTCCCATGCTGTTTTATGTGGATCTCCATGACCCCTTCAATCTGGCAGCATCAGTTCTTACATTGACACTGCTTTGTATCTTTCTACATGCAAATGGTAGGGAGAATAGACTGTAAGCTCCTCAGGAGCAGGAATTGATGAATGACTAAACAAGGGGTTACATTGATTTAAAAAAAAAAAACAAAAAACAAAACTAAATGGAAGTGAGAAGCTTCCCTCTGGTTATATTGACCGTCTCTGGGTCATTTTGTTTTTTTTAACCCACCCATGAACCAGTCTATGTCTATAATCAAGAATTTGGATTTACAATTTATTGCATGCGTTTTTCTTGTGTTCCTCAGCATCAGGCGACATCAAGAACGAAGAGCAATATTAAGTCCAATACTGACGGACTGTACAGTGAGAATAACGGCAGCACCAGCAATAATCTTTACTAAAATGGTTTCACCTGAGAACTTGCAGACTGAGGTGGGTACTGAACTGATCCATAACTCACAGACTGACTCATTTCTATCCCAACTTCATATCAGTTTAAGGTTTATTCATGCAAAGCTGCTGTCCTACCTGTGGCCTCTTTTTCTGTCTGCCGTCCATCTACACGATATAGACTGGATGTTGTAGATTAACAAATCATTAGACTACTCATAACTGAGAGCAGATAGATATACAGTAAATTATATTCAAGCTCTTTATACTAGGGATGCACTGAATCCAGGATTCGTTCGGGATCGGCTAGGATTCAGACTTTTTCAGCAGGATTCGTATTCGACCGAATCCTTCTGCCCAGCCAAACTGAATCCGAATCCTAATTTGCATATGCAAAGTAAAAAAATGTTCCCCTTCCCACCCCTAATTGGCATATGCAATTAGGGTTCGAATTCGGTTTGGTATTCGGCGGAATCTTTAGCAAAGCATTCGGGGGTTCGGCTGAATCCAAAATAGTGGATTTGGTGCATCCCTAATTTTTATTTTAACTGTCATTTTGGAATTAGATCCCTTTTAAACATATCTGACTGATAACCCTGGGAATCAAGTGGATGCATACTGTGTGATATGGCGGCACTTAAAGGAGAATGAAAGTTCCAATCCAAGGGAGGTGCTAAATGTTAGGGCACCCCCCAAGGATTGTAATGATTTACCTGATACCCCAGGCTGATGTTCCTGTTAGCAGAAAACTGCCGCAGCCCAGGGCACTAGCCAGCGAGCGATTAGCCCAGGGTATTTGTTAAGTCATTACAATCCTTGGAGGTTCCCTAACAATTGGCACCCTCTTTGGATTGGAACTGTCCTCATTTAAAGATGGCCATATTCGGTTGTTCCGGTTTGATCAGCGTAGATCTGACATAATGGTAAAAATCTGCCTATTGCCCAAACGCATTTGGTCATGTATGGCTAGCGTTAGACATAACTTGAAAGGAAGAGGGTTATATCTTTATGTGTAAATGAAATTCATGTGTTTCTGATAATCTTATGCCAACGGTAATTGTAGAAGTTTTTATGCTGCTTTGATTGAGGCCTCATAGTCCATGCCTTACTGCCGGTTACATGGCAAATCTTTTTATGTTAAAGATGTGGGTATGAGTTATTTTAGCTTCATTTCATTGAGGTCAAATTGTTTTAGTTGCTTTCTCTTAATAGTATCTTTGGGGCATTGTCCATTAAAGGGATACTGTCATGGGAAAAAAATGTTTTTTTCAAAACGCATCAGTTAATAGAGCTGCTCCAGCAGAATTCTGCACTGAAATCCTTTCTCAAAAGCGCAAACAGATTTTTTTATATTTAATTTTGAAATCTGACATGGGGCTAGACATATTTCCAAGCTGCCCCCAGTCATGTGACTTGTGCTCTGATAATCTTCAGTAACTCTTTACTGCTGTACTGCAAGTTGGAGTGATCTCACCCCTCTTTCCCAGCAGCCTTACAACAGAATAATGAGAAAGTAACCAGACAGCAGCTCCCTAACACAAGATAACAGCTGCCTGGTAGATCTAAGAACAGCACTCAATAGTGAAATCCAGGTCCCACTGCTACACATTCAGTTACATTGAGTAGGAGAAACAACAGCCTGCCAGAAAGCAGTTCCATCCTAAAGTGCTGGCTCTTTCTGAAAGCACATGACCAGGCAAAATGACCTGAGATGGCGCCTACACACCAATATTACAACTAAAAAAATACACTTGCTGGTTCAGGAATTAAATTTTATATTGTAAAATGAATAATCTATAATAGCGTAATTTAGAAATAAAAACTACATCATAAAAATCATGACAGAATCCCTTTAATTCTCCAAGCAGATGGAAACAAAATGAACTGCAAATCTCCATGTTCTACAAGCCCCTTGGTAAGACTGCACTTTGTATTTAAGTGCTGGAACGGCGTGGGCATATTGAGTGGATGCATTCTTCCCAGCCAGCCTTGTTCTAGAATGGAACATAAGTATTGATTGCAAATAAAAATAACCTCTGTTTGACAGCTTTGGCACCCTTGGACAGATATTTCAGGTGTTCTTGGTTTAAAGTATGTTAACATGGATGTTTCCTGAGATTTGTTTAGTCCCCAAAGCAAGATTAAACCAAAATGACACAAGATCTATATTTTCCCTCCAGGACATTCTAGTGTGTGGCCATTCCTTGGAAGTGAATGTGACCACAAGCTTGGATTTCTTCCTGAGTGTGGCTCAAGTACAACTCCTGCAGCAGCTGGTGCAAGAGAACTTGCTTGGATTTGAACAAACAGGCCTGGCAGTCGAGGTAAGCATCGCTTCTATAATATAAAACCTATCAAACCCCCATGTGTTCCCTCAAGTGGCCAGAACATATTGGCACTTATGTATTGGAGATTATTTCTGTCCCCAACATCCTTAAGTGGAAACTATATCCTATTTATGAGTATAATTTAATTTTGTATAAATGTTCAGTGGAACACTCTGTACTGGGTTATGCAGCCTTATTTAAAAGGAGTACATTTAGTATTAAGAATGAGTTTTTGCTATTGTATTATACACCTCTGAATCAGAAGAAATGTGCATATAGATGTGACACTTTGTGCTGCCATCAAGCTCCAACTATTCCACTTCTCCAGACTGTGCAAGAGAGACAATTTTTCTCAGCACATTGCCAAAAACCCAAACATTTGATGGACCTGGCAGTTGGAGCTATGATTGGCTATCTACATCCTACTGTTCTGCTGTGAAAGGAAGTGATTGGTTTGAACACTACGCCTCTGGCTCTGAGACTTGGAATTTACACTAGTTTTATTCAACAAAGCAAGCTAAATTGTAAGGGTTTTGAAGATAATATGGAAATGTGGGAAGAATTCATTTTATCCAAAGCACAAGTTGGATGCTTTTACCAATGTAGAATGGGCTGCTGAATATAGTTCCCATTACCTTTCCTAAAGCCATGGATGGTTTTAAGGTAGAGCAGAAAGTACATTTGTCCTAGGCCCAAGCATCGTAGGTGACCCTTGAGGAAAATAAGTCACTAGAAATACAAAGAAGTTGTACTAGTTGTTCAAAGGGATATCAAACCTTCAGCCCTCCAGCTCTTGTTAAACTCTTCCTCCCTGCATCATACTAACAGCTGAAAGCATGGATTTGGGTGCCTGTATTCCTGCAGTGCTCAAGTTCATCTGTTGAAAATAATTGGATATCATTTATGGAACTTTTCTCAGAGTACCAAATGGAATTTATCCCAAACCTCACCCTTACTGCTTCTGACTAACTCTATCTAGAGCCCCAACATTTGGAATCCCACACTGAAGGAATAAAGACCAGAGGTTGAGTTCATTGACACTATATTTGCAGTTCTGCAGCAACCTCAACATCCTACAGTTACTGGGCTGGCCTGGTAGTAAAAACAGACTTGAGACAGAACTATATGTTATCAATAGATAGCAAAGAAAGGAGTACATGTAATGACTGAAATAACAATGGGGTACACAGCTTTGTATGGGCAGTGTTCCGAACTATAGTGCAAGACAAGATGTTGACCTAGAGCAGTTATTCTTATACTTTTTCAGTTCAAGTCCACCTTGCAGGTCCAAGTTTTGGTCAGGACCCTATGTAGATCTTAGCAATGTAACAGATATCATCCATACTTAATAGACTATCAAGAACAACAAATAGTTTTTTATTCCAGATTTCACCCTAATTAACCTTTCTAGTATATCTAGGAAGTCAAATAGCCGTTCTTTCCCAATCTCACTGTAACTGGCCATCAGGCTGAGCCCACCTGCCACTGCTCCTCTCCCCCAAGGTGAGCCAACCCTACAGTTGGCTTAGAGATTCATTGCTTTGCCTTGGACATTGATTTGATGGCATAGTCACTTTGTAACCTTGGCCATGTCAACTGATCTTATGGTGTCCTGGTACACTTGATGCCTCCAGAGTTGGCTACCTATAAGCCCCTATTGCAGGGTCAATTTATCAGATTGATTAAAGTTAGGGCTGCACGAAAAGCTGTATATTTACCATTTAACCTTGTATCTGTATGAATTTGGTCATCTCCTGCTAGGGTACAGACGATAAGAGAAATGTCATAGTAATAGAAATAGACAAATACAAGAGGTCCTCTGCACTCAACCCATTATCAGTTGTGGTCACAGCCTCATTGCAGCCCCACTTAATGTTTTTAAAAATTAGTGGTGAGCACAACTTTCCCTTGTTTGTAACAGTAACAGAAATACCAGCCTCTCTGGACTCACCTCACCCAGCTAGCCTGGCCCTTTCCTTTTGTAGAAAAAGCTAACTTTGAGCTGCGGAACCAAAATAAAATCTGTTCCGTGACTCTGCATCCTCCAACAAGGGAAACGTTTGTATGTCTTTATAGCTGTGTCCTTAAAGAACACGCAGGAATCCTTGTGGTTTGCAGGAAGTCTCCATTTTATGCTTTGTATGTCAGTATGTCAGCTTGTGTCTGTTCATGGAGCCCATAAATTAAATGTTCTCATCCCATAATAGAAAGCCCCATTGTTCAAATATAAGAATGTTCCTCTTGCATCCTTTGTTCCCCAGATTCTACAGGCTAAAATAAATCATATGTGAAGAAAAATAGGATTCCTTTGTGTAAGCAAGGCCTTAAAGACGCAGACATTATTTTCTACGCTCAGCTTGAGTCGTTTCACCTTGTCATTACCGCCATTAATCACAGAACGGTTTATACTCCTGTATGAAAAGCATGGCACTATTTAACATATTGTAATCTAAATTGTAGTCCGTTTTTATAAACATTTCATGTAAACACGTATATACATCTAGCCAGCATATTTCTTAGCAGGAAACGGCTTATTGCAATTATTTCATGAAATAATGGTTAAACTCGATTTAGCTTTAACAATGGCGCCATTATCTTCCCGTGCCGTTTGTTTGCTTTCCAGAGAATTATATTTACAGAATATTTTCGTTTACTATTTACAATACAGGGAGAATGTTGCTACAGTCAGGAGAATGCACAAATAAATGACTTTGCCTGTAATATTGCATTTCATTTTGCACATTCACTCAGTGTGTTTTCCTTGGAAATATCACCTTGGTTAATTCCACGGAATGGAGTTATTAAAGAACCAACGTATTTAAAGTCCAAGTTGATTCGGTAGAACCCAGGACCCAAAATTAATTTTATAAACGTGACGTTATTTGTATTTTCTACCTCTCTACATAGGACTGCACTGTGGCCATTTAAGGCCCAGACTGACTCTGGGGGTCATGGAATAAAAGGCAGTAGGTTTGCCCAGGAACAATAACCCATAGCAACCATTATACAGGTATGGGATCTGTTATCCAGAAACCTGTTATCCAGAAAGATCCAAATTATGGAAAGGCTGTCTTGTTTCCTTGTTCTCTGTAATAATAAAACAGTACCTTGTACTTGATCCCAACTAAGATATAATAAATCCTTATTGGAAGCAAAACCAGCCTATTGGGTTCATTTAATGTTTACATTATCCGGAAAACCCTGAGCATTCTGGATAGGAAGTGTGATGGCAATAATTAAAATGATCAACAACAAATTTGCCAAATTTGAAAGTGATTGGTGTTGGACTGGGGCACATTAGGCCTACCAGAGAACACTGTGGGCCTATTCTGAAAGCAATAAGACACTGCCAAATAGTATAGGACTTTAAAAATGGCCCACACTGGAAATAAGCACCGCAATCAGGGGGGCACAGGGGGTGCAAGTGTACCAGGCCCAGGCCTGAAGAGAAAGAGCCGGGCCCCCCTTGGCAGCGCCAAAGCCATGCCGCCTCCTTCCAAAGTGCCGAATGTTACGGAAACAGCTGAAATTTAAGTCCTGAAGTGGTGAAAAGACCCGAAGTCACCGAAACAGCCGAAACTGAAGTCCTGAAGCGGCGAAAATACCCAAAGTCATGAAAACAGCCGAAATTGAAGCTCTGAAGCGCCAAAAAGACCAGAAGTCACCGAAACAGCCGAAATTGAAGGCCTGAAGTGCAGAAAAGACCCAAAGTCACAGAAACAGCCGAAATTGAAGTCCTGAATCAGCGAAAATACCCGAAGTGATGAAAACAGCCGAAATTGAAGCCCTGAAGCGGCGAAAAGACCCAAAGTCACAAATAGAGGCGAATTTGAAGTCCTGAAGCCACGAGTTCAATTTCTCTGAACACCAATGTGTGTTCTTTTATTTTTTTAATCCCATGTCCACCAATGTATTATTTTAATTCTCTATAGGCCCCTGCCACCAATGTCTTTTAAAAAAAATATTCTTTGGGGCCCCAATTTTTTTTTAACTTGTAGGGGTGGGCCCTGGTGTTAATGTTTTTTAAAGAAATATTCTTTGTGGCCCCAATTTCTTTTTTTACTTGTAAGGGGGCCCTGGTGCCAATGTTTTTTTTTAAAAAATGTTCTTTGGGGCTCAATTTTTTTTTAACTTGTATGGGGGGCCCTGGCATCAATGTTGTTTTAAAAAAACTTTTATGGGGCCCTGGCGCTAATATATATTTTTTTAAACTTATAGGGGGGCCCTGGCCTAGGGTTGCCACCTGGCCGATATTTTACCGGCCTGGCTGGTAAAAATGATGGTTGATCCCAATGTTATTAATAGGGAAAAAGGATAAATATATAGGAAGGCCGGTATATTTTTCCAGAAAAGGTGGTCCCCAATAGCTTTTTATAACTTGTGTGTGTGGGGGGGGGTTACCTTTTTTAGTGCTGATGTCTGTGTGGTCTTTTTACTGTGATGGCTTGGGGGCCAGGGTGGACGGGGCCCCGAAAATGTGTGTTGTATGAGGCCCGCGATTTCTAATGACGGTCCTACTTGTCCTTGTCTATGGAACTACATCCATGCAACAAAATGTTAAAATGTTCAATTACCCTAAAGGTTACTGCTGCTTTGAGCAGAACATCAGAACTCTCTGCTTATTGCTATCTATATAGACATCCATGTTACTTCTGTCTTCATCATAAAGGAGTTGCCATTGTAGTTCTTCTGTTGGGAACATTAGCCTTTAGCTATTGGGGAAAGGCTGGAGTTGCAGGTTGGACAGCCATAATACCAGGCATATTTAACATGTAACATCCAATACTTTCTATCTACAATCCCCACTACTAAGGCACCCAAGCCATTATGTGGGCCTAAAGCAAATACCCTTTCCTCCCTAACATAGAACCAACTCTGTAAAATTAAATGATTGTGATTTGTAATGCAACTAAATCTCAGTAACGGTATCTGCTGCAGTGTGAGCTTTTCATCTTTTGTTCCATGTCAACCATGCCACACAATATAGATTTGGATTAACCTTATTTCTTCATACAACAGGCTAAATATTTATATTCCATAAGTATGTTATAGTAAACTATTAATGTTATGATTGACTTGTGTAAATTCAATGTTTTGGTATTCCCTTCACTGATAAAAGAGGCTCCTTGACAATATGAGTTAATCCCTTCAAGTCATAAAATACGCTGGAATACTTCTGGAATCATTTTTTTGCAGGCTTTGCTCTCCATATAAGGATTTCATTTCATGCTAATAATGAACATAAAGTATGTGCTCATTGGTCTGCACAATGTTATGACCAAATAAAGAATATCAGATTGATGGTAAAGACTCTTCACTTGAGAAGGCTCCTAACATGATTATTTAAATGGCTTCCCAAAAAGTGAAACCAACAACTGCACATTTAAAACATAAAATTATTTATAAAACCATCTGTCTGTTGTAAGGACCTACAAATTAAAGAGTTTACTCCAGCATTCTAGGAGTTAATCTAGCCAGCAGAGAATAGGTGGCACTTGTCAGTAAAGACGCATCATTTTATAAATTAGGAATATTCAATGAACGACAACTCTGACCGAGTAAAGGGGGCAACAGTTTAAAGGCAGTCTGGTGAGACATGACCTTACATTTAATTTTTATTCCCTTCGCAAACTCAATTGCTCCATATGTATATGTATGAGATTATCATGTTTATAATACATGGGCCATGAGTGTCTTGTAAAATCTATATTATAAACACTGCTTAGTAATATAATTTGTGTCACAACTCATAGAGGCTTGGTATTTAAAAAACAAAATACGCCCACTAAAATTTGAGGATTTAAGAGGTCACCTTGGAATCCCGTGACACTTGACTTTCATCCTTGGGCCTTTATATGATCATGGATTTTCACAGTGACTTTTATATCCTTAAATTTGAGCTTCCTTGTATATAATTCACTGTAGGATAATGCAAACTATGTAAGAATAATGGTGGCTCATTGCTTTAAAGGGATACTGGCAATTTAAGAAAAAAAATCCCAGCACGTCATCTCAAGTACTCGATGTCCTGGAGATGGCCACTTGGTTTGCACCCTGTACTGATATTCAACAACTAGAGAACCAGCATGTAATGTATAGTGCCCAGGGTCGGACTGGGGTGCAAGGCCCACCGTAGCTCCCATCCCTTGGGTCCCCACTGCACACCTGCTCAGTCACTGCCAGCTCCTTTTAGTGTGATTGGGGGAGCGATGGCGGAGGGCAGGCAGGGATCTGGTCTGGATTGGCGGGGAACATCGTTCTTTTTTCCCGGTGTCCCACCGGCCAAGTTCATAAGTACTCTGTCAATACTCACTCAGTATGTAGATTTTTTAAAATGCACAGTTGGCGGTAAAAATCCAAACATATGAATTCTCATAAATCACCAACTCACAATGCACCCTTAGAGAGTTTCTTCTGTCTTTGGTTTATAGTGTAATATTCTAGTAGATGGTTATTCCATACAAGTACAACCGTGTCCTTCTTTTATTCCCATCCTGGCTTCGGCTTAAATTACCAGGGCAAGTATAGAGTCTTGGTGGTCTCTGTCAAGTTCACAGCAGACAAATATACACAGTGCAACTGATCCTAACGTTTGAGAGGTCACCAAGTGACTAAGAACAGACACAAAACTTGTAACCCAGAGGTCATCCGAAGCCTTTATTGAAGTGTTTCTTTTTCTTCTTGCCTCTTTTAAGTTTCAGAATTTAACTTGTCGGTCAGCATATTAGCCCTTTGAGCATGAGGTGACTTTATCAGCATGTTTCAGAGCAATCTAGAGGGGGAGCTAACCAACTCATTAGCTCAGTATTTGAATGACCTGGATAAGCATTGGGCTACTTTCATGATGTATACTCTAAATGCATTGCTGGGGGTTGAGACAAGCGTGGGAAGCCTTACCTACATGGATGATTTTTCTACCAAATTACTGAACTTTTTTTATTTTTGTAGAATTTAGCCAAGATAAAAAATGTGCATGGTTGTGTGCAACACCAATCACATGTAATATTATCAATGGTGTGTCTTGTATTAACTGCTCTTCTAGGCACATGAACTTACCTGTCCTATAAGCTACAAAATATAGATGCAATATATATATATATATATATATATATATATATATATATATATATATATATATATATATATATATATATATATATATATATATATACTGTATATGTATATATAGATATATAAAAATTGTATATGTTTTATTCACTTTGGGGCAGATTTGTCAAAAGCTGCATTTTTCCACTGCTTGATTTTCATACCAAATGGTGTTTTTCCCAGAGGTCGAATCTTTTATTGCATTCAGGAAACGTTTTTTGAGCATTTTTTCTCCAGAGGCAATTTAAAAAAAAATTAAATATTTTTGCTTATTTTCTAAATCATTTTGTACTGAATAGTATTGGTTTTTTTTCCCACCAAACAAATTTTTCCAGGTCTAATATGGTGATACCTATGTCTAATTTGGTGTATAAAAAAAATCCCTAAACGCAGGTTAAACACGTAAATCTTATCTTCTTCATGAAAATTTCACTCAGTAGGCACCTTGGGAAACTTGTGCTGGGAAAGAGAGATTTGTGGGAATTGTCACGCAAAAAAATGAAAAATTAAATTTAAAATATGTACCACTTTATTATTATGATATAGCTTAATTTTCTTATCATACAACTGCCGAGATATCTTTTATTTTTACTTGTTGCCAGGATCAGTGAAATTAGCAACCATATTTTTTTTTACTTTTTTTTTTAACTTTCAACCTGGAAGTAATTCAAAAAGTACAAAAATGAAGACCAGTTGAGAACTGATTAAAATGTCTATCGTACTACAAATTAATTTTAATGCAAACTACCCTACTACTTATGTTATTTTGGAAGACGCTTTTGAGAAAGTCTGACTGGATCTGTGCATTGTTGGCAATATCCAGCATTTGTTTTAGAAAACCCTCATTTTCTGAATTTCGAGGCACCTCCCACACTGTGTCTGTTTCATGCTAAAGCTCCTAAAGTTTGATCTTTTGATTCAGGGATCTTGGCCAAAAGAAGTTAAATTGTTTTGTTGGTTTTACATAACACATATGTTTTTGGTCAGTTAATCTTTTTTTTTTTTTTACAATTCAAAGTTTTGTATGAAATAAAAAAAAAAATGTTTAATAAAAGGCTTTATGATTTTCCTGTAACAGAATGAAATTTGTTAGCATTTTAAACACTTGCCAATCTGAAACACCCAAAAGTCAATTCTGCTATTTGGTTTAACCATTGAAGTGGCAAGAGGAGCAGAAATAAATGTCTGCATCTATCCCAATCAAATGGTTGAATCTGAATAATAGTATTATTTGTATTGAGCTACGTTGAGGATTATCGGAAACCCTTTATCTTACCTGCCAGCTCTTGTTTTTTTTATGTCAGTACATATGATTCCTTATCGATGTGTAGTGCAGTTAAGGGGTTAATAAATACCAGCATGGATTTCTGTAAAACTTATATTAGTTGCACTGAGACTTTATTGTTCTATATTTTACCAAATTTTACCAAAATCGCAGAATATTCCGTTTTCCTTTAGATCTTGTCATGGATCAAAATGTTTGCCTATTTTATAACATTTATAGGCACAGAGTTTAATATTTTATGTTTAGATCACAACATACGTTCCGTTTGTGTGCATTTAAAAAAAAAAAACAACAGGTTCTTTTAAGACATTTAAATCGGCTTCCTAATGATTTCGTAAAATACTACATATTACAGGATAGATAAAAAAATAACAGAAAGAGAATCTTTCCATTTCAACGATGGGAATACATGATTGCTCTCATGAAAACTTCATTATAATAAAGATAGACGCAGACCTAAACTATTCAGTAGAGATCCACATTCATAATTTCAAAGTCTTCCTCAGAATCAAATGTAATTTCTAAACCTCTCTAAAAATGAAATTGTTCTCTTTCCTCCAACTAACACCAGTAACATCCCAGAAGTATCCCTCATAGCTAACAATTCCACTATCACCTCCTCTCCCCAGAATCCTAGATTCTGCCCTGTCATTCACTCCTCATATCCAGTCACTTATTAAATCATGTCACTTCCACCTAAGGAACATATCCAAAATACGATCATTTATCACCCAAGATGCTGCTAAAATTCTTATTCACTCTCTCGTCATATCACGTCTAGACTACTGTAACTCTCTTTTAATTGGCCTTCCCTTCCAGAGACTGTCACCTCTCCAGTCCATAATGAACACTGCTGCGAGTCTCATACACCTCAGCAACCGCTCCTCCTCTGTCTCGCCATTCTGTCAATCCCTGCACTGGCTTCCACTACCTCTCAGAACTAAATTCAAATTAATGACCCTGACATTCAAAGCACTTCATAACTCTGCCCCACCCTACATCTCTGAACTCATCTCTATGTACTCACCCAACCGCTTACTACGCTCCTCTACTGACCTGCTACTCAACTCTTCTCTCCTCCTTCCCACATGGTCGCATTCAAGACTTTGCAAGGGATGCTCTCCTCCTCTGGAACTCTTTCTCCAAATCTTTCTGCTTTCAAGAAATCTCTTAAAACGCACTTCTTTCGAGAAGCCTACCCTCACTCTGCTTAGCTACCAAATGTAACACCACATACAGTACCACATTTCTCACCCACTTAATTTGATCTTGCCCACTCCCACACCTTGTGTATTACTCCCGTCCCTTTAGAGTGTAAGCTCTATCTGCACAGGGCCTTTCTCACCTTTTGTACCAGTATTGATTGTGATGTATGTAACTCCATATGTTCTACGTATATAATTTCATGTGATTTAGTTGTATAATCACATTTACTTTACAGTGCTACGCAATATGTTGGTGCCATATAAATACATGTTAATAATAATAATGCTGTGTTAGAAACATTTGCCATCATACTGCTTTGCCAGAGATCCAGTGGATCAGATTTCCTAAGGGCAGATACAGACGAGAAGATCCAGGGAGATTAGTCACCCAGCAACAAATCGCCTCTTCTTCTAATCTCCCCAAACTGCTTCCCTGCCGGCTAGAATGTAAATCGCCTGCGGGATGGCACTCGGATCTCTTCGTTTTCCGTAGTTGCCCGAAGTTTCCTCATGAGGCAACTTTGGGCGACTTCAGAAAACAAAGCACTCCGAGTGCCATCCCGCCAGTGATTTACATTCTAGCCGGCAGAGAGGCAGTTCGGGAGATTAGTCGCCTGAAGAAGAGACGATTTGTCTGCAGGGGACTAAATCTCCCCGAATCTTCTCGTCTGTCTCTGCCCTAAAGAGAAGATTTTTTTCCTGCTTCAATGTGGTTACAAACACCGTAATTCCTGCAGGTTTCATTTTTTTGCAGTTTAATAACTTTTTGCAGGTGTTATCAGCTTGCACATATTTTTTAGTACAAATATTTTACTATTGTGTACTAAACCTTTAAAGGCTTCATTGTTATTTTTCTTTGGCAAATTTTTTAATTAATAAAATCTATGGGAAAAAAATATCAGAGAATGTAAACTTTAAAAATGTATGTCCTTAGAAAACTCACCTTTGGCTTGTCACCAACAATAGTAAGGTCACGCCAAAACCCCCGTTGTGCAGAAAATTCCAAGGCCGTCTCCCATAGACTTCATTTTATTTAAATAATACAACATTCTCAAAATCCTGTTTCTATGTAGTAATAAAACAGTACCTTGTACTTGATCACAACCAAGATATAGCATTCTGGATAACAGGTCCAATACTTGCACCTGGAAAAATATAAACTTTTCAGATTTTTAATAAGTCTTCTCTGGTGTTATTCAGACATCAGTCATTAAAATATGTGAGTAAAGATGTACTTAGTGGCCATGGAGGTCAAGGTCAGTGGCATAAAGAAGATTTGTGAGATAAGGTGGTTGCAATTTAAGGAAGCTACTAAGCAATAAAGGGAATATAGGGATTGGTGGAACCATCCATGCCCCAGATCTTCTTTCCCAGTTCTCCGTTCCCAAGGCACAAATTTACACTGACCTGCCAAGACAGGTCCGGATGCGAGGAATGCCATGCCCTGTCCTTTGAACAGATCCTTCCACCCACTACGCATTTTATTTCCCCTCATTTGCACAATGTTTACATTTTTTTCTTTCTGTCTTTCAAAGCCATTTTGGAAATGACAGCCTGTCAGCACGTTGCTGGGTGGTTATGATAACTACCAAAAGAAATCTATATATAAATAAAAATATTTCAGACAGGAGGAGATAAAAATAGCTGTGGAAATTTTATCCCAACTGTAAATTGCAAGAGACTTTTTGTTTTGATAATCCCGCAATGTTCATTTAACATTTTGTGCTTAGTAGGGAAATGGAAACCTAAGATTTATTTGGTTTGCTGTCAGTTACGGCTGTGATTGATCTATTTAAGGATGAAGACATCTGAGGTTGCAGTTCCCAGTCCCCCTTACAGGAGTTCATCCCTTTCACTGCAGGAGAGTTTCATAGGTATTTTCCAGGACAGAATATATGTTTTCTTTTCTGTTTTGGGTAAAAAGGGGAAATAGAAGGACACTCAGTTTAGTTTTTTTTTTAATAGGGTGTTTTTCTATTGCAAAGCAAAATGCATTAGCAGCAATTGGAGGGACAAAATCAAAAGTTTTCAGGCAAAAGTCAATTATCCTAGTGTTCACATTATATCTGAAATGTAGCTGCCATTTATAGTAATTATTTGGTATCAAATTTCAGACTTTCTCCATAATGGGAGACTGGGTAGTGTAATTAAATAGCTCAGTTTACATAACTTCAGGTTGGCCAACAAAGTCCTGTATGAATATCATAACTAGCTGAATGTATCGATCTGTGATTTATGTATAGAGAATTACATGTATAGAGAATTAATCATGCCCATCAACCCCGAATGGGTTTGGAAGGATCTGGGCTGAACTGCCATGGGATACCAAATAGAGCCTGGTTAGATATATTACCCAACCCATGCATACTATAGCTGCACTGTTCGTTCACTATTTGCATATCTCCAGCACTTAATTTTGCCCAGGGCAAACATGAACCAATCAAATTGTTTCTAACAAACAGATGACCAGTAAATGCTATCTGGTAAATAGTCGGTAGACATTTTTAATTTTGTGCCTGAGAGGAGAGGGGGAAGCGGCAGAGGGGAGGGCCAGAGAAGAGAGGAGAAGGCCGGAGTGGAGAGGGGAAGCGGCAGAGGGGAGGGTAGACCAGCACAAGGAAACGACTACGAACTGGGGGTAAGCAGAAGAGGTACCTGCACAGCTCCCCCCTATTGTTGCACCCTAGTCAGGTGCCTCTTCTGCCTACCCCTAGTTTCATTCCTGATTCGGTGCATCCCTAGCACCTGCATCTGATAGTTACTGTATTTCAGCAAGTAACAATAGTCTGTAAGACTAAATGTATGGATAATGTATTATGTAGCATTTCCTTACAACAATTCTTTTTTGTCAGATGGAAAATATTACATGTAGTTTTCAGATCAGATTTCAATATTTGTTAGAATTAGTTCATCATCTAATTATATATCAGTGCTGGGGTACCAAAAACATTTCCCATGTAGTTTTACCTTTAGACTGGTGGTTCCCCAACTGTGGAGCATGGAGCTCTGGGTGGATAGGGGGCCCATTCTGAAGGCCAGTTTGGGGGAGATTTGCTCTACTAAACACACCTGAAAGCCAAGCTTGAAGGTCAGAAAGGGTGAAATTTGGGGTTAAAACTTCACTCTTCTAGATATTATTGGAACTATGACTTGAATGGCTGATTTACCAGTGTCACCAAATATCTGTAACATTATTATGAGCTATGAAGGGCCCTGACCAAAGTCTGGACCTTTAAAGAGGGCTTGAAATGAAAAAAGTCCAAAAACCACTGCCTTAGATTTCAAAGCCCTGATACAGCTTACATTTCTGCTATTTATTTCTACTACACTATTGAATAATTAACATAATGCCAATTCTGCCCTCCTCCTGTCTTAATATGTGCCACAGAATATTACTTTGCTTTTTCTCCTGTGGCCACCGGGTAGAGTCCTGTGCGGAACCAATTTGTTAATCCCGACCCGTGGCCCGCATCCCGGACCCGCAACCCACATACTTACCCGATTGGATCCATGACCAGACCTGCAAGTACCATATCTGCAACCCGATCCACGACCCGCTGACCATCAAGAAACAGGAAGTGCTGTCATTGTAAACTGAAAGTGACATCATTAGAAGTTGGCATGATCAAAAAAAAAAAAGGAGTAAAGTAGTAAGTGCAATCATCGTAAACCGGAAGTCACATCATTGGAAGTAGGCGTAATCAGAAAAAAAGGAGTAAAACTCGCTATTGAGAAGACCCGCGACCCGACCCGCAACCCCCAAACTCGGAGAATCGCCGACCCGCGTCTGTGCCAGCTCCCGAAACCTCTACCTGCACTTGTTGCCGGTAATCCGCAGGTACCCGACCCGCTGCAGGACTATACCACAGGGGGTCTGTGGGAACAAAGAGTCAACACACTTAAACTGAACACCTCCACTGCTGTGCTGTATTACTGTAGATTGGTAGTTCGCCCCCAAAAAATCCTGCCTCGTGAAATTCATGGTGTCCGCCTAGGGAAATTTATTGTTTGCTCATAGCACTCACTGTGGGCAGCTTGTCCATATAAATTCACCCATCGGAAAGTGGGAAATGCTTAGTTTTCTTGTTTATAGTTTAAAGAGTTTAATCAGACGATCAAAAGTGAAAAGCCGTAACAGTCCCAGCTGTTAATCCCATTTATGAATAAATTCTGTTAATGAATCCACAATCTGGAAATGTGTCTTACCTCTGTATGTGGAACTTATTGACCTAAAGAATGTGCCAGGGAGAAAAAGTGTGTTCCTGGACGTCTCCTATGGCTTTTATAAACCATTGTTATATTATTCTTCAAGCACAAATTTGCACATTCTTTGTTGTCAAAGGTGTATTCTCAGCAGAGGCAAAGCATGACTAAGATTTCTTTTGATCTAAGAAATTCATAAATGTGCAGTAATTTGCCCCTTGGCTTAAGTCCAGTTGGCAGACATCATGTGGTACAGTGTTTAACGCAACTCTTTTTCACGGCAAACATAAAAGAGTCCCTTTGATGGTGATTCTAAAATACTCAGAAGTGCATTAATTTGCCAGCGGGACATGTGATTAATGAATATCTATGTAACAAAGGTCTTAAGGTTAAGTACCCAGATAATTGAATGAACAGCTAGGTGTATTCAGTTTTATAAATGTTTGTGTTTAGCAGACATGATATTTAAGTTAGCCTTGTGTGTGTTGAACTAATCGGCTTTCAGACATATAGAGAAATTAGGTTTAAGGTTCTAGCTAAAAATGTAAAAAAAAGTTGTGCTGATGGATTTCATTTGTACAATGATTGCTTGCCTAGTAACCCTTGCCTATGGAATATCTAAGAGGCGAATACTAATTTTCTTTTCTTTCTGGTGTTAGTGACTTGGTACGCTTGTTTTAATCTTGCCAAAATTGCCGTACATTATAAGATCTGCTCATTTGGCGAGGTCCCCTAACCAGAGGATATGTTGCCAATAAGCCCACCTTAAGGTGAGAAATATCAGGATGATCCAATCTTGGGCCCTTGGGTCAATGATTGGATCATGTTTGCTGATATGTCAGCAGTCAGACCAAAGACCACATCAACTAGCAGATGCGGGCCTCAATCCGATGGGAAAATCAAACCTGCCTGGATTTTTTGGCCAGATATGGGTCAGACAAACCTGCCTGATGGCTCATACATAGGCAGATAAACTTCCAGATTGGTCTGGATCCCCAACCAGTAGCATGTGAGCAACATGTTGCTCTCCAGCCCCTTGGATGTTGCTCCCAGTGGCCTCAAAGCAGGTGCTTATTTTTTAATTTTTTGGCTTGGAGACAAGTTTTGGTTGTATAATAACAGATGTACTGCCAAACAGAGTTTCAATGTAGGTTGACAAACCATATAGGTGCTACCAAATGGCCAATCACAGCACTTATTTGGCACCCAAAGAACATTTTTCATGCTAGTGTTACTCCCCAACTCCTTTTACTTCTAAATATTGCTCATGACTTCAAAAGGTTGGGGATCCCTGTTCTATAGTCACCTTTATTTACTCCCGTAACCCTCCTTTTGTTTTATAACCCCCTAACAAGATGTCAGAAGGGATTGTGACCTGCCAGCCCTGATGTCTTGGTTAGTTTATTGTAAAGGTAAAACAACTTACGAAGAAATATAATTTTTTGTAACAGTGAATAAAGATTGAAATGCAAACGTGATAGACATTTTGGTCCAAGAAATTTTTCTTTTTTTTTTTTAAGTGCTAGATCCTTTCTGGGATGAGCCCCAATCAATTCAACATATTCTGCAATGTGTAGTGATGGTTAAGAACATGACAAGTAGTGGGAGAAATACAAGGTTACCTCCTGTAAGGTCAATGTCTGTATGCTCCATTCTTTTTCCAGTCTGGCTGTGTTCTGCACCTTGCAATAGAGAAAAACTCCTGAGTGTCAGGGGAGGTAAAACAGACCTGTCCTTGTCAATGGAAGGTAGTTGCAAAGTTACATAAATAACCCTTATTATTTTTGCTCTTTTGCTATCTTTGTGCACTATAGATTTACTGGTCCACCATTGTTTAAACATATAACTTTTCAAGGAAAAATTAAGACACCTCTGACCCACGAGACAGACAACTTAAAGGAGAACTAAACCCTAAAAGTGAATATGGTTAAAAATGCCATATTTTATATACTGAATTTATTGCACCAGCCTAAAGTTTCAGCTTGTCAATAGCAGCAATGATCCAGGACTTCAAACTTGTCACAGGGGGTCACCATCTTGGAAAGTGTCTGTGACACTCACATGCTCAGCGGGCTCTGAGCAGCTGTTGAGAAGCTAATCTTATGGGTCATCACACATTTTCAAGAATAAAATGAGGTTGGCCTGTAATTAAGATTTTGCTACAGGGCTGATTATTTAAATGGAAGCAGTGTTTGTTTATCTCTTGGTTCTCCAGTTCTGACTCTTGAAACAATGTAGCAGGAGTCTGTTCTCCACGTCTGTTAATCAGATGGTTTCTACTACATTGTTTTAAAGTTAGAACCAGAGTGGCAGAGAATGGAATCAGCCAGGCAAATACTGCTTTCAGAAGGCTGTGGGTCAGCCAGGAAAAAGGAAAAAAACCTGGAGGGCCCCGCTGATCCCGATCATTTCCTGTGTAACTGTGGGTGTAGATGCTCTCCCCACCCCTATTGAGGCTGCAAGGAGAAAGTTATAGGTACACAGTGGTGGTCCGATGGCTCAGAGGAGCTCTTGACTGGGGTATGGTCCCTGGACACTCCAGTCCAACACTGATGGCACGTGAAACTAACTTTGGATTACACATGTTGGTGTATTTTCAAATTCTGGTGGGGTAGCCTGCAATGCTGCCAATTTAGCTGAATTGGAAACAATGTAGCAAAGTAGCAGCCACAAGTAGGGGCAACCTAAACACCGTGCCATTGAATCTGGGTAGCTCTGTGATGTTGGGCAGCTGTAAGTTTTGCCTCTTTGCAACGCTAGGTTCCTGAGTTCAATGCCAACCTGAGCAAGCTGTTTGTATGTCCTCCTGGTGCTTGTTTGGGTCCTCTGGGTCCTCTAACCAGTGTCAGACTGGAGGGCTCAGGGCCCCCCCGAGTCCCGAACCCTTCTGCAAATCCCCCTCTGGCCCTGACCGCAGCCACCTTCGGAATGCCAATCTCTCCCCCGTGATTTCACATGACCGGAGCCGGAGATAGAGATCTTGGGAACAAGGGCAGGGAGCGGGTCTGGGCCGATGGGGCCGAGTCCGCCCCTGACTCTAACACACTAAAAACATGCAGACACGTTAAATGGCTCCTGATAAAACTGACCCTAGTGTATGAATATGTATAGGGACATAGACTGTAAACTCCACTGGACAGGGATTGATGTCTAGTACCTGTGCTACAGAATATCTTAAAAAGTAAAGGATAATAATATTAACCTAAAAGTTCAACTTCATTTTTTAACATCCCCTTAAACATATCACATTGCATTAGATTTTGTAGATTATTTTATCTTTATTACCTGCAGTACATTGAAGTCACAAAGCCCAAGACTCATATGATATAATTGAACTGGGACTGAACTTTCTGTATTTGCTTCGTAAATGAGTCCCCCCCCCCCCAAGTCTAATTGAAAGGATAAAAATCCTCGGCTATTCTGTTATCTATTGCCTTGTCTGATGCAGGGTCTATTTATGGTTTATAGTTTCCTGTAGTCTGGCTTATCTGTCTGTTAAACAGGACTAGATCTGCTGTCGGTGCATTAACCATCTCTGCAGAGAGAAAAACTCTCGGAGTGGGGACACTTCATTTTAAGGATTCCAAAATATATGTAGAACTGTTTTTCCTCTGTGGTCTGTGGGCTTCCTGCCAGGTCTATAAACAAACATGCTTTTTAATGTGTGTTATAGCTACTGTTACAGTAAAAGGATAGTTTGCTCTGATTGCGCTGGTGGTTTGGGCCTCTCTGTACTAAAGCGCTAGTGTTTACTCAGTTAATTCTGATGCTTGTAAGATATAACCTTACATGGAAAACACTGACTAAAGCCTCATCTGCTATCTGAACTCCAATCAATTTGTGATCGACCGAATTAGTCCTCCGCCATTCACTTTGGGCTAGACCGTTTGAAATGAATAGTCTCGACAGCGCAACTTGCTACTTCTTCACTTTCGGAGTGGGTAGTGAGAACACAAATTTCCAAATTTTTGGGAGTCATAAGCAAACCATGTTTGACAGCTGCACCAATACCCTTGCCAAGATTTGGGAACAGCAAGAACCTAATCTCAGTTAAAAGCCTCCTTACATTGGGCATAAACACAAATACTGCACACCCACTACCCACTATAGATATGCACAAGCACATATGGATTCTCGGCCCACAATACGGTCACTGTATATTCAGTTTGCCCTCAACTTTAAGGCAAAGCCGATCAATGTCTTGTTTATTTAGATGGTAATTCCAATGATAGCCAAAAAGCGCCGAATTACGGAAAGGCCGTCTCCCTCAGACTCCATTTTATCCAAATAATCCATATTTTTTTTAATTGATTTCCTTTTTCTCTGTAATAATAAAACAGTAGCTTGTACTTGATCCCAACTAAGATATAATGAATCCTTATTGTAGGCAAAACCAGCCTATTGGGTTTATTTAATGTTTACATGATTTTTTAGTAGACTTGAAGTAGGAAGATCCAAATTAAGGAAAGATCGTTTATCCGGAAAACCCCAGTCCCCAAGCATTCTGGATAACAGGTCTCATACCTGTACTAACCTAGCTACAGACTTGTTATAGACGAGGTCAGCTGCATATTAAACAACCATTATAATAAAAAATCATTATCAGTGACCATGTGCCACCAAATAACACTACCATAAATTGTGTTCCAAGTTAGTTTGTTAGCCAGAACTTCCAGTGCCTGATGTCTATACTGATAATTAATGTACTATAGTTATAGTGGTTTGCTTCTTTGCAAACCACCCCATTTTTTACCCACTTTCTCCCAAGCTCTAAAATGCTATATTCCCATTAAATAGTCTTTCCATGACTACAAGCTGCAGTCCCTCCACATTTGGGGCTTCTTTTATCTTTATAATGGAGGACTTGGTTGCTCTGCACATGGGCAAAGGCACTGAAGAGGAGGGGCCTATGCTTTGTGTTTCTAACAGGCCAACCACTCTGACTGGATACCACTGACCTATTGGGTCAAGCAGTGAAGAGCAGACTGATAGAAGATTAGATCTTATAGTGAAAGGTGCATTTACTGTGTAGCCATTGTGTTTAGGTAAACGCACATTGGTACACGTTTGGGTTAAACCCGTTATCCAGAAAGCTCCAAATTACAGGATGGTCATCTCCCATAGACTCCATTTTAATCAAATATTTCACATTTTTTGAAAAGATTTCTTTATTCTCTGTAATAATAAAACAGTAGCTTGTTCTTGATCCAAACACAGATATAATTAATCCTTATTGGAGGAAAAATCTGTCTATTTACTTAAAGGGATACTGTCATGGGAAAAAAATTTTTTTTCAAAATGAATCAGTTAATAGTGCTGCTCCAGCAGAATTCTGCACTGAATCCATTTCTCAAAAGAGCAAACAGATTTTTTTTATATTCAATTTTTAAATCTGACATGGGACTAGACATATTGTCAATTTCCCAGCTGCCCCAAGTCATGTGACATGTGCCTGCACTTTAGGAGAGAAATGCTTTCTGGCAGGCTGCTGTTTTTCCTTCTCAATGTAACTGAATGTGTCTCAGTGGGACATGGGTTTTTACTATTGAGTGTTGTTCTTAGATCTACCAGGCAGCTGTTATCTTGTGTTAGGGAGCTGTTATCTGGTTACCTTCCCAATGTTCTTTTGTTTGGCTGCTGGGGGGGAAAAGGGAGGGGGTGATATCACTCCAACTTGCAGTACAGCAGTAAAGAGTGATTGAAGTTTATCAGAGCACAAGTCACATGAATTGGGGCAGCTGGGAAATTGACAAAATGTCTAGCCCCATGTCAGATTTCAAAATTGAATATAAAAAAACTGTTTTCTCTTTTGAGAAATGGATTTCAGTGCAGAATTCTGCTGGAGCAGCACTATTAACTGATTCATTTTGAAAAAAAATGTTTTCCCATTACAGTATCCCTTTAATGTTTCAATGTTTTTAGTAGACTTAAATCCAAATTACAGAAAGATCCTTTATCCGGAAAACCCCAGGCCCCAATCAGTCTGGATAACAGGTCCCATACCTGTACTACTGTTTAGACTGCAGTTCCAATATATTGCCTTTCCCCAGGGAGACAGAAAGCCAAACATAGAGCACAAGGTAATGGCATGGCACTTGAAGTTTGACTGATAACCCTTAGTACTGTGTTTCATGTCTTAAGTAATATGTCAACCAGCATGGACCTCTCACAGTCAATTAGTATTGAACTGATTAATATTGACTTGAACTGTCAGCAAAACTCTGGCCTATACGCAACACAGGCAGCTTGTTCATGAGTTTAACCAAAATATAAACATTAACCCGTGGAAACCTGCTCTCAGGGTCGCAGGGTAGCAGAACTCCATACAGGTAGAATCAGTGTCAATGTTTTTTTAAAAAACAAAGATTCTTTGAATGTGTCACTCGCTGGTGCCCAGGGTTTTAAAGAAACGTCTGTTTGTTATGAAATGGCTTTATGGGGGTTGGGTAGATGGGCCAAAGACTCGCTCACCCCCAGTTAATTCTGCACATAGAGCCATATATAAAACTCTGTGGTACTTAAAAACAAACACTTGTTCCTTAATGGTTTTTTTTTAAAGGCACGGTCACATTAAGTACTAAAGCATCTCTGAAAAGTCCCAGGCTCAACTAAGCCCCTGTAAGTAAATGATCCTCCCCAGCAGATAAATAGATATTCCTTCCTTTCTGGAAATAGAATGCGGCTGCTTTTCTTTTAAGGAGGAGATCAGCTCTGAATCAAAGCAATTCCCTCCCTGTTCTCTCCGTTTAGACGTTGGGGGGGGGGAGTAGGAGCTGATGGTGTGTTCATTTCATGCTCCTTATCTATGAATACTGCTTCTGGCTGCATCTGGAATTTCATTAAAAACAAAAACTCTTTGCAATTGATGACTAAATCCATTTTCCACTTGGTATGAACATTTAACAAATATGTACAAATGAGATGTGATAATATCCCTCAGCCAGTGAATGGCTAATGCAGTGTGTGTGTCTGTAAGTATGTGTATATAATACACAAAAGCCATGAATATCCTGTAAATTATATCCTTATAAACGGTGAGTTCTGATGTCATCAGTTATAAACGGTGAGTTCTGATGTCATTTCTGTCACATGACTCATTGAAATTTGTGTATTATAATTAATAAAGTACCCCCAGTTGTAAAATATGAGGATATTATAAGTTACCTCGGAGTTCCATGACCTGTATAAAAACACTCGGCCTTCGGCCTCGTGTTTTTATATGGTCATGAAACTCCTCGGTAACTTATAATATCCTTATATTTTACAAGAGGGGGTACTTTATTCACTATATATATTTATATCTTTGAAATTGACATATTGGGCCAAAATCTAATAGTTTTTACCTGTTTCCTCTGTTAAAGGACAAGGAAAGGCAAAAAAATAAAATCCCATTTTTACTTTCTTTAATGAAATATACAATATACTTTAATTAAAAAATGTGTACCGTTTTTATAAGAAACCTGACTGTATGCAGTGAAATTCTCCCTTCATTTACTGCTGTGGATAGGAATTGTCAGATGGTCCCTAACTGCTCTGCAGTGAAACAATCATACTTATGAACAGCAGGGGGAGCCCCCGCCTTACTTCCCAGCCATGCAGAACTCAAGCAGCTTTGTTTATGACGATCCCTAAGCAGCCCAGACCACACTGAGCATGTGCACAGTCTTAGTCTTGCAAAAATGTATAACAAAGTTACAAGATGACAGCCCCCTGTAGCCAACTTTGAAAGCATAAATTATTTGTTTGATTAGGCTTGTGTTGCAGTCAGTTCATGCTTATAGGAGAAACACGGGTTGTGAATGTAATGAACGGAGCTCACCCTTCCTTGTGGCGTCTCGGCCGCAGCTCTCGCGATACTCCGGCAACTCCAAGCCGGTATTTACAAGGCAAAATCTGTGTATCGCTGTTCAGCGCTGGCCCGTCCCCATCAAGACTCGCCACACTTAATTCTTCGAAAAGCGGCTTTTATTCAGCTTGCATAAGTGATAACAGGCAGTGGGTAAGTGGTGCGAACTAACGCGTTTCGTGCCCTCTCTTATTGGCACTTCATCAGAGTTCCAGAACTCTGATGAAGTGCCAATAAGAGAGGGCACGAAACGCGTTAGTTCGCACCACTTACCCACTGCCTGTTATCACTTATGCAAGCTGAATAAAAGCCGCTTTTCGAAGAATTAAGTGTGGCGAGTTCATGCTTATGTTTAGTATTCAAAATACAGCATTTCTAACCTTATTCTATTTTAGACTTCCCCTGTCCTTTAAAAACAAAGCATCGAAGTGCCTGAAATTTCCCCCGGTCTTGATCATTGGGTTCTAGAACACATTGGCAAGTGGTTGGAGTCAACTGATAAATGAATAAAGGGCTGTGGGAAACCCTGAAAGAGTTTAGACCAGTGCTGACTCTTATTTGCATCTTCTTTGGTAAATCAAACACGAGTTGCAGTTTAGACCGGCAAAAATAATATTTGGGGAAAAAATGAAGATTTGGTTTTATACATCCAGTCTCAACTCATTAGGTCTGATTTTCAGTCCCATGAAATCGGATCAAGAAAATTGCTTGTGTTAATGAGCCCATATACTTAACCTCTGTCATCTTCTATTAGCGAATTAAGGGTGGGGATCCATTCTCGGTGTTAACTTGATCAGCCATCGAGAATTCATAAGTTGTTATTTTGCACAGATTTTAAGTAACACTGACACAGATTCAATTTCCTTACCGATGCAGAAGTGCCAGATCCTGGATCGTATATACAAAATTGTTCTCGTTTTTGGAGATACAGCCGCCAAAAAATAAAGACCCTATTACTTATAAAGCACAGGGAGTTGGTTGCTATTTATTGTTCCATATGGGAGGAGTCAGCCGTTTTGGTCTGGCAATTTCTGAGTTCTGGCAAATGCCAGAGGGGCAGCAGTAAGATACCATAGACAGTTACTATTTAGTGGGCTCTATATACTTAAAATGCCAGGGCCTGGTTTAAATCCCAGTCCAGGCCTGGGAGTCAGTATCACTTTAAAGGACAAGGAAACCTCAAAAAGCAGGTGTGTAAAAAAAAAACCTACCTACACTAAGGGGGTTATTTATCAAAGGTCGAATTTTAGAGTATTTTATACCTTGATTGAACTCAAATGAACCCGCAACTCAAATGTTTTCTAATTTAAAAAAAACTTGAATGGAAAAAACTCGATTCCTTGAGTTCAGGGTTAACAACCTAAAAACTCGAATTAATTCCAGCGAAAAAAAAAAAAAGTGCAATCGCTCGAATTGTTCAAGTTTTCGGGCAAAACCCTCCAGAAAAACTCAAATATCATAAAGGCTATTAACGTCTCCAAATAGTTAAAGGGACCTCTGCCATGGACTCCTACATGGCCTCAACAGGTTTTAGATGGTTTTTTTTACAGATTCAAGCTATTTCCAGTGTCTGGGTATAATAAATATTTAAAAAGTTGTTATTTTCAAAAAATAAACCGAGTTCTTTTAACCCGAAAAAACAATTTTTTATTCCTAAATATCCACAAAATCTCAAATTTTTTTGTGGAACAACTCGAACCTTAATAAATCCGCCACTAAGTAATGAAGCACTCGTGATTCATCTCAATTTACATCCGTTTTCTTATGTCGCTGCTATTTTTACACAGTTTGGTCACCAAACAGTGGGCCAAATCATAATAATAATAATCACTATGGCAAAGTGATTCTCAGCTGACCTACCGAATTCATATCTTGCAGTTACCTCTCGAGGGCCCCATAAACAGGCAATAATCTACTAACTTGATCTGGAGGAGTTGTTTATCCATCTTTTTTTGGAGACTGTTCAAGCTACTTTATTCTTTTCCATGGCATGTTTGTGTTTATTCATATGAATTGAAGCAGCCGTACCCAGGGTTGGACTTGTACCGGCCTTCCTATATATTCATCTTTTTTCCCAATTAATAACATTGGGATCAACCATCATTTTTACCGGCCAGATGGCAACCCTAGTTGGACTGGGGTTCTGTGGCCCAATGGGCCTCAAGCCCTCAACTCCCCTCCAATGACCCCCTGACATGCGCCTACCTTTTTCCTTCAAGATGGGAGGCGATCGGGGTCCAGGAAGGTAGGTCAGGGAGCGGAGTGGAGAGTGGGTCTG
Source organism: Xenopus laevis (assembly GCF_017654675.1). Taxonomy (NCBI): domain Eukaryota; kingdom Metazoa; phylum Chordata; class Amphibia; order Anura; family Pipidae; genus Xenopus; species Xenopus laevis. The sequence continues at coordinate 138,647,445 of NC_054381.1, read as the reverse complement.
GTGACTTTTCAATTTTTTTTTCCCCAGGTTTTTTCCTGGTGTCCTGCCGGCCCAGTCCGACCCTGTCCATACTGGCTCTTTTGTACATATATAAACTTATCTTTACTTATCTTTACACTCTAATGTAAATCAATGACCTCTTGTGGCCATCAAGCCATATCACAAGCAATTTATGGAATGGTCACTTGCATTTACTGTTTAATAAGTTGCAACTAAATGTTGCATTGTAGCCCAGGGATCCTATGTTCAGTTTCAACCAGGCCACTATCTGCAAGAAGTTCTTATTATTCTTTCTCCAGTAACTCTGTTTCCTCGCCCTCCAAAAATATACAAACAGTTTAATTGTCTCCTGATAAAATTGATTATAGTGTGTTCATGGATTATTATCTGTTTAAAGCAATGCAAAGTATGCTGGATCAAAATAAATTAAGGCTAATAATAATAATATATATATATATATATATATATATATATATATATATATATATATATATATATATATATAATATAAAACTAAATATTTTGTCCCTTCTGATTGGCAAGGCTGTAAGCCAAGTCTTATTCCCTGACACTCCTCATCCTTCAACAGCAAACCCTTAAGGAAAAAATGGCTTGGGAAAGTAGTAGTGTATTCTTATTAACTTTCTATCCCTAACTGGACAGAGCCACAACCCATTTGCATGGACACCTATAAATGTATCACTGTATATGAATCACAGCCTTGTAACGGAAGAACAAACAGGAACAATTTCTCTTGTGAGTCCCGCGCGGCGCACTTGATTTAGTGTTGTTTTTCAATCTCCTCTCATAATTAATAATTGTAGTTGTAACATCTTTGTGTATATTGGCAGCGGTGCATAAGGAGTGTCTGTAAGAAGATAGTCTTTTTTTTTTTATAAATGAAAGTAGCTAGAGATTCCAAGGTTAGTGTTGAGTCACAGGAAAACACATTTCTGCCATGTATCATCTGTTGCACTGTGTATTTTCTCAGATGGGTCTTTTTATGCTTCTGTGTCTTCTGTTTAAGCGCTTAAAACAAAGATCAAGAATGTCAAGCTCGCAGTCCTCCAGTTGCTATGAATGAATACTTCTAGCATTTTTTATGCCGGCCAACACATTTGGGAACACTTGAGTATGTTTTAGAATCTAAATGCTGTTGTGTTTTTCACTTTCCTGGATTCCCTTTGTAAATGCTGTCTACCAGCAGTTGAAGTTGGCTCTTCTAGTAGACAATGAGCCTACTGCATACTGGGTAGACAATAGTTCTTGCTCTACATCAGTGATCCTCAAGTAGTTGCTTATAAGTAACATGTTGCTCACCAACCCCTTGGATGTTGCTCTCACTGGCCTCAAAGCAGATGCTTATTTTTGAATTCCAGGCTTGGAGGCAAGTTTTGGTTGTATAAAAACCAAAGGTAGTGACAAACAGAGTCTCCTGTAGGCTGCCAGTCCACATAGAGGCAACCAATAGTCAATCACAGCCCTTATTTGGCAATCCCAAGTGGCCACAACTTTTTGCATGCTTGAGTGTTGCTCTCAAACTTTTTTAAATTTGAATGTGGCTCTCGGGTAAAAAAAGGTTAGGGATCACTGGTGTAGAGTTAACATCTTTAAAGCAAGTAGATAAACCATTTACTGTATCATCCTATTGCACCTATTGGCTGTCTTCCCAATATCATCACTCATCCTTGTACTTATATATTCAAGAGCAGGAATAACCTGAGACAATTTGCAGGTAGTGCTCATTTTGTATTTTATAGCTATTTGTTCTACAGCTCTCCAGTTTGTGATTTCAGCACCTTTAGGGTTGCTAGTGTCCAAGTTACCCTAGCAACCAGAGAGAGACTGGAAAATAAATAGGAGAGGGCCTGAATATAATGATAAGCAATAAAAAAAAATATATCAATTGTATTCCCAATTTAACTAAAAATGCATATTGTTTATAAAACAAATTAACAAACAAGCAAATTAACATATCTGTATTAAAATGCCAATGATTATTTTGCCCCCCTTAAATTTGGAAATAAGACATGTTTTATAAACATACATTAACATAGCTTGTCGATTTCCCCACTGAGCCCCTTATACCTCCTGAGCCCCCCAGGCAGTCACAGCACCTGCTTCCTATATCATTACTTCCATGAGTATTTTTCTGGCCCGGTGGGAACCCTATGGCCGCCCTGTTTATACATACATTGAAATGGTTTTGCATGTTAGAGAACTCAGCCTTGTTAACCATTTCCATTCCTCAGGTGCAGGCAGCAAAGATGGCTTTTAATTCTACACTCATTGGAGACCATCGTGTTGCTATAACAGCTCGCAGGTTGCAGATATTTTGGAATACAAATACCACAAAGGCAACGTTTCCCCAGCAAGTTATGTTACAGTATTTTTCCTCTGTTCAGAACAAGCCCTGAATCATAACAAGGGAAAGGGCGCGGGGCTGCTGACACAGAATCCCCATAGACTCTCTCCCACATTTGTTCCTATTTTCCGTTCGGCCTACACGAGTGCACACCATGGCCACTTTAGCCTAATTGTTCTTGTGCTTCTTTGGTGTTCAGTTTAAAGAGTGAAGTGACTCAGGGTTTCTATTCTGCTACCAGAGCCCTCATCACCTACTGCACATTTACTTGGAACATGAAAGAAAGCCTTGCAATTATGTGATAAACTTCTAGAAAACTTCCTCCACTGTCAGTGGCATGCGTTGCAATGTATGCTGAAAATATCGAGTAATTGCTACACAATATGCCCTTTGTTATACTGTGCTCCTGTATTCCATCCCCACTATGTATTCTGGGGTCCTGGACTATTGTCTTCCCTCCACTAAATCCGACCCTGACTAAATAACATTATATAGTGTGGTATATTGTATTAGCCCTGTCTGTTAATACAGGTATGGAGCCCATTATCCAGAATGCTCAGGACCTGGGGTTTTCTGTATAAAGGATCTTTCTGTACTTTAAGGGGGTTACTTATCAAAGGTCGAGTGTTTTTACCTCGACTAAACTCAAAAGTCTAATGGGATCTTAGTTAAGAAAAAACTCAAATGGCAAAAACCCCATTATGCAAGTTCGAGTCCCGCAACCTGAAAACTTGAAAATAAAACTCAAAACACTCGAATCATTTGAGTTTTCAAGCAAAACCCTCAGAAAAAAACGCGAACATCAAACAGGCTATTAACATCTTCAATTAGTTCAAGGGACCCAGGCTCTGCCATTGATTTCTCCATGACTTCGACAGGCTTTAGATGGTGTATTTTTGGATTCTAGCTATTTCCAGGGTCGGGTATAATAAATCTCGAATATTCAAGTTTGTTTTAAAAAAAAAAACTCGAATAATTTGAGTTTTTAAAAAAAAAGAAAAAAAAAAAGTGAGCTTTGACAAAAAAAACCTGTGTTTTCGTGGGAAAAAACAACTCGAACCTTAATAAATCTGTCCCTTAGTGTACTAAGGAATCATTCAAACTTTAACTAAAGTAAAGGATTGTTCTGTATCCAATAAGGATAAATTATATCACATTTTGGGTCAAATACAAGCTACTGCTTTATTATTACAGTGAAATTTGTATACATTTTTAATTAAAATGAAGTGTATGGGAGGTGACCTTCCTGTAATTCTGAACTTTCTGGATAACAGGTTTCCAGGTATCAGATTCCATACCTGTAATTGCAACCCTGCTATTCTGTTTGCTATGGACGCACCCATTCCATCGTTTTTGGATTTGACAAAATACTGAATCCTCTGCCAAGAATTTGGCCAGATACTGAACCTGAACCATAATTTGCATTTTCAAATTTGAGAGAATTGAAACTTGAGTGTCACCTGTTAAAGTAACATTTTCAGCTTTCCTGGGCTTTCTAAGTCGCAGTGCCTTTAAGGGATCATACATTGTATTTGGTTTTGCCAGGCACTCGGGTATCAGCTGAATCCAAATTCTGAAGAAAGCTCTTAGATAAGGCCAAATTCTGGATTCTGTGCAGTATTGATTACATACCTTGCAACATTCAACGTTGACATAAGGCCATACCTGCAGCTTTCCAGCATTGCCCACTTATGCCTAAGTCCTTCCTAAACCCAACCCACTGTCTAATAAATTGGCCCCTATTCAGGCCCATGAATTAGGACTTCCCCACCAAAATTGGACTTGATCAAGTCCCTCTTGTCTCTCTGTAGCTTAACATTTTTACAGTTTTTTACAGTATTAATTATAATTATGATGGCAGCTATATATTCAGCCATTGATTGATGCTGGGCAGCAGATGCCCCAACGCAAGTATAGGGTATAGGTGTCATCATCTTGCTCTACTTTCCCCACTTTCCCCTAATCATCTTACCTAAAGCTTCAGCTCAGGGTGTCTTTAGTACATACAGGGCCCAGGACGGTCAACCTTCTTTGCAGCCACCCCAAAAACATCTCTGCCAATACAGTTTAATTTAACATATTCCATATGGAACCTATAGGCTTGTTTCCTAAAGTGAATGCTTGGAAAATCTTCCATTCGTATGTTAAGAGTACACATCCTTTCCTCATTAGCTGGAAAGTGGAGAGGTTTTGGCACAGGTTCTGTGTGGAAGCATTGCACAGCTTTTATATGGATTTTGTTTTTAGCCTTTGATGACACTGTTTAGAATAGGAAGTATCTAATAAGTAAAGCATTTTGTCTAATGTGCTGCCAGTGTGTTTAATATATGCCTGGAGGTCTGAAATCCTATCTTCTTCACTACAGTAATATGCATTTAATTCCCTGAAAGGAGAAGGTCGAACTTTTAAAAGAGACTCAAAGTACATTTTCAAATGGGGTAATTGAAACCATCTGGCTAAGGGTACAGGAGTAATGTACAGTTGGTTTTTATGGTTTAATCATGATCATGTTAATGCCCACCGGTAGCTAATTAAAGAAAACTTTTATTGTTCTCTTTAAATGGGTTGTAGAGGGAATATGAGTGGTGATCTACTTACGCTACCCAGTGATAAACAGTACCTTTATAATAGTTAACAAGCGCCAGCGAGCCTATATATCACATGGGTCCCAAGTGAATACAGCTCAGGTTTGGGGTCAGTATTGTTTTCTTTGTAAATGTGGCCCTGGTGTTATTTTCTGTGCCTTTATTGGGACTATTTAAAGGCCAAATATACCCTAAGTATGTGATTCATTTAATTTGCATTCACTTTCTCCTAGGCCTAGGGCTTGAGTTGTTGAAGTGGTAAGTCCCGGGCTCCTTACAAACATTCACCTGCCACATTTGGTACTTTATTTACCACGAGGGAAACGAAGGTGTCCGTGACCATAAGGTTGGCCAAGGTCATTGTTATATAAATAATGTTCTTTTGGATTTTTTCCATGAATTTTGGGTGTTGCTGATACTGTATGAGTATGTTTTATAGGATCACTGCAGAACCCCCTACCTATATGCATTATCCACACCATGCCCCTGCTCCCACTTACCTGAGCAGAAAAAAAAGTAGCACAGTTGGGCTTGATGGCCGCCATGTCTGGATACATCCTTGGCACTGGAAATGTGCACTTGAACCCCACTGCTTGTTTTAATTACGCTAGTATCGGGGAGCAAGGCCATGGATGGAGTGGTTGGGTTGGTACCTTTGCAGGGGCCTTTTCTAGCAAAGCATTTTAGTTTTTCGTTATAGTAAACCTGGTAAGTAAGGCCTTTATGTAAAAAGGTAAGGACCCTCTAGGCAGGTGTTTATTTTTGTATTCATTGGTGCTGGCAAACTCTTTTCAGTGCTAAATGCCCCTAATATACATTAGGGGGCAGATTTGTCAAGGGTCGAATTGAAAATTAGATTTTTCGAAAAAAAATTATGGGTTAAACTGTGAAATTCCACTATGGAGTTTTTGAAATTTGATTCAAGTTTTAAAAAAAAATTTAATTAGAGTTTTGAGATTTATCCTACTCGGGCCCTTTCAGAACTCAAATTCGCCACCTAAAACCAGCCAAAGGTCCAGGGATCAATCTGGAGTTGCAGTCTTCCTGGCATTCAAGTTTCTTTAAATTCAAATCTAATTTGATTCAAGTTTTCGGGTCAATTTCATTCATTCAACTCGATTTTTTAAATAAATTTTGATTGGTCAAATTTTGAATTTCTTGGAGTTTTTAAAAACTCACCTGAATTCGAAGTTCGACCTTTGATAAATGTGCCTCCCCCTGTTACTGTATACAGTATTTGTATGTATATCAAAAAATAAAATTGTGGAAGATACACCAGCCTTTGCTCTCTGCAGAGACACTAGTTGCAAGTGAAAAATGCATTGCTTGAGCACAGGGATCTAGTGTCTAGTGGACCCTTATTTTTACTTAAAATGCAGTTATGTATTAAGAAAACAATTACTTTGTGACTTTTCTTGCAGAGAAAATCCACAATACTTTGTCAGAATTATTTAATAGAAATATAATTTCACAAGAGCTTTGGAAAGCAGATGGTAATGATAACTGGCAGTCTGTTGAGATTTCTAATCAATGCATTCAGGCACAAATATGCAGGGTCACAGGGCAGAATAACCTATGACAATGGATATTACAAAACAATTGTAGCTGAATAAAATCAATATAAACCCAATGTTAACTCTGTAGCCAAAAGTGTCTGTGCACCTGCCTGCCAACCCAACATCTTAAACCAATTGTGTGTGGATCTTGCTTTGCGTAAAGGAGCATAACTGTGAAATAGGAAAGGGCCTTCTCCAAACTTAAAATAAAGAAAGAAGAACAAAATTTCAAGAACTTTAGGTGCCCCAGCCCAAACCATGATAACAGCTCCAGACTTATTCCTCTTCCATCAGCATTCTGCATTGTGTATTTAGGCATAGTATTCTTCTGCCATCCACCAAATCCAATTCACCAACTTTCAGTGTTGGCAACAGACCCGGTTCTGGCAAATGCCAGAGGGGCCGCTGTCACCACTTATTGGCCTGTTTGGGCCTCTGTGTACTTGAAATGCCAGGGCCTATTTTGAATCCCAGTCCAAACCTGGCTGGCAATGTTTACACCGCCATTTGGTCCATACTTAAAGGGCTCCTGTCATCGGAAAACATGTTTTTTTTTCCAAAATGCATCAGTTAATAGTGCTACTCCAGAAGAATTCTGCACTGAAATCCATTTCCCAAAAGAGCCAACAGATTTTTTTATATTCAATTTTGAAATCTGACATGGGGCTAGACATTTTGTCAATTTCCCAGCTGCCCCCAGTCATGTGACTTGTGCCTGCACTGTAGGAGAGAAATGCTTTCTGGCAGGCTGCTGTTTTTCCTTCTCAATGTAACTGAATGTGTCTCAGTGGGACATGGGTTTTTACTATTGAGTGTTGTTCTTAGATCTACCAGGCAGCTGTTATCTTGTGTTAGGGAGCTGCTATCTGGTTACCTTCCCATTGTTCTTTTGTTTGGCTGCTGGGGGGGAAAAGGGAGGAGGTGATATCACTCTAACTTGCAGCACAGCAGTAAAGAGTGATTGAAGTTTATCAGAGCACAAGTCACATGACTTGGGGCAGCTGGGAAATTGACAATATGTCTAGCCCCATGTCAGATTTCAAAATTGAATATAAAAAAATCTGTTTTCTCTTTTGAGAAATGGATTTCAGTGCAGAATTCTGCTGGAGCAGCACTATTAACTGATGGGCTCAACCACAACATTCAAATTAGTTGTAGAATCACTTTTACTGCAGAATTGCCTATAGTGCCGAACTCATTTTATTTGCCTTAGGCCTACGAGAGACCAGCTTTAAAGGCTCATTTGTATCTAACATAAGCAGGGTCGAACTGCGGGGCCCACCATCAGACCGCCGTGGTGTTTTATCCAATTTTTAAAAATTATTTCCTTTTTCTCTGTAATAATAAAACAGTACCTTGTACAGGTATGGGACCTGTTATCCAGAATGCTCAAGACCTGGTGTTTTCTGGATAACCGATCTTTCCGTAATTAGTATCTTCATAAGTCTACTAGAATATCATATAAAAATTAAATAAATCCAATGGGCTGGTTTTGCTTCCAATAAGGATTAATTATATCTTAGTTTGGATTAAGTACAAGCTACTATTTTATTATTACAGAGAAAAAGGAAATCATTTTTTTAAAAATTGTATTATTTGGATAAAGTTGAGTCTATGGGAGTCTTTCCGTAATTCGGAGCTTTCTGTATAATGGGTTTCTGGATAACAGATCCCATACCTGTGCTAGATCCAAACTAAGATATAATTAATCCTTATCAGAAGCAAGACCAGCCTATTCAGTTTATTTCATGTTTAAAGGATTTTCTAGTAGACTTTTGGGATGAAGATCAAAATTACAGAAAAATCCGTTACCCATAAAAACCCAGGCCTCATCCCTGTAATATGAATAGGAGTGGGCCTGCATAGAAGGATAAGAAATAAAAAGTAACAATAACAATAAAATTATACCCTTGCAGAGCAAAAGTTTTTGGCTGCTGGGGCAAAGCTTAAATGAGGCAGAAGAGGAGGGCAAATTATTCAAAAACTATAAAAAAAAATAAAGAATGAAAACCAATTGCAAAGTTGCTAGGAATATGGCATTGTATAATATTACGTCACTGTGACAATATAAGCCTTTCTTGAAATAATATATCATTTTTTATCATTTAAAGGTCTCAAAGCAAGAGCATCAGAAACTGGATTCCTTGGATGGCCGCACGGTTGACACTTCATCACGTTACAGCGGCGCCCAAGACAGCGGTATTGGTAGTGACAGCGTGAAAATACGAATAGTTCAGGTTGAGCAGCAAAGTGGGGCAAGTCATCACAGGATCGTCCGACCATCCAAGCAGTCATCTATAGTAAAGAATCTGAACTTCATTCCCTTTGACATATTTATTACAGCCAGTCGAATTTCCTTAATGAGCTACTCATGTACTGACTTGCCCAAACAGAAAAGCATCGCAAATGATGGCGAGAAAGTTGGGAAAAGCTCATTAAACCTAACAAACTCAGAGACGGATGGAGTTGTGGAGAAACCTGAGGTCACAGGTATTTCCACGCTTACTGCTGAGGACCTGTTTGCTGACAACACTTCCTCGGTCCTCACAAAACCTGGACTTGTTTCTCTTGAGCGGCTGCATAGTACAACAAGGTCTTCTGCTCGGCAGGCTTTGGGAATCACAATAGTGCGTCAGCCTGGGCGAAGGGGAACAGGAGACATGCAGCTGAATCCATTCTTACACCTGGTCCTGGCCCAGCCCTCTTTGCTCATCAGCTGTCATCACCGAAAACAGAAATTGGAAATCTCTATGTTTGATGCACTTCTCAAAGGAGCAGATCCAGAATACAAATGTTCAGGTAAGAGTGGGCCCAAATAACGATCAGTGATTCAGTGTAGAGTTCCATTATTATAAAAACCTGAAGGCAAATCTTCCATCAAATAGATGAAACAAAGTGAAAAGATTTATTGTATCCTCCGCCTTACGCATTTCGTGTTATGAACACTTAATCATAGGCCTATGATTCAGTATTCATAACACGAAACGCGTAAGACGGAGGACACAATAAATCTTTTCACTTTGTTTCAATTATTTGGTGGAAGATTTGTCTTCATTTGAGTGCCTGCTCTGTATTTATTTTCGGTTATCCACTCCCTATGCTGAGGGCTCAGGGCAGTGCACCTGGGCCACTTCCCCTATGTGGTGAGTAATATTTTTACTTTGTGGAGACCTTTTTCTTGAAATTTTATTGTATTTTATACATTTTATATTTTTTTATTTTATATTTTTATGTATTTTTTAAAAACCTGCCCTATATCCCTTGAGAACCCATCATCATGAATCCTGTGCCTGCATTTAAATAGAACACAAGACAGCAGAGTACCCAGTAACATGTATCATATACAGATATGGAATCCGTTATCCGTAAACCTGTTACCCAGAAAGCTCCGAATTATGAAAAGGCCATCTCCCATAGACTCCATCCAAATAATCCAAATCTTTAAAAATCATTTCCTTTTTCAATGTGGTAATAAAACAGTACAGGTATGGGGCCTGTTATCCAGAATGCTCGGGACCTGGGGATTTCCGGATAACAGATCTTTCCGTAATTTGGGTCTTCATACCTTACGTCTACTAGAAAATCATGTAAACATTAAATAAATCCAATAGGCTGGTTCTGAATTCAATAAGGATTAATTATATTTTAGTTTGGATTAAGTACAAGCTTCTGTTTTATTATTGCAGAGAAAAAGAAAATCATTTTTTAAAATTTGGATGATTTGGCTAAAATGGGAGACAGCCATTCCATAATTCGGAGCTTTATTTATAACGGGTTTCCGGATAACGGATCCCATACCTGTAACTTCTACTTGATCCATACTAATATATAATTCATCCTTATTGGAAGTAAAACCATCCTACTTAAGGTATGAAGATCCATATTACGGAAAGGTCCACTATATGGAAAACCCCAGGTCCCGAGCATTCTGGATAACAGGTCCCATACTTGTATAGTATATCATCAACGGCAATTCAAAAGGAAATACTCTTCCGCTTATGGTTTTGTCCCCACCTCTTTCTCTCTAACACCCCTTTTCCTTCAAATATGATCTTACCAATGAGCCTTCCCTGTGCTATCATTTTCTTCAAACAAGCCTTCTCCCTGAATACCGATGGCTTGCAAAAGCTTTTTCTACAGAGGAGCTGAGAAGTAAGAGTATGAAAAGCCGACCCCCTGAATAAGACACATTCAACACAAACAGACAATTAGGGTCCATATTATGCTATAAGCTTGCTTTTAAATATTAGGGTTAACATATTATCCAAGAGTGCATAAGCAGGGACAGTGTAAACATTTAGAAAATGCAGAAACTATATATATATATAGAGAGAGAGAGATGAAGATGTCTTGACTTGACTCACCATTCCTATCTCTAAGGCTGAGCTGTATAACGATTTGAATGCTCTCATCCAGCCTTATCCATATTCATCTGCATGTTTATACATTGTTAAGCAGCTATGGAATGTAACCGCTGCCCCCACCCACAGCGACACCTTGAATCCATCTTTGATCATTTGTATTTGCCGTAGTGACTGTTTCAACTTACCATTCGATTTGAAAGATTGAGGTATTTTGTTCATCACACTGTGAGCAAAAAGTAGCCTTTGCCCTATAATTTAAGCATGTAGCTAAATTCCCAGGATAGTAAAGGCAAGACAACTTATCCGTGCCTGACAGCTAACACATGTGCCATATTTCTGCGTGTGGGACCTGACTATGTGCTCTTAAATGTTATTGTATGTGTATTATACAACTAACCTCACCTTTGCTTGTTCTAAAGGTCTGTGAAAATTCCTGTTGAGTGCCATCATTTGACCTCATGGGATCCGTTATCAGGAAACCCGTTATCCAAATAACAGGATGGCCCTCCCATAGACTTCATTTTATTCATATGATCAAAATTTTTAAAAATTCTCTGCAATAATAAAACAGAACCTATTTCTTGTTTCCAACTAAGATAATCCTTATTGGATGCAAAACCTATTGGGTTTATTTAAAGGGATACTGTCATGGGAAAAAACATTTTTTTCAAAATGAATCAGTTAATAGTGCTGCTCCAGCAGAATTTTGCGCTGCAATACATTTCTCAAAAAAGCAAACAGATTTTTTTATATTCAATTTTGAAATCTGACATGGGGCTAGACATTTTGTCAATTTCTCAGCTGCCCCAAGTCATGTGATTGCACTCGGAGTGCTTCGTTTTCCAAAGTCGCCCAAAATTGCCTCACGAGGTAACTTCGGGCGACTTCAGAAAACGAAGAGATCCAGCTGCCATCCCGTCGCAATTTTCAGTCTAGTCGGCAGGGGAGGCAGTTCTGGGAGATTCGTCGCCTCGAAGAAGATGAGATTTGTTGCCGGGCGATTAATCTCCCCGAATTGCATCGTGTGTCTCTGCCCTTAAAGTAAAACATTCCAAATTACAGCAAGATCTGTTATTCAGAAAACCCCAGAGCATTCCGTATGGGACCTGTTACCCAGCATCCTCGGGACCTGGGGTATTAGTACAGAGAAACAGGGAATCATTTTTTAAAAATTTGATAATCTGGATAAAAAGGAGACAGCCATCTGTTAGTCTGAGCTTTCGGGATAACGAGTTTCCAGATAATGGATCCCATACCTCTACCGTGGCACTCAACAGGAATTTTCACAGACCTAAAGAACAAGCAACGGTGAGGCTGGATACATACTGTAATAACTTGGTATATTTCATTACACAGCACTGGTACCCAGGTACTTTCATTATGTTTTACCGTGAAATCTATGGCTTTTCTCTGCCATTGTTTTGTTTAAGGCCTAGAGCAATTTGGTATTGTGGCCTTGTATTCTTTCTGGGTGATCCATAGACCTCCATGAGTAGAGGAGGAAGTGGATTGGGTGTTAATAGAAGAAACCACAAGATGGCAATGAAATGGGAGGTAATATTTCTAAGAGACATAAGTGTGCCAGATGCAGACGGGCAGCTCCCTGCTCTCACTATAGCCCTAAGTAGAGGAATCCTGAGTTCCATCCAGGGACTTGATCCAGAGCAATTGCTACTGGAGCCCGCAAGCAAGGAAACTGCATAAGATGTAATACAAATTGGCACTAAGTGCCAGATGTAAACATGTGTGAGCTTTGGTTATTGTGTCTCTCACTCTGTTAATGAAGATTTGTAGTAGAGAACAAATGGTTTGTATTTATTAAGGCTTTGGTTTTAAAATGGGAAATATTTAGGGAAAACTCTGTGAATGTAGTGGCATTTCATTGCAACGAAGAGCCAACTGCAAAACACACAAAATACCAAGAAATTAGAGTTTTCGCCTTGATTCAGACAGCTTAAAATGGGTTGTCCAAGAGCAGTGATCCCCAACCAGTGGCTCATGAGATGTTGCTCCTAGTGGCCTCAAAGCAGGTGCTTATTTTTGAATTCCAGGCTTGGAGGCAAGTTTTGGTTGGATAAAAACAGATGGACTGCCAGAGTCTCCTGTAGACTGCCAGTCCACATAGCCAGAGCCCTTATTTTGCACCACCCAGGAACATGTATGCGTTCATTGCTCTCAAACTCTTTTTTTCATCTGAATGTGGCTCACAGGTAAAAAAAGTTTGGGGACCCCCATCCAAGAGGGATGGTGGGCCAGCTCGAAAGAAAGATGGCAATGGAAGAATGACTCTAAACAAACATGGCTACTGTTTCATGCAGGCAAACCAGATTTGTAGGCCAGTTATGTATGCAGAAAGTGAGTTTGTCAGAGCAAGTCATGCAAGAAAATAACATCTGGAAATGCAGATTTTCTTGGTCTTCTAGCCTCAAAAGGACTTATTGCAAACAATACTAATACTTATCTGCTTATCGGGGGGAAAACGTTTCTGCCCATCTTTTACCTACATTTTTTTTCCCTTCTGGGAAACTGCAACAGACCTTTGATAAATCCACCCCTCTATTTCCCATTAGTGAAACAGATTAGTATTTCCTGTTCATGAGACAGATGTTGAATTTACCTACAGCAACTAAGTTATGACGTAGAAGACTTCAGTCTGCAGGTCATTTGTGCAGCTGTTCTTTAAGGCTATTATATGTATTACTGAAGGTAATTACTCTTACTGAAGGTGTTACTAATTGTTAATTGCAATTAGTGCAGTAAGTATATTTGTGCTACTGTTAAGTGGATTGATTTCACCAGTTGCTTTTGGTCAGATTTGGGCTTGATACAGCAATTTATTGTAAAATTACAATTATGAGAGCTCACCTGTCCTTGATTGAATATTTGTTCTACTACAGGTATAGGATCCGTTAACCCATCATCCAGAAAGCTTTGAAGGCTGTCTCCCCTAGACTCCATTTTATCCAAATAATTCAAATTTTTAAAAAACGATTCCCTTTTTCTCTGTAATAATAAAACAGTACCTTGTACTTAATCCAAACGAAGATAAAATTAATCCTTATTGGAAGCAAAACCAGCCTATTGGGTTTATTTAATGTTTACATGATTTTTTCCACACCCAAGTAGAAAATGAAGAGGTGGCCAATTCAGTTGAGGCTGCCCATTTAAACTCCCCCAAAAAAACGAAAATAGTTCAAAATGAAAAAGAAGATTGCACATTCTATTACATAAAAAAAAGTCAAAATTTATTATAAGCCAAAATTACATCATACAACAGCTGGCCCAACCCATTTCGAACCACAGTCTTATCAGGGAAAATATACATCAAAAATTCAAAAGAAAAAAGGCCAAATTACGGAAAGGTACATTATCCTGAAAACCCCAGGTCCCAAGCATGCTGGATAACAGGTCTCATACCTGTATCAGTGTGGCAGGTGGACATTTTTCAGTTTCAGAGATGAAACATCAAGCACCTTTATTCCTTCCCCCACCCCTATGAATAAACTCACTGCCCCACTTGTATGATATGGTGACTTCATTATGTCAGGCCCAAATGGTCATGGGTTTGCTTCAGTTACAGCCGAGGCTTCATGTCAAACCAGCCTTATGCTCTGAATCAAGATTTGCAGCCTGGTATGAACACTGGCAACACTAGGGACATAATGCAAACACCATCTTGATGGCATTTATGAAGTTGTCAACACAATAACGATTTGATATGGTCTTTAAAAATGTGCAAACATTGAATAAAGGAGCACAGCAAGATCTGTTATAGGAAGAGCTGTGGTCACGAAGTACTTATGTGTTGTTACTGCTAACTTATTGATTAGAAGAATTCCTCATCCAATCCTCAAACATGTTGGGAAAGTGTTACATAGTAAGATTAGATGTGAGAGAATGATAAAGTGAATAGAGGGGTAGAAAACTTGGGTTTAGAATAATATCAGCCTCAATGCACTGACAGGCACACTACTTCTTATATAGGAAAGTCATGCTAAGGATTTCCTTGCATGCGGTTTGTCTCCGCAGTTTAGATTTCACTTCACAACTATTATCAGCCGTTTTACAAAGTTACAAAATCTGATCCGATGCCTTGATAGATGTCTCATCTGAGAGCTTCCATCACGAAATGAAAGGAGAAACAAAATCCGGGCAAGGTATGGCAGAGCCATTGATCACAGCAGGCTTCAACATTATAACGATGCTTGTTATTGTCCACCAGAGGGGAAAAAAATGCACGCTTTGATGTGTGTGTGTCTTTTTTGCAAACTTGTACATTTTTTTGATATTTTACCTTTAATCACAGAGCCCGGCAGCTTGTTTTGGCAGAGCATCTTGGCTGTGGGTAAGAGCTTGTGAGTTATGCCACATTCTGCACACAGAACTTCATATGAACTCATAATAAAGTGACTCCTACGGAGCCGAGTTCTGTTCATAAACTCCTTTTGTTGTTTTTGCTTTTATGGAGGTCAGGAGTGAGCCTCAGAAGTGGTTTACAATTGCGCATCCACTTTTGTGGCTGACGTTTCCTGGTGCACATGCGCCCAAAGAAGCATTCTTGAGTTCCTCAACATATCCATTTTGACAGATGAGACAGCTGGACAATTTCTGTGCTTTTATGTGTAGTTGTTGTATAGCTGGTGTCATGCCCAGGCAGGGGTATCATTTAATGTATATAAGCTGTTATGTTATTTTTATATATAGAGAACCTTCTTTATCTGCATCGTTGTGTTTATTCATTAGAGCAGTCACTAACACCAACGTCTGAAATGTGTGCATTTAAATATAATGTCAATTTACCCAGTGTTTATAATTGAGCCCCACTGTGTTTAGTGGGTAAAATAAAAGCCATTTAGAATACACATTTAAATAGTTACATAGTAGTAGAGGATGGAACACAGTATGCATTTTCCCCAAGTAAATTCTCTCCAGTGTTGGACTGGGCTTATTCGAGTCCATCAGTAAACGTGACATCCTTGGGTCCTCTGACAGGGATTAGATTAATGTAGGTGTTAAATAGGTCTGTGCTAGAATAAGAATGGTTTGATAAGATTTTCCTGGGCATGGGCAAGGGATGCCACCCAGGTAGTATCTCACCAACCTGCAGGTAAATCACCAGCTAGAGCCAGGCAGGATTACATATTTTTACTTGCCATTCGTACTTACCCTTTCTCCAATCCCCCTACCTGATCTGATCTTTTACACAATATCCCTGCTCCCACCACCTACAGCTCCCTCCCCTGATCTTGCTAATCCCTGCCCCCAATCTACCCACCCCTGGCCCTGTGATGTCACGGCCTACCCTGCCTCTGTAATATCTCCACCCTTGGGTCCCCTGACACTTCAGGATCATTTTTCATCCATCTGAAATATGACGGAGGAGAAACTTTTGCTGTTGGTCAATATATAGATTTGCAGTTGCTATACAGACAGATGTGACCTATACATTTATATCAAGTATTTGGTGTTTGCCCTTTGATGAGATTTTACATTAAAATACAGTTGCCCCAGCCTACTGCAGACCCGATTAGTCTCTCCTGCAGAGCAATATGATTTTGGGCCTCAATGGTCCTTTCACATTAATCATGTCAGACATCCCTGACTTAATGAATCACACAGGCTGTCACCACAGGTGTATGGGGAACCTCAGTATAAATGAGATGTGTCACTCCATTCCGCAGCCCAATTGGCCCTGACACCTCGTGCCCTTGGTGCTACAAGCAAACACACAGGCCGACTGCTGGGAGAGATTCAGCCATACCCACATCATGTACATACTCAATACACTTCCTAAGGTTCTTTAGAAGCCTTCACATGTCTCATAGTTTGAAATATACCAGAGTCCGTGTGTTATCTTAATTATTTCTGGTTCCTTTTACCCTTTCATTTGGAAAACCTTGTCTGCTGTGTCTGCACGAAAGCAGCTTGGAGGTCAAACAGAATCCCAGAGCAGAGACGGTGCTTAGCAAGCCCAGGATAGGAGGAGGCCTAGCGACCCTTCCCACACTGTCAGCTGAGTAATAGCCCACTAAGCACATTCTCACTTGGGTCTATCGGCTGCACAGAGATAATTCTGTTTGAAATACATCCCTAGTCTTCCTGATTATGAATTGTATCAAACTGATATTTGCACTGGGTTCTTGCGTTCCATCTATAGGGGGAGTGAAAGTTTGGTATGGCCTCATTCCCCTCCCTTAATGTTTCATTTAAATATTTGTATTTAGCTCTAAACAAAGGTAGGGCATTCACCCTAGAGCTCCCTTGAAACATTATTTAAGAATTCTTCCCACCCTCACATAAAAAAGCAATTGAGTGCCTTGTGGTGTCACAGTTGAAGAAGTCCCACCATCAGGCTCAACTCAGGAATAAAATATAGTCTAAACCACAAAATTGATAGCCACCTTAAAAATACTATGCAAAAGATATCATGGAATACTATCAAATTAGGTTCACTATGGCGATTTAGAAACCTTTTATTGTGAATTACATTTCCCAGTATCTACCCACCTGCCAGAGGCATAAATTGCTCTTAAAGATGGTTTGAAGTTAAATCATATATTAATGAATTTGATGTGATTATATTGTAAATGCAGCACATACATGTTCATAATTATTGACATTGCCAGCTTTGGTAAAAGGGCTTGATTCTTGCCAATGAAGGCAAAACTTACTCTTTCTTACATCCAACCATTGTTTGCCCTTTCCTCTTCTTGGTGTGGGTCCTAGGGATTATCAAATAGAAACACTGTATCATGCTAGGTACCCAGAATCCACAGAGCTGGCTCATGTTTCCATGTCGGGGGGGGGGGGGGTTCTGCACTTAAAGGACAAGGAAAGTTAAACTAAAGAAGTAGCTAGAAATGTTGTACAGTATGTTTTAGGCTTCTGTACCAGTCCCAGGCAACCACAGCCCTTTAGCAGCAAAGATCTATGTCTCCAAAGATGCCCCAGTAGCTCCCCATCTTCTTTTCTGCTGATTCACTGCACATGCTCTGTGCTGCTGTCACTTACTGAGCTTAGGGACCCACTCACAATATACAGTACACATAGAATAGAAATGTCACAATATAAGGCTGATTAGTAATTAATATGAATAATTACTACATGGCAGCACAGAAACCAGTGCTACTAGCATGAGAATTGAATAATCAGCCCTGTAGCATCAGCTTATATTACAGGCCAACCTCATTTTGTGATAACTTGTGACGACCCCTAAGCTTAGCTTCTCAACAGCTGCTCAGAGCCCACTGAGCATGTGAGTGTCACAGACACTTTCCAAGATGGTGACCCCCTGTGACAAGTTTGAAGTCCTGGATCATTGCTGCTATTGACAAGCTGAAACTATAGGCTGGTGCAATAAGTTCAGTATATAAAACATGGCATTTGTAGCCCTATTAATTTTTATAGTTTAGTTCTCCTTTAATGGCATAGCCTTAATTCACTCATTGGAGTCCTATGACCCTCGAGCTCCAGTCATGCATGAAAATGAGAATTGTACATCCCTACTATGCAAGAAATATACTTTAGCAAGTACTTTAGCAAGGTTTAAAAGGAATATGTCATGGGGAAACTTGTTTTTGTACAAAATGCACGAGTTAATAGCATTCCTCCAACATAATCCTGCACTGAAATTTGTTTTTCAAAAGAGCAAACAGATTTTTTTTATATTTCATTTTGAAATCTGACATTGGGCAAGATGTGTTAGATTCCCAGGTAGCCTGAATCATGTGACTTGTGCTTTGATAATCTTCAGACACTCTTTACTGCTGCACTGCAAGCTGCAGTGATATAACCCCTGTCTGTTCCCCCCATCAGCCCATCAGCAGAACAATGGGAAGGCAACCAGAACAGCTCCACAACACCTACATTGCCTAGTGGTAGATATGAGAAGAGCACTCATTAGAAAAAATCCAAGTCTGGCTAACCCAAGTTGCAACTCCTTCAGTTACATTGAGTAGGAGAAACAATAGCCTGTCAGAAAGCAGTTCCAATGTGCAATGCTGGCTCTTTCTGAAATCACATGACCAGGCAAAATGACCTGAGATGGCGCCTACACACCAATATTACAACAAAAAAAAATACACTTATTGGTTCAAGAATAAAAAGTAAAAATGTTAGAATGCATTACTTGCAATGTAAACAGGGTAATTTAGTAATAACAATACCATAAAAATCATGACAGAATCCCATTAATATAACCGTATATAACCAATAGCAGTTCAGGAGAATGTACAGGGCAAGTTCTCTACCAAGATTGTCTCACTTAACCCTGTACATGCCAATGAAATGGTGTCTCCTGTGGCCATAGTGATAAGGAATGTGCATGATTGCTTGATGGACTTTACTATGCATTATCTTCTGTAAGTGCAGGTTTATTGGAAAACAATATGACGGATGACAAAGGTGTTACAAAAAAAATACCCGTATAAAATAGTGAACATCCCGTCCGATGGCGCTCCTTTCCCCTACGGCCGCTGCAGGCAAGATGGCGGACGCATCACGTCGTGACGTTTTGACGCATGAGCGTGCGGCGTCAATGCCCAGCGTCGGTACGTGACACGTGACGTCAGCCTGCCCATTTTGTCGTGAAAATCCCCTTTAAATAGACTCCTACACTTTGCCCGGTTATAGGTTCTACCTTGTTTGTTCCTGGGTGCACTATTTACTAATTACTAATTTACTAATTACTAATGATTCCTGATCCTGACTTCAGCCTGACTATTGAATTCTTGCTGCCTGAACTGACCCTTGCATGGACTTGACTACGCTGAACTTCTTAACCCCTTTGATACCTCAAACTGTGTTTGGTGCCTGCTACTTCCTCCTTGTCCGTATATCCCAACCGGAGCCTTCGGCCCTGACACATACCAATACTGAGGGTCGATTTAAATGTGCTATACTGAAAATCATTATTTTTTTAAAATCTACAATACAGTGTTTTTCCAAAATCCCAGCAACCCTGTGCTTTTTTTAATCATGGTTTTGCACCTTTTGGGGGGTTTATTTCTACCCACTGAAACATTGAAATTCATACTGACTTTCCATTGCCTTGTTAGATTAGTTTGATGCCATTACTCTCACAGCAATCGCTTGCTTTAGACTCAGCATGGGGCCTGTTTATGTGGTATGCAGTGGAACTCCTTAGGCAAAATGACTGTACAATTGGGGTGACATGTCTGCTGTGTAACTAGTAAGTCAGGCCTGGAATACATCATAATAATTGTATTATTGTTGTATTATTCTTCTCTAGTTCGGCATTTCTCAAACTGTAGGTCAGGACCCCCCAGAATGTTCACAGTGAAACCTGAGAGGGGTTATTTTCAAATTTTCTCAGTGTCAATGGTTGACTTTTTCTTGTTGTCTTTATACGTTTGTATAGTTGAGAAAAGACAACATGACTGGTAAAAAAAAACAATATATATTTATATTTATTTATTCATGGGACCTGTTATCTAGAATGCTGGGGATGAATTATATCTTAGTCTGGATCAAGTACAAGGTGCTGTTTTATTATTATGGAGATAAAGGAAAGGAAGCCATTTTTAAAAATTTGGATTATTAGGATAAAATGGAAAATGGGTTTCAGGATAACAGATCCCATAACTGTATAGGCATTTGTATGTATATATATATATACATATATATAACAGTATGTTGGTTCTGAGCAGATTATATTAGCATGACATAATGTTGCTTTTTAAAGAGAATAGTGAATTAAAACCCTGTGCTAATTAATCAGGTTCAGGGCACATTCTGACTTAATGTTTAAACATCTAATGTAAAGCCAAAAGTGCTAAGTATTTCTTTATCTGTAAGTGAAGCGGCTTAGGGAATGGCCGGTCTGGAATTTGAAAATGATTTACTAATGTGCCTGGGAAGAGATTTCATTAAGTGGATATTTATCCTTCCATATATTTTATAGAAATGTGTGTGAGGTGTGTTGACGTGTGAATTTGTACACACCCATGGAGTATGTATGCTTTATTATACATGGATGGATGTGGTTACACAAAGAAAATCTTTCATAGAGAGAGAGAGAGAGAGAGAGAGAGAGAGAGAGAGAGAGAGAGAGAGAGAGAGAGATGGATATAGATAGAAAGATAGAGATAGATAGATAGATAGATAGATAGATAGATAGATAGAGAGAGCGAGATAGATAGATAGATAGATAGATAGATAGATAGATAGATAGATAGATAGATAGATTGATAGATAGATATAAAGATAGATAGATAGATAGATAGATAGATAGATATAGAGAGCGAGATAGATAGATAGATAGATAGATATAGATAGAAAGATAGAGATAGATAGAAAGATAGATAGATAGATAGATAGATATAGAGAGCGAGAGATAGATAGATAGATAGATAGATAGATATAAAGAGCGAGAGATAGATAGATAGATAGATAGATAGATAGATAGATGATAGATAGATATGAAGATAGATAGATAGATAGATATAGAGAGCGAGAGAGATAGATAGATAGATGATAGATAGATTGATAGATATAGAGAGCGAGATAGATAGATAGATAGATATAGAGAGCGAGAGATAGATGGATAGATAGATAGATAGATATAAAGAGCGAGAGATAGATAGATAGATATGAAGATAGATAGATAGATATAGAGAGCGAGAGAGATAGATAGATAGATGATAGATAGATTGATAGATATAGAGAGCGAGATAAATATAGAGAGCGAGATAGATAGATATAGATAGAAAGATAGATAGATATAGAGAGCGAGATAGATAGATATAGAGAGCGAGATAGATAGATAGATAGATAGATAGATAGATAGATATAGAGAGCGAGATAGATAGATAGATAGATAGATAGATAGATAGATAGATAGATATAGAGAGCGAGATAGATAGATAGATAGAGATAGAAAGATAGAGATAGATAGATAGATAGATAGATAGATAGAGAGCTAGAGAGAGAGATAGATAGATAGATAGATAGATAGATAGATAGATAGATAGATAGATAGATATAGAGAGCGAGAGAGATAGATAGAGAGATAGAGAGATAGATAGACTCATAAAGCCACAGCAAATTAGTTGCGTTTTTTTGCCTGGAAGAATTCCCAAGAGGTTTCTATTCTCACATGATAAGGTTAAAGATACTAAAATTCCAGAAGGGGTTTCCATGCCCAGTTCATATATATGATAATGATACTGCCCTGCCATATGTTCAGTGTAAAAACAGGGTGTAACGTAGTTACAGATTGCAATAGGAATCCAACAATTAATATCAGTATAAATATATGTCCTTCTCAAGGTCCATAAATAACCAAAATGGAAACAAAATGCACGCATAGTGCGTACGTTTTAAAATAAAGGGCCAAATACATTTCTTGGCAAGAGGTTTAAGCCACAATAGCCTTTACACACTACCATTTTACTAATTAAAGCTCTAAATTACAGATATGGGTCCATTATCTGGAAACCTGTTATCCAGAAAGCTCTGAATTACAAGAAAGCCATTTCCCATAAACTAAATTTTAATCAAATATATATTTTTTTAAAGTATTCTCCTTTTTCTCTGTAATAATAAAACAGACTGATCCAAAGTAAGATATAATTAATCCTTTTTTCTCTGTAATAATAAAACAGTATTCATATAAGAATATGATTCATATAAGATATCTTCATATAAGATAAGATCTAAGATAAGAGATATAAGATATAATGTATATAATAAACTATTGGAAGCAAAACCTGCCTATTGGGTTTAATTAAGATTTACATGATTTTCTAATAGACTTAAGATATGAAAATCAAAGTTACATATAAATGTATTATCTGGAAAACCCCCAGGTCCCAAGCATTCTGGATATCAGGTCCCATATCTGTATACATAAAGGGCTGCATGATATATTGCCACAATGGTTTAATGATATAACAACAACAAAAAAAAATCCATTAACAATATATAAATGCGTGGGTTTTATTTTAAATCTGACCGGCTAAAAAAAACTATCATAGTTTATCAAAAAAAAAAAGAAGAAGGAAAACACATGGGAACTGTTTCAAGGCAACAATTAGGCTTAAATAAAGGTTATTTATATATTCATGCGAATTCCCTCTCTAGTTTAAAGAGTTACTGACTTGCAGGTCTTTATTTTCCAGATTTAGAGAAATATAAATATTTGCCACATTGTTTACAACTCTGCGTATCCAAATTAGAATAGTAACCGGCGCAGAGATTCTCAGCGGAGCTTTTTGGGAATATTAAGGGATTTAAAGGACATAATTAATTGTCTCCAGAAGGAAGACATTGCCTTTGAGTCAAGCAGTTTGGAATAGACGTTATAAATAATGAATTTAATGATACTCCTGTACAAATAAATGGAGTAAGAAAGAGCCATTGGCAGATTTATCCACGTATTTTAAATATTTATGTGCAGGCCTGGTAATTCGGTTTCTGCTTTCAGTTCAAGGACTTTATAAGTCATGGTTCCCTTCAAATCATTTTCTAATGCAAGGTGCTTCCAGATTTTGGACTGGATTCAGCGGCATTCAATTTACCCTTGCAAACACGGCTGCTCCTTTGAAGTTTCTTCCCACTTAGACTAAGAGGGAACTTGGCATGTGTTGGATTGGTGGGACAAACTGGATTGAGTGATGGCGAGAGAACAGCAACCACAAACATCCAAGAGGCTTTCTCATAGAGTAATGGGATTTTTGCAACCTCAGGTTAATTTTACTAAATAGCAAAGGAGAGTTACACATTTCCCGGCATAAACAGGCTACGCCTTTAGAAACGACCCCATACACAAACGGGGGGAATTGCATGAGAGCAAGGGTAGATATGACCACATTTTTCAACACTGGAAATTTTAGTTCTGCCCAACCAAGCCCCCAGGCATTTCTTAAGGGACTATCCTGCCAGTGGGGGGAAAAGGGGGGTTACCGTAGAGCAGAGGTCCCAAACCTTTTCTACCCATGAAACACAGTCAAATGTAAAAACAGTTGGGGAGCAACACAAGCATGCAAAAAGTTCCTGGGGGTGCCAAATAAGGGCTCTCTACAGTAGGTTCTATTGGGCATTACACCTGTTTTTTATGGTACCAAGATTTGCCTCTACACCTGGAATCAGTGGCATAACTATAGAGGAAGCAGACCTAGCAGTCGCAGGGGGGCCCAGTGAACACAGGGGCCCGGACTGTGACGTCTGCTTCAGAGGGCGGGGAATGGGTAGGGCAGAGGCGGGATGTGTCCCGGAGTGAGCCAGGCCCCTCTGAAGATTTTTTTGCAGGGGTGCCCGGCTAGTTACGCTACTGCCTGGAATTCAAAAATTAGCACCTGCTTTGAGGCCACTGAGAGCAACATCCAAGGGATTGGTGAGCAACACGAGGCTCTGGTTGGAGATCACTGTCTTAGAGCCAAGTATTAAAAGAAAACTATACCCCCCAAAATGAACACTTGAGCAACAGATAGTTTATATCAAATTAAGTGGCATATCAAAGAATCTTACCAAACTGGAATATATATTTAAGTAAATATTGCTCTTTTACATCTCTTACCTTGAACCACCATTTCATGATGGTCTGTGTGCTGTCTCAGAGATCACCTGACCAGAAATACTACAACTCTAAGGGGCAGATTTATCAAGGTCGAATTTCAAAGTTGAAAATACTTCGAAATTCGACCATTTGAATTACTTCGAATTCGAATATCAAAGTCAAAGTTTTTTTTCCATCGAATTTGGCCATTTGCGGTCGAAGAAAAATCATTCGATCGAGCGATTAAATCCTTCGAATCGAACGATTCGAAGGATTTCATTGATCAATCGAATGATATTTCTTCGACTTCAAAAAACTTAGAAAACTGCTCTAGAAGGTCCCCATAGCACTTCGGCACTTCTTTTTAAAGAGACAGTACTTTGTTTATCGAATGATCGAATATTCAAACTATTTTACTTCAAATCGAATTCGAAGTCGAAGTTGTAGTATCCTATTCGATTGTCGAAGCATCCAAAAAAATTCGAATTTTTTTACTTCAAAAATTCCCTCGAATTCACTTCGACCCTTGATAAATCTGCCCCTAACTGTAACAGGAAGAAGTGTGTAAGCAAAAGACAGAACTCTGTTTTTTAATTTGCTCATGTGACCTAACATGTGTAGTTTGTTGAAATGTTTGTGTGCACTGTGAATCCTACTATCCCAGGGGGAATATGAATTCTCTGGTGGGTTAGGACTATGGTGGGTGCAGTTGTAGGTGCTACATAGGTGCACTCTTGTCTATCTGATATAGCGAAACCACCCTGTGATTTATAAGTGGAAATATTAAAAACCATGTTCATGTTGAAGTGTAAGCACTTAAAACATGATAGGGTCATCCTACCTTATAAAATCATTGTTGATCAGTAGAATAACCTCCACCAGGCACTGTCAGAAGCAGCTGAGATGATTGAGAAGACATTAGCATTGAAATTATATCATTGTTTGTCTCCTTCTAGGGTTTCCATTACAATGTGGATATAACGACATCTGCTTATCATGTATTGCAGTCTTCCAAACATCACTTGTGTTGGCTAAGGGCGT
The DNA here is from genome assembly GCF_017654675.1 of Xenopus laevis. Taxonomy (NCBI): domain Eukaryota; kingdom Metazoa; phylum Chordata; class Amphibia; order Anura; family Pipidae; genus Xenopus; species Xenopus laevis. The sequence continues at coordinate 138,622,018 of NC_054381.1, read as the reverse complement.
GCGCGAGATGCATTTTTATACATCAACTAAAGCAACAAACACTATTAAGTCAAGTGTTGTAAATATTTACCCTCGTAAAGTAGAGTACTGGATGCAAAATAACACATGTGTTGTGGCCAATAGTATTGCATTCAGGCGTTCCTCCTGAGCTTCTCCTACTGAGATCTTTGCACTAAGGTGCTGCTTCAGAATAAATTTGACTTTCAATATTTTTATGTCTGATATTTTGCTAATCTGATACAAGTGAACTCTTAACAACGTTGAAGGAAATTCTACAAAGGTGCAGGATATATACTAGTTATATGTTATTCAGTGGTCCACAACCAGTAGCTCTTGAGCAACATGTTGCTCTCCAACCCCTTGGATGTTGCTCCCAGTGGCCTCAAAGCAGGAGCTTATTTTTGAATTCCAGGCTTGGAGGCAAGTTTTGGTTGTATAAAAAACATTGCCAAAAGAGCCTTAATGTAGGTTGACAATCCACATAGGGGCTACCAAATGGGCAATCACAGAACTTATGTGGCACCCCAAGAACATTTTTCATGCTAGTGTTGCTCCCCAACTACTTTTACTTCTGAATGTTGCTCACGGGTTCAAAAGGTTGGGGATCCCTGTGGTATATACTAGCTGCCTAGGGCTTGGCCCAGTGCTGGCAGTGTGGGGAAAAAAAGAACACGGTTGTGGTATTCTGCTTGTACAAATGTAGGTAAGGTATTGCTTTAAATCTGTCTATTTATCCAGTGATCTTACTGGCATGTCAGGGGTGAATGGAGTGCACAATGGCCATATCTGCAATCATTTTACTGACAGGTCTGGCTATTTGTTGTAAGTTTTTTATGGTAATTGTATTTGGGGGTGTGGCTAAAGGGTGGGCATGAACTAAAATTTTACCAATAGTGTTTAACTATGCCCCTCTTTCTAGTGTTGGGAGATATGCTATATACAATATACATTAGAACCCCCATTTTATGTTTTTCAGGGGACCAGAAAAAAATGTGTAAAATGCAGGAAAATGTAAAATCAGGGAAATGTATTATGCATAATATATAGGTGGGACCAGAAAACAACAATGTAAAATGAGGAAAAACTTAGAATTAGGGGTTCTACTGTATGTATTAGTTTATTTGCCTTCACATACATCTATACAAGACCTGCACCAGCTCTTCCGTGTGACAGAAGAAGAGACAAGAGGTCTCCTCCGCAAATGTCATTGGGGGTGAATCCAGGCACTTGGGCACCTTCTCTTTAGTTTCTAACGTTTTCATCCTAAATTGCTAAGTGTACTATTGTCCTAACTATCAGACTAATCAGAAGCTAATGTAGCAATTTGCTAGAGAGCAGTGCTGGGCAAATCAAAATTGGGCATCTTAATTGAACCCGGCAACAATTCCGATGCTGATGCATTTAAATCAATTGTCAGAATTGTCGCTGGCGTCAAAAAAACTTTGACACCTGCGAATTTAAGCTGCGATTTCGCAAATATATTTGGCAGTGAAAATTCGGCATGAATTCAAGCCTGGCGAATAAATTCGCCCATCACTACTAGAGAGGTTTTTAATGGGATGGGGCTGGGAGAAGCGGTGTTTTCTTTAGACATTTGGCTTAAATCTCTTTCCACTAGTTCCAGTAGAGCCAACCTATAAGTCAAGCTGGCTGTACACACACACGGTTATTGGTTAAGTATGGTGGCTCTCCATTCCTGATGAGTAAACATGTACTATGGATATTGGTTGGTTTGTGAATCATGCAAATTTATTGTGCAAAAATGTAATATCCTGATGTACAGTGTAGGCCAGTGTATGGTTCATCAACAGAGGAAAAGTGAAGAGGAGCCACAGTCTTTTTTGCAATTCCCGTTTTGCCAAATGTTTGTGCTGTTTACTCAATAGAAAGGCCATAATGACTGTCTGTCTATTTGGCCACCGAGTGTACCTGACCGGCCTGTGTATGGTCGTCTGTAGGGTAGAAGTGATTTGGAGGTGGAATGCATGGCAGGCTGAAGTCATTTAATAGTGCTAACACATATACATTGCTTAACTGTATGTCAAAAGGCACACAAAGAAAGAAAACAAACTAGAAGCAATGTCTGCACATTAAAATACAATTGCCACATCCATAATAAAGGAAGAAAGGATATAAATATAGACAGGGTGTGAGTCTGTGGCGGTGTTTGGAAGCGAATCATGTAAATTCTGAAAGTCTGCATTAGTCATTTCAGTTCAGCCAGTCTTAATATTTGTACATAAGATCTGAGGCACCTTAAAGGGCCAATATAACCGTTATATTCAAGATGAGTCTCAAAGAGGACTTGTGTTTGAACTTCATTCTTCCTGTTGTTTCCATTTTTAAAAAATAAGGGCTTATTTTTTTTTTTGTTTCCCTGAATTAATTTGTTTGCTAAAAATTGTATATTAAAATAATAGTAAAACACAATATCTTTTAAGTGTAACAAGCATGAAAAACTCTAATACAAAACGTTACCATCTAAAAGCTGGCACGGTCATGTAGAAGTCAATGGGAGTCTTTATCAAACTGTAAAATCCTTTAGAGGGATTTTTTTTGCCTTGTTATAGCATGAAAAAAAATTCTACGATGCATTTTTTATTCAGCCGCCCTTTATATTTGGATTTTTAATTAATTCAAATAAAATTGAAAATAAATGTAATAAATAATTTGACATTCCTGCTTTTTTAAAATGTAAGTTTAAAGGGGTGAATTTGAATTAGTTTTTAGTATGATGTACTGTAGAGAGTGATATTCTGAGTAGTGATGGGCGAATTTGTGCCGTTTTGCTTTGCTGGAAAATCTGCGAATTTCGTGAAACGGCGAAAAATTCATGAAGCGGCGCCGGTGTCCCGTTTTTGAATTTTTTCGGGTGAATTTTCGTGGGCGGCGAATCGCGCGAATTTGCGTCTGGCGAATAAATTCACTCATCACTAATTCTGAGACAATTTACTATCATCCAATTTTACCTTATTTACCCTAGCAACCATGCATTGATTTGAATAAAGGACGAGAATATGAATAGGGGAGGACCTATCTAGGTAATAAAAATGAGCAATACCAGTAAATTTGTAGCCTTACAAAAACTTGTTTTAAATGGGTTCAGCGACCCCCATTTGAAAGTTGGAAAGCGTCAGAAGAAGAAGGCAAATAGTTAAAAAAAAATAAAAATGAGGGCCAGTTGAAAAGTTGCTTAGAATTGGTCATTCTATAGCATACTAAAAGTTAACTTAAAGGTTAACTTAAAACTTTAGTCGAGGTTGAAGAAAACTTCTAAAACTACAGAAATCCGAATTTTGATAAATAAGGCCAGGACCCCCATATGTAATCATAGCCACAAACTTTGCCCTGGAGCAGTAACCCATAGCAACCAATAGGATGTTTGGTTTTAAACAGGTGGCCCGGAAAGGCTACCCGCTGATTGGTTGCTATAGGTGATAAGACGTATAGCAAACTTTGCACCTGATAATACATAAACCCTATAGTGTCATAAACTTAAATCTAAGTTCAGGGCAGTTAAGGAAGGAGTTGAACCATTTATTAAAGCCTCCTTATCTGTAAACCAGAGGTATGGACAGAATATAAAGGACACATTATACAGAGTTCAGTATCCCTCGTTATACTAACCCTGCACAGAAAGATCAAAATTAAATCATAACCATAAAAGTTCATATAGTAAATAAATTCAACATGATTTGTATTGAAATGATGTTCTGCCTTTTCTTTTATTTGAACAATAAACTGGCTTTAATTTTTTTTTTGTTCTAATGGGCTTATAAATCCACCCCCCAAAGCAGAAAAATGGAAGCTGTCTGTAGCACCAATAAATGCAATAAAAGGTGCAAAGTTTGCTACAGGACTAATCACCTGTAGCAGCCAATCAGCATGTAGCATTTAATGGTCAAGCAAATATGTTTGGGTTACTGCACTGGGCAAACCTAGTGGCTTTTATTACATATGGATAAAATCAAGTACATTACACACAAACATTTTGTTATAATGTAGCTTTGCCCCTGGTACCGCTCAGTATAGTTGCCAGGGCCGCCATCAGGGGGGGACAGGGGGGACAAGCGTACCGGGCCCGGGCATGAAGGGGGGCCCGGCAGCGCTGCATTTTTTTGAAGATCCGGGCCCCCCTTACGAGCGCCCGAGCCGTACGTCTTGCCTCTTCAGTGCCGAATGCGGAAGTGCCGAAAAGCCGAAGCCGATGCGACGAAAAGACCCGAAGTCACGGAAAAAGCCGAAGTCCCGAAGTCACGAAGCGCCGAAAAGACCCGAAGTCACGAAAACAGCCGAAGCCGAAGTCCTGAAGCAGCGCAAAGACCCGAAGTCACGAAAACAGCCGAAGTCCTGAAGCGGTGAAAAGACCCGAAGTCACGAAAGGAGGCCATGAGTTCAATTCTACTGAACACCAGTTTGTGGTTTTTTTTTTTTAATCCCCTGGCCACCAATGTATTATTTTAATATTCTATAGGCCCCTGCCACCAATCTTTTTTTTAAAACTTTTGTTTTTGGGGCCCCAATTTTTTTTTTAACTCGTAAGGGGCCCCTTGCCACCATTGTTTTTTTTTGGGTTTTTTTTTTTTTAAAAAAAATAAATTTTCTTTTTGGTGGCCCCAAATTTTTTTAACTTGTAAGGGGGCCCCTGCCACCAGTTTTTTTTTTTTTCAAAAAAAATTATTTTTTTTTTAAATTTTTTTTGGGGCCCCAATTTGTTTTTAACTTGTAAGGGGGCCCCTGCCACCATTTTTTTTTTTTTTCAAAAAAATTTTTTTTTCTCCAAATTTTTTTTTTGGGGCCCCAATTTGTTTTTAACTTATAAGGGGGCCCCTGCCGCCAATGTTTTTTTTTTTTTTTCAAAAAAAAATTAATTTTTTTTCAAATTTTTTTTTGGGGCCCCAATTTGTTTTTAACTTAGAAGGGGGCCCCTGCCACCAATGTTTGTTTATTTTTTAGTTTTTTTTACATTTTTTTTGTTGGGGCCCCAAGTTTTTTTTAACAGGGGGCCCCTGCCACCAATGTTTTTAAAAAAAAAAAAATTTTAATTTTTTTTTTTTTGGGGCCCCAATTTTTTTATAAGGGGGCCCTGACCATCAATAGCTTTTTACAACTTGTGTGGGGGGGGGTTACTTTTTTAGCGCTGATGTCTGTGTGGTCTTTTAACTGCGATGTGGGCGGGATATGGGGCGGAGCTTGGTCGTCAGTGTGGGCGGGGCCCAGGGGGCCCCAAAAATTTTGTTGTACGGGGCCCCGTGATTTCTAATGGCGGCCCTGATAGTTGCTGAGCCTCAAATCTTTTCTCTTCTACATTTTAAGGATCTGACGAACAGAAAAGGCCAGATCTTTCCAGCAGTAAATAAAATCCATTCAGTACCAAATGCAATAAAAAGCATTGTCAGAAAGCCGCATTAACATTGTATTCTTAACTAACAAGAAGTGTGAAGTTGTGTATTTTCTTTCACCTTAGGGATCCTTCGTACAATAATGTATTTGATGGACGCCAGCAGCTAACGATGTCTAATTTATGATTTATTCCTACCTCTATTTCCAGATATTAATGTGTGATACATTACATTCTTATGCTTTTTTTTGTCATTGCAGATGCTGGGAAGACACTGCCAGAAGTTCTTGATTACACCACAATCTGGCTACAGACAGTAGCAGGAGAACGGAACTGCAAAACTGGAATCCCTCCACCATTCGTAACCTTGCAAATTAGAGATTTTCTTAATGGACCAGGTATGAGCTCACTGGGCACATAAAACATGGATTGGCCTCTAAAGGTCTATGGGATTTATGTGCAACATGTCCCACTTTTCGATATAGGATATTTTCTAAAGTGCTTAGGACCTGGGGGTTTCCGGATAAAAGATCTTTCCATAATTTGGATCTCCATATCTTAGATCTGCTAAAAATCATTAAAGTGGTTGCTTTTAGATTATATTTTAGTATGATGTAAAGAGTGATATTCTGAGACAATTTGCAATTGGTTTTCATTTTTTATTATATGTGTTTTTTTAGTTTTTTATTCAGCAGCTCTCCAGTTTGCAATTACAGCAATCTGGTTGTTAGGGTCCAAACGACCCTAGCAACCATGCAATGATTTGAACAAGAGACTGGAATATGAATAGGAGAGGCCTGAATAGAAAGATGAGTGATAAAAAGTAGCAATAACAATAAATGTGTAGCCTTACAGAGCTTTTGTTTTTTTTAAATGGGGTCAGTGACCCCCCCTTTGAAAGCTGGAAAGAGTAAGAAGAAGAGGGCAAATAATTAAAACCATAAAAACAAAAAAAATGAAGAAAAGGTGCTTTGACTTATCCATGTTATAACATATTAAAAGTTAACTTATAGGTGAACCACCTTTTAAATAAACCCAATGGGATTGTGTTTGCTGCCAATATGGATTCATACAGCTTAGTAACCATTAAGTACAAAGTGCTGTTTTATTATTACAGAGAAAAGGAAATCATAAAAAAATACACGCACACACACGATGCACCGAATCCAGGATTCGGATCAGGATTTGGCCAGGATTCAGCCTTTTTCATCAGGATTCGGCCGAATCCTAATTTGCATATGCAAATTGGGGTGGGAGAGAAATCTTGTGACTTTTTGCCACAAAACAAGGAAGCAAAAAATGTTTTCCCCTTCCTATATGCAAATTAGGATTCGGTTCGGTATTAGGCTGAATCTTTCATGAAGGATTCGGGGGTTTGGCCGAATCCAAAATAGTGTATTCGGTATACTATTCGGTATACTATTTGATTACAATGGTCTGTATGGGGTTTGGCCTTCCTGTAATTTAGAGCTTTCTGTATATTGGGTTTCCAGCAAAAATGATTCATATATATTGGGTTTTTTTGGATTCAAAATAACTAACTTTTTAACCTTTCAACATTTATTTAACATAAAAAATAACATTGTAGGCTATTTGTAAAGCATCAACCCCCACCAGTGCTTACAGGGCATATCCACCCCAAAATTGTTTTTGCATAGTGAAAGAAAATGTAATTCTAAGCAAGTTTCCAATATACATTCAGTCACACATTTTTATTGGTTTTAGGTTTATTTGTAAATACATTTGCTATTGAAAGACATCATCGTTAATCGCTTTGTATTCTTTGGGTCTTACTCATGGAGCAATGGAACAAAAATCTGTTCTCCTCCAAGTCTGTTAATCGGTTGGCTTCTGCTACATTGTTACAGGAGTGCAGAGAATAGAAATGGCCAGGCTTTCAGACACATTTTGCTACTGAATTAACTGAATTCAGTGACTGAATTGAAACCAATGCAAATGTGTAATTAATGATTATTGGAAAGTTGCTTAGAATTACATTTTCTTTCACTATGCGAAAACGTTTTTGGGTGGGGTTCCCCTTTAACTTGTTGTTTGCCAGCCCACAGCTCTAAAACCGCATATTACCCATGGGAAGGCTGATTCATTAGTTAATAGAAAAACCCCTTAATCAAATGATTTTTAATACAGATATGAGATCAGTTATGCAGTAGAATTGGGACCTGGTGTTTTGTAGTTGGGAATACCAGGCTCCTGAAATATATTTAAACTTTAAAAAAGATTTTTTTTTATTTATGCAGCTCAGTTCCCATAAAGTACAAGGTACTGTTTTTAATAAACAAAATCAAATCAGTGCAAAATGAAGAATTGTGTGCTTAAATAGGACATTATTATATACATTTTAGAGCTTTATGGATGATGGATTTCCAGATAAAGGTATGGGATCTATTATCCAGTATGCTGGGGACTAGGGTTTCCCTGAATCCAGGATTCATTTCAGGATTCAGCCACGATTCTGCCTTTTTCAGCAGGATTTGGCCGAATGAACTGCCTGGCCAATCCGAATCCAAAAAAACCCACATGACTTTTCATTACTCTAACAAGGAAGTCAAAATGTTTCTAGCCATGCGCTGCGCATACGATTTTCTATCCCCCTTAGTTTCTCTAATTTACATATGCAAATTATGGTTCGGATTCAGTTTGGGATTCAGCCGAATCCTTCACAAAGAATTCGGGATTCGGCCGAATCCTAAAATAGGGGATCGATGCATCCCTACTTAGGACCTGGACTTTTCCAGTTAAAGGGTCCTTCTGTAATTTGGATCTTCAAACCTTAAGACTGCTAAAAAAAAAAATTAAACATTAAATAAACCCAATAGGATTGTTTTACCTTCAATATGGATTCATGAGGCTTAGTTACCGTCAAGTACAAGGTACTGTTTTATTATTACAGAGAACAATATTTAAAATATTTTTGAAAATGTTATTTTAAATAAATATTGTTTTTATATGATTAAAATAACTTCTATGGCAGATGACCTTCCCGTAATTCAGTGCTTTCTGGATATTGGATTCCCGCATCAGAGATCCCATACTTGCAATAGAAGCCATATCTGCAGCACAAAGTTAGCACAATGCTATAAAGCAAAAGGAAATGCTAGTTATGTTTAATTTCAGTAAGTCTATATGTTTCTATTCTTGCCCCATTGCAGTAAGAGATTTCAGAGCATGATAAATAAATAGATTTTATTCTGCTAAAACCTAGCAAAGCCCTGTGACAAAGGAAACCTACTATCCCAACCTCCGATAAATACAGAACCGTGTGTATAACAAGACCCTCTAAGCACTGAGGTTAAATTTGATCAACCAGGAATTTCATAGAAAGACTGGCAAATATGAGAATATCAGGAATACATTTAGACTTTAGTAGGCGTTTAATGTTCTTTGTTTTATTTACTTCCGTGTTTTAGGAAATGGTAACAAAGTATTCTTTTCTATAAAAATAAAGGAGAGACCGTTGGCATAAAAGTAAACTCCGATCTCATGAGAGAAGCCGCTTTTTATTCCTTTTTTATTTCAGTTCGGCATTAGGGAAACTGTTGCCTTTCAGCACATGAAAATGTGTCACATTCCTTTCTTTTGGAGTTATTAATTCTCAAATCAGAATTCATTTTAATATGAGCCATTATTTTTTTTTATCAGGGTACAGCTATGGGATCTGGAAATTTGTTATCCAGAAAGCTCCGTCATACAGAAAGTCCTATTTTACTCTTTCAGCAAAAATGTTGACTGATCCTTTTTCCTCCATAATAATAAAACAGTTTTTTTTGCGCTAAATGGAAATGAAGGTGCACAAATCCATGTTGGTGGCAGACAAATCTATTTTTGTATTCTCTATACTTAATCGTTTTTATCAGTGTTAAGGAATGGTGCTCTAAATTATGGAAAACCCCTTAACCGAAATAAGTGCCATACCTGTATTTAAGCAGCAAATATTTTGCAGCACCTGAAACATTTCATGCATGTTAAGTCTGAAGTGTAATGTGCTGGGGAAATAGAAGATAAAGGAAAGGTGAGTGTTAGACATAGCATTGCACATTATTATATACCATTTATTTTATAAACACGAGAATTCAAGAACATGACATTTCAGTGCAGTCACATTGTATTGAGTTAACGTGACTTTATGGGAAAGGTTTCAAATCCTTTATTATTATGAACAGCCCCAGGCATCCCCATAATTGTGTGCCATGCCAGTTGCAGGGAAGTGTTCATAGTTACAGCAGCCCAAGTCATTCAAATGATTTGCTTCTGGACAATTGCAGTTGTTAATACTGACCCAGCACTGAGATTTATTAATGAACAATGAGAATTCTCTCTAAAGGTCATATGTCTCAAAAAAAGAGACAAATCCCAGGGTGGTTATTTGGGGGTTAAAGCCGGTATCAAGGACTGATGGCTTCTACAGATTGGAGTACAGTAGACGTGGCAGATTCTGTGAGTTTTGGTTGAACAGGATCTTTCCCGACGGAGTCCATTGCCAGCATACACGTAGATGCAGCTGTTGCTGAGAATGATAGTAGGAAATCTTGGATCGATAATAACCAGGATATTTCTAGCCCTTGCAAACGCAACTGGGGGGTAATAATACATTGCATTTGCTTTGGGAAACCTGAGTGTACACAAAATCAGCCAGGCTTTATCCTGCCCTTAAATGACAAAATACCTGAATGGAGTTTTGAGCAGGTTACATTCCTTGTTTTCTCCCCCCACACTTTGCAGCAATGTGACATTCTATGTAGGATTTAAGTTGGGAGACTGTGGTTAAAGCTGCTGCCAATTGTTTTTAAAGAGTGGAAGCAATTTCTTTTTTTAAATATGACTTAAACCCCCCCCTGCAAATAGCAGTGGCTAGGAGAAAACAATGGCCATTGTTTGCATATCGTTTCCTTAACAAAAAATGTATATATATATATAAATCCACTAAAAGAGATCCGCACTCACAGGTCTTAAAGAATTATAAGAAGTTTTATTGTTTAAATGCGAGACTAACGTTTCAGCCTTTCTCAAAGTGTCTAATTAGTTGTAAGAATGCCTTAAATTAAAGGGAATTGGCGGGAAAAATATACAAATTGGAACTGACGTATTGTCATCATCATAGAAACGCAACAGCCATTTACATCTTTCACATTAAAAACACACTGTCTAAAAAATGCATTTAACTTACTTTAATTACATCTGTTATTCATTTCTTCTATCTAACAAGTGTATCTCTTCTTTTGTTAAAAAGACGATACTTTGCAACTCTGTTTAATTATGTTACATTTGCTATCACAACATACTTCCTTATCACATCGTTCAACTATGTTGCCAAAGATATATCATAAGTATATGACATATATATATATTTGAAGGGGGCACAACATTTTCTGTATGAAGTTGATGTGGACTGGGATAAATTTTATTTAAAGCAACAGTGCCACCTAGGGGTCATTGATATCCCTGCCGCCGCTTTTTTTCCCAATTGCTGACCCCACTTGTACTTTCCAAGCACTGGTGCTCCAGGTCTTCATGTCTTTCAGCTAGAATGGTTGTTTTAACAACATAATAAAAAATAGGTGCAGATATGTACTTAGAATGTTGGATCTGACAATATGAGTCCCACTGCATTTTCAGGCCACACAGCATTCGATTGTATGTATGATTAGGGTTGCCACCTGTCTGGTATTTTACTGGCCTGACCGGTAAAAATGATGCATGATCCCAATGTTATTAATAGGGAAAAAATCTAAATATATAGGAAGGCCGTTTTTTTTTGCAAAATAGGGTGGCCACCCTAGGCATGATTATAGATTAATTCTAGCCAACCACATGTTAGGGGAAAATGACAATGTAGCAATGTAGGAAGTCTAATGCTCCCATTAGAGGGGTAATATTAGATACATCAGTCATCATCTGATAGCTCTGTGTCCCAGGCATTAAACCTTCAGCTGCAGACTTTATGGGTGAGGGATTCCCTATACAGCTTCAGGCACAGAGCTTGGTAAAATCCTTTTCCCTGTATTGCAGCCACAAGGCCAAATAATTAAAATATTACTTGATCGCATCAATCCAGCTTCTGAGTGCAAAACCTATTTGCTTTGTAGCGATCTCCTGAAAACAAGCATTTGGGTTACAGAGCTGAACCTTAAGTTAAACTTAGCAAAAAAAAAAAAAAAAAAAATCAAGATTTTGGATCTGAGCCCTGGGTTTATGGATCCCTTATGTGTTTGCAGCCCTCAGTTTCTCCCACACAATTATTTACATGATCTTGTATCGTAACAGCGGCGCCTTTGCACACTTCCGCCGTAAGCTCTGAATTGCGCACATGGAAAAGGCTGTGTGGAAAAGTGGCCATATCATTTTGTGGCATGAAAATGCACCAAACTGTGACTGAACTGGGGAACATACAGCCCTTTTGTTTCTGACACATCAGTTCAGCACTAAAGGTAGAGCATGGATACTAGTGAATTAGTCCTGTCGTATAACAACCTATAACTAAGTGCTGTCCTGCTATATTTATTTATAAGCTGATAGTTTGAATAAAATCTTTCCCAGTTATACCTGACTCAAGGCAGAGAACACCATGGCACTCTTTCATGGGCCCCCAGGCTCAGAGACCCTTCTAACTTCTTGGTCCAACTCTTAAACCAAAAAACTTTTTTTATTTGCATTTAAAATTCTCTTTGTTTTTTACTGATGTGCTATTTTATTGCTTAGTCCTACCCTTCGTTTTTGGTTGTAACTAGCCTAAAGCTGGCCACTAATGCAGATGTTTTCTCAATTCAGGCTCCCTATTATATTTTAGCCAGAATGTCTATATGGGGGGTGCATACAGTGAGGTCAGTCAAATAATGCTGGCTTTTCCAACCAGGGTCAGCCAATATCTAAACAACCCTAGTCTGGTGGTATCACTAGGGAAAACAGATTTAGATTGTTAACCCTTGCAATTTAAAATTTAATCATTTAATAAAGAGATGAGTAACAATCTAGAAATAAGTGCACATTAAAAAACAAAATGTAGTTCTTATAATCCTTGCATTCAACATTTAAATACCTGGGGTAGTGGCGTGTGGGTCGAGAAATTCTCAAAATTCCCTCACCTGACCCTCCCCTACCAACCCGCCCCTAGGCATTGCCCGACATTACCCCCCATTTATAGATCCGCTTCTGCCCCGCAGTGATGTCATGAAAGGGGTGGGACGGCGCGAGTTTATAAATTTAGGGGCCAGAAGCCGGCAGTGATTTTGTGCAGGAGCCACACATCACTAACATGGGGGGGTATACCGGTATGAGATCCATTATCTGAAAACCCATTTTCCAGAAAGAATTACGGAAAGGCCGTCTCCCATAGACTCCATTTGATCCAACTGATTTCCTGTAACAATAAAACAGGAGCTTGTACTGAAAGACTGAGACATAAGTAAGCATTATAGCAGACAAATCCAGCCTATTGGGTTTATTTAATGTTTAAATTATTAAAACTAGGGGTATGAATAATAAATTATCCGGAAAATCCCAGGTCCAGAGCATTGCGGATAACAAGTCCCATACCTGTATTTTAAAAAAAAAAAAGTCCCCCAAATTCCCTAATAATATAGCAGTCAGTAGATGTTTGGAAGATTCTTTTCCCTGTTTCTAAACATGCCCCTATACAGAACATGTAAACCCAGCCCTAGCCTAAAGCAGAATATTTTTGGGGTAACGTTGTAAAGGAATGCTTTTACGTTCCCATGTTTCACGCTGTACATGTTCTGCAGCTGTGAGCCGGGCAGCATCAGGGAACAGAAATCCATCCATTAACATTACACAGGTCTCGGCTGAAAAACACAGAGCTTTCTTAATTGGCATGGAGGTGCTTTTAGAAGCAAATTCTCCCACACCCTTCTGATCCAAATTATGAACAAAAGCGCTCAGTCACCAGAAATAAAAAAAATTCCGTAAATGACTATAAAACTATAATGAAGAATGTACTTAGGAGACTAATTTAGTATCGTATTCTGCATTTGCCCAGACTGTCAGTTCAAAGGCTCTCGGCAAACGTGCCCATTATGTAAGTGTCTGTTTTTCCCTTAAAAGGAAAACTAATACCGAAAAATAAATTCCTTTTATATGAAAGAGTCTGTTGTAAAATGTAAGAAAAATAAAGAGGAGGTTTTCCATAACTTTAAAATAGACTTTAAATTGTATCGTGTTTTATGTCTTTTTTTTCCCCCCCCTTAAATAATCAGGCAGGGGCCAGATGTTCCCCTCCATGTCCTGCCATCTCCTGGCTCTGAGGGAAAGGTCTCTTCTCTTGAGTCAAAGGTTAGACTGCCCCCATAACTTATGCTTATTATATCCCAGCTTTCCTGAATCATATTATGGAATGGCCCAGGCACCATAATCTAACTTTATAGCACATTCAGCATATCTGCTCAGTGTTTGCAACCTCATTTGTAGCTCATGGTGGCACTAGTAAAGTTCTTATCCACCGGGTCATTTACTTGGATCAATAAGTAACTACATCGCAAATCACATTTAACTATCTGATTAGAATTTTTGGGTTGGAACCATCTGATCAAATTTCTTTAATTTTTTTATAAATAACCTCCCAGTCGAATTGTGAGTATATTCGAATTCGAAATTCGACCTTTGTTAAATGGACCTCTAAATATCTTATAGAATGGCTCTGTCTAAGCAACTCTTCTTTACAGCTTTTAAATGGGTGTCACTGACCCCATCTAAAAACAATGCTCTGTAAGGCTACAAATGTAATTTTATTGTCATTATTGTCATTTTGTATTACTCATCTTTCAATTCAGTCCCTCTGTGAATTCATATTCCAGTCTCTTTTAAATAAATACATGAGTACTAGGGTAATTTGGACCCTAGCAACTAGACTGTTGATATTGCAAACTGGAGAGCTGCTGAATAAAAAGCTCATCCACAAAAAATAAAAAATGAAAGCCAATTGTAAATTGTGGTTAGAATATCACACTCTACATTATACTAAAAATTAATTTAAAGGTGAACAACCCCTTTAAGCAAGAAACCATGTTTCACCAGTTTCATGGTTTAGCTGTCTGGGTGTAACTTTTGAAGTTGGAGGTGTTGCCTAAATCTGTATGTAGCCGTTCTTAGACTTTTTGTGCTCATGCTTCCCCTTTTTGAAACATTAGTATAGTTGTGGCGATAACCTGGATAATACCTGGCTTTGCAGCTGGGATATCTATCCGTCTATCTATCGTTCTATTAATCTATCATCTATCTATCTATCTATCTATCATCTATCCTTCTATCTATCTATTGTTCTATCTGTCATCTATCTCTTTCTATCCATCTATCTATCGTTCTATCTATTATCTATCCATCTATCGTTCTATCTATCTATCTATCATTCATCTATCATCTATCTATCTATCTATCTATCTATCTATCTATCATCTATCCTTCTATCTATCTATTGTTCTATCTGTCATCTATCTCTTTCTATCCATCTATCTATCGTTCTATCTATTATCTATCCATCTATCGTTCTATCTATCTATCTATCTATCTATCTATCTATCTATCATTCATCTATCATCTATCTATCTATCTATCTATCTATCTATCTATCTATCTATCTATCTATCTATCGTTCTATCTATCATCTAATATCTATCTATCTATCATCTATCTTTCATCTATCTATCAATTATCATCTATCTCGTTCTATCTATCTATCTATCTATCTATCTATCTATCTATTTATCTATCTATAGTTCTATCACTACAGCTACCATGTAATGCTCCTCCAAGCAATTCTTGCAAGTTACACTATCATCTATCCTTCTATCTGTCTGTCTATCTATCTATCTATCTATCTATCTATCTATCTATCTATCTATCGTTCTATCTATCATCTAATATCTATCTATCATCTATCTTTCATCTATCTATCTATCGACAATCTATCTATCTATCTATCTATCTATCTATCTATCTATCTATCTATCTATCTATCTATCTATCTATCTATCTATCATCTATCTATCTCGTTCTATCTATCATCTATCTATCTATCTATCTATCTATTTATCTATATATAGTTCTATCACTACAGCTACCATGTAATGCTCCTCCAAGCAATTCTTGCAAGTTACACTTGTTTTCTATTTTTAGTTATTTCTGAAATATAAGCAGTTTTAGACTAATAACAGGCTTTTGCTCATTAGTTAGCTTCCAAAGCCAGAGTATAAATTTCATTCTGAGGAGCACTCAGAGTAAGTTTACAGCAATTCATTTTTTGGATAAAGATCCCCTTTCTTTTTTTATTCTGCACTTGGAACTTTGCTTTATTCATTTAAAATATAAACAGTTAATTTTTTTAAGCACATTAGCATATGATGTTTGTACTTTAAACAAAAGGGGAAAGTAATAAAAAAATAGAGAATTCAGAGTGTGAATATGAATACAGTTTTGCTGGCCGAGTTCTTTAAAGCTTACAAGACAAATGTTGGAGTGTGTGCTCCTAGGAGCGGAGAATGACATTCCCTTTGTCAGTGGATGGGGCCAGTTTAGAGAAGGGACATATTTTACAGACTGCAGAAGGCTCAGAGCTGTTGCTTTTCCATTCATTACCTCAAAAAATAAATGCCGCCTTCAAATTTCTTCTCCCATGAAAATATTTTGCTTGCCTTTTAAAAAAGGCCCAATTACAGCCATTAGCGTGCTTAGCTGTGTATGAGAGGCTGGAGTGCTCACAGCTACCAGAAACCCTTGTATAATAATATATCCAGCAGGTGATAGATTAGTTGGAACAAATTGGAACCATTGCACTTAAGGGGTTCCTGCTTTCCATCAAGCTGTTTTAAAAATGTCGTCATTTTAATACACAATCTCGAGCCTCGCAGTCCACAGCAGGTTAATTTGAATCATATGATGTGTCACTGCCCTCAGCTGACATGAGCTTCGTTCCATGTGTGAAGCCATAATAAATCCATTCCCAACCGAGGCAAATTCCCTGTGAGAAGGTGAACTAATCCAGGCCTCACACTGGCATGTTAGCCCCCTCTTTAATTGAAAGCAGGGCCACCTGTTCCTGATGCGGCCAACCTATTGCAGGTCTCAGCTTCAGGGAGGGCAGCAGCCGCAGAGAGAGATGGAAGAAACCATTTGTTCTTCAAATGGGTAACACACCATGGCTTATTAGCAGGTTACTACGTGATCTATGTGAGCTCCAAAACAGCTTTTATTTAAATGTATAATTACTATTTAAAGGGGTTGTTCACCTTTAAGTTAACTTTTATTATGACGTAGAGAGTGATATTCTGAGACAATTTGCAGTTGGTTTTCATTTTTTATTATTTGTGGTTTTTGAGTTATTCCGTTTTTATTCAGCAGCTCTCCAGTTTGCAATCTTGTAGCTAGGGTCCAAATTATCCTAGCAACATATGAATAAGAGATTGGCATATGAATAGGAGAGCACCTGAAAAGAAAAACAAATGATATAAAGTAGCAATAACTATAAATGTGTAGCTTTACAGAGCATTTGTTTTTTAGATGGGGGTCAGTGACCCCCATTTGAAAGTTGAAAAGAGTCAGAAGGAAAAGGCAAATAATTAAAAAAACTATAACAAAAACATTTACTTAGAATTGGCTGTTCTTTAACTTACTAAAAGTTAACTTAAAGGTGAATCACCCCTTTAAAACAGGATCTGACTCTCCCGATCTGTTCTGGGCACTGCTGGTTCTGACTCTTGAAAAAGATACCAGCTGATTGACAGGCCTGGAGGAGAACTGTTTTTCACTACTTTGTATCAGAATTCAATTGCAATTGCATGTATGTTGGAAAGTTGAAGCTGGCATGAAAGCTACCAAATTGCCCCCTCCAGATCAAATTGGCTGCTTATTGGCCCAAAGGGGGGGTCTGGCTGAAAATCCTCTCCCTATAGGTCTCTGCAGAAAAACATAATAATTGGCCAATTAAATTGGCCGAACTTGTTCCAGCACTTGGGTGGCCCAGTCGTCCCATTGATTGTCTGCTTTAGAATAGCTTTTCCATTATGCAAATTGAGTTCTTTGTAATTGCAATTGTGTAATTACATTTCAAATAAGATGAATACAGGTACAGCATCCATTATCTGTAAACCCGTTATACAGAAAGCTCCGAATTATAGAAAGGCCGTCTCCCATAGACTCCATTATAATCAAATAATCGACATTTTTAAAAAATGATTTCCCTTTTCTCTATAATAATAAAACAGTAGCTTGTACTTGATCCAAACTAAGATATAATTAATCCTTATTGGAGTCAAAACAATCCTATCGGGTTTATATAATGTTTAAATAATTTTTTAGTAGACTTAGGGGGTTATTTATCAAGGTCCGAATTTATCTCCGTATTTCTAAGTTAGAAATCCGAGCAACTCCGATTGCCCGAATGGACCTTATTTATGAAGAAAAAAGCCCGAAAAAAATAGGGTCGGCAAACTTTGGAGCTTTCTCATCGGATATCGCTATACAAGACCTAGAGAGCTTTTAGATGCCTGGGTTTCGGAGACCATCGGACTTTAATAAATCTTGAAAAATTCGTAGGTTTTTTTTCCTCCGAAAACTCCGAATTATTCGATGTTCGGATATTGGTAGCTTGATAAATAACCCCCTTATAGTATGGAGATCCAAATTATGGAAAGACCCCTTATCTGAAAAACTCCAGGTCCTGAGCATTCTGGATAACAGGTCCCATACCTGTATTGGGCATATGGGCCAATACTAGCTCGTTTAGTGATTTCCTTTTCATCTAACAAACTAAAACACCACAAAAAGAGGTGAATTTCCGATTTCTATGAACGTGACAGTGGACAAGCATAGCCACTGTTTTCCATCTGTTCTGTGGACACCGTACAGCAATAGAACTGATGATAATACATAAGTCAGGTACAAAATCTTCATGAGCAGTCCCCCATCTGGCTGACAAATTAAGCTGTAGGTGGCTTGGCGTGACTTCATGTTTAAATGCAGGAATCTGGCCATTTCATTCCAGTTTGGGAGTTATGTTAAGCATGGCATGTTGCTGGTCAATATGTGTTTTTTATGATTTAATGAGTCCTGACATGTGAGAAGGGGATCTGACTTGAGTGCAGATTTTTCTAATTACATGAGGGTCAGTTACTATAGAACAGTTCAGCCCATTGATAGTTTCTCTTTATTCTCTCACACCTTTGGTTTCTTCTTTGTGCCGCTGACAGAGCAGCCATGACATTTTGCTTATGCCCAAATCATTAGAAACCTATAAACATTGAAGCCTTATGTTTTAGCTTTGTACAACACCTAGTGCTACACAAGTCAGCATATTAGAAGGTCTTCAACCCAGAGGCATCACTGCTTTGGAGCATAACTGAAGAAAACCCAGATATTTTTCTGAATAGTTTGTAGATAAAATACCCCACCTTCTCCCCCAGCTAAAAGAATACTAGTGTGATGTTGAGAGTATACTTTTTTTTTTTAATTTGCAGTAATAAGGCACAAGGGATGTGATTTATGTAACAAAGTTAAACAAATGCATCATCTGATCATTGGCTTACAATTGTATCACCTCGATTCCGGCTCAGCACATGGGTGGCCAGATCGTGCCAATATCCTCTCACTTCAGCTTTTCAACAAAAAAAAAGTTTCTATTTATATAGGGAATTTCAATGCCTATTAAATGGGTTGTTCACAGTTGCATAAATTTTTAGTATGATGTAGAACGTGATATTCTGAGACAATTTGCAGTTGGTTTTCATTTATTATTATTTGTGTTTTTTGAGTTATTTAGCTTTTTATTCAGCAGCTCTCCAGTTTACAATTTCAATTTCAAATTTCAATTTCAATTTGGTTGCTATGGTCCAAATGACCACAAAATGATGACCAGTTGAAAAGGTGCCTAGAATTGGCCATTTTATAACATACTAAAAGTTAACCTGTAGGTGAACCAACCCTTTTAATGGCCCTATAGTATGTCTATGTAGTGTTACGTCATATATACCCTGTATATAAAATGTTTAAGTCCATGTATACACAACAGCCATGTGAGAAAACCCTTCAATAGTTTAGATTTAGGCAGGAATCCCAAATTGCAGGAGTGGTGCTTACTGGAAGTGGGGGGAGGTTTCATGTGGAGGACTGACAAGACTCGACATGGAAGGACTGATCTGGAGTTTGGCCTAAAATAGTCAGATTTCAACTTATGCAAGAGTTGCTTCTTCTCAATCATGTTTACTCTTTTGACTCCTGTTTGAATGGTGTAGATGTCCTTCTCACATTTGGTGCATCATATAAAATACAGAGCAGACTACTTGTATTTACTGTTTGCCTTTTCTCCACAGCTGAAGTCAACATCGATATTTCAAGGCCTCTGAAAGCAAACCTGAGCTTTGTGAAATTTGATCAAGTTAACCTTTTTGCCAAGAAGATCTTCATGCCGAGTTGCAATGGAAGTTCAGCCGAGTCCCATGAAATCTCCAGCCAAACAGTAACTAAGGAAGAGGCCTTGAAACCTACCTCTAGAAAAGAATCAGGTGCTTCTGTAAACAAGGAGAGTTTGAAAAAGACTTCCCTTCAAGAAGACACTTGGAAATCAGTGTCATGCCTTCAGAAGGTCTCCTTCAAGACAAGCCAAGTAGTGGTTAATTTGGAGACAATACCACACACAAAATGTCCCTGTGTCCTAACATCCTTCTCTGATCTTCAAGGTTCCCTTCGTGTCCAAGCGGGTCATAAAACGACTGGTAGGTTTAAAATGTATTTATCTTTAATGTTCTTTAGATGCCTGGTGGCGAAGTTGTTTCTGGTAGTAAAATACAAAAACAGATTCGCTTGAAGGCATTTACAGGAATACTAAGGGCTTCAATTGCTAAGTGCAAAGAGGATCAAAGTAGATCAGTCCAGCAAATTCTAAATTCTTCTTTCTTGACAAAGAGTTGTATCTTATTTAGTTCTGTCTGTTTCTTAAAAACTTATACTTTTTATACTATTATTAAGGGACAAGGAAAGTCCAGAAAGATGGGGTGTTATTTATAAGGCATCTCAGGGTCCAAATTGTATACTTTGCCCAGTGCCCCTCAATGTTCCAGGTAGTTTGCTTTAAAGGTGTGGTGGAAACTTGCCTGATGTTTCAGGGGCTATAAGGGCAAAGATACAAGGTCAGATTCGGGGAGTTTAGCCCCCCGGAGACAAATCTCCTCTGTTTGGGGGCAACTAATCTATCCCGAACTGCCATCCAGCCAGTAGAATATAAATTGCCAGCGGAATGGCACTCGGAGCGCTTTGTTTTCCGAAGTCGTCCAAAGTTGCCTCACAAGAAAACTTCAGGCAACTTCGGAAAACGGAACGATCCAAGTGCCACCCCGCCGGTGATTTACATTCTAGCCGGGGGGAAGGCAGTTCGGGGAGATTAGTCGCCGAACAAGAGGAGGAGGTTTGTCACCAGGCGACTAATCTCCACGAATCTGACCGTGTGTCTCTGCCCGAACTCGGTGCATATGTGGTTTCGTGAGCTACGCAGGGAGCAGAACTGTGTATACACTGTTAGAAGTAATGCACAGGTATTGGACCTGTTATCCAGAATGCTTGGGATCTTGTGTTTTCCGGATAACGTATCTTTCCATAATTTGGATCTTCGTACCGTAAGACTACTAGAAAATCTTGTAAACATTAAATAAACCCAATAGGCTGGTTTAGCTTCCTTTAAGGATTAATTATATCTTAGTTGGGATCAAGTACAAGGTACTGTTTTATTATTACAGAGAAAAAGGAAGGCAATTTTAAAAATGTGGATTATTTGGATATTTGGAGTCTATGGGAGATGGCCTTTTGTAATTCAGAGCTTTCTGGATAACGGGATTCCGGATAATGGATCCTATACCCATGCGGAGTGTTGAACCACAGCAAAGAACCATTGGTCTAGCAGGACACCTAGCGCCACCACTCAGTGAACTACCAGGACCAGTGAGGATTTTAAATAAGAGGTGCACCAGTTTAACTACTTGGGTTCCCAATGGAGGGGGACTGGCACCTCAATCTTTCTGACTTTCCTTGTATGCAACAAGTAAGAATGGTGAAAGGCCAAATAAATTGCAATAATCTTATTGTACCTCTAACTAGAGTAAAAATAGTTCATGAATGAACAGCGCTGTACTTGTTGAAAAGTTATATTTCTGATTGCTATTACATTCCAGTGCGGGAGGACTGTTAAAACATTTGGGGTATTTAGAGCTTTGCGCTAGCCTAGAGTGGTTCCAATGAAGCTGTTAGAGAAACTGTTTGGCGCAAATGCTCTATTTGATGGAATGCCATAGCCCTTGTGCAAAAGCCAGGCATTGGCTGACAGACACAGGCACGCACAATATCCAAACAGAACAGCCTCTGTGAACACAAAGAAGAAAAGGCATCTTTAAGATCTTTTTTTTTTTCCTGACCAGTTTGGCAACACCAGCACTGCCTAAAAGATTATATAAAATGATGACCTTTGAAAGTGGAAAGTATACCTTGTAAAAAAGAAAGAGAATATGAATTAAACTCCGCATGGCAACATAACAGATACAGGAAATGTTTTGGAACTGAGAAACACACATTACAGGCCAAACCTAGGTGATTTATTTTATTTTTTGCTTCAAATAATCTGGCAGAGCTCTACACTATTCAGTGCATTTTTGTAAATGCTTTCTAAGCAAAATGTAACATGAAAGGTTCTTTTTTTTTTTTGAGAGCTTTATGCCGGAATTCTTGATTTAGCCATAAAGGCTGTTCAGAGAAGTTCTGTAGTGATTCCCACGCTTTGCCTGACCATTGCTCGAAGCACTGAAACAAGCTGCGTATCAGTTTATGATCAGTTTGGGATTACTCTCAGTATAAATATCACATTCATTCCCAATCTTTATGCTAAGTGTTTGTACCAGGTAAAAAACAACTGTTCTCATGTTCTCCACTTGTGACAACGATGTACCTCCCCACTATTGTGTTAAAGGGATTCTGTCGTTTTTATTTCTTAATTACATTGTTTATACTGCAAATAATTCACTCTAGAGTATAAAATTTCATTCCTGAACCAGCAAGTATGTTTTTTTTTAGTTGTAATATTGGTGTGTAGGTGCATCTCAGGTCATTTTGTCTGGTCATGTGCTTTCAGAAAGAGCCAGCACTTTAGGATGGAACTGCTTTCTGGCAGGCTGTTGTTTCTCCTACTCAATGTAACTGAATGTGTCACAGTGGGACCTGGATTTTACTACTAAGTGCTCTTCTTAGATCTACCCAGCAGCTGTTATCTTGTGTTAGTTAGCTGCTATCTGGTTACCTTCCCATTGTTCTGTTGTTAGGCTTCTGGGGGAAAGGGAGGGGGTGATACCAATCAAATTTGCAATGCAGCACTAAAGGATGGCTGAAGTTTATCAGAGCAAAAGACACATGACTAGGGGTTCATGGGAAACTGGCAATAGGTCTCGCCCCATGTCAGATTGCAAAATTAATTATAAAAAAAAATCTGTTTGCTCTTTTGAGAAATGGATTTCAGTGCAGAACTCTGCTGGAGCAGCACTATTAATTGATTCATTTTGGAAAAAAACATGTTTTCCCATGGCAGAATTCCTTTAAGGAGGACCCGGTGCACGGCCAGAAGCCTGGGAAGGATCTGGGGATTTTTGTAGATAACAAGTTGTGTAATTCCAGGCAGTTGATTAATGTAAAGTGTTGAGAGCACCATGGAATAAAATTTTGGATAACCCGGTTTGCAGTAAAAACAGGTATCGGCTATCTTTTCATATATTTAATTCCAGGCAGGGTCCTTCTGTGGCTACTACAGCAAATAAAGTTCTGCCTAATAAAAAAGGGCATTAACTCAAGGGATGAAAACATAATTATGCCTCTTTATAGGTCCCTGGTGAGGCCTCATCTGGAGTATGCAGTGCAGTTTTGGGCTCCAGTCCTTAAGGGCAAAGACACACGCTGCTATTTCGGTAGATTAGTCGCCCAGCGACAAATCACTTGTACAATGTAAATCGCCGCGGGATGGCACTAATGGCTTCAGCTTTCCGAAGTCGCCCAAAGTTTCCAAGTGAGGCAACTTTGGGCGACTTCGGGAAAACGAATCATTCAGAGTGCCATTCCGCTGGCAGTTCGGGGAGATTATCACCCGAAAAACTAATCTCCCAAAATAGCAGCGTGTGTCTCTGCCCTAAGAGGGATATAAATGAGTTGGAGAGAGTGCAGAGACTAAGTGCAACTAGACTGGTTAAGGGGATAGAAGACTTAAATTATAAAGGGGAGACTGTCAAGGTTGGGTTTTTTTTCCTCTGGAAAAAAAAACACTTGTGAGGGGACATGATTACACTCACACTACAAGTACATTAGAGGACATTATAGACAAATAGTGGGGGACCTTCAGGCTCCTTTCGTGGTGGGATCTCTTCTCGTGAAAAAGATAGAACGTGCCTGTCCCTTGATAATAAACGTGTTTATAAATGAATCCGAATCACTGCCTCCTGTCCTAATAACTGAAACGTAATATTTGCACTCTCTGTAGGTTTGAGAGAGGATCATGTAGTTTATACCTGTCCATATAACCTGAGTGTGAGAGGGTAAAGGATATATATATATATAGATATATATATGATACAAACAGCATTATACTGTCTTCCTTCTACATCAGCAATTCATTATGTTTCAGTGCAGTCAGTAGTTGAAAGCAGCAAAACAACACAATATCATGTTTTAATCTGCACAGTTTGGCTTCAGTTTGGCTGAATTGACATTATTCAGTTCTAATAAATGTCACTTTGCTATGCTGTCTGTATACAAGCCTAGAAATACAGCTTTTTTCCCCATGAAATACGATGAGGTTTTAGTGTTGTTGTTTTATAGGTGGGGGGATGTCTGGACTTTCAAGGGAATCTTAAGTGGATCAAGGGATTATTTGCTTTTTCCTTTTTGTGTGCCTTATGGCTCTAATTGGCTTTTTAATATTCCAAGATTTTTTTCTGTGTGATCACAGCGACTTGAGGATCTGCAAATATTTTCACCTACTTGTTTAGGAAGTTTTTGTATCAGCAATACAAATTTCGAATTCATGTGAATTTTTTTTAAATTCGAATATACTCACAGTTCAACTGGGAGGTTATTTAAGAAACAAATTGAATGTGTAATATTCGATCGAATGGTTTCGAACGAAAAATTAAAATCGTATTTGATTCGGACGAATCGAGTTTTTCTCCCGAAAAAAAAACTTGAATGTCAGGAAGGCTATTAACATCTCCAAATGGCTCAACGGGCCTCTGCCATTGACTTGTACATGAACTCAGCAGGTTTTTATTGGCGAATATTTAAATTAGGACTGTTTTCGTGGTCAAGTTGTGATAAATCTCACAATAGAATTTACATTAGAATGGGAATTTAAATTTGAATGTGTGAATTATGACACTCGAAAATTCGAATTTACTATTATACCCTTGATAAATCTGCCCCTGTCTGTACCTAGGGATGTTAGATTCTTATGTTCTTAACAGAAGTTCCAGGTTTCACAGCTTAAAGTGGTTCTTTGCCTTTACATTAATGGTATTCTAAGACAATGTGCTGTTGATCTTCATTTCTTAATTTTTTCGGCTAGTGATGAGTGAATCTGTCATGTTTCGCTTCCCCAAAACATTTGCGAAACTAATTGAAGTTAATGGGCGTCAAAAATTGTTTCGTGCACGCCATCCAAATGCTTTAACGTCAATTGGAGTTTTTTCTTATGGCGACTTTTTTGTCCAAATGCATTAAAGTTAATGGGCGTTTTTTCTAGGGATGCACCTAATTTGCATATGTAAATTAGGGACGGGTATCGAAATCACATGCCTTTTCGGCACAAAAGAAGAATTTTTTACACTTTTTTCTTTCCTGCCCCTAATTTGCATATGCAAAATAGGATTTGGTTCGGTATTCAGCCGAATCTTTCACCAAGGATTCAGGGATTCGGCCGAATCCCAAATAGTGGATTCGGTGCATCCTTATTTTTTCTTAAGGCGACTTTTTTGTCCAAATGCATTAAAGTCAACTCAGTTTTGTGAAAAAATTTGCAGATGAAGAAATGCTGAATTTTTCCACAAATCCATGGCTGACGAAAAAAAATTTCTATTTGTGGCTTTTTGTGCAGCAGCTCTCCATTTTGGTCTTTCAGCAGCTATCTGGTTGCTAGGATGAAATGTACCCTAACAACTAAGCAGTTGTTTGAATAAGAGTCTGGAAAATGAATATGCGTGAGACTGGATAGAAACACAAGTACTAAAAAATAACAATAACATTATAATTGTAGCTTAACAGAGCCATGGGGGGTTTTTTGTCTGTCGGAGTCGGTGATCCCCATTTGAAATCTGGAAAGAGTAGGAAGAAGAAGGCAAATAATTCAAAAAGTATAAAAAATTAGAACCAACTGCAAAGTTGCTAGGAATAGGACATGCTATAACAAACTAAAAGCTAACTTAAAGGTGAATCATCCCTTTAAGTGCCATGTTGCTGAGATATTGGTTCTGGGTAAGTAAGTGGCATTGCATATCTCATATAGTACTCTCCTAAGTCTAAAGGTCTAACCCCCATATGTAATAAAAGGCACTAAGAAGCAGTAACTGATATTAACCAATAAGATGTTTGCTTTAAAAAGGTTGGTTGCTATAGGTTACTGCTCTCCGGCAAACATAGTGGGGGTCATTTATCAACACTGGGCAAATTTGGCCTTTGAGAAAGCTCTCGTGGCGAAACGCGCATCAGGCGTAGAGCTCCGGCTGATTTTTTTGAAACTTGAGTATGCAAGTGGGGGAAGGAATTGGTCGCATGGGTGGTGGTTAGCCTTGAATGGTGGTCGATTTACTTTTGAAAAACTTGGTGGAAACACTCCACATGCTTTTGATATTGGCCATACAGACCTTGTTTGGTGTTGCTTTCTACGCACTAGCTTAGGCCTCACTGATATAGGTGCCTCTGAGAGAACGCAGTGGCAGGAATAATTAATGGCACATCAGACTCGGCTTGTTTTGGCTCATTTTTAGCCTTATATGCCAAATCTTTAGACTAAACGACTGCATTGCACGTATGTCTGATCATATTTACTACTAAACTGCATATTTTGTTGCCACCAAAGTTTTTGCTTGATGCCACCACTCTGCAAACCTCCGACCACTTTCCTTTGTACACATATACATTTTTTTTTTTTTTTTTTTAAGAGGGCTGATAGGTGGATGTAAGATCACGGTGGGGTCAGTGTTCTATAGCAGTGTTGCAGACTGAGCATCCGAAATATCATACACCTGATCGTTATACATCAAGTATTTTTTAATTGTTATTAACTTAATGAATTATCCCTCCTTTTTTTTTAACAAAGTTATTGAATGTTAAGTTTTAAGTAAAAGTCTACTCAGCATTTGGATATCAGTGGATCATGAACTGTCTATCACATATGTGACTCTCTTTGGCACTAGAGCACTTTATATACCAATCAACTTTCTCTTAACTTATATATATATATTTAATGAATTTCTCACAAATATGAATTTCAAACACACAAGTGATTGAACAAACCACAAACAAAGGTATTTTCCATGATACACATGTTATTTATTATAATGAATGTTCACAACAATGGACAGCAATGTTTAGTGGTATTCTCGTCACTTCACAAATGATGTTCTTGATGTACTAAATTGGATGGTGCGACGTTCATGACTCTCTTTGGTGGTTCCTTTCTTTTGGGAACTCTTTTCTCTGTTTTCAGGGGTCTTTACTTACCCCTCGGTGCAGATTCTGTCCAGCGGAGTTCACGGGCGTCATCTTCTTCTCTTCGGAATGAGATTGGTAAATGGGCGCATGAGCAGTTGGAGCAATTCTCTGTTTAGCGACAACTCTGCATGCGCTGAAAATCACAAAAATTGCCGAATTGTCGGCCTCATTCCAAAGATTACGGAATCCACTGAAGATGGCGCCCATGAACTCCGCTGGACAGAATCTGCACCGAGGGGTAAGTAAAGATTATGGCGCATTTCCCCGGGGGGGAGGCAGCTAGGCTGGGGGGAGGGTGGTCTATCTATGGTAGGGGGGTAGGATTTTTTTATTAAGGGTTTGTTTCTCCTTTAACTCTTTGGCATCCAAGCAGGTCAAGTGTGGGGCTGCATAACTAGTGCAGGGAACACTATTGTACTCATGCACTAGGAAAGCAGAATTTATATATTGAAAGACATTTTTTGCAGCCCCTGGTAACTGCTCACCCCTGCCTGTTGCCTCATGGCAGGTGCCTCATGGTCCACATTATGATGACCATAAGATGGGTGGCCATATCAGGTTAAGATAAAGTTGTTTGGAGACCTAGCAGTTTTTATCCTGGCCACAGAAGAATCTTCGTTTCGTTTCAGACCATGTGTGGATCATTCAGACATTTTTCGTACCATGCCGATCGGTCATTCGGTCAATCAGACAGAAGATTTGTATCGGCTAATGATAATATCTCTGCATGTATTGCCTATCTGACGATACCAATGGGTGACTGTCACTAGTATATGTTGGACATAACCTTCATATGATTGCTGTCTGTGACGTAGTAGCCAGAACATCGTCTGATTTCTTCTTTTTAGTATTTTATTTAATCTGAATGGTTAGTGGAAGGTTGGGAGATTGCAATGAACGATGACAATAAGGATATCTCTGCACTATGCTGTGGGCAGCTTTAAGGTGTATGGCCAATTTATCAAAGGTTCTCATCAACCTGAACTTATCTCAGTGACTATAGTGAGAGGATCATACCATTGTATGCATTGCCTTATATACGGATTCTAAGTTAATGTTAAATCGAGATATTAAATGTACAGTATCTATCAGGGCATGAATTCTTGAGCTGACGAGTGGTGTTTAATTTTGGGCAGATCATAACATTTTCAATGTAGTAACAGGTATTGGATTTACTCCAGGTCTAGCAACCAGTATCAACCAATCAGATGTTTCTTTCTGCCCAGTAAATGCATGATCCAAACTGTTCGCTGGAGCAAACTATAGAGCTACATTGTTTTCCTTCCGCCATGTTTGACCCAGTTACTGAGATTTGCTGCAGCAGGATCCACAGTATGAACAGCACAACCTTGGGTCAGAATAGCACTGTGTGTGTGTGTACATTCCCTAAGATGAAAGCTATGTTCTGTCTAAGATATGTTTGCGAGGATTCTGTTAATTTCTTGAGTAGAGATCCTATCCGCACACTGGATTATATCAATTTTTATAGCATGAAACTAATACACGAATAGCTTTGATTTTACAGTCGCATAACAGAGCCGCCATCTGCAGCAGCTGCATTTTCCCGATGATTTGCTGGACCCACAGTGACAAAATTTGTCATCTCAAATACATTTAAAATAAGTGAGAGGGAGAAGAAGGGGCATTGGAGTTTTTTACCCCCCTCTTTCTTTTTCCTAAGGCCATCTGCTATACAGATGTTATTACATAGGATTACTTCAGATACAATGATAGTAGCATTTCTTCGCTTTATAAAAACCTCAACAATTCACACTTGTTTACTTGAATCTGCATAATTCCCCAGTGAGACGGCAAAATGCACCGGGGTTTCTGTTCGTTCTCACCAGCGTCCCCTTTGATCATGTCTGATGTGCTGACTTTTATAAACACGCTTAATAATGCTGCCCACAACTATCACAGGCACAGAGAGAGCACTACAAAGGAGCCACCAGAGACTCAGACAATACCCTAATCCCTTCACTTTAACAGAAACCTTTCTTCTTCCTTACACATTTTATGGGACGTTATGTTGTAAACGGGGTTGAGCTGTTCTTTCCAAAGACTTTCATTAAGGAACAGCAGACAGCTAATATGTTATTTGTCTAAAGCCAAGCAACGTTTATTCTACATATATTTCATTTGTATTTGGAGAGAATTTTTCCAAAACTTATCTAGGGCCTGTCAAAGGGCTACCTTGGTAAGTAGTACATCGAGCGCCCCCATAACAACTTGAGGTGCAGTGAACAAATTCTATAAAGTACAGTTTTACCTTGATCTACTGCTTGTATGAAAGCAATACTGATTACAACATCATAACTTCCCATGAACGCTTCAAATCTGATGTTTAAATTATGTCAGTGTTAAGCTGGCCATATACAGGGAGATCCGCTCGTTTGGTGTTGTCACCAGTGTTTTGTTTTTCAGATGTCCTGACTGTGTAGAACCCCCTACGTTGCTTCAAATGAAAGTTCTTTTCTTCTAGTCTAAAGGGGTGGCCTCTGGTACGGTGATCCTCTTTATGGGTAAAAAGGTCCCCTGCTATTTGTCTATAATGTCCTCTAATGTACTTGTAAAGTGTAATCATGTCCCCTCGCAAGCGCCTTTTTTCCAGAGAAAACAACCCCAACCTTGACAGTCTACCCTCATAATTTAAGTCTTCCGTCCCTCTAACCAATTTAGTTGCACTTAGTCTCTGCACTCTCTCCAGCTCATTTATATCCCTCTTAAGGACTGGAGTCCAAAACTGCACTGCATACTCCAGATGAGGCCTCACCAGGGACCTATAAAGAGGCATAATTATGTTTTCATGAGTTAATGCCCTTTTTTATGCAAGACAGAACTTTATTTGCTTTAGTTGGTGAACCACTTCAGTAGATTTAAATTTTCAGCTCCAGGGGGTTCAGGGCCTCCACTGAACTCTTCAATGGCATATGGCAGATTGTGGGACTACCCCCAGGGTTTTAAAGCACTGAATGGGGGTTATAGCATGAAGACTAGTTAGGGTGAGACTGGGGAGGTTGTTTAAAGGGCATGTAAAGGCAAAAATATAAAATCCCATTTTTACTTTCTTTAATGAAAAAGAAATCTATCTCCAATATACATTAATTAAAAGATATCTACAGTTTTTATCATAAACCTGACTGTATGCAGTGCAATTCCCCCTTCTTTTACTGCTGTGGATAGGAATTGTCAGATGGTCCCCAACTGCTGTGCAGGTAAATGATCATACTTTCAAATGGCAGGGGGAGCCCCCCCACCTTACTTCCCAGAACTCGAGCAGCATTGTTGGATTCCCTGTAGAGATTTGTATCCAGAGACGCAGTGCAGTCTTTATATTCTGATTATTAATCAGTCTTGCTGTATTGGCTTCTATGGCAGATATTATTTGACTTGTGCTGTTTTGATAATTTATGACGATCCCTAAGCTTAACCTCCCAACTGAAGCCCAGACCACGCTGAGCATGTGCGAGTCTTGATATTGCAGAAATGTCTAACAAAGTTACAAGATGACAGCCCCCTGCGCCAATTTTGAAAGCATAAATCATTTGTCTTATTAGGCTGCTGGTGCAGTAAGTTCATGTTTATATTTAGTATACATAATACAGCATTTCTAACATTATTCTATTTTAGACTTTAGTTGCCCTTTAATTGTTGCATTATCTTGTCTTGCAGATAGAAATAGTGCCACTGTATCCGCCATTACTGAGCAAAATGCCAGCACCTGTGAGAACTCATTTGTGAAGTTAAAAACTAGGCAGCAACCTGTAGTATCATAGTATGACCATTATTTAGTGTGCACAAAGTGCTGTCAATTAGAATAACTGCTGAGACTCACGCAATATCATAGTATCTATTCTTCACATGGCCAAAGCCATCATATGTTTTAACACAGCACGTTAGCATTTGGTTTCCATTTGAAGTTCACTATACCGGTCTTTATTTTAATCTTTGAAGTAACCTTTAAATCAGAGCATAAGAGTGAGGATTTACTGCACTGTATGTACACGCTGATCCGTGCTTCTGCATTTATCTAACTGTTTTGGCCATGTTACAAGTTTATCCTTTGCACAATCAATCATTAGAACAGAAAGCCAACAGGGCAAGTAATAAGGCAAGGGAAGGGAGTAATGATTATCCTGACATCCCCTCATTTTTTGTTCACAAGAAGACCCACACGTACAGGAGACAACGTCCTCTAAATCCGTCGGCTGTATTTTATTTGCCTTCTGGGTCCTGAAGAAGAAGAAAGCAAATGTTCTGCAGATGTTGTATCTCCTCCCATAGACACTTGCCTGCTCACTACTGTATCTTGTCTTCATAAGTCTAGCTGGCTGCTAATAGTCATGCACGTTCTATCTTAACCAATCCTACGAGTCGTACCCAGCAATTATAGACTGCAACTTTATTTTGATTAGCAGATGAGGTACTTACTTTGATCAGCAGATGAGGCCTGGGTATTTACAGTGATCAGCAGATGAGGCCTGGGTACTTACATTGATCAGCAGATGAAGCCTAGGTATTTACAGTGATCAGCAGATGAGGCCTGGGTACTTACATTGATCAGCAGATGAGGCCTGTGTACTTACATTGATCAGCAGATGAAGCCTAGGTATTTACAGTGATCAGCAGATGAGGCCTGGGTATTTACAGTGATCAGCAGATGAGGCCTGGGTACTTACATTGATCAGCAGATGAGGCCTGGGTATTTACAGTGATCAGCAGATGAAGCCTAGGTATTTACAGTGATCAGCAGATGAGGCCTGGGTACTTACTTTGATCAGCAGGTGAGGCCTGGGTATTTACAGTGATCAGCAGATGAGGCCTGGGTACTTACATTGATCAGCAGATGAGGCCTGGGTATTTACAGTGATCAGCAGATGAAGCCTAGGTATTTACAGTGATAAGCAGATGAGGCCTGGGTACTTACATTGATCAGCAGATGAGGCCTGGGCACTTACATTCTTTAGCTGGGTACTGTTACTATGGTGCAAAGGTTTCTAGTTTAGGGCTTGGGATCCGATCACTGGTTGTCAAAACTCAAAACATGTTAGTTAAATATGACAGCAAGTTGTTTAGGTGGCCATGTACTTGCTAATATGGTATTCCTTCCATCAACCAGGCTATGGGCCCAACAGATGGTGAGTATAATACGGGTCTTGATGTTTTCAGTAAGGACGATGGTAAAGCGGAAGGACGAAGGTGGAGCGGAGCACTTCTTCTCTTCATTTCCTTATCTGGTGGTGCAGCAGGTTCTAGCTGACATGCTGCATCAGCTAAATACATTTTAAAACCTGCCTGATCCCCAGTCTGACATCCATAGACCATTGACAAGCAGCTGGCCACTGAACATACACATAAAAAATCCCACTGTCAACTTGGGTAAAATCCCAGTGGGTTTCATGATTCTGGCGTTTAAGGCTCATTCTTAAGGGCCCCTGTTCACCACATCGCAAGATCGAAATACTGGTCTTTCTGGAATACTTTTAGGGATATTTAGGTCAGCAACTAAATGTTCAGCCAGATTTCACCCAAGTTGATCATGGGGTTATTTTGCATAGTATTGCTGCCTTGCAATGCTGGTCCTGTGTTTGGTTCCTGCCAGAGCACAATGTATGGTCTCCCTGTGTCTTCATGGGGTTGCTCTAGTTCTCCCCTCACACTCCAAAAACAATCAGCATAAAACTAATACACAAGTAGCTGAGTACTTCTTTGATTTTGCAGTGATGTAACAGAGCTGCCCCAGGTGGGACAAGTCTGATAGTTTGAAAAACTGTATTCCAGATAAACAGCATGGCACCCTAGAGCTAGGAACAAAGCCCTGAAACTGAGCATTTTTAGAACAGCAGATTGTTGCAGATAGGCTTGCAATTGTATTTATTTATACAGGTGTAGGTTATGCCAGGTTTTCACCAAACATGATGGCATGGGTTTTCAGTCTGTCCTGGGTGCAGTGCCTATAGTGAGATCAAAATAAATGGGAGATAAAAACAACTGACAGCTCTGTGTAATATGCCATATTATAAATCAACGACAGTCCCAGTGGAGCTTACAATCAGGAATGTGTATTCTGTATAAATATACATCTGAGGTCCCCCAGCCCTCTGGCAGATCTTGGGAGTACCTTCCTCCTTCCCAATCTGTGCATGCAGCAATTGGTAGGACACATACTGGGTGTAACCAGAATATTAACTTTAGTAACCAATTACCGTAACAGAATGCATTTTGGACTCTGGGATTAAACTGGAACGTCTGTGAAACCTCATACAAAATGGGAAGAAAAAGAATAAAGAACCTCGGAATCAAGCCCAGGTTGTGACACAGAGGCAACTGCAGAGAGGGGGGCACAGGGAAGTGGGGCCCAGACCTGTTATGTACCCGGGTTCAACCCCTGCACCCTCCTTCCTTCCTGCAGTGCAGTCGAACACTATTCAGTTCTGTGAAGTGATAGAGCTCAGTGCTGCTTCTAAACTGCACTGTGCACTATTACCTGTCAAAATTCTTTCTCTCCAATGTATATCCCATGCAAGAAAAACACATTTGGACATTTATTTTCTTCTCTCATTGGAAAAAATAGCAGATAGAGTGTTGAGTGCAGCAAAAGGAACTGATATACTGCACCATGTGAATGTAGATCCTTTGTATTTTTCTGGGCAGATTGGGGGTGATCTCTGGACTCCCAAAACCTGCAATGATATATTTACCATAATTTTTGCGGTGGTCATATTACCGTCCGGCATCGTTGTTTGAAACCATTCCCATGTTTTAACTATAAAGCTAAAAGCAAGTCCCCCCCCCACCCAGTCATTGCTTTCCATTTAAGGCAAACTAATCCTATCAGTGATTGTCCAGTCTCCAGAATGAAGAAAGGTGCATGCAAACCTTTGGGAAATAAAACGTTAAATTAAAAATGACTACTTACAATAATAAGCAGAAGAAACTAGGCAATTTAAAATACCCCAAAGGGCTGTTTAACTTTTACAAAGAAATGTAAACTCCAGCCCTTGAACAATAGGAAATGAAATCTCTGTCGAAAAAGCCAGAGGACAAGTTAAGTAATGTAAATGGCCAAGAGGGATTAAGGTGGAAGTGTAGTATGTGAACAGCTAAACAAATTACTAACACAAACCTAATGAATATTGGGTGTGGGCATCAGGGTTCTGTCAGAAATGACACCCCGACCAAAGCAGCCTAACGTGGGCTCTCCAGGAGAGGCGGGGACCTCATCAGCTTTCTAACATCTGGGATTTCAGTTCTCATTTTGGCATTCCCTGCAAGTGCAAAAAGAGGGCTGAAGGGGATTATCCTGACAATGAAGTGAGTTACTGAATCTTGTGATAATGAAAAGCAGGAGAATTCTAATTCCTTTCTATGGTCCCCGAGGTGGACGTGCGTTTATAGTTTAGTAAAAGCTGAATGTAGGAGGGAAGAACAGATGGCCTAAAATCCATGAAACAAGACACCACCTAATCCTAGGGCTGAGTACCACCATTAATCCTGGTCAGATCCCTACTGTTAGATTCTAACCACTTTCTGGCCTGCTACTGATAAGCTAGCCCATAGTTTCCCTGCTGTTGCAAAACTACAACTCCCAGCATCCCCTTACAAGCTGGGTTCAGTCTCAGACTGGGGTGTGTAGGTTCCACCAGGCCTGCCGCCTCAGGGCTCACCACCTGTTGTGAACCCCCCACCCATTGCATACCTCCACCCTTTGCCACAAACGTTGCCACAGTATTCTGCAGGGAATGGGCCTGGATTGTTCATTAAAAGAAGTGGTAGGAACACTCCGGCTACCTTATGGTTGTGTTTGGACACAAGTTCCTTAATGAATTACATCAATATGTGCTCCCCGTTATGTCCATTTTAGGGCACCCCACACTTGCAGGTACCTTTTTTAAATGACCCCTGTAATATTTGTATTTGAGCATTTTATGATAGATAGGCTAATCCGATTTGTTATCAGTCTTGATTTAACCTTTACCTGACTCTCTTTATGTTTACAGCACTAATGCATACCTCCCAACATTTTGGAAATTGAAAAAGGGATAAAAAGATTTGCCTTTGTTACTTACCGTGTTCATTTTATGGAAGTTTGAACACATTTCTGTGTTATTGCAGTTTTGCTAATGAAGGTGAAATGCCCTTTAAGCTGCAAGTTTCAGTTTCCCCAAGAGACCTGCTTATCTTAAATTGTTACAATTGCTTCTTTGCTTATCTTAAATTGTTACAAATGTATCTAAGTGCACCTACCACATATTCTGGGCTCTCTTAAGTTTTAGAAACTTTCTATGTTTTTCTGGCTGTTCAGTGCAGGAGTCAAGTCGGGACATTTCAGTAACAATATGGGACTGGGGGTTAAGCTGTCAAAAACGGGACAGTTGGGAGGTATAACTAATGCCTAAGGTCACTTATATTGAACTAGAAGAGTAGTTGTGATATTTAAACTAAGCTTTGCATTATTTATTGGTAAAATAGATAATCTCACTGTAAACAGATTAGCATTTCTGAATTCTTTCCTGGTTCATTGATGACCTGCACTGACATCGAACTCTGTTTGGACAGCAAAAAAAAAAAAATATCTGGCCTGTGCTTTCAATGCAAAATGTTTAAAAAACAGTATACTGTGTGTTCAGTCAAAACATACAATTATTATGGTGAGGGTTAAGTTCCAAGTGTTTTCTATGGGTCAGTGGCCTAAGTAGAGCTTTCTGGGCCCTCAGAATTCCCAATGTGTTAGCATTGTAGCTAACACATATTGCCTGCCACTATACTCCTCAATCATTCCCAAGGTGTAACTTCCTTTTCATTATGTACTTAGTGTGTCCAGCAACTTTCCCTGCTGATAACTCAATGCTTCAGAGTTGGTGTCAGGATTTGTAGTCAGTGTCTCTGCTAGGTGGCAAATCCAAAGAAAACAGAAGGAAGGAAAGAACAGCTGAGAGAGATTATTTTACTTGGGGTTAGTAGTTTATAAACTGTTATTTTTATAAATAAATTGCGCTGTGCTCTCCCCAAGGAATTGAACTGAGATTGGATGCACTTGCAAGAGTCTCTGCCCAAGAAAACGAACAGCTATTACTATTACAGCAAACATTTAACTTCAGGGGCCCCCAAAACAACAAAATGCAAAGTAACACAAACTGGAAGAACACATGGCAGCGTTTCAGAGTCAGTTCAATAAAATAATGATTGTTATACAATATTCCTTCTTTGGTACATGGCAAATCAGCATCAGCTGGGAACTGCATTAATGGCTAAACTCACTGGAGTCCCACTGGTGAGTCTACAGTATGTTTGTAAGATAACTCAATATCAGAGGTGTTCAGCTCCCCCCATTTATAGTCCAACAATTGGTCAGGCCCTCCAGCAAGGTCGCAATTATATCAAACCATGGTTATTAAAATTCAATCTTCTACTGTTGGTTGGTATTCAGTTTAGCCCCGCAATTTGGGAAACACTGCTCTCGACCCCTTTCGTTTAGTAGATGAAGCTGTAAAAGAGAGACGTTTGTCAAGTTTAACAGTTTGCCCTGTTGCACAGCCCGTTTAGGATTTTTGGAAAAGGACTTAATAAGAACAGAGCAGGAGTGAAGGGGACCATTGTACTTTCTGGGAAAATAGAGCCCTGCACCACAGTGTTGACCCATTCTACCTCTTTTCTGGTCCATTCAGATATTAGGGTTTTTACCCTAAATTTTAACCAGAATTTTACTTTCACAAATTGGGAGCACGTGTACTTTCTACTTCAAGCAGTTGTCTGCCTCTCCTGTAGGTGCACCCCTTGAGATAAGAGCCCCAACATGTTGTGAGACAACATTTAGGAACTCTTAAGGTGGCCATACAGGTAGAAACAATGGAATTCTACCTGTATCTGACGATTTGGCACTAACAATGGCCGATGTCCGAGTGCCTTCAAAAGAGCCTGATCAAAATTTTCCAGCCAGCCGAACGATGAGCTGTCCGATATCCAAGTCTTCTGCCAATATCGGTCGGCTTATCTTCCACCATACACTCACCGAATATCGTACGAAAATTCATTTGGTACTATATTATCGGTGCATCTATGGTCACCTTTTGGCAAAGTCCTTGGCCACGAGAGATCCTCCATTAGATATTAGTGGGCTTTGAGATGTGGACTAATACTCCATGGCATGCTTTTTGTTGGTTGGACATTTTAAGTTAGGTATTTATTGAGTGCTAGTGATTACAGTAATTGCAAAATTACAGAATGTATAGCAGGGTGCCACCAAGGAGAAGGAAGAAGGAGAAGGAACTTGGTGTTTCTCAACTATCTGCCTTTCACCTCTTGCAAGTCCTTGAGCAAATGATCAACCCAGGCTGGCTTTGTAATACTTTCTGGGCTTTATTCAGCTTCATGCATAAAGACCTTGCTCCTTTGCAGTGAAGTAAGTACTTGAGTATCATGGCCAACAGAGCCAAGGGGACCTACAATAGGAGCAAAAGATTATCTAGAACAAGTTCATGTCATGACTAAATATGCTGCTTAACAATCTCAATAAATGACAGAATACATTTTAGCAGAGGGGTTAATTTGCTGTTCTAAGCACTGTGCCTCATAGATTTGGCATCCAATGACATATTTTATTAAAAAATGCAATTTGTGAGTTGTCTCTATTTCGAGAGAGTTCATTTATTGCTTTTAAATAATGTTGCCCTCGTGAGAGAGAATATAGTTAGAGAAGAGGCAAGCGTGTGCCAAACAATGCTTTTACGCCTAATATAACTGCTCTTGTGTATCAAGCACCACAAATCCTCACCAAATACTCATTATATCAGGTTTTGTTCGGCTGTAAACAGAGTCTCCTGTATATAATATCCAGCTGGCCTTAAAATGCTGCTTATCTCATTTAGTATGGGAGTTCTTGACTTATTAAAAGTCTTTAAGAATTACTGCCTCTCAGCACAGACATTGGCTGGCTCTCTTGCTATATGTATCATTTTGTTCTCTGTTTTTGTTCTGTCATGTTACAAGATTTCTCTTATTTGGTATTGTCCTGAAACTTCAGAAACTGAGAACAATCACATTTTTAATAGTTCCACATACACAAGTCGAGAAGTGGAGGATTCATAGGTATACTTGTATATGTAAAATACCTGCTGGGCACTGGAACAATGATACTGCCAGTCTTACAAATCAATATTTTCTTTTGTATTTTTTTTTTTAATTTTTACAGCAATAAAGGAGGGTTGTTGTGCTTTCACACTTACTAACTCCCCTGTAATTAGCTGAGTTGGTATAACTAGACGTAATGAGCTCTGCGTAATCAACCCCCCTCTCTTCACCCCTTTGTTTTGGTTTACAGATAAGCAGGAGTCCATTTTGCTGAGGGGTTATCTGTCTTCTAGTAATCTAATAATCTACCCTAAAAGAACCAGTAAGAAATATGGAGTAGCTTTAACTTCTTATTTTCCCCTTTTAGCTCAAGAAATAACAAAAACTATAATTCACTTATTAATTCACTTCCTGTTTAAAACAATAGACAAAAAGTATATTCTATTCATTGCACTCATGTTGAACTCGTGGTGAACAAGGGTATAGACTGGACCTTTAAGCCCCATTTCTTATATGAAACAGAAGCTTGTTTTAACAAGATTATCAAGCCAAAGGGCCTGGGTATAGAAGGATATTATGATGAATTCATTTATAAATATCCAGGTTTTTTTTCCAGTTTGTTAAGTCTTTACGTTCTTTAATTGGCACACTGGGATTTCTGGATATAGCCAATGTTTGGATATGGTGAGCTTGGCTGCTCAGAAGATTTGTATTCATTTCTATTGTTTGTACATTCCTCCCATTTTCGAAAGGTTAAATGATCCCGGGGACCAAATGGCATTGTAATGTTGTCAGTTCTGTATTGTTTATAGGGAAGTAAGCAGCATCTAATTGCATTTTGTACCCCCTAGGGATTTTCTCCTATAACAACTTATTTTCCTATCAACATTAAGCCTTCAGTACTCGCTAGATACCAAGTTTGTTCCCTGCTGTAGTTGGCCATGCACTGTCGGAGCAGTTATTGCATATTCAGTCAAGAGCACATTGTCGAAACATGCAGCAAACATATACAAGAGGGAAGTTAGTATGCTCAAATGCTGTCACCCCCACACCCTGTATGTCAGGAGAATTATTATTGGCCAAAGGGAAAGGAAAGTCACACTTTTGGTGGCAGATATCAGAACATCTTGCTCTGATGTGTTACATACAACCGGTAACCACATAAATGTTCAGCGTATAGTAACTAACAGTTACAGCAACTGTGTCTAGTCCATCTGTAAAATATAGTATAGATACAGCACTGACTTACTTCTAGATTTCAGTTTATTACATTATTACTTCACGATGCATTGTCCCAGTCTCAGACAACCAACATGGCCATATTTACTCGATCAATTGTACCTTCCTCTCATTTGGTTGATTTTTACCCTACTGCCCAACTGTTTAGACATGTATATCATTTCAGGGGGGCAGTTGGGCCAGATCATACCGTGATCCTATTGGCCTGCAGCTGGTCTGTCCAGGCTGAGAATTCCTGCTGATATCCCTTCTAGTCAGGTGACTAGATCATTGAGAAAGGAAGATCCCCACAATAAGCACTGCTAGACTTTCATGAAAATCTTGAAACAAATGTTAATCCCAAGACAAAGCAGGTTAAAAAAATGGATTTTGTATTTTTAGTGTTAGCAGCGGCTCATAAGTCCATTGATCTTTATTGGATCAAAAATGAACCTCCTATCTTGAATGATATACTTTCATATTTAAGGTCCCTAGCTCTCCAAGAGGCATTTGAATTTTGATATGACACTCTAAAGATGAGCACAATGTTATAGATAGTTGGTCTGTATACATAGACAATTTACATCCTAAAGATAGAAAAGAAATTCAAAAATGTATTTCCAATTCCTAACCAATATCTGCACCTATACATCTTTGTACCCTGTCTTTTCTTGTCATTGTTTTTCTTTGATTTTGTTCCAAACAGAGAAAGTTGTTGACTTTCAACACAAACTTTGCAACAGTTATTGCATGTTATAATCAGGGTCGGACTGGGGGTCCCCTGCCCCAGGCGCAAGTCATATCCTAAGGACACTTTGCACTGCAGTTATTCTTATTTAGTAAAAGTAGCACTGACTTTGCATTGTGCTAACGTTCCCATGAGTACATGTATAGTAGTGCATTGGATAAATAGCTTCATATGATACATGCACCTTTGTGCTCAGCACTGTTTTACTCATTGTCCAGATGCAGGTGTGACCATAAATATTAAATGGCTTAATGAATAAATCACCCGTTTTAAAACTGACCGTGCCGTGGATGGTTTCCAGCAATGAAGAGTACATTCCACCCCTAGAAAGTAACTATGAGCATTAAAATGTGTAATAAAATAGGAGCCAGAAAAGTATTGTTATTTATTATATAGCACACATTGCATGCAGGGATTTCCAGTAGGCTTGGACAGCAGTAAGTAAGAGATAGAAAAAGAGAAATGAAATACAAATACATTATTTAAAAAATAGCTTTTTTTTTTGTAACTGTACAATCATGTGACTTGTGGACTACAACAGCAGCTTCAGTCAAGCACAGTGGTTCCTATACATTGGGGAGCGGAAGGGGGCTAAGCCTGAAGAGAAGATGAGAATTGGGAAACTGTCCTAATAGATACACCCAAAAGCCCAGATTGAAGGTCAGTTAAGTGCATAGACATATGCTGTCCTAGATATTCATGAAAATATGACTGAAAGACTGCTACACTTATCTATTCCTATATCTCTACTCATTTCATGAGCTAAATGGGGCCTGACCAAAGCTGGGACCTTCAAGGGGAACCCTAACCACTAGTCTAGCAGTATCTGGACAACGAAGGAAAGGTAGGAAGGGATGGTATGAGGTTTGCATTGGAGAGATGATACCATTTACATATTGTCCATGTAGATGGTGATCTTATACTGTATATCGTGTATGGTGCACACTGCTTACATGTAGGGGAAATGCTGGCATGTGAAGTCTAGGTTGGCTTATGGTACCCTACATGCACCTTATCAGTTCATTGTTTGACTTTGGTAGGATCTTACCAGAGGTTGATCTGGAAACTAATAATTTTGGGTCCTCAACTGTGCCCAGATGAACATGCAAAGCAGTTGAAAATCAACCACATTGCCCCAAAAAACCCACTTCTGTTTGTTGCCAGCCTAAGAAACACAAAGGTGAATTGGTTATTTGTAGCTTTTGCATCTTTGTGATTAGCGCAGGTGGAAGGGGATACAGTCTTCATATCTATTGCCTTGATTCGATTTTCTAGCTTAGCTTCAGAAACTGGAAACATCTGCATGCTGTATGTGGCCCTCAGGCCATTTTCTCTCTCTCTATTATTCCTAGCTATCTAGTTTCATATGGTGAGCGAGCAGGCAGATTTTGTAGAGCTCCATGCAATTCAATATATGATGCTTTAAAGTTCAGCGAGGATCAGGGGAATCATAAGAACATCCAAAAAAAGTAAAGCAACCGGTTAATGGTAACATTTCTGTAGCACTGCCTTGTGCCATTGGTATCTGCTTCCAATATCATTTTGATTTGACGCCATCTGCTGCTTATCAGTTGGTCTTAAAACTTCACATCACCTCGTATTTGATGCGTGACAGTTATACACATCACAGCTAATATAGTCTCAATAAATGAAAGGGATATTGTACATAACTGCAGTATGGTATTGGAGGGGGTCAAAGACATTATAGAGCTGAAGACCAAAAGCAACTAAATGAAGGCAGAATTTTAGTTGGCCAAGTTATGTTGTAGGTGTATGATAACTTTAAATATTATAAGGGTTATAAACTACTCACTAATAGGGTTTCCCAAATAAGGACTTCCCTTGAGATTAGAAGAAAGGGGGCTCATTTGCAAAGTGTAGCACAGGGTGCAAAGTCAAAAAAAAAAAGGGCACAACCCTGCTGCACATTTTGCACCATGAACCTGCAAAGGAATAGAAAGAAACCCCGTCTATGACAATTACTTGGTGTCTGGTGATAGATTCAACCCCTACCAATAAGATAGGTGATTGACTTAAATTAAAGTGCAGTGCGTGCCTATTCTTTTAGTTCATCAACGATAATATATGAAAACCAATCACTTACTGAATCAATTAATTCCAATCAATTAATAAATAAATAAATATAAAGTGCAAATTAGTGCATATACCCAATGACTGCTGCCCAGTTAATGATAACAACCAGTTCATTGACAATTCATGATTGGACTCGAATAAATTAAGTTAAAAAATACCAAAATTCATTAGGAAGTGCCCAAAGTTTATACACACGTGCTTAATAATAAATTGATGTTTTTTTTAAAAAAAAACAATTCGGTAAAGTGCCAGGCATACAATTATCTATTCCTAAAAAGATAAGTTAATGAGAAAAGTTTAAATCTAATTGATTATGACCAAGGATTGGCTAAAGGTCTAACTGCCTATTAATTTCTAAGACTGGGACACCACAAAGAGGAGGCAGGACAGGGTAACCAGGACTGTGGCCTTGTAAATTAACTTGCCCTGATCTTGTTGGAGACTAAGTTAAACCTGAAAAGCCACAAATCACTGGCCCCTTGGAATGGAAAGACGATTGCGTAGATAGAAAGTCGACCGTAGCAACAGTGGATGAACCCAGCCCAATTAAATAACCCAAAGATAAAAGTTTGTTAAAAACCAGAGAAATTAAGCAGCTCGCCAACGCGCGTTTCGCTTAACAGCTTTATCAAGCGAAACGTGAATCTATCACCAGACACCAAGTAATTGTCATAGACGGGGTTTCTTTCTATTCCTTTATTTTTTTTTTGTGCACTGATTTTCTGACGGTTGTCAGCCCCTGATTGTGACTTTTGAGAATTTGTTACTTATTGTGATTGAAGAGTCCTTTCCTTTAAATTCATTCCTGCACTCCACCCATCATTACAT
The DNA here is from genome assembly GCF_017654675.1 of Xenopus laevis. NCBI lineage: Eukaryota > Metazoa > Chordata > Amphibia > Anura > Pipidae > Xenopus > Xenopus laevis. Next base: position 138,578,975 of record NC_054381.1, on the reverse strand, counting down.
CAATGTTTTAATTCATCGCAATCCATTAAACACAGAGTAAGTGTTGTAAGTGCTGGGTAAATAAGCACTAAGGGGAGGTCACGTTGCACCCCTCAGTGCTTTAGCACTTTAGTCTGTGCTTTTTAATGTCAGAATTCTCCTTTCAGAATAGGGGTAAGTGTACTGTTAGAAATACATTCAATACAAGTTGATCCAGGGACTGGTCTGTTTCCCATGTTGTCGTTACGCTGGCCATACATGATTAGTTTTGACCATTCTGGCTTACCATCTGGACATATATGCTCAGTTGGGGGCTGTTCACAATAATAATTCTACAATCTTGGTGGATCAAGGATTAACTGTCTTGATGGAAAATGTCCATTGGTTGGCCAAAAAAGTGAAAAAGAGCCACATTTGCAGCTCTTCTTTACCTCCTGCTGTTCAAGTTCTTGACTAGAATGCATAGAGCTATGGAAAGATGGCCATACATATGTAAAGCTCTCTCTTACAGTATCCATGGGCCAACTGGTAAGACTACCTCATGGGTCGGACTATGTACTGACATCTTTAGGAAGAAGTATTTTTTTCAGATGGAGCTTGAGATGCTTTTCTTTTCCTTAGAGGATAATATAGCTCAAAATTTTGTATTTTATTTACTGTGATCTCCCATCATAGCACATAACATCCCCATCATGGTACAGCCGCACCATTCTCTGTACAGCAGTGGCTTCTAGCTAGAGCTCATGCCATGAACACTGAATATTATTCAGAGATGGTTGAATTGAGAAATTCATAATTTGTCATATTTTTCTTACAGAAACAATCACAAGTGCTTTATTGCATCTGGACATGAATGACTTTGTTATCCAAACAAGCCTAAATGACAGAAATCGCAATTTTATTGGTCCAGTTTCTGGCTCAGTTAATCTGGAAGCCAATTGGTGCAAGCACAGTGGAAACCCTGGCTCCCCTCATACTATCCCTAAGATATTAATCGATGTAAGAGGTGGTGTAATGCAGGTGAGTGTATCAAAGGGCATGAAGAAGCAATTCTTTCTTTCTTTCTTTCTTTCTTTCTTTCTTTCTTTCTTTCTTTCTTTCTTTCTTTCTTTCTTTCTTTCTTTCTTTCTTTCTTTCTTTCTTTCTTTCTTTCTTTCTTTCTTTTCCATGTATCCTGCAGTGAAAAGATTGTTTTATTTTCTGCATATTTGTTCATTATTTCTGTTTTGCTGCCTTTAAAAATGATATTGTTTCTATGTGGCGCCGCTCAGTTGCGCTGGTTTTAACAATAACTTCCCTATATTATGAAGATTGCTCAGAGGATCTAATAATTCTTATGTTTTTAACATTTCTCATGAACTATAAATGAGATATTGCCAAATAAAATAGATAATCAACATGAATAAGTGCTTTTTGGCTACGGCCCAGATTTGACTGTCTCTACAGCAGTCTTTTATACCTTTTGTATTCCTAATTATTTCCCCCATTTCTAGGTTTTCTGGGGTCAAGAGAACCTGAACTGTTTAACTCTATTGAATGAGCTTTTTCATGAATACCTGAAGAAGGATTCCAGATGTAGCACCATGAGTAATAATCCCCCTTTGCCTTCCGTCTCCTCTGCTGTTGGTAGACCTCAGACCTCAAAGACAGAACACAGTTCTGATGACTTAAGGACTGGCTTTTTTCAGTATATACAGGACACAGGTAAGATTAACTGACCTTTCAAAGTGTATGTCATTAGTAAATGTTGAGGATATTATACCCCCTATAGGAAAATAAAACTTTTGGAATATGAGGGGTTGCACTATTGCTTTATGTTTTCAAATGACCTCAAGCTATTTTCACCAAATATTACTTCTCTCCAGTTTAGTTTCCCACATTCCTCTGCACCACCACTATTCTCTTTAAGCTACTTGTTTGTCTTACTGCTAAATGCCTTTCTTGCCTCTTGTACGTAACCATATTATATTATGAAAAGTTTTACATCCTATACATTGAATTAAAACTGGTATAATTTGAATTCCCCAATACCCCATTGTCTTTCTGATTTACCAATGTTTTTGTTCTGTTGTTTGTGTGATGCCAGTAACAGCCTTAAAGATTCATCATTAATGCACCATGAAAGGCAATAAAGCCTAAAGGGGATCAGTTTAAATGTTTTCTACAACTCCATTATACAGATTATTTTGATTAGACAGTGCATCTGAAATTTACAGATTTACATCTTTTTATCTAAAAGACTACTGAAACCCTTTTTAACTAGTAATACAGCATAGTAAATACAAGAGGTCCTCTGCACTCAACCATTATCAATATATCAACATTTTGTGCCATAAGCTACTAAAAATGCCTTACCCTTTAAACAAAACAGTGATTGTTTGTCCATATATTGCAATATATTTAAGCTGGCCAACTATGTCAAAGTCATCCCTGGTATGACCAGTCCTACACTCAACTTTCATCTGATTCATTAAGAATTCTACATGTGGTTGGCTTGTTGTATGGTATCCATCTGTTTGGCCCATGTATGGCCACCCGAACTCTGCCCCAGTCATGTAAGACCATGTGCCATCAGCAAAACCACACCCTGAAAGAAGGTGCCGCAGTCAATTTTCCCAAGCACAATGTCAGATTTAAAGTATGTTTATGAGACTTTCTTATGTAAAATAGAAATTTTGCAGTGTAGTGTAAAGCACAGCCATTTATTCACTTTGATTGTAAGGCCTGCCATCCTTCCTATTACCCCCAGGGTTGCCTTTGAGTGATGGCCACTGGCTTATGGTCTCAAAACTGCTCTGTAACTTCCCTCTCTACCCAGACTGGCAGGGATTGGATAAAGGATAATAAAGTAGTGTAAACAGTGTTCCAGCCTATCAGAAAAAGGAGCACTTAGGCTATAGTGTGATTCCCATCTCAGGAATATGTTGGGTTCACTTTAAAATGCCTTTGCTATCTGACACGTTATTTATTTTGCATCTGAAAATGCCAAATATTTTTAATTACATGATATCTTTTTCCCAGTCATGTTTTCCAAATCCCAACTCTCATAAGCGCAGCATTGTTCTGCAAACATAGATCATTACTCTAATCCATGATATCTGTTGACATGTTGAAGAACATTTGGGGAGCATTAACACATTTTTTAAGTAAAACCTCACAATATCTCTGTTCTTAATATTCTGTGAGAGGACAGAACCACCAGGAACTGAATTCTGGCCTTGCACTCTTCCTTTTCCATAATGAAGATATCATTTGAACAAGTTAGAGGGATTCTGTCGTGATTTTTATGGTGTCGTTTTTATTTCTAAATTACATTATTTACACTGCAAATAATTCACTCTACAACCAACAAGTGTATTTTTTTAGTTGTAATATTGGTGTGTAGGCAGCCTGTGCTTTCAGAAAGAGCCAGCACTTTAGGATGGAACTGCTTTCTGACAGGCTGTTGTTTCTCCTACTCAATGTAACTGAAGGTGTCTCATTGGGACCTGGATTTTACTATTGCGTGCTGTTCTTAGATCTACCAGGCAGATGTTATCTTGTGTTAGGGAGCTGCTATCTGGTTACCTTTCCATTGTTCTGTTGTTAGGCTGCTGGGGGGGGGTGATATCACTCCAACTTGCAGTACAGCAGTAAAAAGTGACTGAAGTTTATCAGAGCACAAGTCACATGACTGGGGGCAGCTGGGAAATTAACAATATGTCTAACCCTATGTCAGATTTCAAAATTAAATATAAAAAAATCTGTTTGCTCTTTTGAGAAATGGATTTCAGTGCAGAATTCTGCTGGAGCAGCACTATTAACTGATGCATTTTGAAAAAAAACATGGTTTCCCATAACAATATCCCTTTTAAATATCCTTCTGCTGATGTTTAGCATCTGGAGGGCACTCATGCAGGCAGCCATTAAATCTTACTTCCCTCTACTTTCTGCCCAAATAAATGAACAAACCCCCACAAAGCAGCTTTGCAAACTGGGGTGATGTCTATCAGTTATCTTAAGCCTCTCTTCTATATATAGAAACATGTACTCTTCATTACTACATTTTCCATTATTCCATTCCTTTACATCCATTTATCTTTGCGTTCATTTGACAGATGCCCAGAGAGTGCCAAACGCCTATGAAGTTGTCTTTTATAATGAGACAGAAGATAACCCTGGGATGATGCTCTGGAGATATCCAGAACCCAGGGTACTAACGCTTGTAAGAATAACACCAGTTCCCTTTAACACAACCGAAGATCCTGATATCAGCACAGCTGACCTTGGAGATGTACTTCAGGTAAGTGTGTTTATATAATTGAGCTGCATCCTGATGGCATCCAATTTTTACTTGATTACAACTGGTTGTTCCTTACCAAGATGTATATTCAAGGGCCTGGCGCCTAAATCCATTGCATGCATTGAGTTGCCCTGCACGTGGTGTAATTTGGCAAGAAGTATCCAAGCTTTTGCTTTCAACTTTGTCTATTATATACCAAAACTGTGCACACAGAGACTTAAGGTGGCCATAGACGTAACAATTATGATCTTTCTTGGACAAGATATTTCCAAGGAAAATTGTTAATTTCAATGCACACGTGTAGAGCTGAATTGTCAGATATACAGATAGAAACAATATAATTCTACCTGTATCTGACAATTCAGCACTTAACAATGGCTGATGTTTGGGTGCTTTCAAAGACACCCAATCAAAATTTTCCGTCCAGCCCGATCGACGAGCCGACCGATATCCAAGTCTTCTGCAGATATCGGTCAGCTCTTTTCCCACCATACACGCACCGAATATCGTATGAAAATTGTTTTCTTATTTTGATCTGTTGTGGATTTGCAAATTGCTTTGCAGTTATGGGGTAGTCTCCAGTAAGAACTATGGAATTTACATTACAAGCAAATGTGTACAACTGAATTCACAGATACACTTTATAAAGTTACATTCTGCCCTCTATGCTTTAAAATGGGAGCTTGCTGCCAGACCTAACAAAGGAAGAGGAGGTATAATAGGATTTTGGTTTCATGCAATGGCATTCCTTTAATTAGTAACAATTTCACCAAAGATTTGTGCAAAGGGACAGAGGGTCAAAAAGGGCAGCAGCTGAGTGTCAACTAAGCTGGTTGCGTTTCGCACGAGGAAAGCTTATGTAAATACAAAAATCACTATGCAGTTATTCGGTCCGGATGAGAAGCGGGAATTGACGCTCTTTGAACGAATTCATATTGGCGTTTTACAAAGTAAAGTCTATATTCCTTTAAGAAGTGATAGGTTTTATCACTGTCTATCTGTGATGGCACAAATGTGTTGAAACGTTTGGAAATATTGTATCGCTCTCCAGCAAATACAGTGATTTCTTTGTGAAGGCGAAGCTGATTGGGTTTCTGGTGAATGGATTAAGTAATGCATCAATCTGATTTGAATTATATGTTAGTAGGAAATCCCCATTAGAGACATGCTATAATGTCATTATATTGCGCATGCAAGACAGTGAGATCATGTCAGTACTCTGCCAAGGTCTCTGCCCTCTACAGTGGGACTCATTTTACCTCCTTTCATTCAAGTCATTAGCGCAAATAGGTAGAATTCATCTGTGCTTTTGATATAAGCCAGTGATCAAAGGCTTGTAGGAGTGTTTCTATCAAGGCTCGTTAAAGGAATTTTCTAGAATCCGGGAACGCCTCTCAGTCTCAAGAGACTTTAACTTGATTTCAGTCTTGTATTTTAGGGGTAAAGATTTGAGAATCCATTTTATCCATGCTTTTTGTATTCATAGAGTGTATTGAGAGCACTGATTACTTGCATTATATCCCTGATCATAGCAGGGTTTGATATGTTGGTTTTATGGGGAAGATATATATAGTATTGCGCCAGGCCATTTTATCAGTGCATTGCTTTAAGGTTAAATGCAATGAAATTTCACCTTCCTGCTTGACAGTTCCTACATTCCTGTTCATTTTCCTTTAAGCCATTCTCTCTCTAAAATATAGTAACCAGAGGCTTTTTTTCACATGTAGTAGTTCATGGGATTGCTGGTTGACCCAGCAGAGGCCCGGACTGTTAAGCTCATTTAAATATGTTTATTATGATAACTATAATTCCTAAAGTTTATGGGCCCCCTACGATTAATTTGCTCTGGAGCCCAGGAGCTTCTAATTACGCCAGAGTGCATGTCGGCACTAAGGACTCTCCTGGGCAGGACATTTTACTATTCAGGGGAACATGTATTTGCTGTCTTTTGGGTCTGCTAATACCGTTTCTATACATTAATGGAACAGCATCATCTGCTCTTGATCACAAGCTGTTGTTCTATTGATGGAGTGAGCTACATAGGGAAGCTGTGGGTGCTGAATGAGTCTTCATACGTTTATAGAATAAAGCTTATATTACCCCTGTACGATCAGAACTTTGTTATACTTCTACATTCTTTTGATAGTTGGTATTGTGCTGCAACAGAGCCTTTATTTATTTATGACAGCACAGGTATAAGATCTATTATTCAGAATGCTCGGAACCTGGGGTAAGGGATAAGGAATCTTTCTGTCATTTGGATCACCGTACCTAAAAATTATATAAACATTTTGATAATTTGAAGCTTTCTGGATATTGGATTGTCACATTAGTGATTGAATACCTGTGGTATGATGTAGAGCAGTGATCCCCAACCAGTAGCTCATGAGCAACATGTTGCTCTCCAACCCCTTGGATGTTGCTCTCAGTTTCCTCATAGCAGGTGTTTATTTTTGAATTCCAGGTTTAGAGGCAAATTTTGGTTGCATAAAAACCAGATGTCCAGTCCAGTCCATATAGGGGCTACCAATAGTCAATTGGCACCACCCAGGAACATTTTTCATGCTTGTGTTGCTCCCCAACTCTTCTTACATCTAAATGTTGCTCACAGGTGAAAAAGGTTGGGGACCCCTGATGTAGAGCAATAAAAAAAGGAGCCACAATTAAAACAAAGCCCTACGTTTTCTGGAAAACGTTTCACCACTCATCCGAGCGACTTCTTCCATTCCATGGTAGGGAATTCCCTGGCATTTAAACCGTTAAGGTTAGTCACAGACATCCAGTCACAATGGTTCCATGGAACTTATTTGGTTTGTGTTGGCTGAAACTCACAGATGTGTGAAAGTGTAGTCTAGTCACAATGGTACCATGATCCTCATAGAGTCAGATGCTCATTTTTCAATGTAGATGACTGGAAGTGTTAATTGTTGTGAAACTGTCAGGGTAAGGATGTCAAAGTGTCATTGTATGTGGATGACAAGCGTTTTGTCACAGGCCCCTCCTCTATTCAGGAATCTTTTTTCTTCTCGGTCCAAAATATGCACATTGCATTCTTCTAAACAAGTCCCTTTTAAATTAGATGTAAGGTGTTGAGTTGTGTTTGGTGCTGCATAATCATTAAGCGACGCTAGATTTTTGTTCCAACATTCATCCATAATAGTTTCTGAAGAGCCTCGGAACACAGTGATGCTCTGGAACATCAAATCAATGTGTGTTTGCTTGCACAGCTGAGAATGTTCCTGTGTTTGTCTGAAAAATGGCCCTTCTGGAAGCGAGAGCGCTACGACTCGAGTTTTTGCTTCAACTATTGTTATTTGTGTGGAAATTGGAATCGGATGAACCGTTCCATGCTTGAGGCTTTTCATATGTGTTTTTTGGTTGAACCTGTATTGCAAATAATTGACATTGCAATGGCATATCTTCTGCAGGTAGTCACTGAAATGCATTCGTAATCCAGAAAACAATAAGTTATTTACTGTAGCCCTGACAAAAGAAGATGATCACAACTTCGCTTTACTGGCTCAGCAACAACTTAGTGCCATTGCGTTATCACATATTTGCCAAGAGGCATTTCCGCAGGCACCTATAGTCCATACTAGCCCATTCGTAATGGCCTAAGTCCCTACTGGCTCAGTGGATGCTCCCCATTGCTTCCTTCCCACTGTCATTTCACTAAGGCCACTGGCTTGGTGGCATTGTTTTTGTCAATAGCTGCCAGATTGTACCCGACTTAAGCTGGCCATAGATGTTGAGATTTTTAAAAGATCCGATCCTCATCGTGAGACCACGATTTTCTCGGAACGATCATACGAATTGACCATCAACTAAAAAGATCAATTTGCCAGGAAGCTGCCCGCTTGGCTCTGCAAACATAGATAGATTGCACCGACAAATTTTTTTTAACCTGCCCGATCAGTTTCCTGACAGATGTCGGCCAAAAAATCATAAGATGTACGATCGTTCGAATCCCACTAACTGCACGATAATTTCGAAGGATTGGTCGGACTTCACTAAAATCGGTCGTTCGGCAAGAAGAATCGTCGCGTCTATGGGGAGCTTTAGCCTCCAGAGGAATGTGTTAGGGTATATGTTAAGTTAGTGATAACAATTTTCATACTGTTTGCCTACCTGTTCCCTTTAAAACCAAAATTGCATCCTGCCATGAGCGTAATATTAATTATATGGAGTAAAGAAAACGTCCTTGAAAGGAAAACTGCGTATCATCAGTGATCTTCAGACCCCACAGGAGTTACTTATTTCCAATTTACATTCTGATTGTGCAGTATATAGAAATGTTTTCTTTTTGAATAGGCAGGTGTCTACATCATTATTCATCCTTGGAGCTGAAAGGGAAAAGCCAGAGATGCTAACATGAGTGAAATGCATTCGTCTCTGTGCTGCAGATGGTGCTTCAGGCAGAGGGCACTTGGCAGGGTAACATGTACTTATGTTTTCATAAATCCATCACAGATGTGTATTCCCAGCTTTGGAAAGTTACCATTTTGCCTCTGCAACAAACAGAAAACCATTTATATTTGCTGTTGTACCTTTCTGTAAACCTTCATGGGATCTGAACACCACTCAGGAATGCTTGCTATCCTTCTGCACCCCCTCCCCCTTCTGCATTTCCTTCTCCGCCTCTTGCTTTTTGTTTAAATCTGGACCCATTTGTGTATTCACAATTGACTGAAAATAACAACCAATTTCATGTTAATATTCATTGATAGTTTATATGTACCTATTTACTTACTTTTAGTACAGGTACAAACTCACAGGTGCAACAACAGACCCATTTACTGCTGGAGTGCCCGGATATACAGAACCTGGTGTGGTCCTGACTAATGGGCAATTTCTAATTTTTAACTATTAAGATCATCTTGTTAAAGATTGATTTTGGACGGGAAGCCCAGCAACTTCTAGTTACACCCCTGGGAATTCATATTCTTTTCTATGGGCCCTGGAAGAGCTACAGAGATGGGATTGATCAACATATTTGAGGACACTGGGGTACTAACAGCTGTGTAAGATATTTGAACAGTGAGCCTTTAAGCACAAACTTGATTGGATCATAATGAACAAAAAACATACTAGCTTTCTAAAGGTGGCCATAGCCGTAACAATTACGATCTTTCTCGGAAAAGATTTTTCCAAGAAAGATCGTTTGTTTCAATACACACGTGTAGAGCTGAAACAATAGAATTCTACCTGTATTTGGCACTAACAGCGACCAATGTTCCTTCAAAGGCACTCGATCAAAGTTTTCCATCCAGCCCGATTGACGAGCCGACCAATATCCAAGTCTTCTGCCGAAATCGGTCGGCTCGTTTCCCACCATACACACACTGAATATCGTACAAAAATTTGTTTTGTACGATATTATCTGTGCTTCTATGGCCACCTTTACAAATACATGCCAAATTCCTAGAAATGTGGCAATCATGGCTTGATTATAGATGACTCAATTCTGAAAGTACAGTTCTAGTTTTGGATTTTCCGAGTACTAGGATGGAGTTACATATTTTATATGTAGTTTTCTCCCTTAAAGTATTCTCTTTTATTTATTGAGGCAATACTTTGCTTTTCCTCTTATCTGTGTCATCACCCAAAACACTGGTGAAACATGACACTTTGTATGTTCACTACTTTCCTATCAGTCTTACTTATCAGTGATATCATCCCAAACTCAGGTGATTTTGTCATCTTGGAATGGACAATAGAGTGGTGTTATCTGTGAGATAAAACTGAAAAGTTTATCCCATATGTATCTGACATCCTTTCACCGTTAGGATATTTATTACTAATTATATCATGGATTTTTCAACATTTTGCACAGTTCGGAACTGTAATATCATCGAGTTTTCCAGTGTAGCTATGTGTCTGCCATGATGAGATGCAGTGTTATGGGGAAGTGAATTATTCAAGACACAGTACTGAGAAACCGACTGATGATTAATACATCACACGTGGTGTCAAATTGACTTGATCTGATTGTTCCATCTTGGAAATAAGATCTTATTGCTTATCGCAATCCAATGTGGTCATTACCTGACAGTGAGCCTTATGACAGAACCTATATCAAATATTGAAGCCACACTCTGAGATGTGGACTATCATGTCCTCCTTTAATAGATGACTGCGGAGCACATTGATCCCAATGTTTTCTTTACTACATTTTTCAAATGATTGTTCTAGATTAGTTATGAGAATAGAGAATATTTTAATCTAATAAACACCAACCCAGAGGACATTATCTGAACCCATTTTAACATCTCGTGTCTTTTTCTTTTCTTTCTTTTTTTTTTTTATTTACAGTTAATTTTTTTCTAGCTCTGAGATACATAAAAATGCAGTTACAAAATATTTGAAACATTCAGTTAGTAGCAAAGTAGACAATCTCAATATACATATGAAGCAAAGAGTTCAGAACCAAGCTGTCTAGACTTGCAAGCATATATCGAGGGGCCCATTTCCTAATAAAAGAATTTCGATTTTTTTTTTTCACTAATCTCTATAAATTCACGGTTTTCCTATTTTTCAAGATTTATTAAGTGTAAAAGCCACAAAAACCTCTAATACAAAACTTTGCCAGGTAAAGTCAGTGGGAGATGCGCTGATCCTTTGGACTATTTTTAATCAATTTGGATTTTTTTTTGCTAGTAATTGTCCAAAAATCTCTAATTGTTAGAGGTTTTAGAGATATTCATATATTTTTTTCAGATTGTTCAGGGTAATTTTCTGTTTGTACTTTTTGTTTTCAGATTTTTGATAAATGTCATGACATTCATGGTTTTAGAGAAAGAAAGTTTAGTTGTAGTTTTAGAGAACGTGAGTTTATTTGTGGTTTCAAAAACCTCTAAAACCACTAAAATTCCATCTTAAATAAATGGTCCTCCGAGTGTAACTTAACAGCTTCAACTGGTAGTAGTGCCGACCTTTGTAGATACATATTTATGTTCATGAGTGCCATAAAGGAAAAGTGTAGCTATAATTCTTAATAAATTGTTAAATTATTCCAAACTTAGTTGCGAAACCTCTTTGTTGGTACATTAACGGATAGAGGGGAATATTATAATTTGCCATTGTGACTCATTGCTCCATGGTGGGGGTCTCCATTAATTTCCAATTAATTTCTAATGCTAAGTGCCCTATCTTTCTGGGATGGTGATATCATTTCAATTTGGTTAAGAATTATGGGTTGGGCTCTTGACTTATTGGCAGGGCTGTATTTAGGTCCGATGCCGCCCTAGGCATCGGACCTAAACAAAACCCTACATTGTGTGCGCTAATGTCACATGCCAGTGCGCTGAAGTCACGCACCTACGCTATGAGGTCACGCAACAAATCCAGTGGAAGTGACGTCAGCGCCCTGTGCGTGTGACATCACTTCCGCAGTCTTCCTCGGACCCCCTACCCCTCACCCCCTCAGCTCCGTCACCGGATTTCCTATGGAAATCCGTGGCGGAGGGTGGGGAGGGTTTTTTAAAAAACAAAACAACCTTTCTACAGAATACATGTATCTTGGGGCAAGACCAGACCATGTGTATAAGAGTGGCCCGGGGAGTAGTTACATATAGGGCACAAGTCCTGATTAGTGGAGGTGATATTGTGCACTCTATGGGGTGTCAGATATGTCCTATGAAGGTATTGGAATTGCACCATCTTGTCCTATTATACACTGATTCCAAAACATCCTCTCAGACATCCGGCATCATGAAAGGGATATCTGTTGCCCAGTTAATATACAGTCTGGGGAAGGTTGGTTTAAGAGGTGTATTCATAGTAAAACTATAAACAGGTTTTTAGTAAGCCAGGTGTGTGTGCACAATCCTCCAGGCCATTAGGTTTAGACTCTAGTGTCTCATGTTTATTGTAAATAGGTGATATCAATGGACTTACCAATAAAATATTTTAACAAAATGATCCAATTGCATCACAAAACATATGGTGGGAGTGACCTGTCAAAAGACCACAGAATCTCCCCATGGATTCCACAGCAGCAAAACTTTCAGTGGCCCTTTTTCCCACCATCATGCTATATTTTAGTACTAAATCTAATATTTGTGATGGGGGGGGGCCAAGATCAGGTTCTGTAGTGGGCCCCGACTCGTAACAAAAAGATGTTGACATGGTGTTCTAGTATCAGATTGTCTCAAAGACGGGGACAATTGGCCGCAGCTGTCTGATTCCCTTAAAGAATTCAGCGATTAATTAAGTGGATTAAAACAAATTTAATGGCACAGTAACAGGTATGTAACTAATTAAAATATCTTTTAATGCTGTGGAGACAAAGGTACTTTAGTCTCTGGCTTGTGTTTGCGAACAAGTAGGCTCAGAACAATATATTATGGAATTTGTATACAGAACATTGTGTCTCATCCAAGGGAGACAATAAAGAGTTGTGGCTGGCTGTTTTTTCAGGAAATTTAGCTTTGCTCAGTATATTGTGAGGATCATACATAGAGTTTCAGTACAGGTCTGCATTGCTGCTGTCCGTTATACTTCACCCCCAGTCACACACTTTATGACTTCCTGACATTTTTTCCTTAATCCTGCTGCACCCTTATACTTTCCCTATAGAGCATAGCACATGTCATGTTTGGTGAACACCTTAAGTATTGGTGATATCAGAAGGCGCTCAGAGGCTACAGGTAAGATTGAAGGGAGCGTTTCAGAGTTCAGCATTATAATCGGCCTATTTTTTACCCATGCTGATAACCAGTTTATTTATTAATCCTTCTACTTCATATGGTGGTTTAATGGCTTTCCTGTTGACAAATAATATCTACAGCATAGAGGAACACAAAAGAGTCAACAGCTGGTTGATGTCCCAGGAATACAGATGGTTCTGCTGTATAAAGTGCTCAGTGGGGGTTCAGACTAATGAATAGTTTCACTGTATGAGTTCAAAACAGATAACGTTTCCCAAGGATTGGGGGCCTGGTAGCTTTTAGCTACTCAACAGGAGGAGGAAATATCTTGCAATGCTGAATTGTACACATCGGTGTTAGAATGCTGCCTGCAGTTTGCCTTTGGGTTGAAACTGTCATTCATATGCCGAAGATACTGTGGCTCAGCATCTTATAGGGGTTCATTGGGGGGCCAGCTTGTGAAGGAATTCAGCTGAACCCCCCATTTTATATTTTTCAGTCCACCAGAAAAAAATGGTGTAAAATCCAGGAATGTAATATGATTTATGATGCATAATATATAGGTGGGACCACAACTAGGGATGCACTGAATCCACTATTTTGGATTCAGCCAAACCCTTGAATCCTTTGCGAAAGATTTCGACCAAATACCGAACTGAATCCGAATCCTAATTTGCATATGCAAATTAAGGATGGAAAGTGGAAAACTTTTTTTACTTCCTTGTTTTGTGGCAAAAAGTCAAGCGATTTCCTTCCCTGCCCCTAATTTGCATATGCAAATTAAGATTCGGATTTGGTTCGGCCAGGCAGAAGGAATCCTGCTGAAAAAAGGCCGAATCCTGGATTCAATGCATCCCTAAAAACAACAATGTAAAGTGAGGGGAAACTTAAAATTATTGGATGTAAAATGGGGGTTCTACTGTAATTCTAAATAAATCAAGGATGTGAAACGTGTGGTTCTTCAAGCCACTGTTGAACCACAAAACATTACTAATAGGACTACAGGTTGCACAAAATTGGAAAATCTGTTCTTAAAAAAAAATCATTGTAGCTGAGGTTTCAGCTGTGTTTCCTGCCTTCTTGCCCTGCCACCACCTTTTTCTGCTTCTGGGACACTTAGAGACTTTTCAGAGGGTTAAAGACCATCAAAAAATAGAACACAAGAAGATAGGCGCTGAGGCAGGATTAACTGCTAAATCATCAGTGTTTATTTGCCAACACTTGTTGGCAAATAAACACTGATGATTTAGCAGTTAATCCTGCCTCAGCGCCTATCTTCTTGTGTTCTATTTTTTGGTGGATTACTTATTTGCACCTACGGCGGAGGTGCCTCACAAGAAGACTGGGCAATACTATTTAAAGACTTTTCGGTATCCAGTCAACCTTGATTGCTGGTTAAAGACCATCTTTAACCATTTCCTCCTGCTTTTATTTACCCCCCCCCCCACTCCATAAAACCTTGCAATGGCCTCACAGTACAGAAAGTGAGACCACATGTCTGATCCTTGGCACATTCCTAGCAATTCTGTTGCAAATATATTATTACTAAGATTATAGACATTTCTCCAAATGAGATTTACAGATAAATTGTGAAATCTTGTCTATTTTATATTGCACACCTGCATTTCGCTACGCTTATAACTTGCCTGATAAACTGATAAACTCGGGTCACATAGAAATGAAAAAAGAAACTGGGGGGGGGCGAGATTGTAATAAAGGAAAATAGTTACATATTTCGTTGAAAAGGTTAAAAAGTATTTCTCAGGGCTCTTGAATTACCATATTATAATACCTAGGGAAAATAAAAGCCCGGACTAAGATCCATGTTTGTACTTAGTGAGCTTTCCGTACAGGAAGGTAATATTGATGCAGAACATTAAGACTCAGTACCAGGGGGCGGCACAGGTGAAACGTGCACAGCTGTACGCCACGCTGCAATGCACAGCAGCTATACAGTGAAATATTTCCTGAACACAAATAGTGTTCGGTTAGTGCTGGTTCCCAAGAGTAGATCACATTAAAATGTTATAAAATCATGATTTCCTGTACTTGAATGCTTGTGGTTTCTCAACTGGTTCCAGTATAACAAAGGAGGGGAGTTTATGGCTTCTATTATTTGGAGATGTATGGAGCCTTTCCTAATGAAAAAAGAAATCTAAAATGGTTATCAGGCTTCGAGTTAAGGAAAAGTTTCACTTATAGGCTAGGATTATAGTTCTTCAAAACATTTTATTTTAAATAGATATGTTTATATTTTTTCCCCCTCCTGGCACTACAGCCCATGAAGCTGAAGCCCCAATGTCTGTAGTACTAATACGCATGTTAAAGTATTGAATAAATGAGGAATAAAAAAAGAACTCAGCATATTAAACAGGATCAGTTGCCCCATTTTAACATGCATTTATGCTTAGAGTGGGAATTAAAGCCTCAACAAACATGAATGCTTTTTGGTCATGAAGTCACCAGACCAATATATAAATCAAAATTTATTTTGGGAAGGTTTATGCTGACAACGTATGGCATAATGGGGTCGCTCATATTAATTTTTATGCCTATATATTCATTACATGCTGCTGATTAAAATCCACAAAACATAGCATGCACCTTACTTCTTCAGGAATTACCCCAAAATCATAGAGTAGCCCTTTGTTTACCACAAGCTTTTAGATGGCACCAAGTACAGATACGGTTTGAGTGTACATGCCGCACTGTTAGCACTAAAAACATTTATGAAACTCTTAGGGGCACATTTACTAAGCTCCAGTGAAGGATTAGAATGAAAAATACTTCGAATTTCGAAGTTTTTTTTGGCTACTTCGACCATCGACTATGACTTCGACTTCAAATCGAACGATTCACTTAATCCACTTAATTAAAATTTTCTTTAAAAAAAACTTCGACCACCTACTTCGCCAGCTAAAACCTACCAAGCACCAATGTTAGTCTATGGGGACCTTCCCCATAAGCTTTCTAAGTAATTTCTGATCGAAGGAAAATCGTTAATCGAACGATTTTTCCTTCGATCGTTCGAACGAAATGCGGAAAATCCTTCAACTTCAATATTCGAAGTCGAAGGATTTTACTTCGATGGTAGAATATCGAGAGTTAATTAACCCTCGATATTCGACCCATAGTAAATGTAACCCTTACTGTTGCCATGCATTAACTTTAGATATCTCTAAAGACACAGAACAAAGCAACCTCAAAACATCAGTTATCCTCCTCCATGGTTTACTGTAGGAATTGTGGTCTCTTCTTTGAAAACTTAATTATTATTGCTATAAGAGATGTGAGTTCCACATCATCTATTGGCACAGCCCTGTAAGGTTTTGTTATGTTTCTTTGTCAGCAGTAGGATTTTCCTTGGTCTCCTACCGTATATCCCTTTCTTTGAGTTGGCTAGTATGGAGATGATACTGTGGTATCTATGATTGAGATTCCTTCACCTCGATTTAAACATTTGGTCAGTTTTTCTATTTCGTTCAAGTCAAGGAGATTGTGATCAAGCTATTGTGCCTGAACCTCAAACCGCTTCATAATATTGTGTAAGTTGGCAACAGGAACATTAAGCTCTTTGGAAATTGTCTTGCAACGATTTTTACGTCTCATCTCCTCATACAGTTCCCTGCTTTTATTTTTTCTCCCCATGTTCAGTGTGATAAACGCAACATAAAATCCAGATATTTCTTAGAATTTCTAATCGGTGCCTCTAATTTTGTCCGGTGCATTTCAGGAGTTAGAAATAAGATAAGGTTTAAGAACTTCCTCCAGTTCCACTGCAAAAAAAGTATATATGTGAAATCCGTAGCATTGTCATTTGCAACAATTTCCCAGCAGAATGTGTTTATTATTTGAAAAATAGACAAAGGTAGCAATATTTGTGGCCATGATTGTATATTTGAGGTCTACTTTAAGTTTTGCGCATATATACACAAGTGTTTAGAAAGTAGCTGATAGCAAAAGTGTATATAAGTAATTGGGGTTTTGTTTTGTTTTTTGTGTATTGATCCCTTAACTCTTACAACTCTTGGCCATGACTAATCTATTTTTTATTTTTTTTAGTTTTTATTTTGCGATTTTAATACAGTTAAAAATTATAAACAAAAGCAAAATAAATTAAAAGGGGAAAAGGAAAAAGAATAGGTCACAATTGCTGCACGGTTATGTGAGTATGTGACAAAAGGGTTGTGTCACCAGGTGATCATCTTATAGTTCCTCAGTTTTTGTTGGCCTATGTTGAATCCATATCAGTAGTAGTTTCTTGGCAAGAAGTCCATGCATCCCAAATTTTAGTAAATCCTCTGCCCATGTATGTTAGCCTATACATGGGAAGTGCATTCATGACTTACATTTAGGTGAAATTAAAATGACATGAGTTGCAAGAAGACTTTGCCATTATGTATGATCTTCCCTAGAAATTAGCCTTGAAAACCATGGCCTGTTAGCACCTCTTCCCAATGCTACATCTTAATAAAATCCACGCTAAGCTGATTCCAGAAAAAAAGAACATGCCATTTGTACAGACTGGTTCTCTGTAATTTAGTGACCGTGTAGTAGAAATTGCTGCGTTCTGCTCCCAGCTTTTTTGGATACTCATCACAGGTCTAATGGACTGATCTAACTGATTGCATGGGAGCCAAACAGGGGTCATTTTTCCGTAACGCTTAAGATATCATCTTTGCCTTCTTGGGAGGAAGTCAGACATGGAATCCAAGCGCTGGAAGGCCAGTCAGTCTGTGCCATGAGACTTTTTACACTGCACAGACTGAAATATTTGCTTGGCAGGTGCATGCCGTTAAAGGACCTGTAATCACATTGGGTTTGCAATGTCGACTGGTACAGAAGGTCACCTTAGATCACTGATTAGAAACTAAAACAGGAAACACACCCCTCCACCCCCCAGAGATCTGTTTGTCATTTAAATTTTCCTTTGTATTTAAAACAGTTATTGGAATAGTTTTTGACATGAGACTTTTGTCAGCTCTGAATTACCTTCAGCAGCATTGATAGCGATCAGTGTTACATGAAAAATGTTCATACCAAATTACATCCGCGTTTGCCAAGTTCTTTATTTCTTCAAGATCTGTGGACATTTTTCATTGCTTGAATACATGGAAGAGTTTATGGTTTTGAGGGGGCTGGCTTCAGAACAGAAACGAGAAACATTGCAACAGTAAGCAAGCCATGTATTCATCCTGAGGAAGCCTGGGTTACAATCCCAGCAGAAACCAGCAGCCAGTTCCTCATACAACATCATATTGTGTTCAGCCTCGCTTCACTTAGGTGGCCTTGTAGGCACAAAAGATAACAGAGACACACACGCTTCCTGTCTTCTGTGTGCATCTTGTTGTAGAGCAGTTGTTTCTGGAACAAGAGCAATATTATCTCCAAGGGAAGCCCACCCTGAACGAGGCCTTGTCGAAGGCAGTTTAAATGTCTCAATGGAAGGAAGGTTATGAATAAAGCAATAACATAAAAAAGGTTGGACCTCTTGGGGAAATAGGCAGAACATTACACAACGGCCCAGCTGTGAAGTCTTACTGTCCCTCTAATGAGATTCATCCGTGATCTTCTAACAGGTGGTAGGAATCCGGAACAGTGAGCTCAAGAAATTATCAGTTGCTTCATTGTTACACATGTTGTTCTGGAGCTCGGCTTAAAAGTCTTGTTAATTTCTACTCTGACCTCTGCGGTGAAAATATCTTCCTGTAGTATTTCTAGTAATACATGTTTTTTATTATTATAAGCAGTGTGAGTTATCTTGGGATTTTTATTGGACTGTAATAAAAACATATGTTGGGATACAATATTCATTTCTTTTATGTTGCTGCATTAAGGGACATGGCAGAAAATAAGCATTTGCCCAGATTCAGTTAGGTGAGGAAAATGTATATCCTAATTTAATTCTGGTGTTCCACTAGTCTTCAATGGAGTTATCATGTAATACAAATTAAATACTGTATGTTTTCTCATCAAACTGAATCTGCCCTTAAATATTACTGATGCCTTAGGTTACGTGAATATCTTTTGGTGCTTGGTAGCCATGTTTGACCAAGCCTGAGTTCCGTTGATGATATTGTACTTAACTACAGTGCACTGAAGATTCATCCTCGGCTCAGTCCAAGCCTGATCACTCATCAGTTCACCTGTAGGTCAATGGCATACGGCACAGGCAGCAAAACTCTCAAAATTTTCCCTTTATTGACCTAAATGGTAATTGCCTGCAGTGAACTCACTAAAAATCAGCATTAATCAATGCAACAAGGTTCAGGAGGTGACATAATGGACTCAAGCCCCATGTGTATTGCTTATACTGACCAATAAAGTTTCAGTAATGGAAGTAAACATCTGATTGATTGCTTAGGATCACCATCTCCAAGAGGAATGATCATGATCATATTAGCGCAAGTTTTAACACCCTCTTACAAAAATTTTGCAAAGTTCTCAGATAATATTAATGCATGATTCAGTCCTTGCTTGGTTCCACCCAACCTACGGCTCATAAAATATGTTTTAGCACCTATGGTCTACGAGAAATTAGAGAGTTAGAATACAGGTTACTGAGCAGAAGCAAACCTTAACTATGTTAATTCATAGCCTCATTAGTGTTTGTTAAATTAAACATAGCAGATTTACTAAAGGGCGAAGTGGCCGTCGCTAGCAAAATTGCCAATTTACTAACAGGCGTAGAGGACAATTCGCTAGCGCAAGAGATCGAGATCTCTTTCGCCAGGTGCATTTTCGCTCAGACGAACAATTGTTACTCCACAAATTCACTAAGTGGGAAGTTTCCTTCACCACCTTAGACCTGGTGAACTGATAAGATGAAGCTACATCCTCCTCAATCTCATGTCAGTGACATCATATCCTGTATGTCAAAAAGTAACAAAAGTTTTTAAAATCTGGCGTTTTTTCATATTTTGAAGCGGGATTGTCCGTAAAAGTTGTACTATTTTCTACCTTTTGACTAGCATGCCACTTTTTTTTAGGGTGGGCTCATGTCTAGGGCCTTAGAGGATCTCTTTTGCCTTTATTCAACTTCCTTGAACATTCTTAATAATAAGTTGGCACTTCAGCATTTGCACCAACATCTTTAAACAAGACATATATACAACCAATATGAACCCGCCCTATACAAAGTGACCTAAGCGTAAGTGTACTAACAAAGTTTCGCTAGGCAGAAACAAACGTTAGCTAAAATTCACTATGAAATGCTCGCACTTACAAATTAACGCTAGCAAAACTTCGCCAGCGTTTGACTACAGAGACACAACCACACATTTTAGTGAATTAGGGTTGTGTTAGCGAATTTGCATCTGGCGAAGTGTGGTTAAGCCTTCATAGGCGAAAATACACCCTTTAGTGACTTTGCCCCATAGAGTTTTTATATTTGTCTTAGCATTACTGTAAGGGTTGTATTGTTTCAGTAAAGAATAGTTTCACTTAGTGAGTCATTCAATCACATGCAGTCAATTATGTAGACATATAAATGACCCAGCTCTTGGGGAAGCATCGGAAATGAGTAATAATCAGGTGAATTGCTGTTGTTGTTGGTGTGGATGTTGGGTACTGGCCAACTGCATTGTTTCTCCTGGTGCTATTATGGGGGTTACAAAACCACAGTGCTACTCCTGTGAGTTCAATATGTACCTTGACTGTATATAATAATTAAATATACAGGAGGGCAATGATGTGCATCTTTAAATCTGCCCATCTTAGAATAATTGAACACCGTAGGCTTCTTATAGTAGTCAAGGCAAGTGGATAGAAGGCCTCTAGCTCAGTACTGCTGGGCATCTGGACTACACATTATTGTGCTCGGGTGTCTTCCAGCTGTGTTCTGAGATTAGTAGAGCACTTTTAGGTTACTCACATAAAAAGTAATGTCAAGGGCCACCAGACTGATGCAACAGTTTTTCAGACTGAAAAAGGGCAGCCCCTATGGGAAAAAGGCCAGATTAGGTGGGTCATTGGTGCAATTGGTTGTAACAGAGCATGAAGTAGCTAGATTTGGGTACAGGTGATTTTTATTTTTTAAATTAGGGTTCCATTCTTCTTAGTTGTGGGACCCAGGGGGGCCCAAGTTATAAGCCCACTCACTGCCCACCCTGCTAACTAGGAAATATGATGTCCAGTGATTTCTATTGGCGGACAGGCTGATGTTATTGTGGCAATGTGACTTTGAACATTGCAGTAGGTCAGACATTTTAGATTTAGGTTTGGTTGATCACAACAATAGATTTCAATTAGATCTCAATGCAGTTAAACAGATACATCATACATACTGATAAAGTTTAAATGTCTTATTTATAAAAACCTAAATGGCATTCACAAAGGAACTTTTGTCAATATACGCTCCTCTATACTTGCACTAAACGCCCATGAATTGGTATTTTCCATAATAAAGTGCAATGTTTGAAGTACAGGCCCCATGGATACAAGGGAGCCCTGGAATTAACACTTTCCATGAGGAGATCGTTCTTCCAGGGTTTTCTTTACATATTGCACCTAAGCACACTAACAATGTTTCCTGCTCTACAAGCCTCTCAACTCTGGAAATTACACAATTCGCAGACACAAAAAAACACAAATGCAAATGAACATTATTTTATAATTAATTTTTGAGTGCCAAACTGGAATTATTGGGGGATGATGGGTATAAGTCTTTTTTTGGTGGTGTGACCTTCCTAATATCTATGTTACTTTTTCTGTTTTGACAGGGCTGTGTATTTACACATTATACCCACCTCTTTCTCCCTGTCCTGTACACTGGAATAAAGCTCGCTAACGGAATAAAAACTGACACTTGTTGATCTTGTTATAAAAAGCCTGTAAACAGAACTAGAGCACATGAACATTCTATGGGATCTGTTATGCTTCTTGTTTAGCTCATTGTAGTCTTTCTTTTTTATATATGTATTCCATTGTGAGTCACCGAGTTCTCTGACTCACCCCTCAGTAATGATTTCTATGTATGGTTGTGTATTTTTCATGTTTATTTATTTCGACTTTTGCTAAGGTCTTTTAAGGCAGGATTTGCATGCTTGCATATTTTCTTGCATATTAAATTTTAAAGCTGGAATAACTGTAGTTTTCATTGTTTTTATAGGTCCCTTGTAGCTTGGAGTACTGGGATGAACTCCAGCGGTCATTTGTTGCCTTTCGAGAATTCAGTCTATCTGAGAGCAAAGCCTGTGAGCTCCAGCTTCCCAGTATCAGTGCCGTGAGTGACCAAAAGGAACTGGTGACCTCAGACCTTTGGAGAATTGTCTTGAACAGTAATGCAAATGGGATTGATGATCAAAGGTAATCACAGTTAGATCACATACATGTACATGCTGCATGATGAACGGTCCTGGATTTTCTTCATTATTTTAATAGCTTTCAGCCTACTCCAACCTGCAAGATTCTAGCGCCACTACGAAAACCCCAGCAGAAACATGTGCCATACCCCGTTGTTATTCACTTAGCTATAAGCAGCTTTTCAACAGTGATTTATTGCTTTGGGAAAGTAGCAGGTCTGGCCCTACCCATATATAATAATGGGTATTTCAAAGAAATACCACCTGTGATCCTGCCATGTCAAAGCATCATTCATTGAAGGCAATGGAAGTCCAAGACAAAAATCGGTATCGTTGTGAGCTGACCTTAGCAGTACCGTGCTCTCCATCTGTACGTTCTTTCATCACTTGCAATTCCTTCCTTTGGGGCTGCAAATCTGCTTCTCAATGGTTCTGCTGTATAAATGTTTTAAGACTGTTTTAATCTCTCCAATGAATGACTCATGCTGCAGAATAACTTCTAAGCCATGCATATTTTGGTCCATTAAAGGGCATCGCAAATTATGAACTCAGTGTATGTTTAGGTAAGGCCTCAGCTTTAAAAGATTAAAAATATTTACTTTGGAAGCAGTTAGGAAATGGAGTAAGCCAGCACTTGTGGTTTAACTGCTTCTTCTTTCTATTGGCCTTTCTTACAAACCGTAAGTGGCCAAGTGCCACTGAAGCAGGTTTGGTTTCCTGCATATAAAATAAACATGTGCTTTGGAACATGCCTCTTTCAAATGGATCATCCCATCCTTCTCTATACAGAGGTATACTGCATTACACATGCCAGCAGCACAAGGCATAGTTTGTGCTGTTGAGTTCTTCCAATGTGCTCAGCAAAAGCCTACTGACCAGAAGCCTGTGTTAATACAGTGTATAATAATAATGAACACAAATATGATCATTTTAACGGATGACTTAAAAAAATCCCAATTGACTTATATCCTCAGTAACTGAGCGAGATCCAGTTGGATGGTGTCTTGTAGACACGTTGTTTCCAAAACAGATATTTAGAGACCCTACTCTTGTTTTTCAGCCCTCTATGGAGATGGAAGGAATTTTTTTAGAATTCTATTTTTTGCTGAGGTTTGTCACGCTGCTGTCCTTCCATAGAGTCTTTGGGGGGGAAATGCAACATGTTCATACATCATCCGCTGCCTGTTTTTCACTTTACTCTTTCTCTGGTTTTCTGCTGCTTCACAAACAGGAGTAGCCATGAATATAAGGGGGGATATGGGAATTGGGGGGGGGGAATGGATCAAAAAATCTGACAACAGAATCAAACATCTGCTTTCTATTAATTGGATGGAATTGCAACTGATTTCTTGATGCTAATTGTAAAGGAATGTATGTTTGTCAGTGAGATGTTAAGTGTTTGAGACAGGGTTAATTCTTGTGAATGTTGGTCCTCAACGAAATTACCTTTGTGGTCAGCATAGCTCCATGGTTATGGGAATATTGTGGGAATGATACATGGAGCAAGTACAGACAGAGCATATTTGTTCTTTCTCTCCCACAAATCATTTAACATGGAGTAAGATTCGCTTCGATTTAACCTTATGTGTAAATGTCAATAACAGCAATGATTGGTGATGATTAGCACCACCAAATACCTATTGGATGAGTTAAAAAGTGTCAGTTTTAATTAGGGTCATGATTTGAAGTGAACTGTAATGCATTTAGAAACAATACTTAAACAATAAACTCTAGAAATATGTGATAGCTGCTGCTGGGTGGGACAATTACAGACAGAATTCCAATGGAAGCATGAAAAGTTTACTAGTCCTAAGCAAAATGTAGAATTTTTAACAGGGCCAGTTTTAGGGCAAGCCAGAAAAGGCATCTAGCCAGAGCTCAGCTCATTATGGATCCCCCTGGCTAGAGAATTTGTAAAAGTACAAATAATATTTCACTGTGAAATATTTTAAGATACCTTTAGTATTTACGTCAAGATTGCCAACAATGAGGTGTTTAAATCTCAGATAGCTGAAGGCTGAAAATCCTTCCTTAACGTGAATATGCGGGCGGGTCTGAGACCCATTCTGTAGCTGTAAGATACCCATTACTTACCTCCAGTCTACTCCTTGGTGACACTAGTAGCCAGCTATAAGTTGATTAGGCGGGTCTGAGACCCACTCTGAAGCCTTTAAATACCAACTACCTACCTCCAGTCTCTCTGTCTCCCTGTTCCTTACCTTATTTTAATACTTTACCTGGGCTTGTTATCCTTTTTAACCTACTAAGTAAAACATTTTTAAAAAGTTTTAAGATGGTTCACTGAGTGGTCGGATTATGGGATGGGGAGGTGCAATTTCAAGGGTTAGTTCTTTTTCTTCTCTCACTAATGATTCACAATTCAGACCCTGCACACCATCCACTGTTTCTCCAATTGATGGGAGGTGCTCTCTAATCTACATTTTTCTATATTTTTATTTATATACCCTGTACTGTGCAAAAAATGACAATGACATTTATTAGGGTTAGGTTGTGTGCAACAAAGTGGCAAATTAACTGAATTTACTAGGATTATGTGAGTAAAATATATGAATGGATGTCCACTTCCTGCTCAGTGGCTTTTGACTAAAGCAGTAATGCAACTGGCCTTTGTATGGACCCAAATAATTTGCCTTCTTGATCTATATGTGATTGGGTCTTATACCGATAACCATATCCATTGGCTGTGCATCAGCTTCCAATAGGATCTGGCCTTTGCAATGAGGGCTGAACATGGAGAACAACACAGCTATACCTACTACTAGTTTTACTCAAAAGACAAGATCAAATTCTTTGGAAACCCAACCAGACAAATTGAACTTTATGTCTATGAGTTAACTGCATTAGGCCCCAAATTGAGTGTGCTCCTACTTCAGGATCAATCAAATCCTCCCTCCTCACTTTTAAAATGTAAATTAATCATAAAGTGACTCCCAGGAAAACTGAAAGACAAAAAAAAGAAATTTTATAGTGTAATTATGAACTTATAAGACAAAATTGTATTTTCCTTCTGAGCAGTGTCTTACACATCCAATATTAGATAACATAATTCACTGTTAAAGAAAATTCAGTTCAATTACATGTTTAGATTAGAAGGGCACTAGTGTATTACAAGTGATGGAAATAGTCCAGAAAAGATAATTTTTCAGTTGAAAAAAACCTCAGCAGGGTTACACACTGGTGAGAGATTGTGCTCACGGACACGTAAACATCTCCAGGCCTTATCTGTGTTTTTATGTTCCTCTACTTTGTTTTACCACAAAGCAAAATTCAGGCTTGTAGAATTTGACTGGCTCCAGCCTGATCACAAAAATATTATACAAACGCACTTACCATCCACCATAACATAAAGGTCCCCACAAGCAGATATAAACTGCCAACAGATTAAGTCGGCAGCTTATTGGACATTTTTATGGGGCCATCCGACGGGCTTCCCCATCCAAAGCTGGCCAAAAGTCAGACAGATGTCAATTGGGCAGGGTTAAATATCCCGTTGGATTGAGGACCATATTGTGTTGTCCTTGATCTGGCTGTATGCTCAACGTTGTGATCAGCCTGATATCGCCCACCTCATGGTAGGCATATGGAGAAAGATCCACTAGTTTGGCAAGGTTGCCAAACGAGCGGAACTCTAAATGTATGGCCACCTTGAAATAATTGTTGTTTTTTTTAACCTACTCTTTACTTTTTGTGGTTCCTACTTCTGTGGAGCATAGTGGAAGATTCTTTGTGCCTGGCTAGCTTTATCCAGAGCAATACTCAATGATGAACATACAAAGTCCTGCAGTAAGAAACTATATGTCTGCAGGTCACTCAACTGTCTTCTGTTTTGGTTATATGATGACTTTGTGTCTTTATTTCAAGGCTCGGTTTGGTTGAGGGTCTATTGTGGGTAGAGCTGTTGGGGCTTGGATCAGGTAGTGTGTCTGAGTAGATAAAATGCAGGTTCAAGTGCAGATTGAGGTCCCAAGCAGTCACTCACATGTCTCTAGCAAATAGTAATATGCTTGATATTAGAGGCTGATGTTGCATCAGAAAATCAATCAATTTATTAAGAAGCATTTCAAACCTTAGGATGAATAATATCTGTTGGTTAGTGGCATGGCTCTGGTATTAATAGAAACAGCAAGGCAGGGACTTAGGATGGGACATTATGTACCAGCATGTGAGTAGCTGAAACAAAAGTTTCCTTCACCTTTGGAGCTCCATCTGCAGCCTTCCAATAGTAATGCTTCTTTACAAAATCATTTGTAACTATTGACATTGGTTATAATGATAATTAAGAAGTGTCCAATGTAACAGAGCTTAAGGCAGAGTTATATAAAACGTCACATCCAGTGAGGACAGGTAGTGAATTTGTGAATAAACAGTTGGACTTAAGAAACCTGTCCAAAAAAGGTATCTCATAAGCAACTACAGGAGTTGAAAGCATTTGAGACCTTTGGGGCACAGTAAACTCTGAACATTCTCAAGCTTATCTCTGCAGCTGCAAAAAGGTGTTAAGGCCAATTACTATTGGGAATGCAAAGAAGAGGTCTGGAGTATAGCTGGAGAGGATAATGTTTATATTTGTTATTTGGAGAAGAACATTAAAATGTGATTTCTTTTAGAGGTGCCCACTCAATTTATTGGATGGGACCCTTGGCTTTCAGGCTTTTCCATGCTGCTGGTGTGCCTTCACATGTACTAATTCATTTTTGTATTTAATATAAGGACACAATTAGCTTACTTTGATTCTCAAAGAAGCAACAAATACTTCAGATTCTCAGCCAAGCTGTATAGCTGCTATAGACATATAGAGCAGATGGAAACAGCAGAAAATAAATGGAGAAACGCTCCACAGATTTGTTATATTTCAGCAGGTAATTCCAGCAGACAGATTTTTACAGTCACAACCTCTTTCTACCGATCCTCTTTCATTAGCTGCATGACTTTTCCAAAACTTTTCCTTTAGGAATAAAATGTTAAGATTAGAAACCCAATCCAACTTATGAACACATCTGCCTATCAAGATCGGGTTAAGTGCAGGTGCAGACTTATTTACTGTAGGCCTGGGAAGTTTAAAGATAAGGCTGAGAAATACGAGTCCTTCATTGTTCAACAATAAATGGTTTTTACGTAGAAGAGAAAAGACTTTGTTATTTTGCTTAAATGTGCAGTGAGAAATGTTGTGCTTAGTATCTCTTTGCACAAGCTCCGCTCAACTGCCCATACTTGCAGTGACAAAAGACCACAACTGTCATTTTGTATGGAGACATAACACAATAGGATGACAGTGGTAGGTGATAAGGAAGGCTATGGCCAGAAGGAATGAGACAATGGCATTTTAGGCATGTATAAAACTGAAAATGAGTCAGTAATAACTTCATAGTAGATGAGTACAAAACAAGAGCGATCCAGAAAGCTCCAAATCATCTTCCATAGATTTAATTTTAAGCAAAAAGAATCCTAATTTTTAAAAATAATTTCGCTTTTCTCTGTAATATAAAACAGTAGCTAGTACTTGAGCCTAACTAAGCTGCGTGAATCCCTATTGGTGGCAAATTGGGTTAATGTACAAATTATTTTTAGCAGACTTTGTGATCCAATTACACATCCACACAGTGTTCCTTTAAGTAAGGCCTGCATAGCAGATGACCCCCCATAATAGGAAAAGCTGTACAGGTTTAAGGTAAACACAGGGGTGGCATTTCCATGAATTGTGTGATTGTTTAAGGCCTTCATTTATCATGTAAATAGCCCAGCATTAGGGAACGTGGTGCTATAGCTTACTCATTATAAACACACTTGTGAGAGGGAGACATATTTCACGTCCCAGCTAATTTGAGGCAAGCCTGTAAGTAAATATTTCGCGGCAGAGTAATTCCAGCATTTTAGGGTGTAAGTGTGTGAATATAAACAGCATTCCCAAACGGAGTAACACTTTTATGTCAGTTAAATGGGATTTAAATTGTGGCATTTGTTTGTACAGGCTTAGTGGCTTATCAAGCAAAGGGATTATTGTGAAGTATTTTCTGCTTACAAAATCATCCGTTTGAGTCCTGGGATCAAGATTAGCCTGAGGAAATGGTGAATAAAGCTCTAGCAAGGCAAGTCAAATGCAAGACGTCCCCAACTGCCAGACCTTGGCTGGACTCTGTACTGCATAAAGACTACGTACATGCTGGCATTTAACAAGACAGATATGGAATATATGTAGAATCCTAAATTACAGAAATGTATTTTTTATATTGAGACCATCATTTTTACCAGCCAGGCCCGTAAAATACCAGCCAGGTGGCAATCCTAGACATGGACGATGGCTGGATTTGTGACAGACTGCAAACAGAGATCTGCCCGGCAAGTGAAGATCCACCTCAGTGCATTAAGATCAGAAGCTAAACTTTTAGTTTGTTATTACTAAATAGTCTACTCCACAAAAGTACTGAGCATCTCTTCAACTAATGTTCAGTCTGCTTCTATTCATCTAGGAATGTACCACCCCCAGTACACGGGCACAAAGTGAGATTACCGTCTGACCAATTGTTACCCTTAGGTCTTGATTGAAGAATGTTCCCAAACTATCATGAATTACTTGGCTAAAGCACTACCCCACGTTGTGTCTACAAAGAGAGACTCAATGGCAGAATGTTATAAGATGAAGCAGTGAGACATGAAACTATATTTTGATTGGAGCAATTAGAAACTGCCAAGAGGGAGCTAAAACCCCATAATTGAATTTAATCTTTTTCTAATTTCTAGAATGTTTTCATATAGCAGTACAAATCAGTTTAGATAATCTGCGTCTGCACAAAAAAAGTGACCATTATGTTTTACAGTATATACAGTATATATAGTATTTAATATCATTTTCACCACAGATAAATGCTAGCATTGATAAATTGCTTTATTGGATCGGCATTTGGATCCAGTCTAAATATAAATGTATCAAAACCTAATGTATTGAAAGACACGGGGCCCCTCCTTCAATTGTTTTGGTCTCCTGGACACCATCAGCTGGTTTTCTTTTTGTTAAGATATTCCCTAAATTTATTTCAAAATGTGCAATTCTTTTTATATTTTGGCATATTCTTTGGAGTCACTGGATGGGCCTTGTCCTACGGAATTAGGTCTCATGTATGGCTGCAAGCGCAGTGGGCAACTTGCACTTTTCCCTGCAATGACTTATGCCTAAAATCACTTTCATTAAAGGTACTCCTTGCATTTCTGTATAGTTGCACTCTGCGACGCTCAGTCCTTCCTGCATCTATTCTGAATCAGACAATGCTGCACCTATTGACACAGAGAAATCCTAGAGCTACTGCCATCTGCTGACCAGGCAGTAGCTCCAGGGTTCCCTTTACACCCTGTATCAATAGGTGCAGCACACTTAAGCCTAAAGTATCGGGCACAGACATCACTCGCATGGCGAACAATGGAAATGACGGCAAATATATTCAGAGCAGCTCTGGCCAATATGTAAGGAAGTGTGCATGCAGTTAGGTCCAATTTAACGAATCAAATGAAATTGTGGTAGGCGAAGCACAATTGCGTCAAGAGAATCGCCCGTTCGCATCAACTGTAATACCGGAATTCGGGGAAAAACACTGCATTGTGGGCAAAAACATGGCAATTGTACTCAAAATTGCATTTTGCTCACTGCGTCAGTGAATGTGCTTTAATAAATGTTTGAAATGTCTTATTTCTAAATTTTAGCGACACCCAAAAAAATGTTTCCTGCTTGTGCCCACTAAATTATTGTTCCATTGAGCACTTTCCGCACCTTGCTTCTGTGTCTTGGCACCAACAAAACTAAAGAACAAGTAACAATTATGACTTATGACAACTTTTTAAAGCTTTTTTTTTTGACCTTCCGTTATATATTCATGTTGGGTTGGATTGTTTTTCATCTGACATTTGAAGCAAAAGAGTTTGCACCCCCAGCTTATATAAGAATGTAGTAAAATCAGCAATTGAAAGACTCCATATTTGCAGAATTATTTTGCCCTGTGGCAGTTTCCATCTCCAGATGCATTCTGAGAAATAATTCCACCCCTGTTGCTTGTTGTGCTGGAAATCATAGGGACGTCATTAGTACAGTGCGAACATGGAAAATGTAAGAACATCTTGGTTAGCTGCTTTCCACCAAACCAATGCCTTTGCCCAGTCTCTTGTGTGAGCAGGTTTAATGCCCATTTTACTGCACCTGTGGAACAAGCAGGGACTCAAATCCCAGCTGTGCATTTTAGGGCTTTAGTTTCAAGTCTTTTGGTACCTTAGACATAATATTATTCTGGGACACTTACCGCTTCTTTCCTCTCTCTCTCTCATACTAAACAAATTCGCTACAGCTGTGCACATTTTTCTACTCCTATCTTTTTTGGCTTTTTAACGGGACCATTTTAGATCATAAATAGGAAAGAATAACAGTGTTCGGATATAATTACACAATTGAATGCCACTTTTTCCAGATAAATATTTATGCATCTTCTAATGGTCAGATGTGAAATGAAATATAATGATGTTGGCCGCAGTTTCGAGAATATGTTGGGCAAGTGGACAAGGCCATCTGCACTTATCTTGTAACATTTTACAATCTTGGCATTGTTCAGAAAATATAATTTCCTTTTATATTTCCCTCAGCTCTGAAAGCGAATCTGGCTCACAAAGCTCCGGCGACCAGCTTGTTACGCCAACAGCTTTAGCCGCCTGTACCAGGGTTGACTCTTGCTTTACGTCCTGGTTGGTTCCTTCACTTGGCATGTCCATTCAATTTGTTAATCTGGAGCTGCACTTGTGCCATCACCTGGATCAGTTAGGCTCAGGTAAATGATTGTCTATGATACATAATGCTAATAATTGTATCCCTCTGTGTACACTTTAAATACATTGTATATAACAAAAACAACATTTCACTGTTCTATTCTCTGTGGCGGTTTATATGCTCAGTGTAAATCTGTCTCTGGGACAATAGAAAATGGGGAAAAACCTTGAAAGGGTACGCTGGTGTCCATAGACATGTGTGAAGAGCCTAATGTTCTATACAAATTCCTTCATGCTATTCCAGGGCCAGTTTCATAAACTGTTTAATAACCAAAAATACCGACCAGAATACTTTGCTGGATAATTGTTGTGCTAGTTTCACAAATAATACCCCATGCCACACAGCAAGTTAAATACAGTGCCAATTTTATATATCCAGAACACAAGAAAGGATAAATATAATGGGCACGTTGTACCCATTTTTTTTTTTACACTTTTCACACAGCCTCCTTAAATGGGTAATTCATCTTTGTGTTAATGTTTGTGTTAGAGTCTGATCTGTATTACCAATATTTTTTGAAATTGCCTCATGGGGCCCCTATACCCCCTGCAGCCACAGGGTCTGCTTCCTCTGGTCTCTAGTAAAGGTGAATCACCCCTTTAATAGCAAATGACCCCTTATATTTCTAGTACATGGGTATTTTTGTTTAGCAAAAATACCAAGTACCATTATCTTTAGTACTAACAAATACCACACAGGTAGTTCAAGTCAAAATCTAGCAATGAGCACATTACAGCATATAAGTGTAACTCCACCCTACCTTTTCTACAAATCTAATTCCTCGGCTTGCTCTTGCCCCTTTTTTTTCAGATTTTCTATTGAGATATAGCGGAAAAGGATGATAAAGGAGACCTTGTAATCTCCCCCATAACAATCCTACTAAATGCTAGACATAGTTGTTCCCACTGAAATCACTGAAGGGAAGAAAAAGGACTTGTGAATTCTTAGTCACTGCCTTATACAACTTATTGCTTTTAGAATGTGCTTTCAAACAGTATCAGAAACCTTTCTAGACTTTGTTTTTTTAAATATCCATCCCAAAGCTTCCTATGACACTGTACCCCTTAAAAAGTCAACGTGGTCATTAGGGAAGTATTGAAAAAACATTTCTAGATCTTGTAACAGAAAGAATTTGTTCTAAAGAAAGTCTTTTAACTATGTTCATTTCTAACACAATGGGGCTGACTTACCAACAATCGAATTTCGATTTTTTTCCACGAATCTCTAAAAATGTGTGATTTTCCTATTTTTTTTTTTTTTTTTTTTTTTTTAAAAGTTTAAAAAATCCAATATTGTAAAGGCCAAATTTCCGCTAGGAATAGTCCACAAAATTCTCATTTTTAGAGGCATTCGTATTTTTTTCTCTGATCATTCGGCATTATTTTCCATTTGTACTTTTTTTATTCAGATCTTTTAATAAATTTCATGACAGTCAT
The DNA here is from genome assembly GCF_017654675.1 of Xenopus laevis. NCBI lineage: Eukaryota > Metazoa > Chordata > Amphibia > Anura > Pipidae > Xenopus > Xenopus laevis. Next base: position 138,546,507 of record NC_054381.1, on the reverse strand, counting down.
GGTTTTAGAGAAAGTGAGTTTAGTCATGGTTTCAAAAGCCATTCCAAAACCACTTAAATGTGACCCTTAATAAATAGGACTCCACACGTAGGTTGTCCTTCAATATTTATATTGTCTGTTTGTCGACTGAATTTAAGTACACATTTTCCTGCCATTTGTTTTGTGTTTTCTTTTAGCTCTCTTCTAACCAAATATTGATTTTCACCTTTTGGCCTTTAGTTCCTCCAAAGTGCTTGCATCCATTTGTATCTGATGAAACAACTCCTGGAGAACTCGAGTACATGAGCATCTCTTTTAAAGAGCCTCACGTGTACATGCGGCAATGGAGCGACGTGTCTGTATGCAAAGAGATACAGTTCTCGACCGAAGCAGAATGCAGATTTCTGGAGTGCCGAAATCTTACAATGAAGAGCCTAATAAAGCCCTTTCACGTGCAAGGACAGATGGCAATTACTGACAGTGCTCTGGAAAAAGTTCTCGATTTCACTGTTTTGGTGGATCCAATGTTTGTCAATTTTGGCCAATATTCTGTTCATTCGATTAACACCGCACTTCTGGCTTGGCAGCAGGTATGTAATATTTTAAGGAAAATAAGCTTTGAGAAGGGTTCTAAAATGAATATGTCCTCTGCTTGTATAGGAGAGGGTGTGTTTCCTACAAAAAGTTTATTTCCCGCTTTCCTTGAAAGCAGAAGGGTATATATAAGAGGTCACTGGTTCAAATTCTTGCAAATGGTTCCACCATATCTTGGATAAGTACTAGGGCTGTCACCTTTCCCCCCCATGAACTCTTGGGGAGGCGGGACCATGGCACAGTGGGGGTGGGGACATGACGTGGTGGGGGCAGGGCCACAATGTGGTGTGGGCGGAGCGGTGTCACTCTCAGGAAATCCTGCCCGGTTTTCCTAATTTGGAAAACCGGGTAGCCAGTTTTGACCAGCCCTTCCAAAACCGGCAGGTAGCAACCCTAAAAGTACTGTATCTTACCATATTGCTGATTTTTTTTTTACAAATTGTGAATGAAGGAGATGCATATAAGATGGCTTCTGCCAAGTTGACAGATGGAGGCTTAATGGGATGATGCTCTTGCCTCTGTTTTTAAATGATATCACTGCTCCTGTTTCCCTTCCTTGTGGTTTACGGAATGCTTGCTTAAACAAGATGGATAGGAATATGCATAAATTAGGCTTTCTATGTCACCTTAAATCGAAGCCTTGTACAATGTCCCCCAATGCTATATCTGTCTGTAACTTATCTTTTGTAACTAATGGGGCGTGTAACATTGGGAGCCAGGATTCCCAGCCCTAAACCTTCAACTAATATAGTGATCTTCTTTATCTCCCCTGAGCTGGCAGGGTGCTCCTCCCATGAATTAACTTAATGAAAACAAAGTCATTTTTATTCCTGTGCCTGTAGAGAGAGAAAAGAAACATTTGGATTAATAACCTAACATGGCACTACGGCAGTGGCCCAAGAGAAGTTAAAACATCTGTTTTATATCAAACATTCTTTTTTAAGGGCATTCCATGGTTTTCTTGTTTCAGGAGGACATTCATAAAACAAGAGCTAGTGTGATCTAAATCCTTACAGCTGGTTCAAATATCAATTTGAAGAATATAAAAAAAAAAATTGCAGGTCTGAATGCTGTGTTTTTATCATTTTATAAAGAATGCGCTAAGCCAAAGTGATTCATTCATGCTTCATATACTACACAAAAGTCCACAAACATGATTTATGATTGTTAGATATCGGTAGGTAAATAGATATGTTTTATGCAGATGGAAAGGTTACTGTGTAGAGGAGCAGTTCTCAACCACCCAAGCCTCATTTGTTTATCATAGTCAACATTCGGGACTCAGTTATGTAAAGCATAATTCCCAAAATTACAATTAGGGCTGCAGGTGTTTCTGAGCATTACTGCTTCTAAATACATTTCTAAATTGTCTCTACAGTGAATCAGAATAATTGCAGTATAATAGTTTGTCCCATAAGGCTAAGTGTAGAAGTAACTTGTAGAATAACAGGGCCAGCACTCACATGAAAATTCAAGTAAATTTCACTTTTATTAAGTCACAGACTGACTTGTGCAGTGAATGTCATGTTTTGGGGGGGACAATCCTCTCCATGATGTCCTGATTTTCTTTAAGCTTGTTTATAATGATGGCCATCTAGACCAGGAATCTCCAAACTTTTTAAACTACAAGCCACATTAAAATGTAAAAGAAGTTGGGGAGCAACATAAGCATGTGAAAAGTTCTTGGGAGTGCCTTGGCTATTAGTAGATCTTGTGTGAACTGGCAGCCTACAGGAGGCTCTGTTTGGCAGATCATCTGGTTTTTTTACAACCGAAACTTGCCTCAAGCCAGAAATTCAAAAATAAGCACCTGCTTTGAGGCCACGGAGAGCAACATCCAAGGGGTTGGTGAGTAATATTGTAACACTGGTTGGGGATCATGGATCTAGATATCCAGGGAACCACTAGAAACTTCAGGAAAGGAGTGCAGAAAAGACCATTATCCATCAATGTAGCAGTAGCAGAAGGTATCCATGGATAACTAACCCCAAATTAAGCCTCATTGTGTTTTAATGTGTAATGGTCTTACCTGCACTGCTTTCTTGGAATTTTTAGTGATGCTTTTATTTCTTGGATGCACATCATTATACATTGGGAATTCCTGGTCCTGATTTTCTACAAGCTGGTGTATAGTGATGTCTATCTGGGAATCCAGAGAACCAAAGGCACAAAGGGACTTCTAAGAACTACAAGAAAGGAGTGCAGGTGAGACCATTATACATCAGTGTAGCAGAAGAGAGAGAGAGAGACGTCTCCCATAGTCTCCATTTTATCCAAATTTTTAAATATTATTTTCTTATACTCTTTAATAATAAAACAGTGCTTGTACTTGATCCAAACTAAGATATAATTAATCCTATAAACCAGCCTATAGGGTATAGAGGCCTTTATCAAGGTTACAGTGCTGTACAAAGAGTAGACCTATGTTATGTGCAGCCATATAGCAGAAGATTTTCATAAATTTATATATAAACCGTAACTAGCTAAAAAATATTTAGAAAACAGTATTGCATCATTTTAATATGGGTACCCTATAGAGAAACAGGATAGAAAAAAATTTCTGTTTACTGTAGATAGATAGCTCAGTACAGTATAAAGATAACATACTGAATTGAATTTGTGAATATAATAAAATTCTTTATTACATCAGAAACTACCCCCAGACTTGGATAAAAGCACCTACATTATTTACATGTTCTAAAGTCACCAAACTCTTTTGATTATCCATAGATCCATATAATATATGTTATACATTAAATGGCATAAAATATATATACGTAATATCATAGTTAAATAACATAAGTAATTATAAAGCTGAAACGTCACAACCACAAGGTTACAACAACATTATTTGCACTTCAAAGACACGTTTAATGTAACTGATGTAGTGTATACCAATATTATGCAAGTGAGACAGGTTCGTAGTAACTCGACTACTGCAAAATGACCTTCATCGATATCAAGTTTCAGGCCGTGGAAAAAAAACACAAGCCAGGCAGTGTTATACACACAAACAAAATGTGGCATATAAATATTTGAACATTTTAATCCATTTCGGCGTGTGAATGAGTGACTGGTTAAAAGTTCCTTGAAGGAATATTACAAATTGGACCAAATGAGAAAAGGGATTGTATATTTGATTAAGCAGAGCCATATGTCGTGCTGTATTTTGCTGACAGGTACATTCTAAGAATAGTTGGTTCTGATTTATAAAGGGATTTGGCAATGTTAACAAGAGCCCCGGGAGAACATATTTTTGTAATTGTTTCGGTAATTTTCTCGTTTCCCCTAATGTCAAGGTTACTTTCCACCATATTCAGAAAGTGGTGAATGCATAATAGCCTTTGCTTACTGTGTGAAGAGCAGTGGGGGCCTACAGATGGCTAGTTTATAAACACAGGAACTAATGTTACCTCTGAAGTAGCCTCTACCACCTAAATATAGACCTGTGGGACACAGAACTTATTTGACTTAAGGGAGAACAAACGGCTTGTACCTGTCAAAGAGTTCCTTAAAGTTTTCATTATGTCTGAGATGTAACAAAACGATATTTATGAAACATAAAGGACCGGGCAGCAGTAGAGTTTTACCAAGGTTGTAAGTAGTGAATGTATGTAAGTCTGACCTGCAGACTTCTGGTGGACAATAAGACCACAGTTCAAAGGGCCAATAAGGGGGCCTCTTCAAAAGTCAGCTCATGCCAACTTAGTTGCTACTCTGGTAACACATTCATAAGAATAATTTAACGGAGCACTTGTATCCGTCTTGGTGCCTGGTATTAGTCGTCAATTGTTGACTTAGTCTGCTAGTAAGATGTGGTTGTAACACAACATTCTCTCCCCTGCTAAAGCTGTTTTAACACTACAGTAGAACCCCCATTTTGAGTTTTTCAGGGGACCAGAAAAAAATGGTGTAAAATCCAGGAAAATGTAAAATCAAGGAAATGTATTATGCATAATATATAGGTGGGACCACAAAACAGCAATGTGAAATGAGGGAAAACTTAAAATCGGGATGTAAAATGGGGTTTCTTTCCACAGAACTCGTGCTACAAGCTTTCAATATAATATCTTTCAACTGCAATAATGATTGCCCCAAGCCCAGATGTTGCAGGACATCAAATTAGGGGTGGGAAGGGGAAAACATTTTTTTACTTCCTTGTTTTGTGACATAAAGTCATGCGATTTCCCTCCCCGCCCATAATTTGAATATGCAGATTAGGATTTGGTTTGGCCGGGCAGAAGCATTACACCGAATCCGAATCCTGCTGAAAAAGGATGAATCCCGATCTGAATCCTGGATTTGGTGCATCCCTAGCTAATTCTAAGCAACTTTTCTTCATTTTTCTTTTTTTTATAATTTTTAAATCATTTGCATTCTTCTTCTGACTCTTTCCAGATTTCAAATATTGACTCTAAAATGCTCTATAAGGCTACAAAGTATTGTTGTTTCTTCCTTTTATTACTCATCTTTCATTCTATGCCCTTACCTATTCATATTCCAGTCTCTCATTCAAATCAATGCATGGTTGCTAGGGTAATTTGGACCGTATCAACCAGATTTTTAAAACTGCTAACTGTAGAGTTGCTGAATAAAAAGCTAACTAGCTCAAAAACCGCAATTAATAAAAAAAATGAAAACCAATTGCAAATTGTCATAGAACGTCACTCTCTACATCATACTTAGGGGCCGATTCACTAAATTCGAGTGAAGGATTCGAAGTAAAAAAACTTCGAATTTCGAAGTGTATTTTGGGCTACTTCGACCATCGAATGGGCTAGTTCGACCTTCGACTACGACTTCGAATCGAAGGATTCGAAGTAAAAATCGTTCAAATATTCGACCATTCGATAGTCGAAGTACTGTCTCTTTAAAAAAAACTTCGACCCCCTAGTTCGGCAGATAAAAGCTACCGAAGTCAATGTTAGCCTATGGGGAAGGTCCCCATAGGCTTGCCTAAGTTTTTTTGATCGAAGGATATTCCTTCGATCGTTGGATTCAAATCCTTCGAATCGTTCGATTCGAAGGATTTAATCGTTCGATCGAAGGAATAATCCTTCGATCGTACGATCGCAGAATTTGCGCTAAATCCTTCGACTTCGATATTCGAAGTCGAAGGATTTCAATTCCTAGTCGAATATCGAGGGTTAATTAACCCTCGATATTCGACCCATAGTGAATCAGCCCCTTAAAGTTAATTTAAAGGGGAACAACCCCTTTAATTAGCTGGTAGAGCTTGGCAACATATAACAATCATAATAGAAAATATGCCTTTATGATAAGAAATAGTTTCTCTATGTAAACTTAAGCTGGCCTTATATGGACTGATATTGGTTACTGGCCTGGCCACTTTTGTACAAGGCCAAGAGTTTGTCCTCCCTGATTGAAATCTTAAACCCCACCGGGTAAAGGTCGTATCTGACTGTGAATTCAATCCTTATCTCACTGGTCTGCATGGGCCTACTATATAATCCAGTATTTCGCACAAGCAATAGGGTGTTGAATTTGAGTGGCCACATTGGGAAAAGATCTACTCATTTTTGATGTATCTGTCTCCAGCTTACGGAATATGCAGCACAGCACAGGTAACACAGATAATTTAGCCATTCTTTGCTTTTAATCAAATTAGGGAGGAATTTCAGGGTGTGGATGTTAGGTGGTGGGTAGATAAATGGTCATATTTAGCTTTTTTCACCAGAAATATCCACCCCTTGTCCTGACGTCAGGGCAAAGTTTGCTTTGAGGTTCTGTAAATATAGCATCTCAGTAATTCGGAAAAAGTGTTGAAAGTTGATGAATCTTTTGGTTTTTGCTGCATAAATGACTGGTGTTTACCAGTGCCTGGCCATGGGAAGTTCAGAATTCAAGACACTTTAATAGTTTGTCTGAAAACAGTCTGTTCTTTTCTATTTCAGAATCAAAGCCCTGAGGCAGAAGAGCTGATCTACAGTCATTTTGTTGTCTGCAATGACACACAAGAGACACTGCGGTTTGGCCAAGTGGATACTGATGAGAATATAGTGCTGGCCAGTCTCCACAGTCACCAGTATTGCTGGCGTTCACACAAGTCCCCACAGGTACGAACACAAACAACTCCAAGTCACCAATACGATTATATTTTCTCATATACTTTTTGAATATCATGTCAAAGTAAAAATGCTTTTTTTTTTATTTTTCCCATGATCATTTCTTCTTCTGAGAACAAAACACTTTTGAGTCTTGCAAACTCACACGCTCTCATCAGGATTGTATGTCTGTACTGCCATTCTCATTAGATTAGGTTGCCAGTTAGGAATGGTTATTAGAAAAAGCCTGAATATGTTGATTAGATGTTCAGGAAACAGTCACATTCTGATTAGGACTGGTTTTGTTGATATTTTCTCATTTGGATAAAATACACTGTCTAAACTTGACCTCTAATTAATGTTATCTGTGCTTGAATGCTGATTAGATAAGGTTGCCGAAATGTCTATGGTGCTTAGGATAGTTTTTCTAAAGGTATAATCTATTATAATATTTTCATATTAAGGGCAGAGACACACGGTCAGATTCGGGGAGATTAGTCACCCGGTGACAAATCTTCTCTTCTTCGGGATGACTAATCTCCCCAAACTGCCTCCCCTGCCTTCCGATTTGAACGTAAATCGCCGACGGGAGGGCACTCGGAGCACTTCGTTTTCCGAAGTCGCCTGAAGTTGCCTCACGAGGAAACTTCGGGCAACTTCTGAAAACGAATCACCCAGAGTGCCATCCCATCGGTGATTTACATTTTAGCAAGTGGGAAGGCAGGGGAGCCACTTCGGGGAGATTAGTGGCCCAGAAGAAGAGGAAATTTGTCGTCAGGCGACTAATCTCCCCGAATCTGAGCTTGTGTCTCTGCCCTAGCATGTAGGTTTTTTGTGTTTTAATACCTGTATCTTTGCATGATCTGGTATATCAGTTAACTAGCCCTGTGTGCTCTGCAAGTCACATCATCCATCTAAACACTGTGAGTCCTGCATCATCATAAAATCTATATATATATATATATATATATGCCAGTCAAACTACTATCATTTCTGTGATGACAATCATTGGGACAAGAATCATATCCTGGAGGTCTGTTTATCAAAGGTCAGATTTTACCGCTTTTAGGGGTTTTTGAAACCACAACTAAACTCACTTTCTCTAAAGCCATGAACGTCATGACATTTATTAAAAGATCCAAATTCAAAAAGTACAAACTGAAAAATTACCCTGAGCGATGCACTAAAAACTACAGATACCTCTAAAAATTCGGACAATTCCTAGCGAACAAAAATCCAAATACCTCTACAGGATCGGCGCAGCTTCCACTGACTTCTTTAAGACCTTGACAACATTTACCTGGCGACGTTTTGTATTAGTGGTTTTTGTGGTTTTTACAGTTAATAAACTTAGAATTTTTAGAGTTTTTTTAAAAAAAATAGGAAAACCACAAATTTTTACCGATTCGTGGAAAAATCGAAATTCGATTGTTATTAAATGGGTCCCTTCGTTTTGGAGTTTAGAAAATCCTTGGGCCAAAAATACATATTGCTCACTAACCCTGGGAAAATACTTTTCAATTACAATGTTGGTGCACAAAGTGGAGTTATCTGCGCTGTATTTGCAGCCGCTGTGATTACATGTGGCTTGCTGGGGTTTGCATATGCCTGGTCATAAAGCAGAATAGACAGTAATACATATGGCTTTGACATTCTTTTTATAATAATGATCTATGGAAAATAGGTAAAGGGGTAAAGGCTCTGGCACTGATTTTGTAGAACAAAAGTTCTGCTCAGTGAAGTGTGAGCCCCAATTATGATCTTATTTTTTATCCACGTACCTGCACCTAAAGACAAGAAGGGTAACACCAAAAAAGCATTTGAGTATTCAAATGTCACTACAGGTATGGGATCCGTTATCCGGAAACCTGTTATCCAGAAAGCTCCGAATTATGGAAAGACCGTCTTCCATAGTCTCCATTTTATCCAAATCATCCAAATTTATTAAAAATTATTATTTTCTTTTTCTCTGTAATAATAAAACAGTAGCTTGTACTTGATCCAAACTAAGATAATTAATCCTTATTGGAAGCAAAACCAGCCTATTGGGTTTATTTAATGTTTATATGATTTTCTAGTGTACAAGGTATGAAGATCTAAATTACATAAAGATCCATTATCCGGAAAACCCCAGGTCCCAAACATTCTGGATAATAGGTCCAATACCTGTAATACAATGCACTATTTAGTATTGTTTTTGCACCAAAAAACATATCAGCTTTCATTTTTTTATATCTCATATGGGATAATTTATGCCTTATTGTAAATCTGACGGATATTTGTAGTCACCAAGAATTTACATGACCATAAAAGGCTTTAAACAGGCCACGGAAATCTTGAGGGGTCTTCTAATATCCTTATATTTACCAGTGGGGGGGGGATACATTATCCCTTATAATATCTGTTCATGAGTTTTCGTTTTGGACAAAGTAAACACAATATGTATTAGTAATATGAGTCTGCGTTTGAAGTTAGGTAACCTGTTTATATAAAAACTTTTAACGGGAACAGATTTACGAAGAACAGGATATTGCTCAATCCAGCAGCCTATACTTCCCAAGCAAGGTACCAAATGAGGTTAAGAGTTAAACACGAAACCTAAATCGCCTCTGCCCTCAACTACTTAATTGCACTAGAATTATTCCCATACGCGTGAAAAGCAGCAAGGAAAATGCCTTGTGTGTGTAAGCATTTAATACAAAATTGGGACTTTTACCGAAATTTTACAAGACCCTCATAAGCTTGCAAGCACCATCAAAGAAGTGAGGTTTATGCGTCCTTCTGCCCAACAGGCAAGGGGGAAACTGTTGATTTGCCAGGATGGTTGTTTCCTTTCTGCAGTTTTCACTTCCATTTATACTAGTTATTATTATACAGGCCTTTTCTAGATTTTATTGTGCTCTAATTCACATCTGCAAAACATCCTTTTTTAGGGCAGTGCAATAGCCTGGAATACATATAGAGCAAACAACAAGAATACTTTTGGTGGGGTTGCAGTAAAAAATACCAATCTGCTTATGAATACATAATCTCAGTCTAACCTCAGGCTTGTGCCATACAGTGTCAAAATAGAAGTGATATTTGGGAAGAGCGTAAACAGAACAGCAAAAAGTTGTGAGTTTTCTCCGAAAGTAAACACCAAAAATTATGTTTAAAAGTTCAAATAATTTATTAGGACATACAGATAACCGCCTAACGCGTTTCGTACCTACTGGGGCACTTATTTATAGGTGCCTATAAATCTATCATTTAAATAATTTAAAGATGATGTAGACCGAAAAAGAATAAGGATTCATTATATCTTAGTTGGGATCAAGTACAAGGCAATGTTTTATTATTACAGAGAAAAAGGAAATCATTTTTTAAAGTTTGGATTATTTGCATAAAATGGAGTCTATGGGATATGGCCATTCTGTAATTCTGAGCTTTCTGGATAACGGGTTTCCGGATAACGGATCCCATACCTATATATCATAATTCTTGCAGTTCAGGCAGTTTTCCATATGTAAGGGTGAAATGTCTATCGTTCTGTGAAAGAATAATGCGCTTTAATGTAAGTGACAAAAGACCGAAACAAAGTCAAAACGTTTCTAACAAACAATGGCCATAGCACAAGGGGTCAGATTTCATATTACGGAGGAGACAGCTTTAAAGCACTGTCTCCATATATAAATATATATACTTCCCCAAACTCACAGCACTCACGATACGTGGATTAACCATGCCTGGGTGCATGCCACGATGTATCAACATGTAGTCCTCCCAAAGTTTGACAAAGGCTGGGTCACAGCCGAAACGTTAGTTTCTAAATAAAAGCATTTATATTTTGGATAAGTCCTGTGAGTGCGGCTGCTTTTTGGGAGGACTATAAATATATTTATTCATTATTGTCATCAGAATGCATTGTTATGTTTACAGTATTTCAATCTAACGATTACTGAATCGAATGATCTTCTGAACCGTTTCAGCGACGCTGGGCTGGGGGTGGCACGATCCTTCCATAGGCTAATTACGAATCCCTTTAACTTAAAGTGGACCTGTCACCCAGACACAAAAATTTGTATAATAAAAGTCCTTTTCAAATTAAACATGAAATCCAATTTCTATTTTTTATTAAAGCATTCATAGCTGTTGTAAACTCATTTAAACATCTCAGCTGTCAATCAAATATTGTCTGCCTTCCTCTATGCCCTGGGCATAGAGGCGGGGCAGGCAATTACTTTCACTTTCCATTCAGCACTTCCTAGATGTCGCTGCTCTCCACATATTCCCCCCATTCTCTTTACCATTTAATTGTTTAGCCAGGGCATGGAAATGTACAGCGGGTCCCCGATTCTGGTGCACAAACGAGATTCTGAGATGATACAAAGCTTTCCTTAAAAACAGTGTCCAGAAAATGGCTGCTGTCTGCTTGCTGTCATTTTGAATTCCCAGACTGAAGGAAACAAGATTCAAATAATTTATATAGTTTAATTAAAGTTCAGTTTGCTTGACTAATGTGATAAAATAGGATTTTGAATAATTTTTTTTGGGTGACGGGTCCCCTTTAACGGTGAATTTGCCCCTTCAAGAAAATTCTAAAACCACAAAGAATATGAAAAAAATTACAATTGTCTTAAAAAACACAGTCTTCCTCGTACATTTGTGGTCAGTGTCCATGTAAAAATCTGAGCATTTATCTACTGTAACGGTTTGCCTCTGATATGTGCCAGACACAGTTTGGATATCTGATAGGAATTTTGGGATATGACACTGATCTTAAAAAATGTTGGTGGAGTGTTGAAGGAACTGCAGATTATCGCCGATCTGCTATACATTGAGAATTGCCCTCGTACATGCAGAGTACTTGTGGTTTCCCTTACATACGTTTTTCAGAACTAATTTCCATGTTAAATGAATTAATGAAGTGGGATTACCTGTAAGTCAAAACAGCGCACAGCCTTGCAAGTGTCAGATTTGTGGAATGTCGGGTGATCTCATAGTTATGAAATTATTTCATTTCTCATGATAATTCCCTACTTGCCAAGTTAATGGATTTTAAGAACTCTATGAGCAGATTGTCAGATAAATGTGAATAATCCATTCTTTTGGAAACTAGGACTTCCCCCAGGCATTGGTTCATATTTGACTTACATGTGGGGATAGAATAAGACAGGACGAGTTTTTGAAGACCACATTATGTTACTGGGAAAGCAAACCTTTCTGGTTTCCCCAAACTGGTTCAGGTTTCTGTTACGTTAAGCAGGATGAAGCAATGGCTTGCCATAGAATACTTTGTTTAACCTTTACAAAATGTTTTCTTAGTATTGTAACATAGTCCACCTCAATGAAAATAGTTTAAAGGATATTGAGTTTCTTTTACATTTGAATCAATTAACCTCAATATTTACTTTGCATTAATTAAAATAAGTATATGGAATATGGAATTTCCAGTGGCGTTTTTTGGGAGTAAATGCAAGGAACTTACAGCGAATGGTTTACACAGCTGATTTGCTTGGAGGAATAGTAAACTTGAATAGAATAGCCATTCAGTATTATAACAGCACAAAACCTACATGTTTGTAGCACATTGCTTACAAAGCATAGGCTGTCTCTTTGGGAAAAGCTGCTGAAATGTTGTACCCATAATAATTCCTCTCATTTTGTCCCATTTCATTGCTGTCATTTCCTTGAGGACCTACATGGTTACTCTCTTTAAAGGGATACTGTCATGGGAAGAACACATTTTTTCAAAATGAATCAGTTAATAGTGCTGCTCCAGCAGAATTCTGCACTGAAATCCATTTCTCAAAAGGGCTAACAGATTTTTTTATATTCAATTTTGAAATCTGACATGGGGCTAGACATTTTGTCAATTTCCCAGCTGCCCCTGATCATGTGACTTGTGCCTGCACTTTAGGAGAGAAATGCTTTCTGGCAGGCTGCTGTTTTTCCTTCTCAACTGAATGTGTCTCAGTGGGACATGGGTTTTTACTATTGAGTGCTGTTCTTAGATCTACCAGGCAGCTGTTATCTTGTGTTAGGGAGCTGCTATCTGGTTACCTTCCCATTGTTCTTTTGTTTGGCTGCTGGGGGGAAAAAGGGAGGGGGTGATATCACTCCAACTTGCAGTACAGCAGTAAAGAGTGATTGAAGTTTATCAGAGCACAAGTCACATGAATTGGGGCAGCTGGGAAATTGACAAAATGTCTAGCCCCATGTCAGATTTCAAAACTGAATATAATAAAATCTGTTTGCTCTTTTGGGAAATGGATTTCAGTGCAGAATTCTGCTGGAGCAACACTATTAACTGATTCATTTAAAAAAAAAATGTTTTCCCATGACAGTATCCCTTTAATCTTGAGCAGGGCTCACCAACCTTTTTTACCTGTGAGCCCCATTCAAATGTAAAAAGAGTTGGGGAGCAACACAATCATGACACAAACATGATCCCTGGGGATGCCAAAGTAAAGGTTGTGATTGGCTGTTAAGTAGCCCCTATGTGGACTGGCAGCATACAGAAAGCTCCATTTGGCAGTGCACCTGGTTCCAAGTCTGGAATTCAAAAATAACCCCTTGCTTTGTGACCACTGAGAGCAACTTTCAAGGGGTTGGTGAGCAACATGTTGCTCGTGAGCTACTGGTTAGGGATGACTAATCTATACGATAGCTTCCCCATCACAGTACTTTTATTTTCTTGAGGAGCTGCATTATTCTTTTTAATCCAAAAGATAGCTGTCCCATCACAGGACTCTTACTTTTTTGAAAACCGGCATTACTCTATATCATCCAGAAGATACATGCTCCATCACGGTACACATAGAGGTGCCAATAGCATAGTTGCCCATAGGAATCAGCAATTAGATTTGAACAGTTACCTGCAAAAAAAACTAATTAGATAAAAATAGTCACCTGTCTAGTAGGATTAAATCAAAGGCAAGTGGACATTTACAGTTTTTCCTTGAAAATGTTTCTCCACTCATCCAAGTGGCTTCTTCAGTTCAAGTGGTAGAGAATTCCCCGGTCACAGTCACAAACATCCAATCACAATGGTTCCATTGAACTTCAGTAAGATGTCGGCTGAAACTCACAGATGTGTGAAAGTGTGGTCCAGTCACAAGGGTACCAGGATTTTCATTGAGGCAAGTGTTAATCTTTCAATGTACATGACTGGAAGTGTGAATTGTTGTGAGTTTGCGGGGGTAAAGATGTCAAAGCGGTATTGTATGTTTATGGCGGTGTTGCAGGCCCCCTTCTCTGTTCAGGGATGGTTTTTCCACTTTGGCATAAATGGCCTCTTTCAAACCATCTTTCCTCTCTATCCAAAATGTGCACATTGCTGTCCTCAAAGGAGTGTCCCTTTTCATTGAGATCTAGATAGACTGTTGAGTCTTGTCCTGAGAAGTTAGCCCTTCTATGTTAGGCCATTCTCTTACAATGCGGTTGTTTTGTCTCCCCAATGTATAGATCAAAGCAATCTTCACTACACTAGACAGCATAGACCACATTGCTCTTCATGTGCTTTAGTGTTGGGTCTTTAGGGTTCATCAACTTCTGATAGGGCGCAAAACTACGCTAGTGACGGTCTATTTCGCTAGCAAATTGTCCTCTCCACCTAAATTGGCAATGTCCCTGCGGATTGGATTTCTGGTGTAATTTCACTAGCAACGGCCACTTTGCCCTTTAGTAAATCTACCCCTATGACAGAAGTTGGTTAAATGTACTTGCAAAAACCATTTGAGTATTAAAAATTAAATAAGTAAGCAACATCCCCATTGGTAAACCTGTATGACTAGATGATTGTACTTGCAAAAAACATTTGAGTATCAAAAATTAAATTAGTGCTAGTTCAGTTTTTCCCCTTTTCAACTCTTTGGAACCCCACTGAAGGGAGGTCAGTCCCACATTGTGGGCACCTCTGTCTTCTAGACTATGACACAGAAACTGCCCATGTGCCATAGCTTTAGGTGGTATAATATATCTCTTTTTTTAAGAAGGTTTCAGCTGATATTTTTTAAATGTGTGTGTTGTACCCTGTGCCTCTGAAGGGTCACATGCTCAACTAACCAGACAGTCCTGGTGATTGTATCATTGGGTTTTCTAGTCCTTACATACATATTTTAGCATGTGACTGACACCCTTTCATTTCTCTCCCATCTGGCACTGGAATGATAATTTATGGAAAAACATATATACAATATTTACCATTATCCTGTAATTTTTAAAAGTGGCTGCCACCTTCTATTTGTAGAAATAAGGCTGAGGTTTTTTGATATATATTTTTTTAGGTATATAATGTATGAAATAGTACATGGTGCAGAGTAGTCTTTCCCACTTAGCTTCTTGGTTTCTACTGTTTTTCTTTCATTTGTGAGCTATGGAGTCACAAGAGCATTAATCTTAGTAATAGACTGAGAAGGCTACTGTGCCAACAAGTATGAAGTACAGTCTTCCAAATGCAGACTGACAAGAGTATTCCTCTGTGACTCCATCAGTGAGCACATTGTTTGTATAGAGTGGGGTCTAGCCCTGGGCTTAAACAGAAACTAACAATGAGTTATATTTGACTATATGGTGTTTATCTTAGTTTTCTGGGATATTATATGCATATTCTGTCCATCACAGCACAACTTCCAATTGTAATTTAGTCATTATCGTATTATTTTTTCCTTCTGTTCTCACATTCCAGCTAATGGAATTTCTAATATTTTTTTTTCAGTAGATGAGCAGTACCTTCCTTTATTTTGGATGTGGTATAAAATCCTAAATTCCTACTATGGTAGCATTTCTTTCAGGCAAAAAAAAAATATTAGATATTGTGTTGATATATTTTGCCCACTATATAGGGTTTGGTGGTTGATTTTATGAAATGATTTGTGAAATATCACCTTGTCCAAATCAATAATACTTGGCCAGACATTCACTATCAGTAGGTAACCTCCCTGTGACCCGTTGTAAGTCTTTAGGAGCACAAATAGCTTGACTGCGTAGGCCTGTATGTCAGATGAAAAACAGCAAGCTTCCCAGTGGTTCTTCTGCCAGCCTGCTTGCCTTCTGCATGGATGTGTTGCTTGGTCCATAGAAGAGAGAGCTAATGGACATGTGATATATTTGACCCTAGGCTTGGCCACAAATGTGCGACTTCTAAATATATGAGAGGTTTATGCCTTGTTTTGGTGTATACCAAGCCTTATGATCTGAGTTACTTACTCCTCCAGTACAAAAAGTGAGACTAGGGCCAGTTTAGTTGGATCTTGGCCTGTGGAGAAAAGCAGGTTAATTATCTGCTCCTCCGATGCTACCCTTCTACCCAATGCACCTGCACCCAGAAGCATTACCTCTGCTCAGGTGTAGGCAGAAATGTCAGATTTCCGCTTAAGCGGCGTTAAGGTTTCCGGGTGCCGAGGCAGTAGGGCAGCAGTGGTGGAACGGATGCGCAGCCTGCATTTCTCCGCGGCCCGAGATTCAACTTGTCTGGCGCTAGCCAAAAGGCACAGAAATGGCACATCCATAGAATGGGACAAAAAATGCACATTCGCAAGGAATGGTCTCCTGTTGTTGAGCATTTTGTTCCTATTTACTTCTAAACATATAAGTGCAATATTGATACAAACTTAGATGACCAGAGTGTACTGATCATTCAGAGAAAGTGTAGTCTATGTTTTACTACATCTAATAATTACATGCTGAGTCTGGGCATCCACTGGTTGGTTGATCAGTTTGGTGTTATGCACAAAAGGTTGATCTGCAAACCCTTCTACAAATGCACAGATGATCAAATTTAGGGTGAATAAAATTAAACCTAGATGGTGAAAGAGCAGAGCAGTGCCAACCAATGCACCACCATGCTGGTCTATATGCTTTCATTTGAAGCCATGAAGAGCAATAGCTGTACTATTACAGCAGTAAGATCAACTGCAAGTAAAAAAAAAAATTAAGCTGCTCAGCTTGGAAAAATGGAAGAAAGCTGCAAATGTTGCAGTAATAGTTGTTAGAGGGAACTGCTACGTAGACTTAAATCTCAGTTCTTGTGATAGAACTAAATCTCAGTAACTGACATCACTAGCATGTACATGTAATAGTTAAGCTTGTTTGACTTCCCCAACTGAAAAATTAGAGCCATCAAGAACTTTTCTTGTCGGTGCAATAAATATTTCAGTGCCCTGCTAGAGTGCAATAAATCTAGTATTGCTAATGGGTTAGCTTCAAGCCAGCTCAGCCCTTGTCAGGCCAGTGATACAGAAACCACCCACCACTCGACTGTGAGTCCTGTTTGTTTATATCTGTTCCACAAGCGATGACAGGGATATCACACGTCTGGTGCAGGGCAGAATTCTCAGAGGAATGAAATAATTATGGCTGACTGAGTGGCTTCCATTGCTTATACTTGTATAAACCAAAAAAATATATTTTGGCATAGATTTGTTATTTTCTATCATTTTATATAATCACATTTTTTTTTACATTTTTGTAGTACTCTCAGGATGTCTTTGTTAAAACTTTTTCTGTACATTTTCTTTTCTTCTCAACATAACCAATTGGCAAAATACTAATTTGGTGGTGTATAGTCATGCGTATATAGCCAGATATTGCTTGAAACCACAGAGGTCCAACTTTTGAGACAATAAATGCTCATGTACCAAACCCACCACAATTCACATTATCTGCAATGGCACATTGTTTGAAACATTTCATGGCATTAATGTCTACAACATACGCGTTATTGCCTATTGTTTTGTTTCACTGGTACCCAAAGAAGCTAAACCAGCTGTGTTTTATGACAGAACATTTTGTCTGAAAGAAAGACTGAAAAAACTGAAAAGTACGCAATTCTAGAAATCATTATATTTATGCGTTTGCATGCTTATGAATGAATTATCTGTCTGCAGCTACTGCACATATGTATCGAAGGCTGGGGAAACTGGCGCTGGTCAGAAGCTTTCAGTGTGGACAATGCTGGGACGTTCATTAGAACAATCCAATACAAAGGAAGGACAGCCTCTCTTATTATCAAGATCCAGCAGCTGAATGGATTTCAGAAACAGGTAACTTGCTGAATATATGCAACAAAATGCAAAAAAACTTTCTGACGGTTTGTGGATTTTAGACTCGATATCATGAAGCACCTTCTGTTTCTATGATCCATCGTTCTTAAATAGTATCTGAAACACAGAGATGCCAACATTCTGAGTAAAAAGAGATGTTGAGAAGTCATAAAACAGGCCATGCTTATATTTCCATACCCCTTGGCTTTGAGAGAACAAGTGAAACCTTGAGCAAGGCTTGTATAACGTAAAGGACAATGAAAGTTAAACTAAAGAAGTAGCTAGAAATGTTGTACATTATGTTTTGTGCTTCTGTACCAGCCCCAGGCAACCAAAGCTCTTTAGCAGTAAAGATCTGTGTCTCCAAAGATGCCCCAGTAGCTCCCCATCTTCTTTTTTTATTGATTCACTGCACACGCTCTGTGCTGCTGTCACTTACTGAGCTTAGGGACCAACTCATAATATACAGTTCACATAGAATAGAAATGTCACAATGTAAGGCTGATTAGTAATTAAAATGGATACTTACTACATGGCAGCACAGAAACCAGTGTAATTAGCATCAGAATTTAATAATCAGCCCTGTAGCATCAGCTTATATTACAGGACAACCTAATTTTCTACTTGATAATTAGTGACGACCCCTAAGCTTAGCTTCTCAACAGCTGCTCAGAGCCCACTGAGCATGTGAGTGTCACAGACACTTTCCAAGTTGGTGACCCCCTGTGACAAGTTTGAAGTCCTGGATCATTGCTGCTATTGACAAGCTGAAACTTTAGGCTGGTGCAATAAGTTCAGTATATAAAACATGGCATTTTTAGCCCTATTCATTTTTAGGGTTTAGTTCTCCTTTAAAGGTTCATGACAGTCACAGTTCTGAGAACTCCTTTACTAATACAGAGGATAACTTGCACAAGTGTAGTTCCCAATAGCAACCACTTGAGGCTTTGGTTTCATTTCTAGCTTGTGGTAGACTAATCAGAACTGCTGATTGGTTGCTTTTGGCAATTGCACTTATTCATTTTAGCACTTATGTCTTTATATCATCTTTAAGGTGTCAAAAAGAAGATGCAGAGCATAGAGCCCATGGCATAATGACTAAGCCTTAATAAAACAGACTATTTAAAAGGTGTAATGGTTCCAAAAAAAGGCATTGGCATTCTATAGCATGCTGTTTAGGATCAGTATGGGAGCCTGGGTGGGTTCAACAAGACAGATATAGGTATCATATAGGTGGACATAGATCTTTACTGTGATTATTCATGAGCTCCATATATATTACATCTCATCCCAGGCCCAAGCAAGACAACCACTAAAGAAATGCTAGCTCAAACAACAAGGGTAACTCAATTTATTCAAATGTCAGTCTGTTTTAAAACAGATGGTGGTAGGGTGGAATAGGCCTTTGTGTGTACCAGAAGATCTCCTATTGAGTTAAGGCCTAATTCCCATCAACCTGCCCTTATTTTCACACACATGCCGATAAAATGCAGAAAACATGTATCTATTTGTTAGCTCAAGTTCTCTGGTGGGTCTTAGGAGCCTTAATCTGACACTGGATGTTGGGCACAACATCGAACTGGCCTATAATTGTACAAGGCAAATGTTTTTTATTGTTTTCTAATAATAATCCGTGACCACTGTGGATGCAGGACATTATAAAATCTAGTCCATTCAGGGGGAGCTTCCTCTAGCAACTACTTGTTAGCAGTTTATTTAGAGTCAAGCTCGTCCTTATAAATACAATACAGTATATATGTTTTTATTTATTACTGCACATTGCCAGTGTCTTAGCAAATAAAAGTAGGATCATTCTGTACTTCATAAAACAAAATGTAATTTTCACTCAGCATTTGGTTTCCACTTACTTATGATATGAACTTTGAATGGCTCTAAAATGTTATTTAGAAATAAAATGACTGTGTTATGTGTTGCCCTCTAGGTCACCATCTGTGGCCGGCAGATCATCTGTAGCTACATGTCAGAGAGCATTGAACTAAAGGTTGTGCAGCATTACATTGGCCAAGATGGCCAGGCTGTGGTCCGGGAGCACGTTGACTGCTTGAGCGCCAAACAGAAGCTGCCATCTTATGTCCTGGAGAACAGTGAGCTTACAGAGCTCTGTGTAAAGGCAAAAGGGGATGAAGCCTGGTCCCGGGATGTATGTCTTGAAGCTGAACTTACTGAGCAAAGCATGATCATTCAGGTATGGGCCGAATGCAGATACACAAAACATTGAGCTAAGATAAAAGAAAAAGTAGTCTGATGATGTAAAACAGTGATCCTCAACCAGTAGCTCGTGAGCAACATGTTGCTCTCCAACCTCTTGGATGTTGCTCCCAGTGGCCTCAAAGCAGGAGCTTATTTTTGAATTTCAGGCTTGGAGTCAAGTTTTAGTTGTATAAAAACCAGGTGTACTGCCAAACAAAGCCTCAATGTAGGTTGACAATCCACATAGGGGATACAAAATGGCCAATCACAGCCCTTATTTGGCAGCCCAAGAACAATTTTCATGCTTGTGTTGCTCCTCAACTCCTTTTACTTTTGAATGTTGCTCATGGATTCATAAGGTTGGGGATCCCTAATGTAAAACATAATAATTTAACTTCAGGCACTTGGGGCCCCAGCTCTGTAGAGTATGGCTTCAAAAACCTAAAGCGGTAGGTGCATATTAGGAGACTTGAGCAAAGTGACACACACATGACACAGGTATCAAGCAAAATCCTCACTATTTCACAGTCTATTAACATAAAAATGTGATACTATTATCATTAAGGCACTGTGTGCTAAACTATATGTTGCCTTCCCCTGTACTTGTGGCCTTTTTCCATCCCCATTCTTGCATTACCAGTTATCTTGGTTATAACCACATTACCAGGGGTTGCTGAGATGCCTCTGCTTCAAGGCAATTCAAGCCATTCTTATTTTCTAGGATTGTGGACTTTTGGAGGAGGTGAGGAGTAAACAATGTCTTAGAGAAGGTGTAAAAATATGGTCAGAACAGTTGTGCTATGACCATTTTGATGTCTCTTTCCTTTTATGTGCTGCTTTCAAACATTTTTGAGAAATTGGAGTAAAAAATTGCACACCTGGCTGCAACTCCGTAGAACTTGTTAGCATTGCACCGGTTAAAGAATATCTCCTCTCAAATTGATGGCGGTTTTTGTTCCCTGCCTAAGGGATTAAAATTGCCATCCTGCATTTATTTTTCTTAATGTCTCGTGAGCCCTGAGTAAATATTCACTGTAGTCGGGCAATACTATATGTGCGTTATTTATATACTCTGAGATTCGTGCTGACATTTAAGTTCAAAGGTTTATTCCAAATGTTTAGTGTGCTCAGGAAGTGGCGGTTGAAAAAGTGAGTATTACAGTGTAGAAAAGTCAAATCATTGTGGTTTGTAGCAGCGATATGTCTTGATCACGTTACAAGACAAGGCTACCGAGAAGTCGTACTTCGCTTATGTATGAGAAAATGGTTGAACTGTGCGCTCATTTACACACCCTGTGTTCTTGGCTTGTTTCGAAGCTGGCAAAACCCTTGTTCTTTGATAGTGTGATGTAGACATGTTACATCTGTTCACTTCACTGCTGATATGTTAGACATAGATTTCCTGCTGTCCACGGAAAAAGAACACTTGCCTGACAAAATAAATCCCACTCCCCTTTCTGGGTTTTTTATTTGCATTATTTAGAGTCAGAAATATTCACTTATACTTAAGGACTGTCAGTGAGAAGTGAAGTGTCTGTGCAGTATCCATTGCATTTAGCTTTATTGGTCATGGTGAACGGGCATTTAGCTATCGACTTGACAAATGCACGTACCAACTGCTTGTCTTTTTTTCTGGAAATCAAATGGGTGATTTGATATTTTCTGTGCATACTGATCTATTTGTAAGTGGGGGAAAAAGCATTCTTGTAGCATTTCTGTGTTATGTCCTCAGCAGTCTCCTTAGTATTCTTTTCTCTTGCCCTGTAGTATTAAATGTAATACGAAATATCTCCAAATTCTCACATTTCTTCATATTTAAAAAAAAAAAAAAACACTCAAGTCAAAGAAACATTGAAAAAAATCGCTCCCACCGTGTCAACTTGCGACCCCTCAGTTATCATTAATTAAGGGCATGATGGGTGGACATTTTTAATTGGTTATCAGATGTAGGTCTGTAAATAGTTGGGTATGTTAAATGGAAACATCCAGTTAATACTTTCAATGTTTGTCTAAATACATATTCTTAGCTTTTATTTTAAATGATTTTGTATTCTTGGGATCTCTGTTTCTTTAGAAATATTCCAAGCAATTACAAGCGAGTACATTGAATTAAAGTTTTTCTGTTCTATAATTCTCCCCACAGGTTCCATCCTCAAACAACTCCATCATTTATGTTTGGTGCACCATTATTACACTGGAACCCAGCTCTCAAGTTCAACAACGAATGGCAAGTACCTTCTAACTGTTAACAAATACCGGACCAGATGAGGGTCGACGTGACCCCGAAAGTAATGATTTACAAGAGAAGGCAGCTGTAAAGAGCAGAAAGTAATGTCATTGTGTACTTGTGTCTTTTGTAGATCATGTTCAGCCCACTCTTTATCATGAGAAGTCATCTTCCTGACTCCATCATAATACATGTAGAGAAAAGAAGCCTTGGGTTAAATGAGACGCAACTGATTCCAGGAAAGGGCCTGGAAAAATCATTGCAAAACACAGAGCCAGACTTAACCCATCATGTCACCTTTCAAGCAAGGTAGAATTTGAGTATTATTGCATTATTGATATTATTTGATAACCTTTTTTGCATTATATTCCAGGCTCCACCAATATGGAAGGGGTGTGTTTTGAATTGGTTGATCTTATATAAATATCGCAGAAATTAGGGATGCACCAAATCCACTATTTTGGATTTGGCCTAACCCCCGAATCCTTTGCGATAGATGCGGCCGAGAACCGAGTCCGAATCCTAATTTGCATATGCAAATTAGGGGTGGGAAGGGAAAAAAATTTTTACTTCCTTGTTTTTGTGACAAAAAATCACGCAATTTCCCTCCCCGCGCCTAATTTGAATATGCAAATTCGGATTTGGTTCGGCCTGGCAGAAGGATTCGGCCGAATTTGAATCCTGCTGAAACAGGCTGAATCTTGAACCGAATCCTGGATCTGGTGCATCCCTAGCAGAAATACATTGTTATATCAGCAAGTCCAGTTGTTTTAGAATTACGTATATTAGATATACCATGACCTGGATGAATGAAAATCTTCATAGTCACATCGTTATAGATTTAGCAAAATCTAGATTTATATATAATTTGTTCTCACTTAACTTAGTAAAGCCAAGTACAATTTCGAATTTTATACCAGAAATTGGCATATCATTTCCCATAATTTTCTCAGACAAAAGGATAAAGGATCCTATAGACTTTTATTGAATGGGTTTACTCAACTCCAAAAACAACACACGGTTTGATTTCATTAGAAACTAACATCTTGTTTCAGGTTGGTTATATATGTATACATTATAACAATATAGAATCACTATTTACATTACTGAAACTATGACCTTGTTATCCTGGTCCCTAATTTAAAACCCAGAAATATTCTTCATCTTCTTAGCTGCTATAGCAGTCTATTAGCAGGGACTAGACAAGTCAGATGGGCACCTGCACAGTGTATATTATAAGGCACCGGGGTATAGTTATTACCAGATCCAACAGCCGGCAGGCTTTGGTTACCATTAGCATTCCATAAAGCTGTACAGATGGAAAAGTGGCAGAGAAACCCAGAAATATAATTGTTATGGGACTCACAGTTGACCTGTTACTGCATTGGTTCCAAATTTTAGATAGAGAAGTTTTAGGATAACTAAATTATGTGTTGCTCCTCGGTGAGAATGCTTTTAATTTTAGAAAAAGGAAGATGCCTGGAATCCTTGATACTGTGTAACTAGCTGAGTCAAAGCTGTCTTCTTATTATTTATTGATTATGACCTCCTAGACTTATATTCATATTGTCAGTAGCCTGGCCTCCATAGCCGTATCGTCCTAACTCGAAGCTTACAAAGAGTTTACACTCCGATTCTGAGACTCTTGCTCCGATTCTGAGAATCCTTCTTTGATTAAATATGTTCTGTTCTTATGTTGAACCTTATATATATTTGTACCTTCATACTGCTATGTATAGAATTATTCCTAGGGGTGTGGTATGCAGCTGATTAGAGACTGCAAGGGCTGTTTCCTAATAGGCACAAAAGAGCAGAACTACTGATCTCCTGTTCTTCTTTGCTCACTGCGTGTGTTACTAAACTATCACCAAACATGACTCAACTTTCCTTTTTGGTAGCCATTGGTTTAAGCAGGGGTTCCCAAACTTTTTTACCCATGAGCTACATTCATTTGTAAAAACAGTTGGGGCGCACACAAGCATGAAATAAGTTCCTGGGTGATAATTTGCTATTTGGTAGCCCCTATGTGGACTGGCAGTACAACTGGTTTTTATGTAACCAAAACTTGTCTCCAAGCCAAGAATTCAAAAATAAGCACCTGCTTTGAGGCCACTTGGAGCGCAACATACAGAGCCGGATTTACATAGCAGGCACCCCTATTACTCTTGAATTTCCTTCGAATCTCCGGTGCTTCTGAACCAATATAGGTGTGGTTGGGCAGCATGCCGCCCCCTAAAATTCTGCTGCCACACTCCTTATAAATCACAATAATAATAATTATAAGAACACCACAAAAACAGAAAAACCCAGCTTGGTCATGAATGACAATATTTTAGGCCCTGTGTTCCATCCAGCAGATGCTACATCTATGAAAAAAAACCACTATAAAACAGATCTCCAACCATACGTTCATATTTCATTAATGAAATGTAAAATTCATAATTTTTCACACAAACAGCGATTTGGGGCATATACCTGCCATGTAGCTTTTGTGGCGGAAATAGGCAAAACAAGCCAAACCATTATGCTGGCATAAGTCTATCGATATTCAGCTTTCATGGAAGTCAGGCAATTTCCACGGGTTCTTGGCTGAGCATTTTCTGGGTGAGCATTTTTATGAAATCTTTATAGCCATACACACCCTATTCTATTTGTTAATTACAATAAACCTGTATGTGTTCTTGATGTTAAATGCATTTGTGAGGATTTTAATAGTTGTATAAATAAACTTGGACAGAGAGATCTGGTATCTTGATCAGAATGTTCACAAACAGCCATTGTCTGACACTGACGGAATAAACATCTCTGTCCTTCCAGGGAGGAAGATGAACCTTCAGAATGTGCCGT
This sequence comes from Xenopus laevis, assembly GCF_017654675.1. Taxonomy (NCBI): domain Eukaryota; kingdom Metazoa; phylum Chordata; class Amphibia; order Anura; family Pipidae; genus Xenopus; species Xenopus laevis. Next base: position 138,521,560 of record NC_054381.1, on the reverse strand, counting down.
TCCTATTTCAACGTCTCTCATTAAACAAATTGCTACAAAAGCACAAAATGGATACTCTGCACAACAGATTCTTGCCGAGTTTTATGGCGGCAAAAGCTGCCCTCAGCCTGTGTGGCCTTACAATAAAAAGGATGCCGATAGGTACGTTCTTCACTAGAATCTGCAGAGAAAAAATATGGCGGAGAAAGGAATAACACTGTTGTAGCTTTCTGTATGAATCATCCAGATTGTGTCTTCCCAGCTTTCAGCATCATATTATAGTTCAGCAGCAGCTGGAGAGCCAATGGTTCTAGTGATAAATATGTTATTCGGTGCATTTCATTTAATATATTCACATTATTGTAGATGGAATATAGATACCAACAGGTGCCACACTCTCAGATTAATTAAATATTCCTATTATATACCAGGTCTGACTAGTTCATAAAATTAGTGACCGAGGTCCATATTTAAGGCATAAGAGCATAGACTTTAAAATGCCAAACTCCCTTTAGTATCCTCTATAATGCTTACAGACATGCTTAGAGAGACGTGTGGTTTGGCTTGGGGAAATGTTCAGACAAAATTATTTTTATATCCAATAAAATCTTAATGGTTATTAAAGCTGATGTTGTTGTTTCCAGGTGCATGAACCCTTTTCTCTCATTTCCAGCTGTCTATATCCTTGGGGATGCGGTAAGTCATTTTCTCTCCATCACTCATAATAACTCTCTCTGTATTTTGTACTGGCAGTGGGGAGCACTTGGCACAATGGGACAGCCCAATGCGGGTGAAACTTTCTCTGTGGAAGCCACACCTGAAGACACTGCTTGTTGAACTTCTTCCATGGGCTCTGCTTATCAATCAGTCAAGATGGGACCTTTGGCTTTTTGAAGGGGAGAACATTGTCCTCCAGATTCCTGCAGGGCAGACCATCATTCCTCCAAATTTCCAGGTAAAGATCATTACATAATTATACTGTAGGTAAACTAAAACATAGGAAAAGTGGTATTACTCATCAAAGATTGCAATGCAGTACTTGTATATGGTGGCACCTCCAGCATATACAAGGCACGGTTTCAAGAGTATTCTTAAACTGGACATAGACGCAAAGATTTCCCTGTAATATCGGACGAATGATCATACGTCCTCATCTCCCGACCTGCCACTAACCATTCAGATTAAACAAAGCAGTAAAGAACAGATCAGCTGACGTTCTGCCCCACAGCAATTGTATGAAAGTTTTTGTCTGACAAAGCTGACAGTGACAGTCTCCCGCTGAAGATCGTACGATCGGCAATACACGCAGAGATATTATCGGCAGCCGAAATTTTCTAACCTGTCCGATCGTCCAAATGACCTATCTCCACCGGACGAAAAATGTCGGGACTCTCCACACACGGTCCGAAAATCGTACGAATCCTTGATTAGTACAATCGGATCTTTGCATCTATGGCCAGCTTTAGTCTGTGAGTTCATTTACTTTGTATGGAGTCAAGGAAAAAGATAATGCACCTCAAAGTATTATGAGAAAGTCCTCAAAAGTCTTTATTTACTACATATTTTTTTATATAAATATATATATATATATATATATATATATATATATATATATATCCAACCACACATTCTATGGCCTTACACATTTCATGCTTACCCAGCACTTGTTCATAAGCATAGACTATGAATTTCAACTTACAACTTGAAAATTCAATCCCCTTTTGATTATGTGGGAACTCACAGGGACTTTGTGGCCAGATTCACAAAAGCAATGCTTTATTGGCCACCAATATTTGTTGATTATAATGATGGGTTGACTCTAGAGAATCTGTCAGTGAACTTAAGTGGGGCCATGTCACATAGGGTTGATTGAAAGCCACAGATCAGTATTTTGAAGATCTCAGGGAAAGAGTAGTATAAAGTCCCACAAATATATTAAATTAAAGGAATATTTTCCATATTGAGATATGGAACAGCTTGCGCACTAAAAGAGGCAAGTCATAGATTATACAGCATACCCATTGAGCAATATGATCTGCACATGTGCATTAGCCTGTGCTGGATTATCAAGCATTACATCCCTAAGCACAAGGTTTCTTGAGAACAAAATGTAAAGTTGTGCTGACTACTAATGTGCCAATGGAAGCATTACAGATAATAGCTGTTTCATGGTTCTAAACCATGTCATGCTATGTACTGTACTATTGTTTGACACAATGCGTCCCTCCCAAGTCTAACCACCACAGGCCAAATGTGTTCATTTTACAGAGACCATAAAATGAAAATGCAGGTCACGGAACACATAAACACAGTAAAACACTGAACAAATAATCCTTTAAATAAATTCGTAGCTGGAAAGAACCCACTTGTGTTTTGATTAAAAGAAACCGTACCAATTTATGGGGTTTATTTAAAAGCTTCAGTTTATGTAAAGGAAGCCAAAGCCCTTACCGCACTTCTTGTGGTTTTTGACTTTTCGTCATTGGTCCTTGTACTGGTTTGCGGGCTCCTATAGCTGCCATTAGTGCCTTGAGCGGAGCTACCACCTTATTTGGGTCATTGGAAAACACCTGCTTATATTTAGCTTCTTATGTTTCTTTTGTATATTTTATTCGAGAGGGAATGGGACATAGTAATGTTGAGGCTTCAACTGTATCTTTGTAAGCTATTGGTTTTGTTTAATGTTTACATGATTTTCTAGTAGACTTAAGGTATAAAGATCTAAATCATGGAAAGATCCATATGTAAATATCCAGAAAATTCCATGTCCCAAGCATTCTGGATAACAGGTCCCATACCTGTACCTTCCACTGTGCCATGGAAACACAACTCCCAGCACTACACCAACATCTGAAGTTCTAATCCTGACAAATGGACATCAGTAACCAATATACTTTTTCGTTATGAGGACTGTCCAACTGTGTTTGTTTTTAGCATTAATGAGGATGGCTACTCCAAAAAAATGATTTTCATTATTAAAGAAAATTCTAAATGTAATTGCTATTGAAAGCAGTATTTGTTTATCCTTTTCTGTTCTCTTGGTCTGACCAGGTGTTGGGTCTCCTCCCAGTCTGTAAATAAATTACAGTTACAAATGGTTTTGAAAGCATTACTAATGTTTACATAAAGTTTAGAGGAATGCTACTTAGAATTATATTTTCTCTCCCTATGCAAAAAGTAGTTTTTGGGTGGAGGACCCCTTCTGCTAAGCAAATAAAAAAGTCTGAAATGACCAAAGATTAACAGCAACTATCTTCATGTTGTAGGAGGCTTTCCAAATTGGCATCTACTGGGCTAACACAAACACAGTGCACAAATCTGTTGCTGTTAGATTGGTTCATGATATGACATCCCCAAAATGGAAGGATGCCGATAATGGAGAGGTGGTGACATTGGATGAGGAAGGATTTGTTGACGCTAACATTAAACTGGGAGCCTTCCCTGGGCATCAGAAGGTGAGAAGCTCAGTATAATATCATATCTATGTCCAGAATTGGTATTTTGTTTCTGACTTTTCAACATGTCCAGTGATTGTATGCAAGCTGCTTCAAAGTGGTGGATTGAGTCCTTCAACGACAAAGTTCCTTCCATGCTAGACAAGTAAAAGCCTTACACTACTACTTCATACAACAGAAACTTGATAATACTGAGTAACTCATTAAAGGCATACACACTCCTGCTAAATGTGGAAAGTGCCTCTATTTCTTAAACAGAAACTGATGTGATTGTTGGACTAATGACATTCTGTATGCAGAGTCCACCTTATAGAATGCTCACGTATCCAGGATAAAAAGAAAAAAAGTATCATATAAATTAATGAGCTATCTAGTTCTTCTCACTGGCAAGGCATAACATCTTAATGAAGTCACCAGAGACCACTCTTGTGGGCTTGGACTGTAAGAGACCTGGATTTTATAGACTCAATTAAATATAATTATAGTTAGTATAAAAATAATATATATTAAAGCTAAGGAAACAGTGCAAGTTTCTCACACACAATGAAACATAAACCTGTGCTCTCATGTTTTATGTTCTAGTTCCACTGACAAACATACTACGTGTAAGGAAGGGATACACATTCACAAACTCTTTTTTGGGTACTAAGAGCTTTGACTAAGAAATATTTTTGGACTGTTATAGCCCTAAATAGACTCCCCAACTATCATCTTTGTAGAGCAGGGATCCCCAACCTTTTGAACCCATGAGCAACATTCAGAAGTAATAAGAGTTGGAGAGCAACACTAGCATAAAAAATGTTCTTGGGGTGCCAAATAAGTGATGTGTTTGGCCACTTGGTAGCCCCTATGTGGATTGTCAACCTACATTCAGGCTCTGTTTGGCAGTGCACCTGTTTTTTATACAACCAAAACTTGCCTCTAAGCCTGGTATTTAAAAATAAGCTCCTGCTTTGAGGCCACTGGGAGCAACATCCAAGGGGTTGGAGATCAACATGTTGCTCACGAGCTACTGGTTGGGGATCACTGTTGTAGAGATTAAGAGGTGACCAGATCAAATGTTGGACCACCAAGTGGGTGGGGCCAAACTCAATAATTCTGAAACATTTTCATTTAAGCAATAGAACAGAACATTTAGCCTAGTCTACTGTTCTTAGTTCTGTTCTAATGCAACCATCTTATTGTCATAAATGATTTTAATTCATCATCTCAGTTTTCTGCCTTTACCATATTATAAGCAGGAATATTACAGTCTACCTGAAATAACACCAACTCCTAAATATATTCGTATGCGATTAAAATCTCCTTAGGAGAACAGCCCATTATTTGACCTCTACAAAAAATTCTTATTGGACAAGCTGATGACCTATTAAGTTAACTCCTGGGCTTTGTATCAGACTTTTGTGCCTAAAATGCAAAATAATTTAAGCATACCATATATTAGCAAATATCCAGTATTCCCTCCCCATCAACAGATGTCTTCTCTTGGTTTTTGGAACCATTTTGAAGCTACTGGGTGGTGGGGTGCTAACTATAATTTTCCAATGTTTGTTCTGTCTTGTTGCTTCTTTTCAGATAACATAATCGTGCACCTCCCTCCATCTTTTTTTTCTCTAAATATATATTATATAATGTGGTCTAAGGGTCCCAGAAACTTCCCACAAAGCATAAAAGTTGTGAAGCACTGTTTGCTGATAATGGTGTCTTTTTGCAGCTGTGTCAGTTTTGTATTTCATCTATGGTGCAAAATGGAATCCAGATACTGCAGATCGAGGACAAGACAACGATCATCAACAACACCTCACTGAAGGTCTTTTACAGCCCACAGATATCTGGCACTCAGCAAAGCTCAGAAGAAGAGGTGAGGCAATTCCATTGTTAGTTTAGTATGGCTGTAAAGCTGGCCATAGACACAAATATACTATCGTACGAATCGAGGAGTCCCGACATTTTTTGTCCGGCCGAGATCGATCGTTTGGTTGATCGGACAGGTTTGATTTTGTCCCGACCGATCCCGTTGGAGCCCTTTGCGCTCTCATCGTAATCTTATTGTTCGGCCATAGGGCCGAACTTTCAGATTACCCCCGATGTTGCCATGCCCGTTAGTGGCATATCGGGGAAAGATCGGCTCGTTTGGCGGTGTCGCCAAACGAGCGGATCTTTTAGTCTATGGCCACATTAAGATGTGACATCTCCTTAATATGAGAATGGGAATATCAAAATAATATTTCTTCTAGAATTAATGACTTTCCTCGTATGCACTGGATATCTCTGTTAGCGTTATAAGGTCCAGAAATGCTTACACTCCTGCACTAGACAAAGGTGCCCATATTGCTGAATATGGACTGGATGATTTTGACCTCCGGGCACAATTGTCTTGGCTTGTTTAACACCACAAATCAGCAATTTTAACTAGGGATGCACCGAATTCAGGCTGTGGATAGGGATTAGACCCAAATTTGACCTCTTTCCGCAGGATTCATATTTGGCCGAATTCAAGTGCCTGGCCGAGCCAAATCTGAATCCAAAAAATCAACTGACTTTTCGCCACACAAGCAAGGATATGCAAATTAGGGTTTTGATTAGGTTCAGTATTCAGCCAAGTCTTTCACAAAGGATTTCGTTTGAATCCTAAAATAATGGATTCGAATGCATCCCTAGTTAGCAATCAGATTAAAGTTGTTCTGTGCAAGATGAAAATCTGCTGCTGCAATATGCAAAACTAATTCAGACAATACTGGGACTCATTGGGACTCATTTTAGGTTGTAAGCTGACCTGTTTATGGCAACTTTTAGTAGTTCCAAGTTGTATATGCCAAGAAATAGGGGCCTAGATACAGATATAGTAGCTGCCAAGCTTCCCATGAATATAGAGGCCCCCATGGAGTAAGCCCTAAGTAAGTCAATACTTGAACAGAATGGCCTCCAAGCTATAGATCAGATATAGCTATATATATAATAACCCATAAAAACCAGTGACTGGTCTTAATAAGGTCTTAATAAGAAATCCATTTATAATTTAAGTTTACTGTAAGTTGAATGTTTAGTTAGTTAGCATGGGGATCTGCATCCATTATTCAGAGGTCTCTGTAGATTCTGAGCAATATCATTTCCAACTTGCAGTTTTCCAGAATGTTATCAGTGTCCTTTACGTTGTAACCTCACTTTATAAAACACAAGTAACTATGTTTCACCTGTTCCCTAGTCAAACACAGCACAGCTAGACCTTTCTGTGAACTATGTTTAAAGCCTAAGGAAAAATGATATCTTTGTGTTCTGTATTGGAAATCTGGCAGTACTTCAACAATCCAGTGTTTGGCTTCATATGTCCAGCTCATAATAATAAGTCAAAGCTCGATGGACTGAATCATCTGTTTCTTTTAATCAAGCTTATCATTTTTGTCCTTTTCTTCCTTTCTCTCTTCCAAAGTATGTGCCTGTACCAGACAGTGCTGTTTTCAGCATCAACCCTGTTGGGGAAAATCAGATTGCGAAACCCAACACCGTTCCTTGTTGGGATGTTGTATCGGACGTCAGCCAGTCAACAGCTGAAGCTTCACCTTCACCGCTTCAGAAGTACATTTTGCTGAGCCTTTGCCCCAGTGTGGGAGGGGGTAATACCCAGTGCTGGAGCTTGCCGGCCGTGATACGCCAGGAGTACTCTAGGCAGAGTGTGGCTGTGCCTGTCGGAGATTGTGGGGGAAGTGGCCTGTGTACCAAGTACGGCAATATTATTACTTGTCCTTTAACTCTTAAGAAAAGAATGATAAACAAAGTAAATAAGCTTAATGTCTTCTACGTGTATCACAGCTAACTTAGAATTTAATGAATACATTCTGTAGCTTGGTATGTGCACTACCTGACCACTCAGAGGACCACAGTACTATAGAGCTCCTTCCTTTATCTACAAGTCAAGCATGAAAGCAAAACAGAAAGAGGACCCTTGGAAAAATCCCTTCTACTTGTTTGTGGAGGACCCCAACTTTGCTGGATTTTCTAGAGCCCTATCTAAGAAGGGGTTTATTAGGGTGTTAAACCTGTCTCCCCCCGGCTGTATCTAAACTCCAACTCGCCATCCCCTAGACTTCAGCTATTATTAGTTGCAGTGCAACTAGCTGGATTGCCACAGACTTGTATCCTGAAAAGATATACCATGTGTTGGACAATCATTGTGCCTTTTGTACTGAGATATATAAATATATTACCCTAGGAGCCACACTAATGCCAACAGCCCAGGAGAAAGGCCTCTTCGATGTTTTTAGAATATTCTTGATGTTCTACCTATAGCACTCCCTTGCAGTTTCATTATGTTGAAATAGCAACTATTAGACCCACATTTGCCTTAGTAAAAGGAGCAATTCTGTTTTTCTGTCTGTCCCTGCGGTTACTGGGGATAACAGTATAACTGCTAGTAGTGTTATTACAACTACTGTGCTTATTCTTACTGACACCCACTGATGAGATTAAATGCAGACTGCTGCTTCTTGTTCATGTAACCTTTTACACTGCTGGTAATAATGATTTTCTCCTTCAAGGGCCATCGTGCTGACCTATCAGGAGCATCTTGGAGTGACATTTTTAACCCTGACAGAAGATCCTTGTCCTAGAATTATTATTCGCAACAGATGCACAGTTGCATTACTTCTGAAAGAAAATATAAAAGGTACAATACCACTAGCTGCAGGGCTGTATTGTTTGTCCTATAATTAGTTTTAACCACCAATTCATGGGCTGGACAAGCCTATAATTGAACTGGTGTCAGAAAACGTGTCTATGGAGATACTGAGCAGAACGGTGGAGGCTGGGATTTTGGGTACCATTATGAGCAGGGCATAGAGTTCTCCCTGTGTTTGTGTAGGTTATTTTCTGTGTTCTCCACCACACCACCAAATTCAAAAATGTTTAGGTTAATTGTAGCATGCACCAAATCCAAGATTCAATTTCAGATTCTGAGTAATCAAAGTAATATTCACTCAATTTGCACTGGAAAGATGGAAACAAACTGCTCAATTTTGAGGGTTCAGATTTAATTATTTGGACAGATCTTTTCAGGACAATTCAGTAAGTGCACCACCATTTTGGTGCATCCCTAATGTGTGTGTAGTTGTGTATGGGTGACTGTAATAGAAAGATTAGACTGTAAACTCCACAGGGGCAAGGACTTTTTTTCTACATGAATATTAGAATAATGATTGTATTTCACTGTACTGATTTCCTACTGATAGATCCCTCAGCTCCTGTTTTCTAACTGCTTTTCTGCAGCTTTTTTCCAGTAGCTGGAATTTCTGCCATTGAACTGTGGGCAGGGGTGGGCTTGTTTATACATAGAGTGCAAATGCCACCCAGGCTGGTGACATTATAATAAACGACACGGGACACAAAGCCTTCGCTTGCTGCATTGCTGCTCCACACCTTGTTTTCAAAAAGAGGAAATGTGATTGGCAGCTGTGGTCCCCAAGAGGTTCCTCTGCAGCTATGTTGCTTATTTTGACAAGTCGCCTCCAATTTTCCTCTTGTCTGGGTGAGGAGATCAGTGACTTGCCCAGACCAACTTGTCTGTATTTGTCTTCAAGAACAAACTGCTCCCTTGTCAGAAATCTGCCAGACGTCCTCTAAATACAAGTGCCAATATTATTCAGCAATCACTGCGTGTTTATTTCTCTCCTTGCAATGAGTTTGTTTATTTACCGGCACCTTTGAGTTAACAGTGATCTGTACTCGTGCAACCTTTTGTGTTATACCAAGTGATTGGTATTCATCCCTGAAAGCATGAATTGGGATGAGATGAATGTCCCTTACTCCAGTAATATATCTATATATGTGTGTGTGTTTATAATTTAATTTCCTAATCTCAGTTGTGAGGTTTATAATTTAATTTCCTAATCTCAATTGTGAGGTGTAATTCATTATACAATAGAGACATTTTGCCTTTAAACGGCAAGTCACTTTATACTTGTTGTTGTTGTTGTTTTGTATTTTAAGACTTGTGAATTCTTCAACCTAACCTTTTTTTTCCAGCTGTGCCCAACGCACTCATGCTGTGAGTCACTGACAGATTTCTCCTGCTCTGATTGGCTGATTCCAGCATGAGTCAGAAATTTGTAATGCATTACTGGCATGCATCATTGTTAAAGTGTTTGCAGAGGGAATACAATGTTGTGTTGAGGAAACACACTCATTATACCCATTTATAGCTCAAATCAAAAATCGATTGTGATTAGGCTTCCATTATATTATGGTGCATGTTCAATTCATATCCATGGCAGTATCCTTATGGGTTCTTATTACAGCTACAAACGACACTATTGGACCTGTACAAAGGAAATTGTTTTATTTTGTCATTATGATTCACATGCAAGTCAGTGGGGGCAGATCCAGACACTGTGGCTAAATGATTTTTGTGCCACTCAAATTGATCCATGTGCCATATCCTATACAAACCACTGGAATTCCACATCCAATTTCTTGGATGAAATGTTTCTCAGATAACTGGCACAAATAATGCAGTCTTGATTAATATAGATCATATGATATATTCAAAAACTTGACTGAGGTTCTCTTAATAATTTTGTGATTTTAGAAATGCCAAAATTTGAGGTTTATTGCCGAAAAATCCCTGCTGAGTGTTCGCTTCATCATGAACTTTACCATCAAGTTTCCAGCTTTCCTGAATGTAGGACCAAAGACTTGCTTCCTAGCATATACCTGAAAGTCCTGTCCCATGAAGATACTGCCACAGAGTGGAGCGATTTAATAGACATCAATAATCAGGGGACCCAGGTAAGAACTGAGATGCTTTTACTTGTAATAAAGTGGTGGCCAATCGTTGCGGTTTCTGCTAAAGATGAGTGTCACTCATCCTTTTATTAATTGCAATACACTTTTGGCCCTAGACCCAACATATGCAACCACACTTATCTAAATATTGTAAATCTACAGCCCCCAGCAACCTCCCAGACAGCCTTCTGCTCTAAAGCCGGCCATAGATGCAAAGATCCAATCGTAGGAATCATTGTACGATCGGACTTCTCCATCTCTCGACCTGCCACTAACCATTCAGGTCAAATAAATGAGAAAAGAACAGATGAGTCAATGTTCTGCCCCTGACAGCAATCGTACGAAAGTTATGTCCGACCAAAGCTGGTGACAGTCTCCCACTGAAAATCGTATGATCGGCAATACACGCAGAGATATTATCGGCAGCCGACAGAAATCTTTTAAGCTGTCCAATCGACCAAACGACCGATCTCCGCCAGAAAAAAAATGTCAGGACTCTGTCACATGGTCCGAAAATCGCACAAATCCTCAATTCGTACGATCAGATCTTTGCGTCTTAAGGTTACATTCTAATAATTGACTGGAACGCTTGCGCTTAAATTTCAATGCATGTTTATTTGGATTGCAGCTAATTTAACAAATTGTAAAGGTACTATAACATATAATATGATGGCATTTTTATTGTTGCATAAATGCTGGTGCTAGATTAATATATTTTTTTTAAAGATTTTATTTTTCAACTTTTAAAGAAAGAATTACATACATTTACGATAAAAGAAGGAAAGAAAACGAAAGGAAGGATAGAAAGAGAAAAAAAAGACATACAGTGAGGGACTGAGACCAGACCTTGAATATGACTTAAACGCACTTAGCTATTCTATAAATCAGACCATGTAACCCGTATATCGTTGAATTCCTCTGGGCAGTCCCTAGCTAGGTAGATGAGTTTCTGGCTCAGCAGGGAATCATTCACTAGTTTTTGCCAGAATCGTAGGGTAGGTGGGTCAAGAGATTTCCAGTGCATTAGAATGACCATATTAGCATAGTATATCAACTGCAAGTAGCACAGCCTTGAGTACGACTGAACTTGTAGAGCCCCTGTGATTCCCAGCAGTCGGAGTTCTGGGGAGCGAATATTTGGAAAGGTAAGCTTCTCATTAATATACTGAAGAATCTCCCTCCAAAATCTTGAATTGCTGGACAAGACCAGAATACATGCCTACAGCATCTCTGCATTTAGGACATTGATCAGACACATTCTCATATATTTTTGCTAACTGATGGGGGGTTAAATACGCCCTGTTTGCCTGCCAGGAATTATGTGCAGGGTGATGTCACAGGAGAATGGATGGATCCGGGGATGGTCTTAAAAGACTGGGTTGGGTGGCAGAACAGTTTAGGAAGGGGAGAAAAGGATGGGTAATTCACCAGCAAGTATAAACTTGTAATACCATATCATTGGTCCCATCCCTTGCTGGAGATTTACTTACAGTAAGCCAATAAATGAGGAATTAGCACGTATTCCCTATGTTATAGTTCTTTTAAAGAGGAGACACCTGGACTCATGTCCAACATTCTTTTGTAGCTGATTGCAGTTAAATATGAACGATTAGAAGGTATCCATTCTCTGGCTGTTCTGAGATGAGTAATAACAAAGGGCATCTGGAAAGTCATGTCTGCACATTTCCTATAGCCTTCATCTCCAACCAACTCATCTCAACGCAATACTCATTCTTAAACTATGCACTGTGAATTTGCTCATAAATCAGCTCCGCCATGTCAAAACTATACATTCTCCAGAATTAGAACCACTTATTTCCCTCACTTTTGCTGCCGGGGATATTACTTCTTTTAAGGCCAATGCGTAGGGAAAAAAATGATATTGTTTCTGACATTTCAGAAGCAATGATCTCGTCTGGACTTCACTGGGATTAATTAGTTTTATCTTCTTGGGAGAGTGTGTTTTCCTAATACATGTCAAACTTATGTACCTGCTAAATCATTACTGCTATTATAAATGTGTAAAGGAAATTGTGTCAATTATATTTTTAGGTTGTGTTCTTGACTGGGTATGGTTATGTCTATGTGGATATTGTACAGCACTGTGGGACAGTGATCATCACCCTAGCGCCAGAAGGAAGGGCTGGACCTGTACTTACAAGCCTCAACAGGTAAGCAGCACTTCATAGCTCGAGGAAGATTTTTGGGCTAAGAGATGGGCAGTATTCCAAGAGCCCTCGGCCTCATAGCAGGACCTTTGATCAGATAATATCATTGGTAAAAGATTCAATACAAATATTTTTTAATTTGCATGATTTTAGATATTTGTTACTAGTTACAAGAGCCATGTACAACCTGCAAACAACTGTTCTCAGTCCTGCCAGCAGCAGAATTTCCATCTTCCTTAAAGGGATACTGTCATGGGAAAAAAAAATTTTTTCAAAACACATCAGTTAATAGTGCTGCTCCATCAGAATTCTGCACTGAAATCCATTTCTCAAAAGAGCAAACAGATTTTTTTATATTCAATTTTGAAATCTGACATGGGGCTAGACATTTTGTCAATTTTCCAGCTGCCCCTGGTCATGTGACTTGTGCCTGCACTTTAGGAGAGAAATGCTTTCTGGCAGGCTGCTGTTTTTCCTTCTCAATGTAACTGAATGTGTCTTAGTGGGACATGGGTTTTTACTATTGAGTGCTGTTCTTAGATCTACCAGGCAGCTGTTATCTTGTGTTAGGGAGCTGCTATCTGGTTACCTTCCCATTGTTCTTTTGTTTGGCTGCTGGGGGGGGGGAAAGGGAGGGGGTGATATCACTCCAACTTGCAGTACTGCAGTAAAGAGTGATTGAAGTTTATCAGAGCACAAGTCACATGACTTGGGGCAGCTGGGAAATTGGATTCCCTGGCTGGAGCTTTCAGGGTTCTTTAACAAATGAAGAGTTACTGAAGAGTTGTCACCTCAACAGGCCACACCCCTGGAACACCTTTACCAGGCCCTATTATGCCCCAGTCTGCCCCACCTCTACATCTGCCCCACCTCTACATCTGCCCCCCGCCCAGTGTATAAATCTGGGTGACAAGCCGATTAGAGTGAAAGATCTGTATGCAGTATGCATCTAACTAATTGCTAATTAACCATTCAGTGGGTTTTAATATGAGTTTAATAACACTGTGCAGTATGTTAAATATACGCCTAATGCAGGAGAATATGAGAGTTGTGGGAAAGCTGTCTGACATATTGAAAACTGAGACAGAAAAAAAGAATCTAAATGCAAAATCTATGAATGGGCCCCAGCTTGTACTTGTTATGTTGTTTTGTTTGTTTGGTTGGCTGATTTCTGTTCTTATCAACCTTACAGTTGTGCAGGGTTCCTGGCAGTAACACAGTGTTCAGATGGGACAGAATGTCGCCTTACAGAAACATTTCATTGGGTGAAAAGGACAAATAGCTTTATGCAATATTTCTGTAGCACAGAGTTACCGAGAGGGCATTTAAAAGGATTCTAAATGCTCTTTCTTGCCTTTTTGGTCTTTCATTCCTGGCTTAATTGTATTGAGGGTTGCACCATAAGTTAATGCAGGGGTAGATTTGGTGGTACTGGTTTGCTTGGTCCTTGCCAGCTCCCCTGGCATCAGCCTTATCCCCATATCTGATAGGCCTTTGGTACACCACTTTAGTGCAAGGCAGTACTTTAAAAGCTCTGCAATGAGAAATGAAAAGGGAACAGTAGGATGGAAGAGCTTGAATTCACTTTTCCTTAGCAGAACTTACAGTACTCAGAGGGACATTCTAAACAGCTGGTGAACAGAAGATGTACAGATAGTTGCTTCATTTTCCCAGTTATATCATCATTTGTGATGGAATTGCTGATTTTATCAGGTTAGATCAAGAACAGGCCGTGGAAAATGAAAATATGATTATGGTGGGGGGTTTTCTTTTGAAATTATTCAGATTAAGGAGTGAAGTTTGAGAACATATTTTTTGCTATTGTGATACTTCATCGGACCCATTTTGCCACCTTTCACATTTCCAAAGCCTGTCATTTTAACTCCATGCATCCTTAAACGACTCCTGCCCGTGTTTTTAACTGTCTCTTTTGTATGGAATACCCTGAAAAATCAAATAAATAATGTTATTACCATCGCCCTCTGCCAAGCTCTTTGAGCTCCATAAAGTGAATCACTTTAGGCTGGAAGCAGCCAGAGAGATACTTTGGGTATCAAATGAAACAGCGTCCTCCTTTTATTGTGAGCTGTGACTCATGGAAGTTTTATAGGACCAACTCTGACCGTATGAAAAGTCTCATAAAACAACTGGAGTGCATTTGCGAAAACAGAGCTTTTCTGCTACTCGCATGATATTTCAGCAACGAGGCTCCTAAACTCCCAGCAATTTCCACAAACAAACAACATTATGACATTTACCTTTTGATCAGTAAATGTTGCTGTCCAATAAAGATTAGATAGGGAATTGTATGGGCTCTGACATCAATTTTGAAGATCCTGGAGGTTTGGTTTTTTAAGCAAACTTCTATAGAGATGAAACTGGGTTTATTGGGACTGATATTAATACCAGACTGGCTGATTATGTCATTAGCATTTACCTATGTAATGTCATTGGGAAATGTCACAACAATCACTCAACGAGAGGACAAAAATGACCCAAGGGCCCACCACAGTAGAAACTAGAAGCCTAAGTATCAAGAGGTAATTTGGAGGCGTATGGGTGGATAGTGGGGATGGGCTAGAGAACCCACCTTGTACATTTCTGCTTCAATGAGGACCTAGCAGTGTCTACTATAATCCTTAACATTTTGTGGTTTAGCGATACAAAAACACTCAGAACAGCCCCACTAACTGTGCTCAGTCTAGCTAAAGCTGCTCATAGTACTAGCCATACTATTGCTAATCTTTATACAGAACCCAACTCTGTGCCTCACTAAAGGTGGCCATACACGGGCCGATAAAAGCTGCCGACAGACCAAGTCGGCAGCTTATTGGCCCGTGTATGGGGCCCCCCGACGGGCTTCCCCGATCAAGATCTGGCCGAAAGTCGGCCAGATCTCGATCGGATGGGACAAAAAATCCCGTCGGATCGTGGCCGCATCTGTTTGTTGATGCGGTCCCGCGATCCGACCCCCCTTTACCATGCGTTAGGATCAGCCCGATATTGCCCACCTCAAGGTGCCAAACGAGACAAATTTCCTAGGCACCACTAGGAGGAGTGTTCCCTGCAGTACATCACTAGAGCCCACCTGCCATCCAGTGCTCAGAAAAAAATAGTCTCCTCTCTGTGGCTCCCTATGGGGGAAAGGAAGGGGAAGTGTTTATAATTTGAGAAGCGTTGGGTCCAGGTGCTCATGCCCCAGACCTTCAGTTAGAGGAGAATTCCATGATCAGCCATTGGACAGAATTGGGCTGGCACAAAACTGTATCTCTGCTAAAATTATTTATTATCTGCCAAAAAGCCTTACGCATTTCGTGCCTCTTCGGGGCACATAATCATGGGCTGACTACAACCTATGAAATCCTACAGAAGATTGTAAAATAGATGTTAACAAGAAATTTGAAGGTGCTGTGTCAATATGCAACCATGGACTGGTGCAAAGGCTTATCCTGGGAAATGTTATATATTAAAAATGCTAATATTATAAAATCCTATAAAAATATTAATGTTACAGTATTATTTGGTATAAAATAGGTATTACTCAAGTACTTGAGCAACAGTGCTATACATTGTACTTATTGTGGGAACTAAATGTTCTTTGTGTGTTCATTATCCACAGGTCTCAGAGTCAGAATGTTATGGTGAAATTCTTCATCACTCAGTTCAGCCTGGGAATATTTGACGACATCACAAATGATAAAACATCATCTGAGCTTCTGCGTCTTACTCTGGATAATGTCTTCTTTAACGTGACGCCAGTTAGCAGCTATCTCAGGCAGCCATGTCGGGAACTTCAGGCGGATATAACATGTGGAAGCACCTTATTCTACAGCCTGGAGATGTACTGTGGAGATCTACAGGTGGACAACCAGTTGTACAACAAATCCAACTTCCATTTCCCAGTTCTTGTATGCCAAGAGGAGATAAGTGATAGTGGCAGATGGGCAAAGTCAAATGGCTTCCAAATGTCCACCAAAGAATTAGAAGCCTTCAAGGAAAGTTCTTTCATGAAATTCTTTGTTACTCTGTCAGTGGAACATGAACTGTTCGACCTGAATGAGCTTAGCTTTGAAATGAAACCATCTCGACTTTACTTAGAAGACACTTTTGTTTACTATGTTAAAACGCTTTTTGACACCTACCTCCCAGACAGTAAAATACTGCATGGCGGAGTAAAGTTCTCAGGACCAAAGGTTACCCAGAGCATACCGGAACAAGTGAGGCTATATGCCTTAGCCCTGGTTAATCCAGTGAAGCTGCGGAAGCTAACGGTGCAACCTGTGAACCTCCTGGTCAGCATCCATGCCTCCCTCAAACTCTACATTGCCTCTGATCACACACCATTGTCTTTCTCAGTCTTTGAACGTGGACCTATCTTCACCACAGCCAGACAGCTTGTACATGCCCTTGCTATGCATTATGCCGCGGGAGCCCTGTTCCGAGCAGGTGAGTGTGGGATATGGAGTTGGCACTGACACTCTGGGGGTTATTTATCAAGATCCGAATTTATCTAAGTATTTCTAATAATAACTTTGAGCAACTCCGAATTTCCGAATGGACCTTATTCATGAAGAAAAAAGCCTGAAAAAATACAGTAGGGCCGAGCAAAACTCAGAATACTTCAGAGCTTTCCCCTGAAAACTCCGAATTGTTCAGAGTTTTCCGCAAAAACTTCGTTTTTTTTCTGAGTTTTCAGAGTTTTTTGCTCTGAATCCCCGAAATCATTTGATATCAGTATGGACATCAGCGCAGACACTGGGACCTTCCCCATTGACTTATACAGGACCTTGAGAGCTTTTAGATGCCAGGGTTTTAGATTGAGTTTTTAGACCATCGGACTTTAATAAATCTCGAATAATTTATAGAGTTTTTTTTTGCTCCGAAAACTACGAATTATTCGAGGTTTGGGTATACGGAGCTTGATAAATAACCCCCTAAATATATGTTTATTGTTCTAAACAATCCTGTAGAATTGGTTAGCATTGTAGAGATATGCAGAATAGAACAATGTACAGAGCTGCTTCTAATAATGATCAAAGTGGGGTTATAAGATCGGACTTGTAATTCGCAACAAACTGGTCCAGAACCAGATTTACTGGCCGCCCTACTCCTAGGCTTTAAATCAGGGGTCCCCAACCTTTTTTACCCGTGAGCTACATTCAAATGTTAAAAGAGTTGGGGAGCAACGCAAGCATGAAAAAGTCCCTTGGGGTGCCACATAAGGGCTGTGATTGGCTATTGGTAGCCCCTATGTGGCCTGGCAACCTACAAGAGGCTCTACCTGGCAGTACATCTTGTTTTTATGCAATTAAAACTCACTTCCAAGTCTGGAATTCAAAAATAAGCACCTACTTTGAGGCCACTGAGAGCAACATCCAAGGGGTTGGAGAGCAACATGTTGCTCACGAGCTACTGGTTGGGGATCACTGCTTTAAATGGAGATTGCCAAGCAGGACTTCCTTGCAAATAGGCCTCCTCCAGCTCAGAAAAAAGGACTATTTGTAATATGGTTACCAGTGACAGGGATGGAGGTCTGACCTTTAGGTTATTAATTGTAATCCTTATAGAGCATTTTCTTACTAGTGAGGTTTGGGCAAATCTGTAATAAAAGTATGTACAGTAGAGATATCTAATAATGCTGAGATAGATGGATAGAAATTAACTCAGTATATGAGTTATTATTATTCTAATTACTACATTTTAATATGGCAGTGCATTATGGGTGGGTGAGAACAATGCGTTGTGGGAACCCAGATATACCCAGTAATGTAACTAACCCCCTAAAGGTCTGGGTGCACATTTTGCTGTCACACCCCCAGCGCCCCTGGTAGTGCTACCACTGAGAATTCCATCTGTTTGTGTTGCAAATAGGACAATATACTGCTGGTCTGACCAGCTTTTGTTATGTTAGTCAATGTCATGTAAACATCTAAACCAAAAAATGAATTGATGAGTAATGAATTTACTCATTGCACTTTTGGAATTTGAATAAATGCTCTACTTTCAGTAGTTTCTGAGATATTAGCAGTTTTAGACCACAAATACCAGGCTTTCAGCAGCTCTTTCTGACAGTCAGCATCCACACTGTAAGACCACAGACAATTTGGGTCACAGACACTCAGACTTCAGAGCTGCTGAAAGGCTGGTATTAGCCCTCTGAAACGATCTAAAGCTGCTAATATCCCAGAAACTGCTAAAAATAGAAAATTAATGTAAATGATATAAGTGCTCAGGGGACCGCTCTAAGTGAGTTAACATCAAATTCTTTTCTGTGTTTAGATCCCCCTGTAAGACTGATAAATAGAGTGATCTTGTTTTGGAAATAATAACTCAATATTGTGTGTATTAACTAAGGAGGTGATTGTCACAGATCTATAGTCAATCAGGTGCCCGAATACCTTACTCTCTCATACCATTCTGTTTTCTGAAGTCATTTTGGCCAACAATTTTAATTCTCTCAATTTAAACAAATATCAGCCCCATTGGCAGACTTAGTACAAGTGTTGAATGCGAGAACCATAGCCAAGTTGACTGTTTGAATGTTTCTCCTCTATATACAAATATAGTTTCCTGCAAGAAACATGTTGCTCGCTGACCAGAAGGACATTAAATAAACATTTTCTCTCCTTGGCCCTCAGTGGGGCCGGGTGTTGAGTTGCTTAGTAGCACATTCCACTTCCTTTCCCTTCTAGGAACCTTCTGTTATTTTGTTCAGATGAGGGAAATAGTTGAAGGCAGCTGTGTGTTTGTCAGAGGTCCATGATGTGAAACCGGGCCCTCACCAATGGACCTGGAGTTTGAGCCTGAGCTTGTGACCTCTGATCTTCCTTTAGAACATCTGTGACAGGAAGTTGGTCCCCCGGCCAGTAAAATATATGAGGTTTCACAAGTGTGCGTTGGGCCAGAGTAGAAAGGAAGGAGAGGAAAGAACAAGAAGCAATTTCTAACAAATAAATAATTTGGGATTTAAATAAAACCAGAGGCGCATTAACATAGTTCTGGTGCTGAGCTCATTGCGTCTGAGACTTCCATAAGGAGCTTCAAAACAAGAGACCACAATAGAAAAGCCTGAGCATTGGGGGGGTGGAGAAATGTTGCGGCAGCTGAGACAAAGCAGACGGGGGTGCATGCCAGTGCACTAATGAAGCAGACTTGTCTAAGCGCTGATTTCACATGGAATTCTAACGCACGTGTAGCACATTCATTCCTCTCTCTGTAACCGTTGGCCGACGCATGGACAAACCTTCTGTGGAGATGGAAATCTTCTCACTGAATGCTTCTGAGATTTTATTCCTTCAATTAAGTTAAATGCCCACATGGCCCGCAACCCTCACCCGGTTAGTCTGGTCAGTGTCGGACTGGCCCACAGGGATACCAGGAAAACTCCCGGTGGGCCCAGGTGTCAGTGGGCTCTTATGCTGCTAAACATTTGGCCTATTTTGTGGTCATTCCTTATTTCTATGAGAAAAAAAGGCTTAATAGATGGAATAATAGATTATAGTATGTAAAGAAAAGAGACTAGGAGAATAGAGGTTGAGTGAGGAGAGGAAGAAAATACTACTGAGAGTGGACCCCTAGTTTGAAGTTTTTTGGTGGACCCCTGGTCTAAGGTTTTTGGGTGGGCCCCTGGTGTCCCAGTCCGACACTGAGTCTGGTCTTTAGCTTCAGATGGGTTTTTTGCCTTCCTCTGGATAAACTGGAATATAGGTAGTTAATAAAAAGAAAAAAAAGGTTGAACTCGATGGACATGTGTCTTTTTTCAACCTTACCAGAAACGGAACTAGAGGGGGGCGGGCCCTGGCGCAGGACGCGCAGGCCGGGCCCCCCGCCCCCCTCCGTAAACCCGGAACTGGCTGGGATATGCACGACGCGCGGACTGCCGGGGGGGGGCCCTGAGGGGGTGCGGGCCCTGGCTCCCCCCGTAGTTCCGCCCCTGAACCTTACTTACTATGTTACTCATATACATCTTAACATCCATTCTCCTCTACTCACTACTAACCAGGAACTAGTAATCAGCCCTGGGAGGGAAGCTGTTACTGTTTTACTGAACTGGAGATTAAATAGAGCAGTAATTTGGCAATGAAGAATGAGACTTCTTGACAAAACCATCGTTCTTCCAGCAGCAGTATAGCTTGGGGCTATGTTAGCGCTTATGTTTGCCTTTAAATGACGTTTTAGTATATTGTGGAAAGTGATATTCTCAGACCATTCTGACCCCATCTAAAAACAAATGCTCTGTAAGGCTACACATCTATTGTTATTACTATTTTTTTATTATTTATCTTCCTATTCAGGCATCTCCTATTCATATTCCAGTCTCTTATTCACGTGAAGGCATGGTTGCTAGGGTAATTTGGACCCTAGCAACAAGGCTGAAATTGCAAAGTGGAGAGCCGCTGAATAAAAAGCTAAATAACTCAAAAAACAAAAATAATAAAAAATGAAAACCAATTGCAAATTGCCTCAAAATATCACTCTCTACATTATACTAAAAGTTAACTGAAAGGTGAACAACCCCTTTAATAAACAGCTGGAGGGCTGTATTAGACATCCTTATTTATGTCATGTTCCCCCCTGCAACCGCCAATCTTCCTGCATTGCCAGGGTTCGAACTCTTGTCAGGACTGGATTTGTGGGAAGGCCACAAAGGCCTGGGACTGGTGGTTGTTTTGCAAGCAGGACAGAAGGGGTTGGTAGGTGCAAGAGAGCGAAGCGAGCAGGCTTGGGTGCCTCCCACCCTGAAAGCATACCTCCCAACTGTCCCATTTTTAGAGGGACAGTCCCTCTTTTGACAGCTCAACCCGCAGTCTCTCATTTGTACTGGAAAGCCCCGTTTTTCTCTGCACTGAACAGCCAAAAAAAACCCCAAAGTTTTTAACTTAATTGGCTTTTGGCAGAGAGCCCAGAACATCCACAGCAGCAGATAAGATACTTTTGTAACAATTTCTAGATAAGCAAATAATCAATTGTAACAATATAAGATAACAGGTCCCTTGGTAAAAGTTAGATTCACAGCTTAAAGGGCAATTCACCTTCATTAGCAAAACTATTATAACTGAAAAACACCACAGAAATATGTTCAAACTTTCATAACCTGCCAAATTTTGTAAAATGAACATGGTAATTAAAGAGTGTGGCCACAAAAATGGGCGTGGTCAGAAAAACATTTTATTGGCCCTCTTTTGATTTCCAACATGTTGACAGGTGTGCTGAGAGAAAGGCCTGCCCTGATTTCTACATAGCAACAGGTCATTGGCCATGCAGGACTTCTGAGATTTGCAGTTCAGCAAGAGCTAATCCTGGACATCTCTTTGTCGACCCAACTTGACGACAAACTAGATTGCGTTTGCCCACTGAACACTGGGCTTGAAGAGAACGTATTTAAAGTGAGGTCTTTCTGTCATCCGCTGATGAAGTTGTGTTCAACCACAAGATGTGATTTCTTTTGAACGTTCCCCAGCAATAAAAAGAATGATCAAAATGAAGTGTGCTGGCATGTATCTGGCACGTGTGAAGCCCCGGCACTGCTCCTCTGTGATCTCTTCCCATTCCTGAAGCCTCACAGTAGATTTATTAAGCAGCGAGGATGGGAAGAAAGCTTTTCGGCAGTTGTTAGGTTTAAAAAACAAAATCTCTGTTTGATGAATTGGTCTCTTAGATGAACCACATGATTAAAGAGCCACATGACAACACATGTACAGGCTTAAAGACCTCTCTCATTATGGGGGTTTCTTTTTAACTTCATTTCCTTTCCCCACTGCAAAAAAATAAAATAAAATATATATATAAAAACAAAAATCAGATATGTATTATCGTGCCAGTTCTATTAGGGTACATCAGTCATACTGGGTAATATAATAAATTGTATAAAGTTTGCCTGGTCTAGAAACCCAAAGCCACTAATGTTTGCTTTCAGGTGACCAGTAAATGCTACACTTAATGGCCAAGATCCCCAAACCAAGGCAATTAATATGAAGTTGTTCTTCCATTTGCTTCTATAACTTGTTTCTGGGTAGGCTTTCCTCTGGAACACGAATCCCAACCATTGGTTCTTGAGAAACATGTTGCTCTCCAACCCCTTGGATGTTGCTCACAGTTGGCTCAAAACAGGTGCTTATTATTGAATTCCAGGCGGAAAGTCTTAATTGCATAAAAACCAGCTGTACTGCCAAACACAGCCTCCTGTAGGCTGCCAGTCCACATAGGTGCTACCAAATAGCCAATCACAGTCCTTATTTTGCAACACTCAGGAACATTTTCATGCTTGTGTTGCTCCACAACTTGTGTTTACATCTGAATGTGCCTCACAGCTAAAAAGGGTTGAGGATTCCTGTTCTAGATGTTAGTGGGATTTGCTTCCATTCAGCCACAAGAGCATGGGTGAGCTGGGCAGTGATGTTGTGGGTCAGGCCTGGGGTCACTATCCGTCTTCCGATTTATCCAACAGGTGTCCGTCGGGTGGAGGTCTGGGCTTGGTGCCTTCCCATCTCAGAAAACCCATTCCTTGCGGACCTTGTTCTTTTGTATAAAGTGATTGTTTCCGTTTTTTGGAAGCTTTAGATTAGGGGGCCCCAACCTTATTTACCCGTGAGCCACATTCAAATGTAAAAAGAGTTGGGGAGCAACACAAGCATGAAAAGATCCTGGGGTGCTAGATAAGGGCTGCGATTGTATATTGTAGCCCCTATATGAACTGGTAGCCTACACATGTTTTGTTTGGCAGTACACCTGGATTTTATACAACTAAAACTTGCCTCCAAGCCAGGAATTCAAAAATAAGCACCTGCTTTGAGGCCACTGGGATCAACATCCAAGGGGTTAGTGAGCAACTTTTTGTCATGAGCCATTGGTTGGGGATCACTGTTGGAAAATGGGTTGAATTGGAAACTGGTGGTAATTTTGATGTTAGTAGGGGGCCCTGCACTAAATTGTATAGAAATCGCCAGTCTATAGCACCACCTGTTTTTGGCCTAAGAATATTATGGGTCATGTGATTCTCATGAAACAATTTTTTTGTGCAGATTAAAGGAAGAGTCTTTCTTGTGGACTCAATAAATTGAGCGTAATCCATGAATACACTGAAAGGGGAAAGGTTTGAATTGAGTCGTGACCCCCCGAGTGTGGAAAGCATGATGGTCTGGGTAGCGAGTGCAGTTTATGTGTGTGTGCAGGGGTCTGGTGAATGTTATAGACCAGAATTTTGGATTTTAGGAAGGAAGATATGATGCGTTTGTTATTCCACGCTGATAGTATTCTCTGATGAGCTGTCAGCCACTCGCATTCAGGCTTAGAACACTAATAAAAACGTAAAGCCCGCATCCAGAAGCAATTAAACGGTACCAGGGGAATTGCCTTTGTTGAGGCCCATGTTATGTGAGGACATACTCAGCCCGGCTTCTTGGTGCAGCTTGGAATTTTCATGTAAAAATAAATACTTGTCTGGCCCGAAAGCAAAGCTAATCATACACAAATGCACTGCATTTATCATGTTCTTCATGCCATTAGCTCACACTGATGCACTTAACCCTTTTGCTGACCCAAACTAGGACGCAGCTTACGCCCGTCTGCCTGGAAGGGGCAAAAAGAAGCAGTCTGGCTTCACTATACACATTGCTACAATGAGTAAGTCTGTAGTGGGGCCCTGCCAACAGCTCATAATCCCTGGCACCACATTCCTACCAGCAACGAGTCCAAAAAGCAAACCCATTCTGAAGCCCAGGTCACTCAGATGAAATGCCATATTGGCATCCAATAATTTGCTTTAAAAAAAGCACCATTCATGCTGGTCTTTTATGTTCAGCACTTGTAGAACAGTTCTCCAATGTCTGGATGGTATTGCTGGCTAGACACTGGGTGCCTTGGGTCTGCTCAGCACAGAACTTTGTAGTTAAGAAGCCACAGTCTATCCCTGTTCTCGGTGTTTGAGTGTCTTTGTTAAACATCTCCCTATTCACCTTTTCCATTGCATTATCCCATGTACACAGACAACATGGATGCCGAGCTGGAATATATGATTTCTGTTTCTTGTCACGCACTAAATGAGATCTATTCTGTTTCCTTCCAAGGCTGGGTTGTTGGATCTTTGGAAATACTTGGAAGTCCAGCCAGCTTGGTCAGAAGTATTGGGAACGGCATTGCTGACTTCTTCAGGCTTCCATATGAGGGACTCACCAGGGGCCCAGGAGCGTTCGTAAGCGGAGTCTCCAGAGGAACAACCTCCTTTGTTAAACACATCTCCAAAGGTATGTAAAGCTGTCACATGTCATTAGATAAAAATTACAAGGTTTTTTTGCTCTTCTATTACAACATAGGTACATGTAAAAAGAATGTAATGCAACTATACCTGCTCTCACAGCTATACCCCTACTATACCTGCTATCCCACTGTCCCACTCCCTTCCCAGAGACTATTATCCACTGTTACTATAGGCACCATTTCTCCCTACTATACCTGCTATCCTACAGCCAATGTCCCTCCCCAGAGACTATTATCCCACTGTTACTATAGACACCATCTCTACCTGCTATCCCACAGTCACACTCCCTTCCCAGAGACTATTATCCTACTGTTACTATAGGCACCATCTCTCCCTACTATACCTGCTATCCCACAGTCACACTCCCTTCCCAGAGACTATTATCCTACTGTTACTATAGGCACCATCTCTCCCTACTATACCTGCTATCACACAGTCACACTCCCTTCCCAGAGACTATTATCCACTGTTACTATAGGCACCATCTCTCCCTACTATACCTGCTATCACACAGTCACACTCCCTTCCCAGAGACTATTATCCTACTGTTACTATAGGCACCATCTCTCCCTACTATACCTGCTATCCCACAGTCACACTCCCTTCCCAGAGACTATTATCCTACTGTTACTATAGGCACCATCTCTCCCTACTATACCTGCTATCACACAGTCACACTCCCTTCCCAGAGACTATTATCCCACTGTTACTATAGACACCATCGCTCCCTACTATACTTGCTATCCCACAGTCACACTCCCTTCCCAGAGACTATTATCCACTGTTACTATAGGCACCATCTCTCCCTACTATACCTAATATCCCACAGCCACAGTCCCTTGCAAGAGTCTATTATCCCTCTGTTACTATAGGCACCATCCCTACTATACCTGTGATACAGTGGCATAACTACAGAGGAAGCAAGCCGGGGAAGCCTGGTGAACAATTTAGTGGGGTGGGGCCAGGGCCCCCATAGTTACACCACTGCTACTATCCCACATACTAGTGCCCACATTGTCCTACCTACCACTGCAGAAACTCTAACTTGGACCCCACCCCCAGAAGATAAGTGGCTGTAATAACATGTACTCATCACTTAAAACAGTTTTGAAATTGGTAATAAAAGTAAGACAGAGACATTTAACACTTTTGTGCATTTGCTTGGAAATGACAGTGTCCTACATAGTAACCTTATGCACAAAGACCAACAAAAAGTATTTGGCACCAGGTTAACTAAAACTACAGGCAATGGAGTATTTTTACAAAACTCAGAGCAACTTTATTAAGCAAGATTTTCCAAGCAGGTTGTAGATGATTACTAGTTTTACAGCTTTGAGTGTGTATAACATGGACTTGCACTTACAGTGCTAAATAAAGGCAAGAATCCTGGCAGGCCCAACCTTCAGCCTTACTGCTGTTGAACTACAACTCCAGCATCCCAGACAGATTGAGAATGGTGAGACTTGCAGCAGAGGCCTATCAGGAACCTATGAATATGGGAGCCAGTGGGGCCCTGGTAGAGTCTGTGTACCCCTATTTCAGCACATATTTGCTAATGTTGTTGGTAGTGGATGATTGGAACTTTATCCGGTATTGCCAGGGGTCCCATCTTATCCAAGTGAGACCCTGCCTGCGCTACAGTTCATGGCTTCCATTTGTGTGGTCACATTGGGGGAAGACCTGCTGAATTTTACAGTGCGTGCTGCTGAATTAATAGGACAAGTAGTATTTTTAGCTCACATGAATATAATAAACTTTCAGAATATATTTCTCCCTTAACAAAGCTATATATACATCTCCTGTGTGGGAAGCCTTCAAAATAAACATTGTGCTTTTGAAGGCCGTGTCCCCTCAGGAGTAACATGATGCTGGCTGTACAGCTCTCTGCTTGTGATGAATGCAGGAACAGTGCAAATATTCTCTATTGCTGCACGCTATTAGCCAGCCACCGGCAACTGCAATTCTACACAAACACTGACATCTAGTGGAAAGAGAGTGCCATTGTCTGATGGCTTCATGACATTACAGGTATAGGACCTGTTATCCACAGTGCTCAAAACTTGGGGTCTTCCGGATAAAGGATCTTTCCATAATTTGGATCTTCATGCTTTATCTCAACAAAAAAATTATTGAAACATTAAATAAACCCAATAAGTTATTATTACAGAGAAAAAAAGAAATCATGTCTAAACTTGACAATTATTGCCTCTAAAGGATCCATGGTTTCTCTTATTGGTATAATAATATTAACAGGGATAACATTGATATTTCTGAGACATTGTGCTCAAACAGTTAACACTTCCCTTGCCATGTCTGAGACTGCAAAGGTGTAATAGTGCTGCAGCCAATATTAATGCCTAAACCCCCAGGGTCCAAGGCCATAACCCCCAATTAAGCAGGGGGGCTCTGGGATAGTCTAGGTTCCAGGGCCTTAAAACTACTAAAATACTTTTATTATGATGTAGAGAGAGATATTCTGAGACAATTTGCAATTGGTATTATTTAGGGTTTTTGAGTTATTTAGCTTTTTATTCAGCAGCTCTCCTGCAATTTCAGCTGACTGGTTGCTATGGCCCAAAGTACCCTAGAAACCATGCACTGATTGGAATAAGCGACTAGAACATGAATAGGAGAGGCCCTGAATAGAAACATGAGTAATAAAAAGTAACAATAACTATACATGTGTAGCATTAAAGAGCATTTGTTTTTTAGATTGGGTCAGTGACTCCCATTTGAAAGCCAGAAACAGTCAGAACAAGGCGACAAATAATTCAGAAACTATAAAAAAGAAGAAATGAAATCCAATTGAAAAGTTGCTTAGAATTAGCCATTCTATAATATACTAAAAGATAACTTAAAGGTGAACCACCCCTTTCACCAGGCCATGTGCCAAGCAGTTAGCAAATAGAAAGTTTGCCCCAGTCCTAACAACCAATGAGATATTTGCCTTCAAACTGCAGAGCAGGAAAGGCTATCAGCTGATTGGTTGATATGCCGCCTGTTAGACTACAGTATCCCCTTATTTAAACTCTTGTTGTCTACATGGCATTGACTAGGACCTGAGCAAGGAGATAATGGAGACCTTGGCAGAAGGTTTGTTCTGGGGCCTAGTGGGCCAGCTTTAGATTGTGTTATATTTTATTAATACTACAATTTAGGCCATTTTGTTCCCAGTTATTTGCAGGCACATTAACATTTCTCCATTCCTCTGCAGGAACACTAACATCCCTAACTAACCTGGCCACCAGCCTGGCGAGGAACATGGACAGACTGTCTCTAGACGAGGAACATTACAACCGTCAGGAAGAGTGGAGGAGGCAACTGCCTGACAACCTGGGGGAAGGTCTGAAACAGGGACTGTCCCGTCTGGGCCTCAGCCTCCTCGGTAATTTCACTTGTTTAAAGGAAACTCCTTTTTGGCACTAAAGCTTTAGATTTTGCCAAACCCCAGCAGATATCATTGCTGGGAGACTAAAAGGAATCCAGTGTATGACACAGCACCACTCACGCGGAGATTTACATTAAAAAGCCTTTATTTGAACATATGGCTTCTGATTCGGAACGTTTCAGGCCTAATCACGGCCCTTTATCAAGCTGGGTAGGTTGATAGGGAGAATGAAAGGTTCAGCAATGGGCCTCAGACAAGTGCTGGTTTCAAACCTTTGCCGTTAGCAGGGTGTACATGAGCAGGACTTGTCCCAGAATGTAGTTCCCTTCTGGGGCCAGGCTGAATGCAGGTTTAATATATTTATGATCCTGGTAATCTGGAAAGGAAACCCCAATCAAGGAACAGTAAGGGGATTGTGTCCTTCAATACGGACCTACAAGCAGGCTCTATGCATAGTTACATAGTTACATAGTTAACAAATCCATCAAGTTCAACCCCTCCAAATGAAAATCCAGCATACACCACAGTATACTGGGCAACTCGTATAGAACAGCACAGTGGTACAAGGGTTAGGACTGTTGCCCCCAGCATTAGGCATTCAGAGCAGTATCTGCAAGGAGTTTGTATGTTCTCCCCATGTCTGCGCGGGTTTCTCCAGGTTTTCCTGTTTCCACCCAAAACTTAGAGGCTGCTTGATTAGATCCTGATAAAACTGACCTAAAGAACATTATGTTTTAAATGAGAACTAAAACGTAACTAATAGAAATGTTGTACATTATGTTTTGGGCTTCTGTACCAGCCCAAGGCAACCAGAGCCCTTTAGCAGTAAAGATATGTGTCCCCAAAGATGCCCCAGTAGCTCCCCATGTTCTTTTCTGCTGATTCACTGCACATGCTCTGTGCTGTTGTCACTTACTGAGCTTAGGGACCCACTCACAATATACAGTACACATAGAATAGAAATGTCACAATATAAGGCTGATTAGTAATTAATACAGATAATTGCTACATGGCAGCACAGAAACCAGTGCAATTAGCATCAGAATTTAATAATCAGCCCTGTAGTATCAGCTTTTATTAGAGGCCAACCTCATTTTCTGCTTGATAATTTGCGACGACCCCTAAGCTTAGCTTCTCAACAGCTGCTCAGAGCCCACTGAGCATGTGAGTGTCACAGAGACTTTCCAAGATGGTGACCCCCTGTGATAAGGTTGAAGACCTGGATCATTGCTGCTATTGACAAGCTGAAACTTTACACTGATTCAAAAAATTCAGTGTATAAAATATGGCATTTTTGGCCATATTCATTTTTAGGGTTTAGTTCTCCTTTAAGTTCCAGCTGCAGAATATGTCAATGCCACATAAAAAACAGATAATACTGAAATAAATAGGAAGCCTAATTTCTTACTGTTGGGGCCAACAGCCCCTAAACCAGTGAATCTTTTATGGGACTCATAATGGATCCCCTTGCTGTTTAGCTGTTGATCTGATACTAAGCCAACTCTCCAGGCTCAATGTGGGTCACTAAGAAAGGGTTACAGAAGGAGCAGTGCCTTAAACAGTGCAAGTTACTGTGTTAGCTAAAAGGTCTTTAATTTAACTGTGTGTTGGAGCCTCGCCAAGGTGGAAAGAACACTGCTCAGCATCAGCCGGGCCCCGTGCAGGTTGTTCTAGGTAAGTCGGTCCCTGACCCCTTTGTGGTATTTTCATAGAAGCGCTCGGATGTTTGTCCACCACTAAAAGCTGCAGCTGCTCTAACCACACAAGTCTGAGTCACTTTGCCCTGGAGCTCATTACCAAATGAGGATCCTCGGCTGAGTTTACATGACATTTGCTCTCCGCTCAAGTGGTTTTCAAACACAAACAAGCTTCCCTGCAGCCCTCCTATCTGTACTAGGGGACGGCTAATCAGTTCTCTTTGGTTTGTTCTGCAGGGAACCGTGGCATAAACATTTACATGGCCCATGTCTTTCACTGACAGTCTGAGGCTACGTGTGCCCAGTACCCAGTTATTTGTACCCACCGGCTGCCAGGAAAGGAGCACTTTGTTATGCAGGAACATAGAGAAACTTTGCTTTACCCTTTAAATCCCAGCATGCACTCCCTCGCTCTCATGGAAATGGATGAGGCTCAGTCAGAGGGAATGTTTATTGGTTAATAAGGTCAATTTTATGGATTTTAGTTTCTGGGATCTTACAACAAGATTGTTTCTACCTTGTACTCAGGCTGTCTCAATACATGTGGGTAGGCTCAATGAATTATTTCAATGTTATAAACTACATATCCCAGGACATGGTACAGTCCAAACACAGCTAGAGAGTGGCAAGCTGAAGATAGACTATGGACTGGTGTCCCCCATCAGTGCACTGACATTTTTACTAGCACATAATTAGGTGGTCCTATCTGTGACAGAAACAGAGAGGTTTAAAGAAAAACTAAAGCCTAACTAAAGAAGTAGCTAGAAATGTTGTACATTATGTTTTGGGCTGTTGCCCCCAGCATTAGGCTACTAGGCCTGATTCCATTCAGAGCAGTATCTGCTGGGAGTTTGTATGTTATCCCCATGTCTGCACGGGTTTCTCCAGGTTCTCCTGTTTCAAGGCTGCTTGATTAGATCCTGATAAAACTGACCTAAGGGACCTTGTGTTTTAAAGAAGAACTACAACTTAACTAAAGAAGTAGCTAGAAATGCTGTACATTATGTTGTTATGGGGCTTCTGTACCATCCCAAGGCAACACAGTCCTTTAGCAGTAAAGATCTGTGTCTCCAAAGATGCCCCAGTAGCTCCCCATCTTCTTTTCTGCTGATTCACTGCACAAGCTCTGTGCTGCTGTCACTTACTGAGCTTAGGGACCCACTCACAATATACAGTACACATAGAATAGAAATGTCACAATAAAAGGCTGATTAGTAATTAATACAGATAATTACTACATGGCAGCACAGAAACCAGTGCAATTAGCATCAGAATTTAATAATCAGCCCTGTAGCATCAGCTTATATTACAGACAAACCTCATTTTCTGCTGGATAATTAGTGGCGACCCCTAAGCTTAGCTTCTCAACAGCTGCTCAGAGCCCACTGAGCATGTGATTGTCACAGACACTTTCCAAGATGGTGACCCCCTGTGACAAGTCTGAAGTCCTGGATCATTGCTGCTATTGACAAGCTGAAACTTTAGGCTGGTGCAATAAGTTCATTATATAAAATATGACCTTTTTAGCTATATTCATTTATAGGGTTTAGTTCTCCTTTAAGTGCATAGTCTGACAAGCTGTATGTATAATGTTAATGTAAGACTTGGAACATAAGAGCCACCATAGACATTCCATTGCCAGGGAGAAGGCTCTGAGCAGATACATAGAGTTTCTTCATCTCTGGTACATTTGCTCATTCAATTGGAGCCACAAGGTCCCCAGTGGAAGAGGGGCTAAGCTTATATGTGGGGTCTGAGCTTGTAGAAGTCAATTAAAGCCAATTTTTTTTTCATTTTGTGTCCAATAAGTATTCATTATATCTTAGTTTGGCTCATGTACAGGGTACTGACTTCTTATTACAGGGAACAAGGAAATAATTGTAAAAAATATGAATTATTTGATTACTATGGAGTCTATGGGGAGACGACCTTCCTGTAATTTGGAGCTTTCTGGATAAAGGGTTTCCAGATAACAGATCCCGTACCTGTATTTGTTTTTCTGGGATTTACTTCCCTTTAATGTATGTGCTCCCTTACATTACTAGGGATACAGTTTCATACAGTTCATTTCTGTAGATTCATTTCCAAGATCTTTTTCATTAATGCTCCGGTATGGAGGCGCATGCAGAACAATAACCCCCCGACCGAGACTGCAAAGCCATCTGAGTGGTGCCGCGTTGAGTGACGAGAGAGAAGAGGTCATGGGAACAATCTCCGCTTCAGCCATCTTTATGGCGTCCCGCATATTTCAAAGCACTTACTCCAAAACAAATAAAAGCTGCAGATTCCCCAATGATGCCTGTGTGCATTATGCACCAGGAGAACTATGTTCTTGTTATTGGAGATAGTAGGCAGGAGAGCGGCACTGACAGCTTTTTGAATGTCACCTCCCCGTACAAAAGCCCCTCTAAATCTCCCCAGCCCAGATATCTAAAGGGGGAAACTGTAGAAGACATGAAAAAGCAACATCATAAAAACAAGATGGAACGGCCGAGGTCCCGGGATGAACGTACGGTTCTCTTATTCCCCACAAAGCAATGAAGTGTTTCAGAACCCAACGCAAGGCGATCGGATTTCACAAGCTGTATTAGTATTTAAACAAGGCGAGAGTGCAAAGCCAAAATAAAATTAGAAAAAGATCACATATTGGCTGGAAGCGGTTACTCTTCTCTAATTCAGGCCCCGGGGCTTACAGAAGGATGAAAAATGCTAATTCCACCACTGCAAGACGGTTCCCAGCATCTGTTTAGTTCCACACATAGACTAGAAACCAGGCGCAGTCACTGTAACTTGCTCCAAGCAGTCTAATTACATGATGGCTGTCTTTAGATATTCCTAGGAGTAGGATTCTGGAGTCTCAGGGTGGGACTGGACTGCCAGGTGACCAGGGAATCTCCCATTGGATGAAAAATGTCATCAGCTCTGAATAATAATGATACCATTTAGCACATTGAAGTACAGGTATGGGATCTGTTATCTAGAAAGCCGTTATCCAGAAGCCGTTATCCTAGAAAGGTCGTCTTCCATTGGCTCCGATATAATCAACTTACTCTTTAAAAATGATTTCCTTTTTCTCTGTAATAATAAAACAGTTTGGATCAAGTACAATGTACTAAGATATAATTAATCCTTACTGGAGACCAAACAATCCTATTAGCTTTAATTAATGTTAAAATGATTTTTTAGTAGACAATATATGGAGATCCAAATTACAGAAAGACCACTTATCCGGAAAACCCCAGCTTCCGAACATTCTGGATAACAGATCCCATACCTGTATGTAATGGTGCATAGAGTGGGCCCTAGATGTCAGGCTGCCCTAGGAGGGGCTTTGCCTGTAGCAGTTTATAACACTTGGATCATGGGTAGATGCATGAAACAGAGGGAGGGCTGTCCATTCGATAGTTTCCCTTTATTGGACCTTATCTGAAGTCACACGTGTGATTTGTTGCTGTTGTTTCAGGTGCAATAGCCGGCATTGTGGATCAGCCCATGCAGAACTTCCAGCGGACCTCCGAGGCCCAAGGGTCGGCAGGAAACAAGGCCAAAGGCGTCATCTCAGGAGTGGGAAAAGGCATTGTGGGAGTCTTTACCAAGCCAATCGGGGGTGCCGCTGAGCTGGTGTCACAGACGGGATATGGTAAGCCTTATATGGATCCCAAATGCCTGGGCCTGAGTATCTCATTTATACTGGAGATGGGGGAACTAGAGCCCTAGTTCTAAAGCAAAGGGCTACATTTAAAGCAGTGCTCCCCAACCAGTGGTTCACGATCAACATGTTGTTCCCCAACCCCTTGGATGTTGCTCCCAGTGGCCTCAAAGCAGGTGCTCGTTTTTAGACTTCTGACTTGGAAGCAAGCTTTGGAGGCATAAAGACCATGTGTACTGCCAAACAAGCCTCCTGTCATTTGTTAGTCCACATAGGGGCTACCAAGTAACCAGTTAAAGCCCTTATTGGGCACCCCCTAGAAACATTTGTCATGCTTCTGTTGCTCCCCAACTTTGTTTTACATTTTAAAGGAGAAGGAAAGCTACAGAGGCATTTTATTGCCAATAGAAAAGCTGCAATAGTGCAAGCTAGAATGCTATACTTATTCTGTAGAATGTTTTACCATACCTGAGTAAAAAGCTCTAGAAACTCTCTGTTTGTTTAGGATAGCAGCTGCAGTATTAATGTGGTGTGACATCACTTCCTGCCTGAGTCTCTCCCTGCTCTGGGCTCAGATTACAGTAGAGAAGGGAGGGGGGGAAGAGGAGCAAACTGAGCATGCTCTTGCCCAGGGCAATGAGGTTTAAGCTGAAGGCAGGAAGTCTGATACTGAAGCCCATGAGTACACAATAGAAGGAAAGAAATGCAGTGTTTCTTTTGACAGGGGACTCAGAGCAGTACTACTTTGGGTGTTTACTGGTATATTTAGATGGACCTTTCTAATAAGGCTTACTTAGTTTTAACCTTTCCTTCTCCTTTAAGTAGAGCTCATGGGTATGAAAGTTTGGGGATCAGAAACAAAATTAGGCCTGACATCCCAGCCACTTTCCTGGCCCATTCCTTTGTGGGCTAAAGATGTAGGAGGTAGGACCAAAGAGCTCCATTGGCCAGAAAATGCACTTTGTGAATTGATATATTACAATAATAATTAAGGGAATGAATGAGATAAATCTTAACAGCAACAGGCAGTGTTTTTGCTTTTTGAAACAATGTTGTCTGCTGGGAATTAGGCCCCAGGAAAGTCATGTTAATTAGTGATAATGTAGGGTTCATATCTCTTTAAAGGAAAACTAAAGCCTAACTAAAAAAAGTAGCTAGAAATGTTGTACATTATATTCTGTGCTTCTGTACCAGCCCAAAGCAACCACAGCCATTCAGCAGTAAAGATCTGTGTCTCCAAAGATGCCCCAGTAGCTCCCCATCTTCTTTTCTGCTGATTCACTGCACATGCTCTGTGCTGCTGTCACTTACTGAGCTTAGGGACCCACTCACAATATACAGTACACATAGAATAGAAATGTCACAATATAAGGCTGATTAGTAATTAATACACATAATTACTACATGGCAGCACAGAAACCAGTGCAATTAGCATCAGAATTTAATAATCAGCCATGTGGCATCAGTTTATATTACAGGGGAACCTCATTTTCTGCTTGATAATTAGTGACGACCCCTAAGCTGCTATTGACAAGCTGAAACTTTAGGCTGCTGCAATAAGTTCACTATATAAAATGTGGCATTTTTGGCCATCTTCATTCTTAGGATTTATTTCTCCTTTAAACCCATGAAGAATCCCAGTGTCCTACTGAAAGTTGCCTGAACTTCTCACGTTACCCCACGAGCGCAGAGCGGGGATCAATCACCTTCACCAAGGTGGTCACATGATCATTGTGTGCCGGTGGCTGCCCCAGGTATCGCAGAAGAAAGAAGGAATTTATGGCATCGCTGAAGGTTTTACAAACCACTAATTCTCGCTCTAATGACCGAGCCTCATTTATAGAAGCTTTACAAGCGCACACGGCGGATCATCTTCAGCTCTCCCAGGCCTGCTGAAATACTTTGCCTTTTGCACGGTGCAATGAAGCTCACGTCTCCGGGGGGCTCATAAACGAATATGTATCAATGTTTAACAGCTGGATTAAGTAATTTCTACTATAAATACTGTATCCAGGCAAACAGTTTGTTTTTGCACTTTTACTGTCCATGACGCATCTCTAGAAGTATTTTATTATGGAGCAGGGAAGTTAACTGCGCGCTGGAATATTCCGCGGATCAATTGTAAACGATGTGTGTGATACCATTTGGGAAGGGGAGAGCTCTCAAGGGTATTGGGTTTCCACTAATTGCTGAGGCTAACGTTGGCTTCCAAACGTTCATTTTTTGGTTTTTAGCTAATGCAAGATCACCGGGGGTTAAGTGCTCTGCCATTGCTTTTTAACGTCTAAAGAATTATCTACGAGCTCGGCGTGAGCTGCCAGATATGTTACATCACCCCCAGTTCTTTCGGTTGCACTTTGCAAATAGGTAGATGACATATCGATAACACATTGCTCATTTTTATCGCTGCAGGCCGGGGAAGCACTTCGGGTTCCTGCAGGGTCTGGAATATCTTTTATTGGGACTGTGTGGATATTGCCTTTAAATGTTGCTCTCAGATGATAGACGGGGGGTTACAGTGCAGCGTGGGGTTTATGGGCAAGTTCTGTACAGGGATGTGAGTGCTACACAAGTACAACAGAGCTTGCAAGTGACATACATGAATATATAGTCAATAAAGTACCCCCTTGTGTAAATTCTAAGGGTATTATAAGTTACAGAGGAGTTTCATGACCATATAAAAGCACTAGACTGAAGGCCGAGTGCTTTTATACAGGTCATGGAACTCCGAGGTGACGTTTACTACACCAGATTCAGTGAGTCATGTGACAGAAATGACATCACTACTCACCGTTTGAAACTGATGACATCACATTCACCTTCAAGTTATCTTTCAGTATGTGATAGAATGGCTGATTCTAAGCAACTTTTCAATTGGTCTTCATTCATTTGTGATAGTTTTTGTATTATTTGCTTTGTTCTTCTGACTCTTTCCAGCTTTCAATGGGGGTCACTGACCCCATGTAAAAACAAATGCTCTGTAAGGCTACACATTTATTGTTATTGCTACTTTTTATTACTCATCTTTCTATTCAGGCCTCTCCTATTCATATTTCAGTCTCTTATTCGAATCAATGCATGGACCCACGAAGTGATAAAGCCGGAGTCAGATTGTAAAAGGGTTAAAAAGGCTTACATTTTATTTTCCATAATTAAGAAACAAGGCCTGACGTGTTTCGTGTCTACCAAGGACACTTGCTCATTGAGTAAGTGTCCTTGGTAGACACGAAACCCGTCAGGCCTGGAGAGCTGCAAACTGGAGAGCTGCTGAATAAAAAGCTAAATAACTCAAAAACCACAAATCATAAAAAATGAAAACTAATTGCAAATTGTCTCAGAATGTCACTCTCTATATCATACTAAAAGTTAATTTAAAGGTGAACAACCCCTTTTAACGGGATACTCTGGGTCTTAAAAATGAAATGCATCCCCTGTTGCAAAATGTAAGGATGTTAAAAGTCACCCAGGAGTTCCATGATTGCAGGTGTTTGGATAAGTTTCATAGAACTCCACTGTGGCTTCTAATATCCTTACATTGTACAACAGGGGGTACAGCTATGACTTTCACTCAGTTGTTGGACGACATTACCCAGCATTCCTTCACTACCAAAGGAGTACTAGTCAGTAGTAGTCAGCAGCTCTGGCAGCCACCAGGGGATAAATAACTACTGCAGTCACTAGACACTGGGAAAGCAGCAAGTGGAACAACTCCCTGGTACATTTTCTTAAATGGGTGGTTCACCTTTAAGTTAACTTTTAGTAGGTTACAGAATGGCCAATTCTAAGCAACTTTTAAATTGGTCTTCATTTTTTTGTAAATTATTTGCCTTTTTCTTCTGACACTTTCCAGCTTTCAAATGGGGGTCACTGATAAATTATTGTTATTGGTACTTTTTATTACTCCTCTTTCTATTCAGGCCACTCCTATTCACATTGCTGTCTCTTATTCAAATCAGTGCATGGTTGCTAGGGTAATTTGGACCCTGGCAACCAGATTGCTGAAACTGCAAACTGGAGAGCTGCTGAATAAAAAGCTAAATAACTCAAAAACCACAAATACTAAAAAATGAAAACCAATTGCAAATTGTGTCA
Source organism: Xenopus laevis (assembly GCF_017654675.1). Classification (NCBI taxonomy): domain Eukaryota; kingdom Metazoa; phylum Chordata; class Amphibia; order Anura; family Pipidae; genus Xenopus; species Xenopus laevis. The sequence goes on along the minus strand of NC_054381.1, from coordinate 138,484,099 downwards.
GAATGTCACTCTCTATCTCTTACTAAAACGCACCAACCCCTTTAAAAGAAACATAAAATGTAACATTTATAGATA